>NC_072433.2:141339642-141959821 GCF_028878055.3 Symphalangus syndactylus | reverse complement strand
ACCCTCATAGCGCTCCGAATGTCCACTTGCATTTTCTACAGAAAGAGTGTTCAGAACTGCGCAATCAAAAGTATGGTTTAACCCTGTTAGCTTAATGAACATATCAGAAATAACTTTCACACAATGCTTCTGTGTAGTTTTTATTTGAAGATATTATTTTTCCCAATATAGGCCTCTTAGCGCTCACAATGTCCAATTGCAGTTTCTACAGAAAGAGTGTTTCAGAAAGGCTCAATCAAATGTAAGGTTCAACTCTGTTAGTTGAATGCACAGAACAGAAAGAAGTTTCATACAATGCTTCTGTGTAGTTTATATTTGAACATATTCTTTTTTCCACTATTACCCACTTAGCGCTACGAATGTCCAGTTGCATTTTCTACAGACAGAGTGTTTCAAAACTGCTCAATCAAAAGTATGGTTTAACTCTGTTAGCTGAATGCTCAGATCAGAAAGAAGTTTCACAGAATGCTTCTGTGTAGTTTATATTTGAATATATTCCTTTTTCCACTACTACTCTCTTAGCGCTCCAAATGTCCAGTTGCATTTTCTACAGAAAGAGTGTTCAGATCTGCTCAATCAAAAGTATGGTTTAACTCTGTTAGCTGAATGCACAGATCAGAAAGAAGTTTCACAGAATAATTCTGTGTAGTTTATATTTGGAGACATTCCTTTTTCCACTATTACCCTCTTAGCGCTCCGAATCTCCACTTGCGTTTTCTACAGAAAGAGTGTTTCAGAACGGCTCAATCAACACTAAGGTTCAACTCTTTTAGTTGAACAAACAGAACAGAAAGAAGTTTCACACAATTCTTCTGTGTAGTTTTTATTTGTAGACATTCTTTTTCCCAATATAGGCCCCTTAGCGCTCAGAATGTCCAATTGCAGTTTCTACAGAAAGAGTGTTTCAGAACGGCTCAATCAAAAGTAAGGTTCAACTCTGTTAGTTGAATGCACAGAACAGAAAGAAGTTTCATACAATGCTTCTGTGTAGTTTATATTTGAACATATTCTTTTTTCCACTATTACCCACTTAGCGCTACGAATGTCCAGTTGCATTTTCTACAGACAGAGTGTTTCAAAACTGCTCAATCAAAAGTATGGTTTAACTCTGTTAGCTGAATGCTCAGATCAGAAAGAAGTTTCACAGAATGCTTCTGTGTAGTTTATATTTGAATATATTCCTTTTTCCACTACTACGCTCTTAGCGCTCCAAATGTCCAGTTGCATTTTCTACAGAAAGAGTGTTCAGATCTGCTCAATCAAAAGTATGGTTTAACTCTGTTAGCTGAATGCACAGATCAGAAAGAAGTTTCACCGAATGATTCTGTGTAGTTTATATTTGAAGACATTCCTTTTTCCACTATTACCCTCTTAGCGCTCCGAATCTCCACTTGCATTTTCTACAAAAAGAGTGTTTCATAACTGCTCAATCAAAAATATGTTTTATCTCTGTTAACTGAATTTACAGATCAGAAATAAGTTTCACAGAATGCATCTGTGTAGTTTTTATTTGAAGATATTCTTTTTCCCAATGTAGGCCTCTTAGCGCTTAGCATGTCCAATTGCAGTTTCTACAGAAAGAGTGTTTCAGAACGGCTCAATCAAAAGTAAGGTTTAACTCTGTTAGTTGAATGCACAGAAATGAAAGAGTTTTCACAGAATGCTACTGTGTAGTTTATATTTGAATATATTCCTTTTTCCACTATTACCCTCTTAGCGCTCCAAATGTCCACTTGCATTTTCTACAGAAAGAGTGTTCAGAACTGCGCAATCAAAAGTATGGTTTAACTCTGTTAGCTTAATGAACATATCAGAAATAACTTTCACACAATGCTTCTGTGTAGTTTTTATTTGAAGATATTATTTTTCCCAATATAGGCCTCTTAGCGCTCACAATGTCCAATTGCAGTTTCTACAGGAAGAGTGTTTCAGAAAGGCTCAATCAAAAATAAGGTTCAACTCTGTTAGTTGAATGCACAGAACAGAAAGAAGTTTCATACAATGCTTCTGTGTAGTTTATATTTGAACATATTCTTTTTTCCACTATTACCCACTTAGCGCTACGAATGTCCAGTTGCATTTTCTACAGACAGAGTGTTTCAAAACTGCTCAATCAAAAGTATGGTTTAACTCTGTTAGCTGAATGCTCAGATCAGAAAGAAGTTTCACAGAATGCTTCTGTGTAGTTTATATTTGATTATATTCCTTTTTCCACTACTACTCTCTTAGCACTCCAAATGTCCAGTTGCATTTTCTACAGAAAGAGTGTTCAGATCTGCTCAATCAAAAGTATGGTTTAACTCTGTTAGCTGAATGCACAGATCAGAAAGAAGTTTCACAGAATGATTCTGTGTAGTTTATATTTGGAGACATTCCTTTTTCCACTATTACCCTCTTAGCGCTCCGAATCTCCACTTGCGTTTTCTACAGAAAGAGTGTTTCAGAACGGCTCAATCAACACTAAGGTTCAACTCTTTTAGTTGAACAAACAGAACAGAAAGAAGTTTCACACAATTCTTCTGTGTAGTTTTTATTTGTAGACATTCTTTTTCCCAATATAGGCCCCTTAGCGCTCAGAATGTCCAATTGCAGTTTCTACAGAAAGAGTGTTTCAGAACGGCTCAATCAAAAGTAAGGTTCAACTCTGTTAGTTGAATGCACAGAACACAAAGAAGTTTCATACAATGCTTCTGTGTAGTTTATATTTGAACATATTCTTTTTTCCACTATTACCCACTTAGCGCTACGAATGTCCAGTTGCATTTTCTACAGACAGAGTGTTTCAAAACTGCTCAATCCAAAGTATGGTTTAACTCTGTTAGCTGAATGCTCAGATCAGAAAGAAGTTTCACAGAATGCTTCTGTGTAGTTTATATTTGAATATATTCCTTTTTCCACTACTACGCTCTTAGCGCTCCAAATGTCCAGTTGCATTTTCTACAGAAAGAGTGTTCAGATCTGCTCAATCAAAAGTATGGTTTAACTCTGTTAGCTGAATGCACAGATCAGAAAGAAGTTTCACCGAATGATTCTGTGTAGTTTATATTTGAAGACATTCCTTTTTCCACTATTACCCTCTTAGCGCTCCGAATCTCCACTTGCATTTTCTACAAAAAGAGTGTTTCATAACTGCTCAATCAAAAATATGTTTTATCTCTGTTAACTGAATTTACAGATCAGAAATAAGTTTCACAGAATGCATCTGTGTAGTTTTTATTTGAAGATATTCTTTTTCCCAATGTAGGCCTCTTAGCGCTTAGCGTGTCCAATTGCAGTTTCTACAGAAAGAGAGTTTCAGAACGGCTCAATCAAAAGTAAGGTTCAACTCTGTTAGTTGAATGCACAGAACAGAAAGAATTTTCACAGAATGCTACTGTGTAGTTTATATTTGAATATATTCCTTTTTCCACTATTACCCTCTTAGCGCTCCGAATGTCCACTTGCATTTTCTACAGAAAGAGTGTTCAGAACTGCGCAATCAAAAGTATGGTTTAACTCTGTTAGCTTAATGAACATATCAGAAATAACTTTCACACAATGCTTCTGTGTAGTTTTTATTTGAAGATATTATTTTTCCCAATATAGGCCTCTTAGCGCTCACAATGTCCAATTGCAGTTTCTACAGAAAGAGTGTTTCAGAAAGGCTCAATCAAATGTAAGGTTCAACTCTGTTAGTTGAATGCACAGAACAGAAAGAAGTTTCATACAATGCTTCTGTGTAGTTTATATTTGAACATATTCTTTTTTCCACTATTACCCACTTAGCGCTACGAATGTCCAGTTGCATTTTCTACAGACAGAGTGTTTCAAAACTGCTCAATCAAAAGTATGGTTTAACTCTGTTAGCTGAATGCTCAGATCAGAAAGAAGTTTCACAGAATGCTTCTGTGTAGTTTATATTTTAATATATTCCTTTTTCCACTACTACTCTCTTAGCGCTCCAAATGTCCAGTTGCATTTTCTACAGAAAGAGTGTTCAGATCTGCACAATCAAAAGTATGGTTTAACTCTGTTAGCTGAATGCACAGATCAGAAAGAAGTTTCACAGAATGATTCTGTGTAGTTTATATTTGGAGACATTCCTTTTTCCACTATTACCCTCTTAGCGCTCCGAATCTCCACTTGCATTTTCTACAGAAAGAGTGTTTCAGAACGGCTCAATCAACACTAAGGTTCAACTCTTTTAGTTGAACAAACAGAACAGAAAGAAGTTTCACACAATTCTTCTGTGTAGGTTTATTTGTAGACATTCTTTTTCCCAATATAGGCCTCTTAGCGCTCAGAATGTCCAATTGCAGTTTCTACAGAAAGAGTGTTTCAGAACGGCTCAATCAAAAGTAAGGTTCAACTCTGTTAGTTGAATGCACACAACAGAAAGAAGTTTCATACAATGCTTCTGTGTAGTTTATATTTGAACATATTCTTTTTTCCACTATTACCCACTTAGCGCTACGAATGTCCAGTTGCATTTTCTACAGACAGAGTGTTTCAAAACTGCTCAATCAAAAGTATGGTTTAACTCTGTTAGCTGAATGCTCAGATCAGAAAGAGGTTTCACAGAATGCTTCTGTGTAGTTTATATTTGAATATATTCCTTTTTCCACTACTACGCTCTTAGCGCTCCAAATGTCCAGTTGCATTTTCAACAGAAAGAGTGTTCAGATCTGCTCAATCAAAAGTATGGTTTAACTCTGTTAGCTGAATGCACAGATCAGAAAGAAGTTTCACCGAATGATTCTGTGTAGTTTATATTTGAAGACATTCCTTTTTCCACTATTACCCTCTTAGCGCTCCGAATCTCCACTTGCATTTTCTACAAAAAGAGTGTTTCATAACTGCTCAATCAAAAATATGTTTTATCTCTGTTAACTGAATTTACAGATCAGAAATAAGTTTCACAGAATGCATCTGTGTAGTTTTTATTTGAAGATATTCTTTTTCCCAATGTAGGCCTCTTAGCGCTTAGCATGTCCAATTGCAGTTTCTACAGAAAGAGTGTTTCAGAACGGCTCAATCAAAAGTAAGGTTCAACTCTGTTAGTTGAATGCACAGAAAAGAAAGAGTTTTCACAGAATGCTACTGTGTAGTTTATATTTGAATATATTCCTTTTTCCACTATTACCCTCTTAGCGCTCCGAATGTCCACTTGCATTTTCTACAGAAAGAGTGTTCAGAACTGCGCAATCAAAAGTATGGTTTAACTCTGTTAGCTTAATGAACATATCAGAAATAACTTTCACACAATGCTTCTGTGTAGTTTTTATTTGAAGATATTATTTTTCCCAATATAGGCCTCTTAGCGCTCACAATGTCCAATTGCAGTTTCTACAGAAAGAGTGTTTCAGAAAGGCTCAATCAAATGTAAGGTTCAACTCTGTTAGTTGAATGCACAGAACAGAAAGAAGTTTCATACAATGCTTCTGTGTAGTTTATATTTGAACATATTCTTTTTTCCACTATTACCCACTTAGCGCTACGAATGTCCAGTTGCATTTTCTACAGACAGAGTGTTTCAAAACTGCTCAATCAAAAGTATGGTTTAACTCTGTTAGCTGAATGCTCAGATCAGAAAGAAGTTTCACAGAATGCTTCTGTGTAGTTTATATTTGAATATATTCCTTTTTCCACTATTACTCTCTTAGCGCTCCAAATGTCCAGTTGCATTTTCTACAGAAAGAGTGTTCAGATCTGCTCAATCAAAAGTATGGTTTAACTCTGTTAGCTGAATGCACAGATCAGAAAGAAGTTTCACAGAATGATTCTGTGTAGTTTATATTTGGAGACATTCCTTTTTCCACTATTACCCTCTTAGCGCTCCGAATCTCCACTTGCGTTTTCTACAGAAAGAGTGTTTCAGAACGGCTCAATCAACACTAAGGTTCAACTCTTTTAGTTGAACAAACAGAACAGAAAGAAGTTTCACACAATTCTTCTGTGTAGTTTTTATTTGTAGACATTCTTTTTCCCAATATAGGCCTCTTAGCGCTCAGAATGTCCAATTGCAGTTTCTACAGAAAGAGTGTTTCAGAACGGCTCAATCAAAGGTAAGGTTCAACTCTGTTAGTTGAATGCACAGAACAGAAAGAAGTTTCATACAATGCTTCTGTGTAGTTTATATTTGAACATATTCTTTTTTCCACTATTACCCACTTAGCGCTACGAATGTCCAGTTGCATTTTCTACAGACAGAGTGTTTCAAAACTGCTCAATCAAAAGTATGGTTTAACTCTGTTAGCTGAATGCTCAGATCAGAAAGAAGTTTCACAGAATGCTTCTGTGTAGTTTATATTTGAATATATTCCTTTTTCCACTACTACGCTCTTAGCGCTCCAAATGTCCAGTTGCATTTTCTACAGAAAGAGTGTTCAGATCTGCTCAATCAAAAGTATGGTTTAACTCTGTTAGCTGAATGCACAGATCAGAAAGAAGTTTCACCGAATGATTCTGTGTAGTTTATATTTGAAGACATTCGTTTTTCCACTATTACCCTCTTAGCGCTCCGAATCTCCACTTGCATTTTCTACAAAAAGAGTGTTTCATAACTGCTCAATCAAAAATATGTTTTATCTCTGTTAACTGAATTTACAGATCAGAAATAAGTTTCACAGAATGCATCTGTGTAGTTTTTATTTGAAGATATTCTTTTGCCCAATGTAGGCCTCTTAGCGCTTAGCATGTCCAATTGCAGTTTCTTCAGAAAGAGTGTTTCAGAACGGCTCAATCAAAAGTAAGGTTCAACTCTGTTAGTTGAATGCACAGAACAGAAAGAATTTTCACAGAATGCTACTGTGTAGTTTATATTTGAATATATTCCTTTTTCCACTATTACCCTCTTAGCGCTCCGAATGTCCACTTGCATTTTCTACAGAAAGAGTGTTCAGAACTGCGCAATCAAAAGTATGGTTTAACTCTGTTAGCTTAATGAACATATCAGAAATAACTTTCACACAATGCTTCTGTGTAGTTTTTATTTGAAGATATTATTTTTCCCAATATAGGCCTCTTAGCGCTCAAAATGTCCAATTGCAGTTTCTACAGAAAGAGTGTTTCAGAAAGGCTCAATCAAATGTAAGGTTCAACTCTGTTAGTTGAATGCACAGAACAGAAAGAAGTTTCATACAATGCTTCTGTGTAGTTTATATTTGAACATATTCTTTTTTCCACTATTACCCACTTAGCGCTACGAATGTCCAGTTGCATTTTCTACAGACAGAGTGTTTCAAAACTGCTCAATCAAAAGTATGGTTTAACTCTGTTAGCTGAATGCTCAGATCAGAAAGAAGTTTCACAGAATGCTTCTGTGTAGTTTATATTTTAATATATTCCTTTTTCCACTACTACTCTCTTAGCGCTCCAAATGTCCAGTTGCATTTTCTACAGAAAGAGTGTTCAGATCTGCTCAATCAAAAGTATGGTTTAACTCTGTTAGCTGAATGCACAGATCAGAAAGAAGTTTCACAGAATGATTCTGTGTAGTTTATATTTGGAGACATTCCTTTTTCCACTATTACCCTCTTAGCGCTCCGAATCTCCACTTGCGTTTTCTACAGAAAGAGTGTTTCAGAACGGCTCAATCAACACTAAGGTTCAACTCTTTTAGTTGAACAAACAGAACAGAAAGAAGTTTCACACAATTCTTCTGTGTAGTTTTTATTTGTAGACATTCTTTTTCCCAATATAGGCCTCTTAGCGCTCAGAATGTCCAATTGCAGTTTCTACAGAAAGAGTGTTTCAGAACGGCTCAATCAAAGGTAAGGTTCAACTCTGTTAGTTGAATGCACAGAACAGAAAGAAGTTTCATACAATGCTTCTGTGTAGTTTATATTTGAACATATTCTTTTTTCCACTATTACCCACTTAGCGCTACGAATGTCCAGTTGCATTTTCTACAGACAGAGTGTTTCAAAACTGCTCAATCCAAAGTATGGTTTAACTCTGTTAGCTGAATGCTCAGATCAGAAAGAAGTTTCACAGAATGCTTCTGTGTAGTTTATATTTGAATATATTCCTTTTTCCACTACTACGCTCTTAGCGCTCCAAATGTCCAGTTGCATTTTCTACAGAAAGAGTGTTCAGATCTGCTCAATCAAAAGTATGGTTTAACTCTGTTAGCTGAATGCACAGATCAGAAAGAAGTTTCACCGAATGATTCTGTGTAGTTTATATTTGAAGACATTCCTTTTTCCACTATTACCCTCTTAGCGCTCCGAATCTCCACTTGCATTTTCTACAAAAAGAGTGTTTCATAACTGCTCAATCAAAAATATGTTTTATCTCTGTTAACTGAATTTACAGATCAGAAATAAGTTTCACAGAATGCATCTGTGTAGTTTTTATTTGAAGATATTCTTTTTCCCAATGTAGGCCTCTTAGCGCTTAGCATGTCCAATTGCAGTTTCTTCAGAAAGAGTGTTTCAGAACGGCTCAATCAAAAGTAAGGTTCAACTCTGTTAGTTGAATGCACAGAACAGAAAGAATTTTCACAGAATGCTACTGTGTAGTTTATATTTGAATATATTCCTTTTTCCACTATTACCCTCTTAGCGCTCCGAATGTCCACTTGCATTTTCTACAGAAAGAGTGTTCAGAACTGCGCAATCAAAAGTATGGTTTAACTCTGTTAGCTTAATGAACATATCAGAAATAACTTTCACACAATGCTTCTGTGTAGTTTTTATTTGAAGATATTATTTTTCCCAATATAGGCCTCTTAGCGCTCACAATGTCCAATTGCAGTTTCTACAGAAAGAGTGTTTCAGAAAGGCTCAATCAAATGTAAGGTTCAACTCTGTTAGTTGAATGCACAGAACAGAAAGAAGTTTCATACAATGCTTCTGTGTAGTTTATATTTGAACATATTCTTTTTTCCACTATTACCCACTTAGCGCTACGAATGTCCAGTTGCATTTTCTACAGACAGAGTGTTTCAAAACTGCTCAATCAAAAGTATGGTTTAACTCTGTTAGCTGAATGCTCAGATCAGAAAGAAGTTTCACAGAATGCTTCTGTGTAGTTTATATTTTAATATATTCCTTTTTCCACTACTACTCTCTTAGCGCTCCAAATGTCCAGTTGCATTTTCTACAGAAAGAGTGTTCAGATCTGCACAATCAAAAGTATGGTTTAACTCTGTTAGCTGAATGCACAGATCAGAAAGAAGTTTCACAGAATGATTCTGTGTAGTTTATATTTGGAGACATTCCTTTTTCCACTATTACCCTCTTAGCGCTCCGAATCTCCACTTGCGTTTTCTACAGAAAGAGTGTTTCAGAACGGCTCAATCAACACTAAGGTTCAACTCTTTTAGTTGAACAAACAGAACAGAAAGAATTTTCACACAATTCTTCTGTGTAGTTTTTATTTGTAGACATTCTTTTTCCCAATATAGGCCTCTTAGCGCTCAGAATGTCCAATTGCAGTTTCTACAGAAAGAGTGTTTCAGAACGGCTCAATCAAAAGTAAGGTTCAACTCTGTTAGTTGAATGCACAGAACAGAAAGAAGTTTCATACAATGCTTCTGTGTAGTTTATATTTGAACATATTCTTTTTTCCACTATTACCCACTTAGCGCTACGAATGTCCAGTTGCATTTTCTACAGACAGAGTGTTTCAAAACTGCTCAATCAAAAGTATGGTTTAACTCTGTTAGCTGAATGCTCAGATCAGAAAGAAGTTTCACAGAATGCTTCTGTGTAGTTTATATTTGAATATATTCCTTTTTCCACTACTACGCTCTTAGCGCTCCAAATGTCCAGTTGCATTTTCTACAGAAAGAGTGTTCAGATCTGCTCAATCAAAAGTATGGTTTAACTCTGTTAGCTGAATGCACAGATCGGAAAGAAATTTCACCGAATGATTCTGTGTAGTTTATATTTGAAGACATTCCTTTTTCCACTATTAAACTCTTAGCGCTCCGAATCTCCACTTGCATTTTCTACAAAAAGAGTGTTACATAACTGCTCAATCAAAAATATGTTTTATCTCTGTTAACTGAATTTACAGATCAGATATAAGTTTCACAGAATGCATCTGTGTAGTTTTTATTTGAAGATATTCTTTTTCCCAATGTAGGCCTCTTAGCGCTTAGCATGTCCAATTGCAGTTTCTACAGAAAGAGTGTTTCAGAACGGCTCAATCAAAAGTAAGGTTCAACTCTGTTAGTTGAATGCCCAGAACAGAAAGATTTTTCACAGAATGCTACTGTGTAGTTTATATTTGAATATATTCCTTTTTCCACTATTACCCTCTTAGCGCTCCGAATGTCCACTTGCATTTTCTACAGAAAGAGTGTTCAGAACTGCGCAATCAAAAGTATGGTTTAACTCTGTTAGCTTAATGAACATATCAGAAATAAGTTTCACACAATGCTTCTGTGTAGTTTTTATTTGAAGATATTATTTTTCCCAATATAGGCCTCTTAGCGCTCAGAATGTCCAATTGCAGTTTCTACAGAAAGAGTGTTTCAGAAAGGCTCAATAAAAAGTAAGGTTCAACTCTGTTAGTTGAATGCACAGAACAGAAAGAAGTTTCATACAATGCTTCTGTGTAGTTTATATTTGAACATATTCTTTTTTCCACTATTACCCACTTAGCGCTACGAATGTCCAGTTGCATTTTCTACAGACTGAGTGTTTCAAAACTGCTCAATCAAAAGTATGGTTTAACTCTGTTAGCTGAATGCTCAGATCAGAAAGAAGTTTCACAGAATGCTTCTGTGTAGTTTATATTTGAATATATTCCTTTTTCCACTACTACTCTCTTAGCGCTCCAAATGTCCAGTTGCATTTTCTACAGAAAGAGTGTTCAGATCTGCTCAATCAAAAGTATGGTTTAACTCTGTTAGCTGAATGCACAGATCAGAAAGAAGTTTCACAGAATGATTCTGTGTAGTTTATATTTGGAGACATTCCTTTTTCCACTATTACCCTCTTAGCGCTCCGAATCTCCACTTGCATTTTCTACAGAAAGAGTGTTTCAGAACGGCTCAATCAAAACTAAGGTTCAACTCTTTTAGTTGAATGAACAGAACAGAAAGAAAGTTCACAGAATGCTTCTGTGTAGTTTTTATTTGTAGATATCTTTTTCCCAATATAGGCCTCTTAGCGCTCAGAATGTCCAATTGCAGTTTCTACAGAAAGAGTGTTTCAGAACGGCTCTATCAAAAGTAAGGTTCAACCCTGGTAGTTGAATGCACAGAACAGAAAGAAGTTTCATACAATGCTTCTGTGTAGTTTCTATTTGAACATATTCTTTTTTCCACTATTACCCTCTTAGCGCTCCGAATGTCCACTTACATTTTCTAAAGAAAGAGTGTTCTGAACTGAGCACTCAAAAGTATGGTTTAACTCTGTTAGCTGAATGCACATATCAGAAATAAGTTTCACACAATGCTTCTGTGTAGTTTTTATTTGAAGATATTATTTTTCCCAATATAGGCCTCTTAGCGCTCAGAATGTCCAATTGCAGTTTCTACGGAAAGAGTGTTTCAGAACGGCTCAATCAAAAGTAAGGTTCAACTCTGTTAGTTGAATGCACAGAACAGAAAGAAGTTTCATACAATGCTTCTGTGTAGTTTATATTTGAGCATATTCTTTTTTCCACTATTACCCACTTAGCGCTACGAATGTCCAGTTGCATTTTCTACAGACAGAGTGTTTCAAAACTGCTCAATCAAAAGTATGGTTTAACTCTTTTAGCTGAATTCTCAGATCAGAAAAAGTTTCACAGAATGCTTCTGTGTAGTTTATATTTGAATATATTCCTTTTTCCACTACTACCCTCTTAGCGCTCCAAATGTCCATTTGCATTTTCTACAGAAAGAGTGTTCAGATCTGCTCAATCAAATATATGGTTTAACTCTGTTACCTGAATGCACAGATCAGAAAGAATTTTCACAGAATGATTCTGTGTAGTTTATATTTGAAGACATTCCTTTTTCCACTATTACCCTCTTAGCGCTCAGAATCTCCACTTGCATTTTCTACAGAAAGAGTGTTTCAGAACGGCTCAATCAAAACTAAGGTTCAACTCTTTTAGTTGAATCAACAGAACAGAAAGAAGTTTGACAGAATGCTTCTGTGTAGTTTTTATTTGTAGATATTCTTTTTCCCAATATAGTCCTCTTAGTGCTCAGAATGTCCAATTGCAGTTTCTACAGAAAGAGTGTTTCAGAACGGCTCAATCAATATTAAGGTTCAACCCTGGTAGTTGAATGCACAGAACAGAAAGTAGTTTCACAGAATGCTTCTGTGTAGTTTATATTTGAATATATTCCTTTTTCCACTATTACCCTCTTAGCGCTCCGAAAGTCCACTTACATTTTCTAAAGAAAGAGTGTTCTGAACTGAGCAATCAAAAGTATGGTTTAACTCTGTTAGCTGAATGCACATATCAGAAATAAGTTTCAAACAATGCTTATGTGTAGTTTTTATTTGAAGATATTATTATTCCCAATATAGGCCTCTCAGCACTCAGAATGTCCAATTGCAGTTTCTACAGAAAGGGTGTTTCAGAACGCCTCAATCAAATGTCAGGTTCAACTCTCTTAGTTGAATGCACAGAACAGAAAGTAGTTTCACAGAATGCTTCTGTGTTGTATTTAGTTGAAGATACTCCTTTTTGGACTATTACCCACTTAGCGCTCAGAATATCCACTGGCAGTTTCTACACAAAGTTTGTTTCAGAACTGCTCCTTCGAAAGTAAGGCTCAACTCTGTTAGTTGAATGCGGAGAACAGAAAGGGGTTTCAGAGAATGCTTCTGTGTAGTTTTTAATTGGAGATATTCCTTTTTCCTCTATTACAATCTTAGCGCTCCCAATGTCCACTTGCATTCTCTACAAAAAGAGTGTTTCATAATTGCTCAATCAAAAATATGGTTTAGCTCTGTTAACTGAATTTACAGATCAGAAATAAGTTTCAGAGAATGTATCTGTGTAGTTTTTATTTGAAGATATTCTTTATCCCAATGTAGGCCTCTTAGCGCTTAGAATGTCCAATTGCAGTTTCTACAGAAAGAGTGTTTCAGAACGGCTCAATCAAAAGTAAGGTTCAAATCTGTTAGTTGAATGCACAGAACAGAAAGAAGTTTCACAGAATGCTACTGTGTAGTTTATATTTGAATATATTCCTTTTTCCACTATTACCCTCTTAGCGCTCCAAATGTCCACTTGCATTTTCTACAGAAAGAGTGTTCGGAACTGCGCAATCAAAAGTATGGTTTAACTCTGTTAGCTGAATGCACATATCAGAAATAAGTTTCACACAATGCTTCTGTGTAGTTTTTATTTGAAGATATTATTTTTCCCAATATAGGCCTCTTAGCGCTCAGAATGTCCAATTGCAGTTTCTACGGAAAGAGTGTTTCAGAACGGCTCAATCAAAAGTAAGGTTCAACTCTGTTAGTTGAATGCACAGAACAGAAAGAAGTTTCATACAATGCTTCTGTGTAGTTTATATTTGAACATATTCTTTTTTCCACTATTACCCACTTAGCGCTACGAATGTCCAGTTGCATTTTCTACAGACAGAGTGTTTCAAAACTGCTCAATCAAAAGTATGGTTTAACTCTGTTAGCTGAATGCTCAGATCAGAAAGAAGTTTCACAGAATGCTTCTGTGTAGTTTATATTTGAATATATTCCTTTTTCCACTACTACTCTCTTAGCGCTCCAAATGTCCAGTTGCATTTTCTACAGAAAGAGTGTTCAGATCTGCTCAATCAAAAGTATGGTTTAACTCTGTTAGCTGAATGCACAGATCAGAAAGAAGTTTCACAGAATGATTCTGTGTAGTTTATATTTGGAGACATTCCTTTTTCCACTATTAACCTCTTAGCGCTCCGAATCTCCACTTGCATTTTCTACAGAAAGAGTGTTTCAGAACGGCTCAATCAAAACTAAGGTTCAACTCTTTTAGTTGAATGAACAGAACAGAAAGAAGGTTCACAGAATGCTTCTGTGTAGTTTTTATTTGTAGATATTCTTTTTCCCAATATAGGCCTCTTAGCGCTCAGAATGTCCAATTGCAGTTTCTACAGAAAGAGTGTTTCAGAACGGCTCAATCAAAAGTAAGGTTCAACCCTGGTAGTTGAATGCACAGAGCAGAAAGAAGTTTCACAGAATGCTTCTGTGTAGTTTATATTTGAATATATTCCTTTTTCCACTATTACCCTCTTAGCGCTCCGAATGTCCACTTGCATTATCTACAGAAAGAGTGTTCGGAACTGCGCAATCAAAAGTATGGTTTAACTCTGTTAGCTGAATGCACATATCAGAAATAAGTTTCACACAATGCTTCTGTGTAGTTTTTATTTGAAGATATTATTTTTCCCAATATAGGCCTCTTAGCGCTCAGAATGTCCAATTGCAGTTTCTACGGAAAGAGTGTTTTAGAACGGCTCAATCAAAAGTAAGGTTCAACTCTGTTAGTTGAATGCACAGAACAGAAAGAAGTTTCATACAATGCTTCTGTGTAGTTTATATTTGAACATATTCTTTTTTCCACTATTACCCACTTAGCGCTACGAATGTCCAGTTGCATTTTCTACAGACAGAGTGTTTCAAAACTGCTCAATCAAAAGTATGGTTTAACTCTTTTAGCTGAATTCTCAGATCAGAAAAAGTTTCACAGAATGCTTCTGTGTAGTTTATATTTGAATATATTCCTTTTTCCACTACTACCTTCTTAGCGCTCCAAATGTCCATTTGCATTTTCTACAGAAAGAGTGTTCAGATCTGCTCAATCAAATATATGGTTTAACTCTGTTACCTGAATGCACAGATCAGAAAGAAGTTTCACCGAATGATTCTGTGTAGTTTATATTTGAAGACATTCCTTTTTCCACTATTACCCTCTTAGCGCTCAGAATCTCCACTTGCATTTTCTACAGAAAGAGTGTTTCAGAACGGCTCAATCAAAACTAAGGTTCAACTCTTTTAGTTGAATGAACAGAACAGAAAGAAGTTTCACAGAATGCTTCTGTGTAGTTTTATTTGTAGATATTCTTTTTCCCAATATAGGCCTCTTAGTGCTCAGAATGTCCAATTGCAGTTTCTACAGAAAGAGTGTTTCAGAACGGCTCAATCAAAATTAAGGTTCAACCCTGGTAGTTGAATGCACAGAACAGAAAGTAGTTTCACAGAATGCTTCTGTGTAGTTTATATTTGAATATATTCCTTTTTCCACTATTACCCTCTTAGCGCTCCGAATGTCCACTTACATTTTCTACAGAAAGAGTGTTCTGAACTGAGCAATCAAAAGTATGGTTTAACTCTGTTAGCTGAAAGCACATATCAGAAATAAGTTTCAAACAATGCTTATGTGTAGTTTTTATTTGAAGATATTATTATTCCCAATATAGGACTCTCAGCGCTCAGAATGTCCAATTGCAGTTTCTACAGAAAGGGTGTTTCAGAACGCCTCAATCAAATGTCAGGTTCAACTCTCTTAGTTGAATGCACAGAACAGAAAGTAGTTTCACAGAATGCTTCTGTGTAGTATTTAGTTGAAGATACTCCTTTTTGGACTATTACCCACTTAGCGCTCAGAATATCCACTGGCAGTTTCTACACAAAGTTTGTTTCAGAACTGCTCCTTCGAAAGTAAGGCTCAACTCTGTTAGTTGAGTGCGGAGAACAGAAAGGGGTTTCAGAGAATGCTTCTGTGTAGTTTTTAATTGGAGATATTCCTTTTTCCCCTATTACAATCTTAGCGCTCCCAATGTCCACTTGCATTCTCTACAAAAAGAGTGTTTCATAATTGCTCAATCAAAAATATGGTTTAGCTCTGTTAACTGAATTTACAGATCAGAAATAAGTTTCAGAGAATGTATCTGTGTAGTTTTTATTTGAAGATATTCTTTATCCCAATGTAGGCCTCTTAGCGCTTAGAATGTCCAATTGCAGTTTCTACAGAAAGAGTGTTTCAGAACGGCTCAATCAAAAGTAAGGTTCAAATCTGTTAGTTGAATGCACAGAACAGAAAGAAGTTTCACAGAATGCTACTGTGTAGTTTATATTTGAAAATATTCCTTTTTCCACTATTACCCTCTTAGCGCTCCGAATGTCCACTTGCATTTTCTACAGAAAGAGTGTTCGGAACTGCGCAATCAAAAGTATGGTTTAACTCTGTTAGCTGAATGCACATATCAGAAATAAGTTTCACACAATGCTTCTGTGTAGTTTTTATTTGAAGATATTATTTTTCCCAATATAGGCCTCCTAGCGCTCAGAATGTCCAATTGCAGTTTCTGCGGAAAGAGTGTTTCAGAACGGCTCAATCAAAAGTAAGGTTCAACTCTGTTAGTTGAATGCACAGAACAGAAAGAAGTTTCATACAATGCTTCTGTGTAGTTTATATTTGAACATATTCTTTTTTCCACTATTACCCACTTAGCGCTACGAATGTCCAGTTGCATTTTCTACAGACAGAGTGTTTCAAAACTGCTCAATCAAAAGTGTCGTTTAACTCTGTTAGCTGAATGCTCAGATCAGAAAGAAGTTTCACAGAATGCTTCTGTGTAGTTTATATTTGAATATATTCCTTTTTCCACTACTACCCTCTTAGCGCTCAAAATGTCCAGTTGCATTTTCTACAGAAAGAGTGTTCAGATCTGCTCAATCAAAAGTATGTTTTAACTCTGTTACCTGAATGCACAGATCAGAAAGAAGTTTCACAGAATGATTCTGTGTAGTTTATATTTGAAGACATTCCTTTTTCCACTATTACCCTCTTAGCGCTCCGAATCTCCACTTGCATTTTCTACAGAAAGAGTGTTTCAGAACGGCTCAATCAAAACTAAGGTTCAACACTTTTAATTGAATGAACAGAACAGAAAGAAGTTTCACAGAATGCTTCTGTGTAGTTTTTATTTGTAGATATTCTTTTTCCCAATATAGGCCTCTTAGCGCTCAGAATGTCCAATTGCAGTTTCTACAGAAAGAGTGTTTCAGAACGGCTCAATCAAAATTAAGGTTCAAACCTGGTAGTTGAATTCACAGAATAGAAAGTAATTTCACAGAATGCTTCAGTGTAGTTTATATTTGAATATATTCCTTTTTCCACTATTACCCTCTTAGCGCTCCGAATGTCCACTTGCATTTTCTACAGAAAGAGTGTTCTGAACTGCGCAATCAAAAGTATGGTTTAACTCTGTTAGCTGAATGCACATATCGGAAATAAGTTTCAAACTATGCTTCTGTGTAGTTTTTATTTGAAGATATTATTATTCCCAATATAGGCCTCTTAGCGCTCAGAATGTCCAATTGCAGTTTCTACAGAAAGAGTGTTTCAGAACGCCTCAATCAAATGTCAGGTTCAACTCTCTTAGTTGAATGCACAGAACAGAAAGAAGTTTCACAGAATGCTTCTGTGTAGTATTTAGTTGAAGATACTCCTTTTTGGACTATTACCCACTTAGCGCTCCGAATATCCACTGGCAGTTTCTACACAAAGAGTGTTTCAGAACTGCTCTTTCGAAAGTAAGGCTCAACTCTGTTAGTTGAATGCGGAGAACAGAAAGGGGTTTCAGAGAATGCTTCTGTGTAGTTTTTAATTGGAGATATTCCTTTTTCCTCTATTACAATCTTAGCGCTCCCAATGTCCACTTGAATTTTGTACAAAAAGAGTGTTTCATAACTGCTCAATCAAAAATATGGTTTAGCTCTGTTAACTGAATTTACAGATCAGAAATAAGTTTCAGAGAATGTATCTGTGTAGTTTTTATTTGAAGATATTCTTTTTCCCAATGTAGGCCTCTTAGCGCTTAGAATGTCCAATTGCAGTTTCTACAGAAAGAGTGTATCAGAACGGCTCAATCAAAAGTAAGGTTCAACTCTGTTAGTTGAATGCACAGAACAGAAAGAAGTTTCACAGAATGCTACTGTGTAGTTTATATTTGAATATATTCCTTTTTCCACTATTACCCTCTTAGCGCTCCGAATGTCCACTTGCATTTTCTACAGAAAGAGTGTTCGGAACTGCGCAATCAAAAGTATGGTTTAACTCTGTTAGCTGAATGCACATATCAGAAATAAGTTTCACACAATGCTTCTGTGTAGTTTTTATTTGAAGATATTTTATTCCCAAAAAGCCTCTTAGCGCTCAGAATGTCCAATTGCAGTTTCTACGGAAAGAGTGTTTCAGAACGGCTCAATCAAAAGTAAGGTTCAACTCTGTTAGTTGAATGCACAGAACAGAAAGTAGTTTCATACAATACTTCTGTGTAGTTTATATTTGAACATATTCTTTTTTCCACTATTACCCACTTAGCGCTACGAATGTCCAGTTGCATTTTCTACAGACAGAGTGTTTCAAAACTGCTCAATCAAAAGTATGGTTTAACTCTGTTAGCTGAATGCTCAGATCAGAAAGAAGTTTCACAGAATGCTTCTGTGTAGTTTATATTTGAATATATTCCTTTTTCCACTACTACCCTCTTATCGCTCCAAATGTCCAGTTGCATTTTCTACAGAAAGAGTGTTCAGATCTGCTCAATCAAAAGTATAGTTTAACTCTGTTAGCTGAATGCACAGATCAGAAAGAAGTTTCACAGAATGATTCTGTGTAGTTTATATTTGAAGACATTCCATTTTCCACTATTACCCTCTTAGCGCTCCGAATCTCCACTTGCATTTTCTACAGAAAGACTGTTTCAGAACGGATCAATCAAAACTAAGGTTCAACTCTTTTAGTTGAACGAACAGAACAGAAAGAAGTTTCACAGAATGCTTCTGTGTAGTTTTTATTTGTAGATATTCTTTTTCCCAATATAGGCCTCTTAGCGCTCAGAATGTCCAATTGCAGTTTCTACAGAAAGAGTTTTTCAGAACGGCACAATCAAAAGTAAGGTTCAACCCTGGTAGTTGAATGCACAGAACAGAAAGAAGTTTCACAGAATGCTTCTGTGTAGTTTATATTTGAATATATTCCTTCTTCCACTATTACCCTCTTAGCGCTCCGAATGTCCACTTGCATTTTCTACAGAAAGAGTGTTCGGAACTGCGCAATCAATAGTATGGTTTAACTCTGTTAGCTGAATGCACATATCAGAAATAAGTTTCACACAATGCTTCTGTGTAGTTTATGTTTGAAGATTTTTTTTTTCCCAATATAGGCCTCTTAGCGCTCAGAATGTCCAATTGCAATTTCTACAGAAAGAGTGTTTCAGAACGGCTCAATCAAATGTCAGGTTCAACTCTCTTAGTTAAATGCACAGAACAGAAAGAAGTTTCACAGAATGCTTCTGTGTAGTATTTAGTTGAAGATACTCCTTTTTGGACTATTACCCACTTAGCGTTCTGAATATCCAATGGCAGTTTCTACACAAAGAGTGTTTCAGAACTGCTCCTTCGAAAGTAAGGCTCAACTCTGTTAGTTGAATGCGGAGAACAGAAAGGGGTTTCAGAGAATGCTTCTGTGTAGTTTTTAATTGGAGATATTCCTTTTTCCTCTATTACAAACTTAGCGCTCCGAATGTCCACTTGCATTTTCTACAAAAAGAGTGTTTCATAACTGCTCAATCAAAAATATGGTTTAGATCTGTTAACTGAATTTACAGATAAGAAATAAGTTTCAGAGAATGTATCGGTGTAGTTTTTATTTGAAGATATTCTTTTTCCCAATGTAGGCCTCTTAGCGCTTAGAATGTCCAATTGCAGTTTCTACAGAAAGAGTGTTTCAGAACGGCTCAATCAAAAGTAAGGTTCAAGCCTGGTAGTTGAATGCACAGAACAGAAAGAAGTTTCACAGAATGCTTCTGTGTAGTTTATATTCGAATATATTCCTTTTTCCACTATTACCCTCTTAGCGCTCCGAATGTCCACTTGCATTTTCTACAGAAAGAGTGTTCTGAACTGCTCAATCAAAAGTATGGTTTAACTCTGTTAGCTGAATGCACATATCAGAAATAAGTTTCAAACAATGCTTCTGTGTGGTTTTTATTTGAAGATATTATTTTTCCCAATATAGGCCTCTTAGCGCTCAGAATGTCCAATTGCAGTTTCTACAGAAAGAGTGTTTCAGAACGGCTCAATCAAATGTAAGGTTCAGCTCTCTTAGTTGAATGCACAGAACAGAAAGAAGTTTCATACAATGCTTCTGTGTAGTTTATATTTGAACATATTCTTTTTTCCACTACTACCCACTTAGCGCTCCGAATATCCACTGGCAGTTTCTACACAAATGGTGTTTCAGAACTGCTCCTTCAAAAGTAAGGCTCAACTCTGTTAGTTGAATGCGGAGAACAGAAAGGGGTTTCAGAGAATGCTTCTGTGTAGTTTTTAATTGGAGATATTCCTCTTTCCTCTCTTAAAATCTTAGCGCTCCTAATGTCCACTTGCATTTTCTACAAAAAGTGTGTTTCATAACTGCTCAATCAAAAATATGGTTTAGCTCTGTTAACTGAATTTACAGATCAGAAATAAGTTTCACAGAATGCATCTGTGTAGTTTTTATTTGAAGATATTCTTTTTCCCAATGTAGGCCTCTTAGCGCGTAGAATGTCCAATTGCAGTTTCTACAGAAAGAGTGTTTCAGAACGGCTCAATCAAAAGTAAGGTTCAACTCTGTTAGTTGAATACACAGAACAGAAAAAAGTTTCATACAATGCTTCTGTGTAGTTTATATTTGAACATATTCTTTTTTCCACTATTACCCACTTAGCGCTACGAATGTCCAGTTGCATTTTCTACAGACAGAGTGTTTCAAAACTGCTCAATCAAATGTATGGTTTAACTCTTTTAGCTGAATTCTCAGATCAGAAAAAGTTTCACAGAATGCTTCTGTGTAGTTTATATTTGAATATATTCCTTTTTCCACTACTACCCTCTTAGCGCTCCAAATGTCCATTTGCATTTTCTACAGAAAGAGTGTTCAGATCTGCTCAATCAAATATATGGTTTAACTCTGTTACCTGAATGCACAGATCAGAAAGAAGTTTCACAGAATGATTCTGTGTAGTTTATATTTGAAGACATTCCTTTTTCCACTATTACCTTCTTAGCGCTCAGAATCTCCACTTGCATTTTCTACAGAAAGAGTGTTTCAGAACGGCTCAATCAAAACTAAGGTTCAACTCTTTTAGTTGAATGAACAGAACAGAAAGAAGTTTCACAGAATGCTTCTGTGTAGTTTTTATTTGTAGATATTCTTTTTCCCAATATAGGCCTCTTAGTGCTCAGAATGTCCAATTGCAGTTTCTACAGAAAGAGTGTTTCAGAACGGCTCAATCAAAATTCAGGTTCAACCCTGGTAGTTGAATGCACAGAACAGAAAGTAGTTTCAAAGAATGCTTCTGTGTAGTTTATATTTGAATATATTCCTATTTCCACTATTACCCTCTTAGCGCTCCGAATGTCCACTTACATTTTCTACAGAAAGAGTGTTCTGAACTGAGCAATCAAAAGTATGGTTTAACTCTGTTAGCTGAAAGCACATATCAGAAATAAGTTTCAAACAATGCTTATGTGTAGTTTTTATTTGAAGATATTATTATTCCCAATATAGGACTCTCAGCGCTCAGAATGTCCAATTGCAGTTTCTACAGAAAGGGTGTTTCAGAACGCCTCAATCAAATGTCAGGTTCAACTCTCTTAGTTGAATGCACAGAACAGAAAGTAGTTTCACAGAATGCTTCTGTGTAGTATTTAGTTGAAGATACTCCTTTTTGGACTATTACCCACTTAGCGCTCAGAATATCCACTGGCAGTTTCTACACAAAGTTTGTTTCAGAACTGCTCCTTCGAAAGTAAGGCTCAACTCTGTTAGTTGAGTGCGGAGAACAGAAAGGGGTTTCAGAGAATGCTTCTGTGTAGTTTTTAATTGGAGATATTCCTTTTTCCCCTATTACAATCTTAGCGCTCCCAATGTCCACTTGCATTCTCTACAAAAAGAGTGTTTCATAATTGCTCAATCAAAAATATGGTTTAGCTCTGTTAACTGAATTTACAGATCAGAAATAAGTTTCAGAGAATGTATCTGTGTAGTTTTTATTTGAAGATATTCTTTATCCCAATGTAGGCCTCTTAGCGCTTAGAATGTCCAATTGCAGTTTCTACAGAAAGAGTGTTTCAGAACGGCTCAATCAAAAGTAAGGTTCAAATCTGTTAGTTGAATGCACAGAACAGAAAGAAGTTTCACAGAATGCTACTGTGTAGTTTATATTTGAAAATATTCCTTTTTCCACTATTACCCTCTTAGCGCTCCGAATGTCCACTTGCATTTTCTACAGAAAGAGTGTTCGGAACTGCGCAATCAAAAGTATGGTTTAACTCTGTTAGCTGAATGCACATATCAGAAATAAGTTTCACACAATGCTTCTGTGTAGTTTTTATTTGAAGATATTATTTTTCCCAATATAGGCCTCCTAGCGCTCAGAATGTCCAATTGCAGTTTCTGCGGAAAGAGTGTTTCAGAACGGCTCAATCAAAAGTAAGGTTCAACTCTGTTAGTTGAATGCACAAAACAGAAAGAAGTTTCATACAATGCTTCTGTGTAGTTTATATTTGAACATATTCTTTTTTCCACTATTACCCACTTAGCGCTACGAATGTCCAGTTGCATTTTCTACAGACAGAGTGTTTCAAAACTGCTCAATCAAAAGTGTCGTTTAACTCTGTTAGCTGAATGCTCAGATCAGAAAGAAGTTTCACAGAATGCTTCTGTGTAGTTTATATTTGAATATATTCCTTTTTCCACTACTACCCTCTTAGCGCTCAAAATGTCCAGTTGCATTTTCTACAGAAAGAGTGTTCAGATCTGCTCAATCAAAAGTATGTTTTAACTCTGTTACCTGAATGCACAGATCAGAAAGAAGTTTCACAGAATGATTCTGTGTAGTTTATATTTGAAGACATTCCTTTTTCCACTATTACCCTCTTAGCGCTCCGAATCTCCACTTGCATTTACTACAGAAAGAGTGTTTCAGAACGGCTCAATCAAAACTAAGGTTCAACACTTTTAATTGAATGAACAGAACAGAAAGAAGTTTCACAGAATGCTTCTGTGTAGTTTTTATTTGTAGATATTCTTTTTCCCAATATAGGCCTCTTAGCGCTCAGAATGTCCAATTGCAGTTTCTACAGAAAGAGTGTTTCAGAACGGCTCAATCAAAATTAAGGTTCAAACCTGGTAGTTGAATTCACAGAATAGAAAGTAATTTCACAGAATGCTTCAGTGTAGTTTATATTTGAATATATTCCTTTTTCCACTATTACCCTCTTAGCGCTCCGAATGTCCACTTGCATTTTCTACAGAAAGAGTGTTCTGAACTGCGCAATCAAAAGTATGGTTTAACTCTGTTAGCTGAATGCACATATCGGAAATAAGTTTCAAACTATGCTTCTGTGTAGTTTTTATTTGAAGATATTATTATTCCCAATATAGGCCTCTTAGCGCTCAGAATGTCCAATTGCAGTTTCTACAGAAAGAGTGTTTCAGAACGCCTCAATCAAATGTCAGGTTCAACTCTCTTAGTTGAATGCACAGAACAGAAAGAAGTTTCACAGAATGCTTCTGTGTAGTATTTAGTTGAAGATACTCCTTTTTGGACTATTACCCACTTAGCGCTCCGAATATCCACTGGCAGTTTCTACACAAAGAGTGTTTCAGAACTGCTCTTTCGAAAGTAAGGCTCAACTCTGTTAGTTGAATGCGGAGAACAGAAAGGGGTTTCAGAGAATGCTTCTGTGTAGTTTTTAATTGGAGATATTCCTTTTTCCTCTATTACAATCTTAGCGCTCCCAATGTCCACTTGAATTTTGTACAAAAAGAGTGTTTCATAACTGCTCAATCAAAAATATGGTTTAGCTCTGTTAACTGAATTTACAGATCAGAAATAAGTTTCAGAGAATGTATCTGTGTAGTTTTTATTTGAAGATATTCTTTTTCCCAATGTAGGCCTCTTAGCGCTTAGAATGTCCAATTGCAGTTTCTACAGAAAGAGTGTATCAGAACGGCTCAATCAAAAGTAAGGTTCAACTCTGTTAGTTGAATGCACAGAACAGAAAGAAGTTTCACAGAATGCTACTGTGTAGTTTATATTTGAATATATTCCTTTTTCCACTATTACCCTCTTAGCGCTCCGAATGTCCACTTGCATTTTCTACAGAAAGAGTGTTCGGAACTGCGCAATCAAAAGTATGGTTTAACTCTGTTAGCTGAATGCACATATCAGAAATAAGTTTCACACAATGCTTCTGTGTAGTTTTTATTTGAAGATATTTTATTCCCAAAAAGCCTCTTAGCGCTCAGAATGTCCAATTGCAGTTTCTACGGAAAGAGTGTTTCAGAACGGCTCAATCAAAAGTAAGGTTCAACTCTGTTAGTTGAATGCACAGAACAGAAAGTAGTTTCATACAATACTTCTGTGTAGTTTATATTTGAACATATTCTTTTTTCCACTATTACCCACTTAGCGCTACGAATGTCCAGTTGCATTTTCTACAGACAGAGTGTTTCAAAACTGCTCAATCAAAAGTATGGTTTAACTCTGTTAGCTGAATGCTCAGATCAGAAAGAAGTTTCACAGAATGCTTCTGTGTAGTTTATATTTGAATATATTCCTTTTTCCACTACTACCCTCTTATCGCTCCAAATGTCCAGTTGCATTTTCTACAGAAAGAGTGTTCAGATCTGCTCAATCAAAAGTATAGTTTAACTCTGTTAGCTGAATGCACAGATCAGAAAGAAGTTTCACAGAATGATTCTGTGTAGTTTATATTTGAAGACATTCCATTTTCCACTATTACCCTCTTAGCGCTCCGAATCTCCACTTGCATTTTCTACAGAAAGACTGTTTCAGAACGGATCAATCAAAACTAAGGTTCAACTCTTTTAGTTGAACGAACAGAACAGAAAGAAGTTTCACAGAATGCTTCTGTGTAGTTTTTATTTGTAGATATTCTTTTTCCCAATATAGGCCTCTTAGCGCTCAGAATGTCCAATTGCAGTTTCTACAGAAAGAGTTTTTCAGAACGGCACAATCAAAAGTAAGGTTCAACCCTGGTAGTTGAATGCACAGAACAGAAAGAAGTTTCACAGAATGCTTCTGTGTAGTTTATATTTGAATATATTCCTTCTTCCACTATTACCCTCTTAGCGCTCCGAATGTCCACTTGCATTTTCTACAGAAAGAGTGTTCGGAACTGCGCAATCAAAAGTATGGTTTAACTCTGTTAGCTGAATGCACATATCAGAAATAAGTTTCACACAATGCTTCTGTGTAGTTTATGTTTGAAGATTTTTTTTTTCCCAATATAGGCCTCTTAGCGCTCAGAATGTCCAATTGCAATTTCTACAGAAAGAGTGTTTCAGAACGGCTCAATCAAATGTCAGGTTCAACTCTCTTAGTTAAATGCACAGAACAGAAAGAAGTTTCACAGAATGCTTCTGTGTAGTATTTAGTTGAAGATACTCCTTTTTGGACTATTACCCACTTAGCGTTCTGAATATCCAATGGCAGTTTCTACACAAAGAGTGTTTCAGAACTGCTCCTTCGAAAGTAAGGCTCAACTCTGTTAGTTGAATGCGGAGAACAGAAAGGGGTTTCAGAGAATGCTTCTGTGTAGTTTTTAATTGGAGATATTCCTTTTTCCTCTATTACAAACTTAGCGCTCCGAATGTCCACTTGCATTTTCTACAAAAAGAGTGTTTCATAACTGCTCAATCAAAAATATGGTTTAGATCTGTTAACTGAATTTACAGATAAGAAATAAGTTTCAGAGAATGTATCGGTGTAGTTTTTATTTGAAGATATTCTTTTTCCCAATGTAGGCCTCTTAGCGCTTAGAATGTCCAATTGCAGTTTCTACAGAAAGAGTGTTTCAGAACGGCTCAATCAAAAGTAAGGTTCAAGCCTGGTAGTTGAATGCACAGAACAGAAAGAAGTTTCACAGAATGCTTCTGTGTAGTTTATATTCGAATATATTCCTTTTTCCACTATTACCCTCTTAGCGCTCCGAATGTCCACTTGCATTTTCTACAGAAAGAGTGTTCTGAACTGCTCAATCAAAAGTATGGTTTAACTCTGTTAGCTGAATGCACATATCAGAAATAAGTTTCAAACAATGCTTCTGTGTGGTTTTTATTTGAAGATATTATTTTTCCCAATATAGGCCTCTTAGCGCTCAGAATGTCCAATTGCAGTTTCTACAGAAAGAGTGTTTCAGAACGGCTCAATCAAATGTAAGGTTCAGCTCTCTTAGTTGAATGCACAGAACAGAAAGAAGTTTCATACAATGCTTCTGTGTAGTTTATATTTGAACATATTCTTTTTTCCACTACTACCCACTTAGCGCTCCGAATATCCACTGGCAGTTTCTACACAAATGGTGTTTCAGAAATGCTCCTTCAAAAGTAAGGCTCAACTCTGTTAGTTGAATGCGGAGAACAGAAAGGGGTTTCAGAGAATGCTTCTGTCTAGTTTTTAATTGGAGATATTCCTCTTTCCTCTCTTAAAATCTTAGCGCTCCTAATGTCCACTTGCATTTTCTACAAAAAGTGTGTTTCATAACTGCTCAATCAAAAATATGGTTTAGCTCTGTTAACTGAATTTACAGATCAGAAATAAGTTTCACAGAATGCATCTGTGTAGTTTTTATTTGAAGATATTCTTTTTCCCAATGTAGGCCTCTTAGCGCGTAGAATGTCCAATTGCAGTTTCTACAGAAAGAGTGTTTCAGAACGGCTCAATCAAAAGTAAGGTTCAACTCTGTTAGTTGAATACACAGAACAGAAAAAAGTTTCATACAATGCTTCTGTGTAGTTTATATTTGAACATATTCTTTTTTCCACTATTACCCACTTAGCGCTACGAATGTCCAGTTGCATTTTCTACAGACAGAGTGTTTCAAAACTGCTCAATCAAATGTATGGTTTAACTCTTTTAGCTGAATTCTCAGATCAGAAAAAGTTTCACAGAATGCTTCTGTGTAGTTTATATTTGAATATATTCCTTTTTCCACTACTACCCTCTTAGCGCTCCAAATGTCCATTTGCATTTTCTACAGAAAGAGTGTTCAGATCTGCTCAATCAAATATATGGTTTAACTCTGTTACCTGAATGCACAGATCAGAAAGAAGTTTCACAGAATGATTCTGTGTAGTTTATATTTGAAGACATTCCTTTTTCCACTATTACCTTCTTAGCGCTCAGAATCTCCACTTGCATTTTCTACAGAAAGAGTGTTTCAGAACGGCTCAATCAAAACTAAGGTTCAACTCTTTTAGTTGAATGAACAGAACAGAAAGAAGTTTCACAGAATGCTTCTGTGTAGTTTTTATTTGTAGATATTCTTTTTCCCAATATAGGCCTCTTAGTGCTCAGAATGTCCAATTGCAGTTTCTACAGAAAGAGTGTTTCAGAACGGCTCAATCAAAATTCAGGTTCAACCCTGGTAGTTGAATGCACAGAACAGAAAGTAGTTTCACAGAATGCTTCTGTGTAGTTTATATTTGAATATATTCCTATTTCCACTATTACCCTCTTAGCGCTCCGAATGTCCACTTACATTTTCTACAGAAAGAGTGTTCTGAACTGAGCAATCAAAAGTATGGTTTAACTCTGTTAGCTGAATGCACATATCAGAAATAAGTTTCAAACAATGCTTATGTGTAGTTTTTATTTGAAGATATTTTTATTCCCAATATAGGCCTCTCAGTGCTCAGAATGTCCAATTGCAGTTTCTACAGAAAGGGTGTTTCAGAACGCCTCAATCAAATGTCAGGTTCAACTCTCTTAGTTGAATGCACAGAACAAAAGTAGTTTCACAGAATGCTTCTGTGTAGTATTTAGTTGAAGATACTCCTTTTTGGAATATTACCCACTTAGCGCTCAGAATATCCACTGGCAGTTTCTACACAAAATTTGTTTCGGAACTGCTCCTTCGAAAGTAAGGCTCAACTCTGTTAGTTGAATGCAGAGAACAGAAAGGAGTTTCATACAATACTTCTGTGTAGTTTATATTTGAACATATTCTTTTTTCCACTATTACCCATTTAGCGCTACGAATGTCCAGTTGCATTTTCTACAGACAGAGTGTTTCAAAACTGCTCAATCAGAAGTATGGTTTAACTCTGTTAGCTGAATGCTCAGATCAGAAAGAAGTTTCACACAATGCTTCTGTGTAGTTTATATTTGAATATATTCCTTTTTCCACTACTACCCTCTTATCGCTCCAAATGTCCAGTTGCATTTTCTACAAAAACAGTGTTCAGATCTGCTCAATCAAAAGTATGGTTTAACTCTGTTAGCTGAATGCACAGATCAGAAAGAAGTTTCACATAATTATTCTGTGTAGTTTATATTTGAAGACATTCCTTTTTCCACTATTACCCTCTTAGCGCTCCGAATCTCCACTTGCATTTTCTACAGAAATAGTGTTTCAGAACGGCTCAATCAAAACTAAGTTTCAACTCTTTTAGTTGAATGAACAGAACAGAAAGAAGTTTCACAGAATGCATCTGTGTAGTTTTTATTTGAAGATATTCTTTTTCCCAATGTAGGCCTCTTAGCGCTCAGAATGTCCAATTGCAGTTTCTACAGAAAGAGCGTTTCAGAACGGCTCAATCAAAAGTAAGGTTCAACACTGTTAGTTGAATGCCCAGAAGAGAAAGAAGTTTCACAGAATGCTACTGTGTAGTTTATATTTGAATATATTCCTTTGTCCACTATTACCCTCTTAGCGCTCCGAATGTCCACTTGCATTTTCTACAGAAAGAGTGTTCTGAACTGCGCAATCAAAAGTATGGTTTAACTCTGTTAGCTGAATGCACATATCAGAAATAAGTTTCAAACAATGCTTATGTGTAGTTTTTATTTGAAGATATTATTATTCCCATTATAGGCCTCTCAGCGCCTAGAATGTCCAATTGCAGTTTCTACAGAAAGGGTGTTTCAGAACGCCTCAATCAAATGTCAGGTTCAACTCTCTTAGTTGAATGCACAGAACAGAAAGTAGTTTCACAGAATGCTTCTGTGTAGTATTTAGTTGAAGATACTCCTTTTTGGACTATTACCCACTTAGCGCTCAGAATATCCACTGGCAGTTTCTACACAAAGTTTGTTTCAGAACTGCTCCTTCGAAAGTAAGGCTCAACTCTGTTAGTTGAATGTGGAGAACAGAAAGGGGTTTCAGAGAATGCTTCTGTGTAGTTTTTAATTGGAGATATTCCTTTTTCCTCTATTACAATCTTAGCGCTCCCAATGTCCACTTGCATTCTCTACAAAAAGAGTGTTTCATAATTGCTCAATCAAAAATATGGTTTAGCTCTGTTAACTGAATTTACAGATCAGAAATAAGTTTCAGAGAATGTATCTGTGTAGTTTTTATTTGAAGATATTCTTTATCCCAATGTAGGCCTCTTAGCGCTTAGAATGTCCAATTGCAGTTTCTACAGAAAGAGTGTTTCAGAACGGCTCAATCAAAAGTAAGGTTCAAATCTGTTAGTTGAATGCACAGAACAGAAAGTAGTTTCACAGAATGCTACTGTGTAGTTTATATTTGAATATATTCCTTTTTCCACTATTACCCTCTTAGCGCTCCGAATGTCCACTTGCATTTTCTACAGAAAGAGTGTTCGGAACTGCGCAATCAAAAGTATGGTTTAACTCTGTTAGCTGAATGCACATATCAGAAATAAGTTTCACACAATGCTTCTGTGTAGTTTTTATTTGAAGATATTATTTTTCCCAATATAGGCCTCTTAGCGCTCAGAATGTCCAATTGCAGTTTCTACGGAAAGAGTGTTTCAGAACGGCTCAATCAAAAGTAAGGTTCAACTCTGTTAGTTGAATGCACAGAACAGAAAGAAGTTTCATACAATGCTTCTGTGTAGTTTATATTTGAACATATTCTTTTTTCCACTATTACCCACTTAGCGCTACGAATGTCCAGTTGCATTTTCTACAGACAGAGTGTTTCAAAACTGCTCAATCAAAAGTATGGTTTAACTCTGTTAGCTGAATGCTCAGATCAGAAAGAAGTTTCACAGAATGCTTCTGTGTAGTTTATATTTGAATATATTCCTTTTTGCACTACTACCCTGTTAGCGCTTCAAAAGTCCAGTTGCATTTTCTACAGAAAGAGTGTTCAGATCTGCTCAATCAAAAGTATGGTTTAACTCTGTTACCTGAATGCACAGATCAGAAAGAAGTTTCACAGAATGATTCTGTGTAGTTTATATTTGAAGACATTCCTTTTTCCACTATTACCCTCTTAGCGCTCCGAATCTCCACTTGCATTTTCTACAGAAAGAGTGTTTCAGAACGGCTCAATCAAAACTAAGGTTCAACTCTTTTAGTTGAATGAACAGAACAGAAAGAAGTTTCACAGAATGCTTCTGTGTAGTTTTTATTTGTAGTTATTCTTTTTCCCAATATAGGCCTCTTAGCGCTCAGAATGTCCAATTGCAGTTTCAACAGAAAGAGTGTTTCAGAACGGCTCAATCAAAATTAAGGTTCAAACCTGGTAGTTGAATTCACAGAACAGAAAGTAATTTCACAGAATGCTTCAGTGTAGTTTATATTTGAATATATTACTTTTTCCACTATTACCCTCTTAGCGCTCCGAATGTCCACTTGCATTTTCTACAGAAAGAGTGTTCTGAACTGCGCAATCAAAAGTATGGTTTAACTCTGTTAGCTGAATGCACATATCGGAAATAAGTTTCAAACAATGCTTCTGTGTAGTTTTTATTTGAAGATATTATTATTCCCAATATAGGCCTCTTAGCGCTCAGAATGTCCAATTGCAGTTTCTACAGAAAGAGTGTTTCAGAACGCCTCAATCAAATGTCAGGTTCAACTCTCTTAGTTGAATGCACAGAACAGAAAGAAGTTTCACAGAATGCTTCTGTGTAGTATTTAGTTGAAGATACTCCTTTTTGGACTATTACCCACTTAGCGCTCCGAATATCCACTGGCAGTTTCTACACAAAGAGTGTTTCAGAACTGCTCCTTCGAAAGTAAGGCTCAACACTGTTAGTTGAATGCGGAGAACAGAAAGGGGTTTCAGAGAATGCTTCTGTGTAGTTTTTAATTGGAGATATTCCTTTTTCCTCTATTACAATCTAAGCGCTCCCAATGTCCACTTGAATTTTGTACAAAAAGAGTGTTTCATAACTGCTCAATCAAAAATATGGTTTAGCTCTGTTAACTGAATTTACAGATCAGAAATAAGTTTCAGAGAATGTATCTGTGTAGTTTTTATTTGAAGATATACTTTTTCCCAATGTAGGCCTCTTAGCGCTTAGAATGTCCAATTGCAGTTTCTACAGAAAGAGTGTTTCAGAACGGCTCAATCAAAAGTAAGGTTCAACTCTGTTAGTTGAATGCACAGAACAGAAAGTAGTTTCATACAATACTTCTGTGTAGTTTATATTTGAACATATTCTTTTTTCCACTATTACCCACTTAGCGCTACGAATGTCCAGTTGCATTTTCTACAGACAGAGTGTTTCAAAACTGCTCAATCAAAAGTATGGTTTAACTCTGTTAGCTGAATGCTCAGATCAGAAAAAGTTTCACAGAATGCTTCTGTGTAGTTTATATTTGAATATATTACTTTTTCCACTACTACCCTCTTAGCGCTCCAAATGTCCAGTTGCATTTTCTACAGAAAGAGTGTTCAGATCTGCTCAATCAAAAGTATGGTTTAACTCTGTTAGCTGAATGCACATATCAGAAATAAGTTTCAAACAATGCTTCTGTGTGGTTTTTATTTGAAGATATTATTTTTCCCAATATAGGCCTCTTAGCGCTCAGAATGTCCAATTGCAGTTTCTACAGAAAGAGTGTTTCAGAACGGCTCAATCAAATGTAAGGTTCAGCTCTCTTAGTTGAATGCACAGAACAGAAAGAAGTTTCATACAATGCTTCTGTGTAGTTTATATTTGAACATATTCTTTTTTCCACTACTACCCACTTAGCGCTCCGAATATCCACTGGCAGTTTCTACACAAATGGTGTTTCAGAACTGCTCCTTCAAAAGTAAGGCTCAACTCTGTTAGTTGAATGCGGAGAACAGAAAGGGGTTTCAGAGAATGCTTCTGTGTAGTTTTTAATTGGAGATATTCCTCTTTCCTCTCTTAAAATCTTAGCGCTCCTAATGTCCACTTGCATTTTCTACAAAAAGTGTGTTTCATAACTGCTCAATCAAAAATATGGTTTAGCTCTGTTAACTGAATTTACAGATCAGAAATAAGTTTCACAGAATGCATCTGTGTAGTTTTTATTTGAAGATATTCTTTTTCCCAATGTAGGCCTCTTAGCGCGTAGAATGTCCAATTGCAGTTTCTACAGAAAGAGTGTTTCAGAACGGCTCAATCAAAAGTAAGGTTCAACTCTGTTAGTTGAATACACAGAACAGAAAAAAGTTTCATACAATGCTTCTGTGTAGTTTATATTTGAACATATTCTTTTTTCCACTATTACCCACTTAGCGCTACGAATGTCCAGTTGCATTTTCTACAGACAGAGTGTTTCAAAACTGCTCAATCAAATGTATGGTTTAACTCTTTTAGCTGAATTCTCAGATCAGAAAAAGTTTCACAGAATGCTTCTGTGTAGTTTATATTTGAATATATTCCTTTTTCCACTACTACCCTCTTAGCGCTCCAAATGTCCATTTGCATTTTCTACAGAAAGAGTGTTCAGATCTGCTCAATCAAATATATGGTTTAACTCTGTTACCTGAATGCACAGATCAGAAAGAAGTTTCACAGAATGATTCTGTGTAGTTTATATTTGAAGACATTCCTTTTTCCACTATTACCTTCTTAGCGCTCAGAATCTCCACTTGCATTTTCTACAGAAAGAGTGTTTCAGAACGGCTCAATCAAAACTAAGGTTCAACTCTTTTAGTTGAATGAACAGAACAGAAAGAAGTTTCACAGAATGCTTCTGTGTAGTTTTTATTTGTAGATATTCTTTTTCCCAATATAGGCCTCTTAGTGCTCAGAATGTCCAATTGCAGTTTCTACAGAAAGAGTGTTTCAGAACGGCTCAATCAAAATTCAGGTTCAACCCTGGTAGTTGAATGCACAGAACAGAAAGTAGTTTCACAGAATGCTTCTGTGTAGTTTATATTTGAATATATTCCTATTTCCACTATTACCCTCTTAGCGCTCCGAATGTCCACTTACATTTTCTACAGAAAGAGTGTTCTGAACTGAGCAATCAAAAGTATGGTTTAACTCTGTTAGCTGAATGCACATATCAGAAATAAGTTTCAAACAATGCTTATGTGTAGTTTTTATTTGAAGATATTTTTATTCCCAATATAGGCCTCTCAGTGCTCAGAATGTCCAATTGCAGTTTCTACAGAAAGGGTGTTTCAGAACGCCTCAATCAAATGTCAGGTTCAACTCTCTTAGTTGAATGCACAGAACAAAAGTAGTTTCACAGAATGCTTCTGTGTAGTATTTAGTTGAAGATACTCCTTTTTGGAATATTACCCACTTAGCGCTCAGAATATCCACTGGCAGTTTCTACACAAAATTTGTTTCGGAACTGCTCCTTCGAAAGTAAGGCTCAACTCTGTTAGTTGAATGCAGAGAACAGAAAGGAGTTTCATACAATACTTCTGTGTAGTTTATATTTGAACATATTCTTTTTTCCACTATTACCCATTTAGCGCTACGAATGTCCAGTTGCATTTTCTACAGACAGAGTGTTTCAAAACTGCTCAATCAGAAGTATGGTTTAACTCTGTTAGCTGAATGCTCAGATCAGAAAGAAGTTTCACACAATGCTTCTGTGTAGTTTATATTTGAATATATTCCTTTTTCCACTACTACCCTCTTATCGCTCCAAATGTCCAGTTGCATTTTCTACAAAAACAGTGTTCAGATCTGCTCAATCAAAAGTATGGTTTAACTCTGTTAGCTGAATGCACAGATCAGAAAGAAGTTTCACATAATTATTCTGTGTAGTTTATATTTGAAGACATTCCTTTTTCCACTATTACCCTCTTAGCGCTCCGAATCTCCACTTGCATTTTCTACAGAAATAGTGTTTCAGAACGGCTCAATCAAAACTAAGTTTCAACTCTTTTAGTTGAATGAACAGAACAGGAAGAAGTTTCACAGAATGCATCTGTGTAGTTTTTATTTGAAGATATTCTTTTTCCCAATGTAGGCCTCTTAGCGCTCAGAATGTCCAATTGCAGTTTCTACAGAAAGAGCGTTTCAGAACGGCTCAATCAAAAGTAAGGTTCAACACTGTTAGTTGAATGCCCAGAAGAGAAAGAAGTTTCACAGAATGCAAGGCTCAACTCTGTTAGTTGAATGTGGAGAACAGAAAGGGGTTTCAGAGAATGCTTCTGTGTAGTTTTTAATTGGAGATATTCCTTTTTCCTCTATTACAATCTTAGCGCTCCCAATGTCCACTTGCATTCTCTACAAAAAGAGTGTTTCATAATTGCTCAATCAAAAATATGGTTTAGCTCTGTTAACTGAATTTACAGATCAGAAATAAGTTTCAGAGAATGTATCTGTGTAGTTTTTATTTGAAGATATTCTTTATCCCAATGTAGGCCTCTTAGCGCTTAGAATGTCCAATTGCAGTTTCTACAGAAAGAGTGTTTCAGAACGGCTCAATCAAAAGTAAGGTTCAAATCTGTTAGTTGAATGCACAGAACAGAAAGTAGTTTCACAGAATGCTACTGTGTAGTTTATATTTGAATATATTCCTTTTTCCACTATTACCCTCTTAGCGCTCCGAATGTCCACTTGCATTTTCTACAGAAAGAGTGTTCGGAACTGCGCAATCAAAAGTATGGTTTAACTCTGTTAGCTGAATGCACATATCAGAAATAAGTTTCACACAATGCTTCTGTGTAGTTTTTATTTGAAGATATTATTTTTCCCAATATAGGCCTCTTAGCGCTCAGAATGTCCAATTGCAGTTTCTACGGAAAGAGTGTTTCAGAACGGCTCAATCAAAAGTAAGGTTCAACTCTGTTAGTTGAATGCACAGAACAGAAAGAAGTTTCATACAATGCTTCTGTGTAGTTTATATTTGAACATATTCTTTTTTCCACTATTACCCACTTAGCGCTACGAATGTCCAGTTGCATTTTCTACAGACAGAGTGTTTCAAAACTGCTCAATCAAAAGTATGGTTTAACTCTGTTAGCTGAATGCTCAGATCAGAAACAAGTTTCACAGAATGCTTCTGTGTAGTTTATATTTGAATATATTCCTTTTTGCACTACTACCCTGTTAGCGCTTCAAAAGTCCAGTTGCATTTTCTACAGAAAGAGTGTTCAGATCTGCTCAATCAAAAGTATGGTTTAACTCTGTTACCTGAATGCACAGATCAGAAAGAAGTTTCACAGAATGATTCTGTGTAGTTTATATTTGAAGACATTCCTTTTTCCACTATTACCCTCTTAGCGCTCCGAATCTCCACTTGCATTTTCTACAGAAAGAGTGTTTCAGAACGGCTCAATCAAAACTAAGGTTCAACTCTTTTAGTTGAATGAACAGAACAGAAAGAAGTTTCACAGAATGCTTCTGTGTAGTTTTTATTTGTAGTTATTCTTTTTCCCAATATAGGCCTCTTAGCGCTCAGAATGTCCAATTGCAGTTTCAACAGAAAGAGTGTTTCAGAACGGCTCAATCAAAATTAAGGTTCAAACCTGGTAGTTGAATTCACAGAACAGAAAGTAATTTCACAGAATGCTTCAGTGTAGTTTATATTTGAATATATTACTTTTTCCACTATTACCCTCTTAGCGCTCCGAATGTCCACTTGCATTTTCTACAGAAAGAGTGTTCTGAACTGCGCAATCAAAAGTATGGTTTAACTCTGTTAGCTGAATGCACATATCGGAAATAAGTTTCAAACAATGCTTCTGTGTAGTTTTTATTTGAAGATATTATTATTCCCAATATAGGCCTCTTAGCGCTCAGAATGTCCAATTGCAGTTTCTACAGAAAGAGTGTTTCAGAACGCCTCAATCAAATGTCAGGTTCAACTCTCTTAGTTGAATGCACAGAACAGAAAGAAGTTTCACAGAATGCTTCTGTGTAGTATTTAGTTGAAGATACTCCTTTTTGGACTATTACCCACTTAGCGCTCCGAATATCCACTGGCAGTTTCTACACAAAGAGTGTTTCAGAACTGCTCCTTCGAAAGTAAGGCTCAACACTGTTAGTTGAATGCGGAGAACAGAAAGGGGTTTCAGAGAATGCTTCTGTGTAGTTTTTAATTGGAGATATTCCTTTTTCCTCTATTACAATCTAAGCGCTCCCAATGTCCACTTGAATTTTGTACAAAAAGAGTGTTTCATAACTGCTCAATCAAAAATATGGTTTAGCTCTGTTAACTGAATTTACAGATCAGAAATAAGTTTCAGAGAATGTATCTGTGTAGTTTTTATTTGAAGATATACTTTTTCCCAATGTAGGCCTCTTAGCGCTTAGAATGTCCAATTGCAGTTTCTACAGAAAGAGTGTTTCAGAACGGCTCAATCAAAAGTAAGGTTCAACTCTGTTAGTTGAATGCACAGAACAGAAAGTAGTTTCATACAATACTTCTGTGTAGTTTATATTTGAACATATTCTTTTTTCCACTATTACCCATTTAGCGCTACGAATGTCCAGTTGCATTTTCTACAGACAGAGTGTTTCAAAACTGCTCAATCAGAAGTATGGTTTAACTCTGTTAGCTGAATGCTCAGATCAGAAAGAAGTTTCACACAATGCTTCTGTGTAGTTTATATTTGAATATATTCCTTTTTCCACTACTACCCTCTTATCGCTCCAAATGTCCAGTTGCATTTTCTACAAAAACAGTGTTCAGATCTGCTCAATCAAAAGTATGGTTTAACTCTGTTAGCTGAATGCACAGATCAGAAAGAAGTTTCACATAATTATTCTGTGTAGTTTATATTTGAAGACATTCCTTTTTCCACTATTACCCTCTTAGCGCTCCGAATCTCCACTTGCATTTTCTACAGAAATAGTGTTTCAGAACGGCTCAATCAAAACTAAGTTTCAACTCTTTTAGTTGAATGAACAGAACAGAAAGAAGTTTCACAGAATGCATCTGTGTAGTTTTTATTTGAAGATATTCTTTTTCCCAATGTAGGCCTCTTAGCGCTCAGAATGTCCAATTGCAGTTTCTACAGAAAGAGCGTTTCAGAACGGCTCAATCAAAAGTAAGGTTCAACACTGTTAGTTGAATGCCCAGAAGAGAAAGAAGTTTCACAGAATGCTACTGTGTAGTTTATATTTGAATATATTCCTTTGTCCACTATTACCCTCTTAGCGCTCCGAATGTCCACTTGCATTTTCTACAGAAAGAGTGTTCTGAACTGCGCAATCAAAAGTATGGTTTAACTCTGTTAGCTAAATGCACATATCAGAAATAAGTTTCAAACAATGCTTATGTGTAGTTTTTATTTGAAGATATTATTATTCCCATTATAGGCCTCTCAGCGCTCAGAATGTCCAATTGCAGTTTCTACAGAAAGGGTGTTTCAGAACGCCTCAATCAAATGTCAGGTTCAACTCTCTTAGTTGAATGCACAGAACAGAAAGTAGTTTCACAGAATGCTTCTGTGTAGTATTTAGTTGAAGATACTCCTTTTTGGACTATTACCCACTTAGCGCTCAGAATATCCACTGGCAGTTTCTACACAAAGTTTGTTTCAGAACTGCTCCTTCGAAAGTAAGGCTCAACTCTGTTAGTTGAATGTGGAGAACAGAAAGGGGTTTCAGAGAATGCTTCTGTGTAGTTTTTAATTGGAGATATTCCTTTTTCCTCTATTACAATCTTAGCGCTCCCAATGTCCACTTGCATTCTCTACAAAAAGAGTGTTTCATAATTGCTCAATCAAAAATATGGTTTAGCTCTGTTAACTGAATTTACAGATCAGAAATAAGTTTCAGAGAATGTATCTGTGTAGTTTTTATTTGAAGATATTCTTTATCCCAATGTAGGCCTCTTAGCGCTTAGAATGTCCAATTGCAGTTTCTACAGAAAGAGTGTTTCAGAACGGCTCAATCAAAAGTAAGGTTCAAATCTGTTAGTTGAATGCACAGAACAGAAAGTAGTTTCACAGAATGCTACTGTGTAGTTTATATTTGAATATATTCCTTTTTCCACTATTACCCTCTTAGCGCTCCGAATGTCCACTTGCATTTTCTACAGAAAGAGTGTTCGGAACTGCGCAATCAAAAGTATGGTTTAACTCTGTTAGCTGAATGCACATATCAGAAATAAGTTTCACACAATGCTTCTGTGTAGTTTTTATTTGAAGATATTATTTTTCCCAATATAGGCCTCTTAGCGCTCAGAATGTCCAATTGCAGTTTCTACGGAAAGAGTGTTTCAGAACGGCTCAATCAAAAGTAAGGTTCAACTCTGTTAGTTGAATGCACAGAACAGAAAGAAGTTTCATACAATGCTTCTGTGTAGTTTATATTTGAACATATTCTTTTTTCCACTATTACCCACTTAGCGCTACGAATGTCCAGTTGCATTTTCTACAGACAGAGTGTTTCAAAACTGCTCAATCAAAAGTATGGTTTAACTCTGTTAGCTGAATGCTCAGATCAGAAAGAAGTTTCACAGAATGCTTCTGTGTAGTTTATATTTGAATATATTCCTTTTTGCACTACTACCCTGTTAGCGCTTCAAAAGTCCAGTTGCATTTTCTACAGAAAGAGTGTTCAGATCTGCTCAATCAAAAGTATGGTTTAACTCTGTTACCTGAATGCACAGATCAGAAAGAAGTTTCACAGAATGATTCTGTGTAGTTTATATTTGAAGACATTCCTTTTTCCACTATTACCCTCTTAGCGCTCCGAATCTCCACTTGCATTTTCTACAGAAAGAGTGTTTCAGAACGGCTCAATCAAAACTAAGGTTCAACTCTTTTAGTTGAATGAACAGAACAGAAAGAAGTTTCACAGAATGCTTCTGTGTAGTTTTTATTTGTAGATATTCTTTTTCCCAATATAGGCCTCTTAGCGCTCAGAATGTCCAATTGCAGTTTCTACAGAAAGAGTGTTTCAGAACGGCTCAATCAAAATTAAGGTTCAACCCTGGTAGTTGAATGCACAGAACAGAAAGAAGTTTCACAGAATGCTTCTGTGTAGTTTATATTTGAATATATTACTTTTTCCACTATTATCCTCTTAGCGCTCCGAATGTCCACTTACATTTTCTACAGAAAGAGTGTTCTGAACTGAGCAATCAAAAGTATGGTTTAACTCTGTTAGCTGAATGCACATATCACAAATAAATTTCAAACAATGCTTCTGTGTAGTTTTTATTTGAAGATATTATTATTCCCAATATAGGCCTCTCAGCGCTCAGAATGTCCAATTGCAGTTTCTACAGAAAGAGTGTTTCAGAACGCCTCAATCAAATGTCAGGTTCAACTCTCTTAGTTGAATGCACAGAACAGAAACAAGTTTCACAGAATGCTTCTGTGTAGTATTTAGTTGAAGATACTCCTTTTTGGACTATTACCCACTTAGCGCTCCGAATATCCACTGGCAGTTTCTACACAAAGAGTGTTTCAGAACTGCTCCTTCGAAAGTAAGGCTCAATTCTCTTAGTTGAATGCGGAGAACAGAAAGGGGTTTCAGAGAATGCTTCTGTGTAGTTTTTAATTGGAGATATTCCTTTTTCCTCTATTACAATCTTAGCGCTCCGAATGTCCACTTGCATTTTCTATAAAAAGAGTGTTTCATAACTGCTCAATGAAAAATATGGTTTAGCTCTGTTAACTGAATTTACAGATCAGAAATAAGTTTCAGAGAATGTATCTGTGTAGTTTTCATTTGAAGATATTCTTTTTCCCAATCTAGGCCTCTTAGCGCTTAGAATGTCCAATTGCAGTTTCTACAGAAAGAGTGTTTCAGAACGGCTCAATCAAAAGTAAGGTTCAACTCTGTTAGTTGAATGCACAGAACAGAAAGAAGTTTCATACAATGCTTCTGTGTAGTTTATATTTGAACATATTCTTTTTTCCACTATTACCCACTTAGCGCTACGAATGTCCAGTTGCATTTTCTACAGACAGAGTGTTTCAAAACTGCTCAATCAAAAGTATGGTTTAACTCTGTTAGCTGAATGCTCAGATCAGAAAGAAGTTTCACAGAATGCTTCTGTGTAGTTTATATTTGAATATATTCCTTTTTGCACTACTACCCTGTTAGCGCTTCAAAAGTCCAGTTGCATTTTCTACAGAAAGAGTGTTCAGATCTGCTCAATCAAAAGTATGGTTTAACTCTGTTACCTGAATGCACAGATCAGAAAGAAGTTTCACAGAATGATTCTGTGTAGTTTATATTTGAAGACATTCCTTTTTCCACTATTACCCTCTTAGCGCTCCGAATCTCCACTTGCATTTTCTACAGAAAGAGTGTTTCAGAACGGCTCAATCAAAACTAAGGTTCAACTCTTTTAGTTGAATGAACAGAACAGAAAGAAGTTTCACAGAATGCTTCTGTGTAGTTTTTATTTGTAGATATTCTTTTTCCCAATATAGGCCTCTTAGCGCTCAGAATGTCCAATTGCAGTTTCTACAGAAAGAGTGTTTCAGAACGGCTCAATCAAAATTAAGGTTCAACCCTGGTAGTTGAATGCACAGAACAGAAAGAAGTTTCACAGAATGCTTCTGTGTAGTTTATATTTGAATATATTACTTTTTCCACTATTATCCTCTTAGCGCTCCGAATGTCCACTTACATTTTCTACAGAAAGAGTGTTCTGAACTGAGCAATCAAAAGTATGGTTTAACTCTGTTAGCTGAATGCACATATCACAAATAAATTTCAAACAATGCTTCTGTGTAGTTTTTATTTGAAGATATTATTATTCCCAATATAGGCCTCTCAGCGCTCAGAATGTCCAATTGCAGTTTCTACAGAAAGAGTGTTTCAGAACGCCTCAATCAAATGTCAGGTTCAACTCTCTTAGTTGAATGCACAGAACAGAAACAAGTTTCACAGAATGCTTCTGTGTAGTATTTAGTTGAAGATACTCCTTTTTGGACTATTACCCACTTAGCGCTCCGAATATCCACTGGCAGTTTCTACACAAAGAGTATTTCAGAACTGCTCCTTCGAAAGTAAGGCTCAACTCTCTTAGTTGAATGCGGAGAACAGAAAGGGGTTTCAGAGAATGCTTCTGTGTAGTTTTTAATTGGAGATATTCCTTTTTCCTCTATTACAATCTTAGCGCTCCGAATGTCCACTTGCATTTTCTATAAAAAGAGTGTTTCATAACTGCTCAATGAAAAATATGGTTTAGCTCTGTTAACTGAATTTACAGATCAGAAATAAGTTTCAGAGAATGTATCTGTGTAGTTTTCATTTGAAGATATTCTTTTTCCCAATGTAGGCCTCTTAGCGCTTAGAATGTCCAATTGCAGTTTCTACAGAAAGAGTGTTTCAGAACGGCTCAATCAAAAGTAAGGTTCAAATCTGTTAGTTGAATGCACAGAACAGAAAGTAGTTTCACAGAATGCTACTGTGTAGTTTATATTTGAATATATTCCTTTTTCCACTATTACCCTCTTAGCGCTCCGAATGTCCACTTGCATTTTCTACAGAAAGAGTGTTCGGAACTGCGCAATCAAAAGTATGGTTTAACTCTGTTAGCTGAATGCACATATCAGAAATAAGTTTCACACAATGCTTCTGTGTAGTTTTTATTTGAAGATATTATTTTTCCCAATATAGGCCTCTTAGCACTCAGAATGTCCAATTGCAGTTTCTACGGAAAGAGAGTTTCAGAACGGCTCAATCAAAAGTAAGGTTCTACTCTGTTAGTTGAATGCACAGAAGAGAAAGAAGTTTCATACAATGTTTCTGTGTAGTTTATATTTGAACATATTATTTTTTCCACTATTACCCACTTAGCGCTACGAATGTCCAGTTGCATTTTCTACAGACAGATTGTTTCAAAACCGCTCAATCAAAAGTATGGTTTAACTCTGTTAGCTGAATGCTCAGATCAGAAAGAAGTTTCACAGAATGCTTCTGTGTAGTTTATATTTGAATATATTCCTTTTTCCACTGCTACCCTCTTAGCGCTCCAAATGTCCAGTTGCATTTTCTACAGAAAGAGTGTTCAGATCTGCTCAATCAAAAGTATGGTTTAACTCTCATACCTGAATGCACAGATCAGAAAAAAGTTTCACAGAATGATTCTGTGTAGTTTATATTTGAAGACATTCCTTTTTCCACTATTACCCTCTTAGCGCTCCGAATCTCCACTTGCATTTTCTACAGAAAGAGTGTTTCAGAACGGCTCAATCAAAACTAAGGTTCAACTCTTTTAGTTGAATGAACAGAACAGAAAGAAGTTTCACAGAATGCTTCTGTGTAGTTTTTAATTGTAGATATTCTTTTTCCCAATATAGGCCTCTTAGCGCTCAGAATGTCCAATTGCAGTTTCTACAGAAAGAGTGTTTCAGAAAGGCTCAATCAAAAGTAAGGTTCAACTCTGTTAGTTGAATGCACAGAACAGAAAGAAGTTTCACAGAATGCTACTGTGTAGTTTATATATGAATATATTCCTTTTTCCACTATTACCCTCTTAGCGCTCCGAATGTCCACTTGCATTTTCTACAGAAAGAGTGTTCGGAACTTCGCAATCAAAAGTATGGTTTAACTCTGTTAGCTGAATGCACATATCAGAAATAAGTTTCACACAATGCTTCTGTGTAGTTTTTATTTGAAGATATTATTTTTCCCAATATAGGCCTCTTAGCGCTCAGAATGTCCAATTGCAGTTTCTACGGAAAGAGTGTTTCAGAACGGCTCAATCAAAAGTAAGGTTCAACTCTGTTAGTTGAATGCACAGAACAGAAAGAAGTTTCATACAATGCTTCTGTGTAGTTTATATTTGAACATATTCTTTTTTCCACTATTACCCTCTTAGCGCTACGAATGTCCAGTTGCATTTTCTACAGACAGAGTGTTTCAAAACTGCTCAATCAAAAGTATGGTTTAACTCTGTTAGCTGAATGCTCAGATCAGAAAAAGTTTCACAGAATGCTTCTGTGCAGTTTATATTTGAATATATTCCTTTTTCCACTACTACCCTCTTAGCGCTCCAAATGTCCAGTTGCATTTTCTACAGAAAGAGTGTTCAGATCTGCTCAATCAAAAGTATGGTTTAACTCTGTTACCTGAATGCACAGATCAGAAAGAAGTTTCACAGAATGATTCTATGTATTTTATATTTGAAGACATTCCTTTTTCCACTATTACCCTATTAGCGCTCCGAATCTCCACTTGCATTTTCTACAGAAAGAGTGTTTCAGAACGGCTCAATCAAAACTAAGGTTCAACTCTTTTAGTTGAATGAACAGAACAGAAATAATTTTCACAGAATGCTTCTGTGTAGTTTTTATTTGTAGATATTCTTTTTCCCAATATAGGCCTCTTAGCGCTCAGAATGTCCAATTGCAGTTTCTACAGAAAGAGTGTTTCAGAACGGCTCAATCAAAATTAAGGTTCAAACCTGGTAGTTGAATGCACAGAACAGAAAGAAATTTCACAGAATGCTTCTGTGTAGTTTATATTTGAATATATTCCTTTTTCCACTATTACCCTCTTAGCGCTCCGAATGTCCACTTGCATTTTTTACAGAAAGAGGGTTCTGAACTGCGCAATCAAAAGTATGGTTTAACTCTGTTAGCTGAATGCACATATCAGAAATAAGTTTCAAACAATGCTTCTGTGTAGTTTTTATTTGAAGATATTATTATTCCCAATATAGGCCTCTTAGTGCTCAGAATGTCCAATTGCAGTTTCTACAGAAGGAGTGTTTCAGAACGGCTCAATCAAAATTAAGGTTCAACACTGGTAGTTGAATGCACAGAACAGAAAGAACTTTCACAGAATGCTTCTGTGTAGTTTATATTTGAATATATTCCTTTTTCCACTATTACCCTCTTAGCGCTCCGAATGTCCACTTACATTTTCTACAGAAAGAGTGTTCTGAACTGAGCAATCAAAAGTATGGTTCAACTCTGTTAGCTGAATGCACATATCAGAAATAAGTTTCAAACAATGCTTCTGTGTAGTTTTTATTTGAAGATATTATTATTCCCAATATAGGCCTCTCAGCGCTCAGAATGTCCAATTGCAGATTCTACAGAAAGAGTGTTTCAGAACGCCTCAATCAAATGTCAGGTTCAACTCTCTTAGTTGAATGCACAGAACAGAAAGAAGTTTCACAGAATGCTTCTGTGTAGTATTTAGTTGAAGATAATCCTTTTTGGACTATTACCCACTTAGCGCTCCGAATATCCACTGGCAGTTTCTACACAAAGTGTGTTTCAGAACTGCTCCTTCGAAAGTAAGGCTCAACTCTGTTAGTTGAATGCGGAGAACAGAAAGGGGTTTCAGAGAATGCTTCTGTGTAGTTTTTAATTGGAGATATTCCTTTTTCCTCTTTACAAACTTAGCGCTCCGAATGTCCACTTGCATTTTCTTCAAAAAGAGTGTTTCATAACTGCTCAATCAAAAATATGGTTTAGCACTGTTAACTGAATTTACCGATCAGAAATAAGTTTCAGAGAATGTATCTGTGTAGTTTTTATTTGAAGATATTCTTTTTCCCAATGTAGGCCTCTTAGCGCATAGAATGTCCAATTGCAGTTTCTACAGAAAGAGTGTTTCAGAACGGCTCAATCAAAAGTAAGGTTCAACTCTGTTAGTTGAATGCACAGAGCAGAAAGAAGTTTCACAGAATGCTACTGTGTAGTTTATATTTGAATATATTCCTTGTTCCACTATTACCCTCTTAGCGCTCCGAATGTCCACTTGCATTTTCTACAGAAAGAGTGTTCGGAACTGTGCAATCAAAAGTATGGTTTAACTCTGTTAGCTGAATGCACATATCAGAAATAAGTTTCACACAATGCTTCTGTGTAGTTTTTATTTGAAGATATTATTTTTCCCAATATAGGCCTCTTAGCGCTCAGAATGTCCAATTGCAGTTTCTACGGAAAGAGTGTTTCAGAACGGCTCAATCAAAAGTAAGGTTCAACTCTGTTAGTTGAATGCACAGAACAGAAAGACGTTTCATACAATGTTTCTGTGTAGTTTATATTTGAACATATTCTTTTTTCCACTATTACCCACTTAGAGCTACGAATGTCCAGTTGCATTTTCTACAGACAGAGTGTTTCAAAACTGCTCAATCAAAAGTATGGTTTAACTCTGTTAGCTGAATGCTCAGATCAGAAAGAAGTTTCACAGAATGCTTCTGTGTAGTTTATATTTTAATATATTCCTTTTTCCACTACTACCCTCTTAGCGCTCCAAATGTCCAGTTGCATTTTCTACAGAAAGAGTGTTCAGATCTGCTCAATCAAAAGTATGGTTTAACTCTGTTACCTGAATGCACAGATCAGAAAGTAGTTTCACAGGATGATTCTATGTATTTTATATTTGAAGACATTCTTTTTTCCACTATTACCCTCTTAGCGCTCCGAATCTCCACTTGCAGTTTCTACAGAAAGAGTGTATCAGAACGGCTCAATCAAAAGTAAGGTTCAACTCTGTTAGTTGAATGCACAGAACAGAAAGAAGTTTCACAGAATGCTACTGTGTAGTTTATATTTGAATATATTCCTTTTTCCACTATTACCCTCTTAGCGCTCCGAATGTCCACTTGCATTTTCTACAGAAAGAGTGTTCGGAACTGCGCAATCAAAAGTATGGTTTAACTCTGTTAGCTGAATGCACATATCAGAAATAAGTTTCACACAATGCTTCTGTGTAGTTTTTATTTGAAGATATTTTATTCCCAAAAAGCCTCTTAGCGCTCAGAATGTCCAATTGCAGTTTCTACGGAAAGAGTGTTTCAGAACGGCTCAGTCAAAAGTAAGGTTCAACTCTGTTAGTTGAATGCACAGAACAGAAAGTAGTTTCATACAATACTTCTGTGTAGTTTATATTTGAACATATTCTTTTTTCCACTATTACCCACTTAGCGCTACGAATGTCCAGTTGCATTTTCTACAGACAGAGTGTTTCAAAACTGCTCAATCAAAAGTATGGTTTAACTCTGTTAGCTGAATGCTCAGATCAGAAAGAAGTTTCACAGAATGCTTCTGTGTAGTTTATATTTGAATATATTCCTTTTTCCACTACTACCCTCTTATCGCTCCAAATGACCAGTTGCATTTTCTACAGAAAGAGTGTTCAGATCTGCTCAATCAAAAGTATAGTTTAACTCTGTTAGCTGAATGCACAGATCAGAAAGAAGTTTCACAGAATGATTCTGTGTAGTTTATATTTGAAGACATTCCATTTTCCACTATTACCCTCTTAGCGCTCCGAATCTCCACTTGCATTTTCTACAGAAAGACTGTTTCAGAACGGATCAATCAAAACTAAGGTTCAACTCTTTTAGTTGAACGAACAGAACAGAAAGAAGTTTCACAGAATGCTTCTGTGTAGTTTTTATTTGTAGATATTCTTTTTCCCAATATAGGCCTCTTAGCGCTCAGAATGTCCAATTGCAGTTTCTACAGAAAGAGTTTTTCAGAACGGCACAATCAAAAGTAAGGTTCAACCCTGGTAGTTGAATGCACAGAACAGAAAGAAGTTTCACAGAATGCTTCTGTGTAGTTTATATTTGAATATATTCCTTCTTCCACTATTACCCTCTTAGCGCTCCGAATGTCCACTTGCATTTTCTACAGAAAGAGTGTTCGGAACTGCGCAATCAAAAGTATGGTTTAACTCTGTTAGCTGAATGCACATATCAGAAATAAGTTTCACACAATGCTTCTGTGTAGTTTATGTTTGAAGATTTTTTTTTTCCCAATATAGGCCTCTTAGCGCTCAGAATGTCCAATTGCAATTTCTACAGAAAGAGTGTTTCAGAACGGCTCAATCAAATGTCAGGTTCAACTCTCTTAGTTAAATGCACAGAACAGAAAGAAGTTTCACAGAATGCTTCTGTGTAGTATTTAGTTGAAGATACTCCTTTTTGGACTATTACCCACTTAGCGTTCTGAATATCCAATGGCAGTTTCTACACAAAGAGTGTTTCAGAACTGCTCCTTCGAAAGTAAGGCTCAACTCTGTTAGTTGAATGCGGAGAACAGAAAGGGGTTTCAGAGAATGCTTCTGTGTAGTTTTTAATTGGAGATATTCCTTTTTCCTCTATTACAAACTTAGCGCTCCGAATGTCCACTTGCATTTTCTACAAAAAGAGTGTTTCATAACTGCTCAATCAAAAATATGGTTTAGATCTGTTAACTGAATTTACAGATAAGAAATAAGTTTCAGAGAATGTATCGGTGTAGTTTTTATTTGAAGATATTCTTTTTCCCAATGTAGGCCTCTTAGCGCTTAGAATGTCCAATTGCAGTTTCTACAGAAAGAGTGTTTCAGAACGGCTCAATCAAAAGTAAGGTTCAAGCCTGGTAGTTGAATGCACAGAACAGAAAGAAGTTTCACAGAATGCTTCTGTGTAGTTTATATTCGAATATATTCCTTTTTCCACTATTACCCTCTTAGCGCTCCGAATGTCCACTTGCATTTTCTACAGAAAGAGTGTTCTGAACTGCTCAATCAAAAGTATGGTTTAACTCTGTTAGCTGAATGCACATATCAGAAATAAGTTTCAAACAATGCTTCTGTGTGGTTTTTATTTGAAGATATTATTTTTCCCAATATAGGCCTCTTAGCGCTCAGAATGTCCAATTGCAGTTTCTACAGAAAGAGTGTTTCAGAACGGCTCAATCAAATGTAAGGTTCAGCTCTCTTAGTTGAATGCACAGAACAGAAAGAAGTTTCATACAATGCTTCTGTGTAGTTTATATTTGAACATATTCTTTTTTCCACTACTACCCACTTAGCGCTCCGAATATCCACTGGCAGTTTCTACACAAATGGTGTTTCAGAACTGCTCCTTCAAAAGTAAGGCTCAACTCTGTTAGTTGAATGCGGAGAACAGAAAGGGGTTTCAGAGAATGCTTCTGTGTAGTTTTTAATTGGAGATATTCCTCTTTCCTCTCTTAAAATCTTAGCGCTCCTAATGTCCACTTGCATTTTCTACAAAAAGTGTGTTTCATAACTGCTCAATCAAAAATATGGTTTAGCTCTGTTAACTGAATTTACAGATCAGAAATAAGTTTCACAGAATGCATCTGTGTAGTTTTTATTTGAAGATATTCTTTTTCCCAATGTAGGCCTCTTAGCGCGTAGAATGTCCAATTGCAGTTTCTACAGAAAGAGTGTTTCAGAACGGCTCAATCAAAAGTAAGGTTCAACTCTGTTAGTTGAATACACAGAACAGAAAAAAGTTTCATACAATGCTTCTGTGTAGTTTATATTTGAACATATTCTTTTTTCCACTATTACCCACTTAGCGCTACGAATGTCCAGTTGCATTTTCTACAGACAGAGTGTTTCAAAACTGCTCAATCAAATGTATGGTTTAACTCTTTTAGCTGAATTCTCAGATCAGAAAAAGTTTCACAGAATGCTTCTGTGTAGTTTATATTTGAATATATTCCTTTTTCCACTACTACCCTCTTAGCGCTCCAAATGTCCATTTGCATTTTCTACAGAAAGAGTGTTCAGATCTGCTCAATCAAATATATGGTTTAACTCTGTTACCTGAATGCACAGATCAGAAAGAAGTTTCACAGAATGATTCTGTGTAGTTTATATTTGAAGACATTCCTTTTTCCACTATTACCTTCTTAGCGCTCAGAATCTCCACTTGCATTTTCTACAGAAAGAGTGTTTCAGAACGGCTCAATCAAAACTAAGGTTCAACTCTTTTAGTTGAATGAACAAAACAGAAAGAAGTTTCACAGAATGCTTCTGTGTAGTTTTTATTTGTAGATATTCTTTTTCCCAATATAGGCCTCTTAGTGCTCAGAATGTCCAATTGCAGTTTCTACAGAAAGAGTGTTTCAGAACGGCTCAATCAAAATTCAGGTTCAACCCTGGTAGTTGAATGCACAGAACAGAAAGTAGTTTCACAGAATGCTTCTGTGTAGTTTATATTTGAATATATTCCTATTTCCACTATTACCCTCTTAGCGCTCCGAATGTCCACTTACATTTTCTACAGAAAGAGTGTTCTGAACTGAGCAATCAAAAGTATGGTTTAACTCTGTTAGCTGAATGCACATATCAGAAATAAGTTTCAAACAATGCTTATGTGTAGTTTTTATTTGAAGATATTTTTATTCCCAATATAGGCCTCTCAGTGCTCAGAATGTCCAATTGCAGTTTCTACAGAAAGGGTGTTTCAGAACGCCTCAATCAAATGTCAGGTTCAACTCTCTTAGTTGAATGCACAGAACAAAAGTAGTTTCACAGAATGCTTCTGTGTAGTATTTAGTTGAAGATACTCCTTTTTGGAATATTACCCACTTAGCGCTCAGAATATCCACTGGCAGTTTCTACACAAAATTTGTTTCGGAACTGCTCCTTCGAAAGTAAGGCTCAACTCTGTTAGTTGAATGCAGAGAACAGAAAGGAGTTTCATACAATACTTCTGTGTAGTTTATATTTGAACATATTCTTTTTTCCACTATTACCCATTTAGCGCTACGAATGTCCAGTTGCATTTTCTACAGACAGAGTGTTTCAAAACTGCTCAATCAGAAGTATGGTTTAACTCTGTTAGCTGAATGCTCAGATCAGAAAGAAGTTTCACACAATGCTTCTGTGTAGTTTATATTTGAATATATTCCTTTTTCCACTACTACCCTCTTATCGCTCCAAATGTCCAGTTGCATTTTCTACAAAAACAGTGTTCAGATCTGCTCAATCAAAAGTATGGTTTAACTCTGTTAGCTGAATGCACAGATCAGAAAGAAGTTTCACATAATTATTCTGTGTAGTTTATATTTGAAGACATTCCTTTTTCCACTATTACCCTCTTAGCGCTCCGAATCTCCACTTGCATTTTCTACAGAAATAGTGTTTCAGAACGGCTCAATCAAAACTAAGTTTCAACTCTTTTAGTTGAATGAACAGAACAGAAAGAAGTTTCACAGAATGCATCTGTGTAGTTTTTATTTGAAGATATTCTTTTTCCCAATGTAGGCCTCTTAGCGCTCAGAATGTCCAATTGCAGTTTCTACAGAAAGAGCGTTTCAGAACGGCTCAATCAAAAGTAAGGTTCAACACTGTTAGTTGAATGCCCAGAAGAGAAAGAAGTTTCACAGAATGCTACTGTGTAGTTTATATTTGAATATATTCCTTTGTCCACTATTACCCTCTTAGCGCTCCGAATGTCCACTTGCATTTTCTACAGAAAGAGTGTTCTGAACTGCGCAATCAAAAGTATGGTTTAACTCTGTTAGCTGAATGCACATATCAGAAATAAGTTTCAAACAATGCTTATGTGTAGTTTTTATTTGAAGATATTATTATTCCCATTATAGGCCTCTCAGCGCCTAGAATGTCCAATTGCAGTTTCTACAGAAAGGGTGTTTCAGAACGCCTCAATCAAATGTCAGGTTCAACTCTCTTAGTTGAATGCACAGAACAGAAAGTAGTTTCACAGAATGCTTCTGTGTAGTATTTAGTTGAAGATACTCCTTTTTGGACTATTACCCACTTAGCGCTCAGAATATCCACTGGCAGTTTCTACACAAAGTTTGTTTCAGAACTGCTCCTTCGAAAGTAAGGCTCAACTCTGTTAGTTGAATGTGGAGAACAGAAAGGGGTTTCAGAGAATGCTTCTGTGTAGTTTTTAATTGGAGATATTCCTTTTTCCTCTATTACAATCTTAGCGCTCCCAATGTCCACTTGCATTCTCTACAAAAAGAGTGTTTCATAATTGCTCAATCAAAAATATGGTTTAGCTCTGTTAACTGAATTTACAGATCAGAAATAAGTTTCAGAGAATGTATCTGTGTAGTTTTTATTTGAAGATATTCTTTATCCCAATGTAGGCCTCTTAGCGCTTAGAATGTCCAATTGCAGTTTCTACAGAAAGAGTGTTTCAGAACGGCTCAATCAAAAGTAAGGTTCAAATCTGTTAGTTGAATGCACAGAACAGAAAGTAGTTTCACAGAATGCTACTGTGTAGTTTATATTTGAATATATTCCTTTTTCCACTATTACCCTCTTAGCGCTCCGAATGTCCACTTGCATTTTCTACAGAAAGAGTGTTCGGAACTGCGCAATCAAAAGTATGGTTTAACTCTGTTAGCTGAATGCACATATCAGAAATAAGTTTCACACAATGCTTCTGTGTAGTTTTTATTTGAAGATATTATTTTTCCCAATATAGGCCTCTTAGCGCTCAGAATGTCCAATTGCAGTTTCTACGGAAAGAGTGTTTCAGAACGGCTCAATCAAAAGTAAGGTTCAACTCTGTTAGTTGAATGCACAGAACAGAAAGAAGTTTCATACAATGCTTCTGTGTAGTTTATATTTGAACATATTCTTTTTTCCACTATTACCCACTTAGCGCTACGAATGTCCAGTTGCATTTTCTACAGACAGAGTGTTTCAAAACTGCTCAATCAAAAGTATGGTTTAACTCTGTTAGCTGAATGCTCAGATCAGAAAGAAGTTTCACAGAATGCTTCTGTGTAGTTTATATTTGAATATATTCCTTTTTGCACTACTACCCTGTTAGCGCTTCAAAAGTCCAGTTGCATTTTCTACAGAAAGAGTGTTCAGATCTGCTCAATCAAAAGTATGGTTTAACTCTGTTACCTGAATGCACAGATCAGAAAGAAGTTTCACAGAATGATTCTGTGTAGTTTATATTTGAAGACATTCCTTTTTCCACTATTACCCTCTTAGCGCTCCGAATCTCCACTTGCATTTTCTACAGAAAGAGTGTTTCAGAACGGCTCAATCAAAACTAAGGTTCAACTCTTTTAGTTGAATGAACAGAACAGAAAGAAGTTTCACAGAATGCTTCTGTGTAGTTTTTATTTGTAGTTATTCTTTTTCCCAATATAGGCCTCTTAGCGCTCAGAATGTCCAATTGCAGTTTCAACAGAAAGAGTGTTTCAGAACGGCTCAATCAAAATTAAGGTTCAAACCTGGTAGTTGAATTCACAGAACAGAAAGTAATTTCACAGAATGCTTCAGTGTAGTTTATATTTGAATATATTACTTTTTCCACTATTACCCTCTTAGCGCTCCGAATGTCCACTTGCATTTTCTACAGAAAGAGTGTTCTGAACTGCGCAATCAAAAGTATGGTTTAACTCTGTTAGCTGAATGCACATATCGGAAATAAGTTTCAAACAATGCTTCTGTGTAGTTTTTATTTGAAGATATTATTATTCCCAATATAGGCCTCTTAGCGCTCAGAATGTCCAATTGCAGTTTCTACAGAAAGAGTGTTTCAGAACGCCTCAATCAAATGTCAGGTTCAACTCTCTTAGTTGAATGCACAGAACAGAAAGAAGTTTCACAGAATGCTTCTGTGTAGTATTTAGTTGAAGATACTCCTTTTTGGACTATTACCCACTTAGCGCTCCGAATATCCACTGGCAGTTTCTACACAAAGAGTGTTTCAGAACTGCTCCTTCGAAAGTAAGGCTCAACACTGTTAGTTGAATGCGGAGAACAGAAAGGGGTTTCAGAGAATGCTTCTGTGTAGTTTTTAATTGGAGATATTCCTTTTTCCTCTATTACAATCTAAGCGCTCCCAATGTCCACTTGAATTTTGTACAAAAAGAGTGTTTCATAACTGCTCAATCAAAAATATGGTTTAGCTCTGTTAACTGAATTTACAGATCAGAAATAAGTTTCAGAGAATGTATCTGTGTAGTTTTTATTTGAAGATATACTTTTTCCCAATGTAGGCCTCTTAGCGCTTAGAATGTCCAATTGCAGTTTCTACAGAAAGAGTGTTTCAGAACGGCTCAATCAAAAGTAAGGTTCAACTCTGTTAGTTGAATGCACAGAACAGAAAGTAGTTTCATACAATACTTCTGTGTAGTTTATATTTGAACATATTCTTTTTTCCACTATTACCCACTTAGCGCTACGAATGTCCAGTTGCATTTTCTACAGACAGAGTGTTTCAAAACTGCTCAATCAAAAGTATGGTTTAACTCTGTTAGCTGAATGCTCAGATCAGAAAAAGTTTCACAGAATGCTTCTGTGTAGTTTATATTTGAATATATTACTTTTTCCACTACTACCCTCTTAGCGCTCCAAATGTCCAGTTGCATTTTCTACAGAAAGAGTGTTCAGATCTGCTCAATCAAAAGTATGGTTTAACTCTGTTAGCTGAATGCACATATCAGAAATAAGTTTCAAACAATGCTTCTGTGTGGTTTTTATTTGAAGATATTATTTTTCCCAATATAGGCCTCTTAGCGCTCAGAATGTCCAATTGCAGTTTCTACAGAAAGAGTGTTTCAGAACGGCTCAATCAAATGTAAGGTTCAGCTCTCTTAGTTGAATGCACAGAACAGAAAGAAGTTTCATACAATGCTTCTGTGTAGTTTATATTTGAACATATTCTTTTTTCCACTACTACCCACTTAGCGCTCCGAATATCCACTGGCAGTTTCTACACAAATGGTGTTTCAGAACTGCTCCTTCAAAAGTAAGGCTCAACTCTGTTAGTTGAATGCGGAGAACAGAAAGGGGTTTCAGAGAATGCTTCTGTGTAGTTTTTAATTGGAGATATTCCTCTTTCCTCTCTTAAAATCTTAGCGCTCCTAATGTCCACTTGCATTTTCTACAAAAAGTGTGTTTCATAACTGCTCAATCAAAAATATGGTTTAGCTCTGTTAACTGAATTTACAGATCAGAAATAAGTTTCACAGAATGCATCTGTGTAGTTTTTATTTGAAGATATTCTTTTTCCCAATGTAGGCCTCTTAGCGCGTAGAATGTCCAATTGCAGTTTCTACAGAAAGAGTGTTTCAGAACGGCTCAATCAAAAGTAAGGTTCAACTCTGTTAGTTGAATACACAGAACAGAAAAAAGTTTCATACAATGCTTCTGTGTAGTTTATATTTGAACATATTCTTTTTTCCACTATTACCCACTTAGCGCTACGAATGTCCAGTTGCATTTTCTACAGACAGAGTGTTTCAAAACTGCTCAATCAAATGTATGGTTTAACTCTTTTAGCTGAATTCTCAGATCAGAAAAAGTTTCACAGAATGCTTCTGTGTAGTTTATATTTGAATATATTCCTTTTTCCACTACTACCCTCTTAGCGCTCCAAATGTCCATTTGCATTTTCTACAGAAAGAGTGTTCAGATCTGCTCAATCAAATATATGGTTTAACTCTGTTACCTGAATGCACAGATCAGAAAGAAGTTTCACAGAATGATTCTGTGTAGTTTATATTTGAAGACATTCCTTTTTCCACTATTACCTTCTTAGCGCTCAGAATCTCCACTTGCATTTTCTACAGAAAGAGTGTTTCAGAACGGCTCAATCAAAACTAAGGTTCAACTCTTTTAGTTGAATGAACAGAACAGAAAGAAGTTTCACAGAATGCTTCTGTGTAGTTTTTATTTGTAGATATTCTTTTTCCCAATATAGGCCTCTTAGTGCTCAGAATGTCCAATTGCAGTTTCTACAGAAAGAGTGTTTCAGAACGGCTCAATCAAAATTCAGGTTCAACCCTGGTAGTTGAATGCACAGAACAGAAAGTAGTTTCACAGAATGCTTCTGTGTAGTTTATATTTGAATATATTCCTATTTCCACTATTACCCTCTTAGCGCTCCGAATGTCCACTTACATTTTCTACAGAAAGAGTGTTCTGAACTGAGCAATCAAAAGTATGGTTTAACTCTGTTAGCTGAATGCACATATCAGAAATAAGTTTCAAACAATGCTTATGTGTAGTTTTTATTTGAAGATATTTTTATTCCCAATATAGGCCTCTCAGTGCTCAGAATGTCCAATTGCAGTTTCTACAGAAAGGGTGTTTCAGAACGCCTCAATCAAATGTCAGGTTCAACTCTCTTAGTTGAATGCACAGAACAAAAGTAGTTTCACAGAATGCTTCTGTGTAGTATTTAGTTGAAGATACTCCTTTTTGGAATATTACCCACTTAGCGCTCAGAATATCCACTGGCAGTTTCTACACAAAATTTGTTTCGGAACTGCTCCTTCGAAAGTAAGGCTCAACTCTGTTAGTTGAATGCAGAGAACAGAAAGGAGTTTCATACAATACTTCTGTGTAGTTTATATTTGAACATATTCTTTTTTCCACTATTACCCATTTAGCGCTACGAATGTCCAGTTGCATTTTCTACAGACAGAGTGTTTCAAAACTGCTCAATCAGAAGTATGGTTTAACTCTGTTAGCTGAATGCTCAGATCAGAAAGAAGTTTCACACAATGCTTCTGTGTAGTTTATATTTGAATATATTCCTTTTTCCACTACTACCCTCTTATCGCTCCAAATGTCCAGTTGCATTTTCTACAAAAACAGTGTTCAGATCTGCTCAATCAAAAGTATGGTTTAACTCTGTTAGCTGAATGCACAGATCAGAAAGAAGTTTCACATAATTATTCTGTGTAGTTTATATTTGAAGACATTCCTTTTTCCACTATTACCCTCTTAGCGCTCCGAATCTCCACTTGCATTTTCTACAGAAATAGTGTTTCAGAACGGCTCAATCAAAACTAAGTTTCAACTCTTTTAGTTGAATGAACAGAACAGGAAGAAGTTTCACAGAATGCATCTGTGTAGTTTTTATTTGAAGATATTCTTTTTCCCAATGTAGGCCTCTTAGCGCTCAGAATGTCCAATTGCAGTTTCTACAGAAAGAGCGTTTCAGAACGGCTCAATCAAAAGTAAGGTTCAACACTGTTAGTTGAATGCCCAGAAGAGAAAGAAGTTTCACAGAATGCTACTGTGTAGTTTATATTTGAATATATTCCTTTGTCCACTATTACCCTCTTAGCGCTCCGAATGTCCACTTGCATTTTCTACAGAAAGAGTGTTCTGAACTGCGCAATCAAAAGTATGGTTTATCTCTGTTAGCTGAATTCACATATCAGAAATAAGTTTCAAACAATGCTTATGTGTAGTTTTTATTTGAAGATATTATTATTCCCATTATAGGCCTCTCAGCGCCTAGAATGTCCAATTGCAGTTTCTACAGAAAGGGTGTTTCAGAACGCCTCAATCAAATGTCAGGTTCAACTCTCTTAGTTGAATGCACAGAACAGAAAGTAGTTTCACAGAATGCTTCTGTGTAGTATTTAGTTGAAGATACTCCTTTTTGGACTATTACCCACTTAGCGCTCAGAATATCCACTGGCAGTTTCTACACAAAGAGTGTTTCAGAACTGCTCTTTCGAAAGTAAGGCTCAACTCTGTTAGTTGAATGTGGAGAACAGAAAGGGGTTTCAGAGAATGCTTCTGTGTAGTTTTTAATTGGAGATATTCCTTTTTCCTCTATTACAATCTTAGCGCTCCCAATGTCCACTTGCATTCTCTACAAAAAGAGTGTTTCATAATTGCTCAATCAAAAATATGGTTTAGCTCTGTTAACTGAATTTACAGATCAGAAATAAGTTTCAGAGAATGTATCTGTGTAGTTTTTATTTGAAGATATTCTTTATCCCAATGTAGGCCTCTTAGCGCTTAGAATGTCCAATTGCAGTTTCTACAGAAAGAGTGTTTCAGAACGGCTCAATCAAAAGTAAGGTTCAAATCTGTTAGTTGAATGCACAGAACAGAAAGTAGTTTCACAGAATGCTACTGTGTAGTTTATATTTGAATATATTCCTTTTTCCACTATTACCCTCTTAGCGCTCCGAATGTCCACTTGCATTTTCTACAGAAAGAGTGTTCGGAACTGCGCAATCAAAAGTATGGTTTAACTCTGTTAGCTGAATGCACATATCAGAAATAAGTTTCACACAATGCTTCTGTGTAGTTTTTATTTGAAGATATTATTTTTCCCAATATAGGCCTCTTAGCGCTCAGAATGTCCAATTGCAGTTTCTACGGAAAGAGTGTTTCAGAACGGCTCAATCAAAAGTAAGGTTCAACTCTGTTAGTTGAATGCACAGAACAGAAAGAAGTTTCATACAATGCTTCTGTGTAGTTTATATTTGAACATATTCTTTTTTCCACTATTACCCACTTAGCGCTACGAATGTCCAGTTGCATTTTCTACAGACAGAGTGTTTCAAAACTGCTCAATCAAAAGTATGGTTTAACTCTGTTAGCTGAATGCTCAGATCAGAAAGAAGTTTCACAGAATGCTTCTGTGTAGTTTATATTTGAATATATTCCTTTTTGCACTACTACCCTGTTAGCGCTTCAAAAGTCCAGTTGCATTTTCTACAGAAAGAGTGTTCAGATCTGCTCAATCAAAAGTATGGTTTAACTCTGTTACCTGAATGCACAGATCAGAAAGAAGTTTCACAGAATGATTCTGTGTAGTTTATATTTGAAGACATTCCTTTTTCCACTATTACCCTCTTAGCGCTCCGAATCTCCACTTGCATTTTCTACAGAAAGAGTGTTTCAGAACGGCTCAATCAAAACTAAGGTTCAACTCTTTTAGTTGAATGAACAGAACAGAAAGAAGTTTCACAGAATGCTTCTGTGTAGTTTTTATTTGTAGTTATTCTTTTTCCCAATATAGGCCTCTTAGCGCTCAGAATGTCCAATTGCAGTTTCAACAGAAAGAGTGTTTCAGAACGGCTCAATCAAAATTAAGGTTCAAACCTGGTAGTTGAATTCACAGAACAGAAAGTAATTTCACAGAATGCTTCAGTGTAGTTTATATTTGAATATATTACTTTTTCCACTATTACCCTCTTAGCGCTCCGAATGTCCACTTGCATTTTCTACAGAAAGAGTGTTCTGAACTGCGCAATCAAAAGTATGGTTTAACTCTGTTAGCTGAATGCACATATCGGAAATAAGTTTCAAACAATGCTTCTGTGTAGTTTTTATTTGAAGATATTATTATTCCCAATATAGGCCTCTTAGCGCTCAGAATGTCCAATTGCAGTTTCTACAGAAAGAGTGTTTCAGAACGCCTCAATCAAATGTCAGGTTCAACTCTCTTAGTTGAATGCACAGAACAGAAAGAAGTTTCACAGAATGCTTCTGTGTAGTATTTAGTTGAAGATACTCCTTTTTGGACTATTACCCACTTAGCGCTCCGAATATCCACTGGCAGTTTCTACACAAAGAGTGTTTCAGAACTGCTCCTTCGAAAGTAAGGCTCAACACTGTTAGTTGAATGCGGAGAACAGAAAGGGGTTTCAGAGAATGCTTCTGTGTAGTTTTTAATTGGAGATATTCCTTTTTCCTCTATTACAATCTAAGCGCTCCCAATGTCCACTTGAATTTTGTACAAAAAGAGTGTTTCATAACTGCTCAATCAAAAATATGGTTTAGCTCTGTTAACTGAATTTACAGATCAGAAATAAGTTTCAGAGAATGTATCTGTGTAGTTTTTATTTGAAGATATACTTTTTCCCAATGTAGGCCTCTTAGCGCTTAGAATGTCCAATTGCAGTTTCTACAGAAAGAGTGTTTCAGAACGGCTCAATCAAAAGTAAGGTTCAACTCTGTTAGTTGAATGCACAGAACAGAAAGTAGTTTCATACAATACTTCTGTGTAGTTTATATTTGAACATATTCTTTTTTCCACTATTACCCATTTAGCGCTACGAATGTCCAGTTGCATTTTCTACAGACAGAGTGTTTCAAAACTGCTCAATCAGAAGTATGGTTTAACTCTGTTAGCTGAATGCTCAGATCAGAAAGAAGTTTCACACAATGCTTCTGTGTAGTTTATATTTGAATATATTCCTTTTTCCACTACTACCCTCTTATCGCTCCAAATGTCCAGTTGCATTTTCTACAAAAACAGTGTTCAGATCTGCTCAATCAAAAGTATGGTTTAACTCTGTTAGCTGAATGCACAGATCAGAAAGAAGTTTCACATAATTATTCTGTGTAGTTTATATTTGAAGACATTCCTTTTTCCACTATTACCCTCTTAGCGCTCCGAATCTCCACTTGCATTTTCTACAGAAATAGTGTTTCAGAACGGCTCAATCAAAACTAAGTTTCAACTCTTTTAGTTGAATGAACAGAACAGAAAGAAGTTTCACAGAATGCATCTGTGTAGTTTTTATTTGAAGATATTCTTTTTCCCAATGTAGGCCTCTTAGCGCTCAGAATGTCCAATTGCAGTTTCTACAGAAAGAGCGTTTCAGAACGGCTCAATCAAAAGTAAGGTTCAACACTGTTAGTTGAATGCCCAGAAGAGAAAGAAGTTTCACAGAATGCTACTGTGTAGTTTATATTTGAATATATTCCTTTGTCCACTATTACCCTCTTAGCGCTCCGAATGTCCACTTGCATTTTCTACAGAAAGAGTGTTCTGAACTGCGCAATCAAAAGTATGGTTTAACTCTGTTAGCTAAATGCACATATCAGAAATAAGTTTCAAACAATGCTTATGTGTAGTTTTTATTTGAAGATATTATTATTCCCATTATAGGCCTCTCAGCGCTCAGAATGTCCAATTGCAGTTTCTACAGAAAGGGTGTTTCAGAACGCCTCAATCAAATGTCAGGTTCAACTCTCTTAGTTGAATGCACAGAACAGAAAGTAGTTTCACAGAATGCTTCTGTGTAGTATTTAGTTGAAGATACTCCTTTTTGGACTATTACCCACTTAGCGCTCAGAATATCCACTGGCAGTTTCTACACAAAGTTTGTTTCAGAACTGCTCCTTCGAAAGTAAGGCTCAACTCTGTTAGTTGAATGTGGAGAACAGAAAGGGGTTTCAGAGAATGCTTCTGTGTAGTTTTTAATTGGAGATATTCCTTTTTCCTCTATTACAATCTTAGCGCTCCCAATGTCCACTTGCATTCTCTACAAAAAGAGTGTTTCATAATTGCTCAATCAAAAATATGGTTTAGCTCTGTTAACTGAATTTACAGATCAGAAATAAGTTTCAGAGAATGTATCTGTGTAGTTTTTATTTGAAGATATTCTTTATCCCAATGTAGGCCTCTTAGCGCTTAGAATGTCCAATTGCAGTTTCTACAGAAAGAGTGTTTCAGAACGGCTCAATCAAAAGTAAGGTTCAAATCTGTTAGTTGAATGCACAGAACAGAAAGTAGTTTCACAGAATGCTACTGTGTAGTTTATATTTGAATATATTCCTTTTTCCACTATTACCCTCTTAGCGCTCCGAATGTCCACTTGCATTTTCTACAGAAAGAGTGTTCGGAACTGCGCAATCAAAAGTATGGTTTAACTCTGTTAGCTGAATGCACATATCAGAAATAAGTTTCACACAATGCTTCTGTGTAGTTTTTATTTGAAGATATTATTTTTCCCAATATAGGCCTCTTAGCGCTCAGAATGTCCAATTGCAGTTTCTACGGAAAGAGTGTTTCAGAACGGCTCAATCAAAAGTAAGGTTCAACTCTGTTAGTTGAATGCACAGAACAGAAAGAAGTTTCATACAATGCTTCTGTGTAGTTTATATTTGAACATATTCTTTTTTCCACTATTACCCACTTAGCGCTACGAATGTCCAGTTGCATTTTCTACAGACAGAGTGTTTCAAAACTGCTCAATCAAAAGTATGGTTTAACTCTGTTAGCTGAATGCTCAGATCAGAAAGAAGTTTCACAGAATGCTTCTGTGTAGTTTATATTTGAATATATTCCTTTTTGCACTACTACCCTGTTAGCGCTTCAAAAGTCCAGTTGCATTTTCTACAGAAAGAGTGTTCAGATCTGCTCAATCAAAAGTATGGTTTAACTCTGTTACCTGAATGCACAGATCAGAAAGAAGTTTCACAGAATGATTCTGTGTAGTTTATATTTGAAGACATTCCTTTTTCCACTATTACCCTCTTAGCGCTCCGAATCTCCACTTGCATTTTCTACAGAAAGAGTGTTTCAGAACGGCTCAATCAAAACTAAGGTTCAACTCTTTTAGTTGAATGAACAGAACAGAAAGAAGTTTCACAGAATGCTTCTGTGTAGTTTTTATTTGTAGATATTCTTTTTCCCAATATAGGCCTCTTAGCGCTCAGAATGTCCAATTGCAGTTTCTACAGAAAGAGTGTTTCAGAACGGCTCAATCAAAATTAAGGTTCAACCCTGGTAGTTGAATGCACAGAACAGAAAGAAGTTTCACAGAATGCTTCTGTGTAGTTTATATTTGAATATATTACTTTTTCCACTATTATCCTCTTAGCGCTCCGAATGTCCACTTACATTTTCTACAGAAAGAGTGTTCTGAACTGAGCAATCAAAAGTATGGTTTAACTCTGTTAGCTGAATGCACATATCACAAATAAATTTCAAACAATGCTTCTGTGTAGTTTTTATTTGAAGATATTATTATTCCCAATATAGGCCTCTCAGCGCTCAGAATGTCCAATTGCAGTTTCTACAGAAAGAGTGTTTCAGAACGCCTCAATCAAATGTCAGGTTCAACTCTCTTAGTTGAATGCACAGAACAGAAACAAGTTTCACAGAATGCTTCTGTGTAGTATTTAGTTGAAGATACTCCTTTTTGGACTATTACCCACTTAGCGCTCCGAATATCCACTGGCAGTTTCTACACAAAGAGTGTTTCAGAACTGCTCCTTCGAAAGTAAGGCTCAACTCTCTTAGTTGAATGCGGAGAACAGAAAGGGGTTTCAGAGAATGCTTCTGTGTAGTTTTTAATTGGAGATATTCCTTTTTCCTCTATTACAATCTTAGCGCTCCGAATGTCCACTTGCATTTTCTATAAAAAGAGTGTTTCATAACTGCTCAATGAAAAATATGGTTTAGCTCTGTTAACTGAATTTACAGATCAGAAATAAGTTTCAGAGAATGTATCTGTGTAGTTTTCATTTGAAGATATTCTTTTTCCCAATCTAGGCCTCTTAGCGCTTAGAATGTCCAATTGCAGTTTCTACAGAAAGAGTGTTTCAGAACGGCTCAATCAAAAGTAAGGTTCAACTCTGTTAGTTGAATGCACAGAACAGAAAGAAGTTTCATACAATGCTTCTGTGTAGTTTATATTTGAACATATTCTTTTTTCCACTATTACCCACTTAGCGCTACGAATGTCCAGTTGCATTTTCTACAGACAGAGTGTTTCAAAACTGCTCAATCAAAAGTATGGTTTAACTCTGTTAGCTGAATGCTCAGATCAGAAAGAAGTTTCACAGAATGCTTCTGTGTAGTTTATATTTGAATATATTCCTTTTTGCACTACTACCCTGTTAGCGCTTCAAAAGTCCAGTTGCATTTTCTACAGAAAGAGTGTTCAGATCTGCTCAATCAAAAGTATGGTTTAACTCTGTTACCTGAATGCACAGATCAGAAAGAAGTTTCACAGAATGATTCTGTGTAGTTTATATTTGAAGACATTCCTTTTTCCACTATTACCCTCTTAGCGCTCCGAATCTCCACTTGCATTTTCTACAGAAAGAGTGTTTCAGAACGGCTCAATCAAAACTAAGGTTCAACTCTTTTAGTTGAATGAACAGAACAGAAAGAAGTTTCACAGAATGCTTCTGTGTAGTTTTTATTTGTAGATATTCTTTTTCCCAATATAGGCCTCTTAGCGCTCAGAATGTCCAATTGCAGTTTCTACAGAAAGAGTGTTTCAGAACGGCTCAATCAAAATTAAGGTTCAACCCTGGTAGTTGAATGCACAGAACAGAAAGAAGTTTCACAGAATGCTTCTGTGTAGTTTATATTTGAATATATTACTTTTTCCACTATTATCCTCTTAGCGCTCCGAATGTCCACTTACATTTTCTACAGAAAGAGTGTTCTGAACTGAGCAATCAAAAGTATGGTTTAACTCTGTTAGCTGAATGCACATATCACAAATAAATTTCAAACAATGCTTCTGTGTAGTTTTTATTTGAAGATATTATTATTCCCAATATAGGCCTCTCAGCGCTCAGAATGTCCAATTGCAGTTTCTACAGAAAGAGTGTTTCAGAACGCCTCAATCAAATGTCAGGTTCAACTCTCTTAGTTGAATGCACAGAACAGAAACAAGTTTCACAGAATGCTTCTGTGTAGTATTTAGTTGAAGATACTCCTTTTTGGACTATTACCCACTTAGCGCTCCGAATATCCACTGGCAGTTTCTACACAAAGAGTGTTTCAGAACTGCTCCTTCGAAAGTAAGGCTCAACTCTCTTAGTTGAATGCGGAGAACAGAAAGGGGTTTCAGAGAATGCTTCTGTGTAGTTTTTAATTGGAGATATTCCTTTTTCCTCTATTACAATCTTAGCGCTCCGAATGTCCACTTGCATTTTCTATAAAAAGAGTGTTTCATAACTGCTCAATGAAAAATATGGTTTAGCTCTGTTAACTGAATTTACAGATCAGAAATAAGTTTCAGAGAATGTATCTGTGTAGTTTTCATTTGAAGATATTCTTTTTCCCAATGTAGGCCTCTTAGCGCTTAGAATGTCCAATTGCAGTTTCTACAGAAAGAGTGTTTCAGAACGGCTCAATCAAAAGTAAGGTTCAACTCTGTTAGTTGAATGCACAGAACAGAAAGTAGTTTCATACAATACTTCTGTGTAGTTTATATTTGAACATATTCTTTTTTCCACTATTACCCATTTAGCGCTACGAATGTCCAGTTGCATTTTCTACAGACAGAGTGTTTCAAAACTGCTCAATCAGAAGTATGGTTTAACTCTGTTAGCTGAATGCTCAGATCAGAAAGAAGTTTCACACAATGCTTCTGTGTAGTTTATATTTGAATATATTCCTTTTTCCACTACTACCCTCTTATCGCTCCAAATGTCCAGTTGCATTTTCTACAAAAACAGTGTTCAGATCTGCTCAATCAAAAGTATGGTTTAACTCTGTTAGCTGAATGCACAGATCAGAAAGAAGTTTCACATAATTATTCTGTGTAGTTTATATTTGAAGACATTCCTTTTTCCACTATTACCCTCTTAGCGCTCCGAATCTCCACTTGCATTTTCTACAGAAATAGTGTTTCAGAACGGCTCAATCAAAACTAAGTTTCAACTCTTTTAGTTGAATGAACAGAACAGAAAGAAGTTTCACAGAATGCATCTGTGTAGTTTTTATTTGAAGATATTCTTTTTCCCAATGTAGGCCTCTTAGCGCTCAGAATGTCCAATTGCAGTTTCTACAGAAAGAGCGTTTCAGAACGGCTCAATCAAAAGTAAGGTTCAACACTGTTAGTTGAATGCCCAGAAGAGAAAGAAGTTTCACAGAATGCTACTGTGTAGTTTATATTTGAATATATTCCTTTGTCCACTATTACCCTCTTAGCGCTCCGAATGTCCACTTGCATTTTCTACAGAAAGAGTGTTCTGAACTGCGCAATCAAAAGTATGGTTTAACTCTGTTAGCTAAATGCACATATCAGAAATAAGTTTCAAACAATGCTTATGTGTAGTTTTTATTTGAAGATATTATTATTCCCATTATAGGCCTCTCAGCGCTCAGAATGTCCAATTGCAGTTTCTACAGAAAGGGTGTTTCAGAACGCCTCAATCAAATGTCAGGTTCAACTCTCTTAGTTGAATGCACAGAACAGAAAGTAGTTTCACAGAATGCTTCTGTGTAGTATTTAGTTGAAGATACTCCTTTTTGGACTATTACCCACTTAGCGCTCAGAATATCCACTGGCAGTTTCTACACAAAGTTTGTTTCAGAACTGCTCCTTCGAAAGTAAGGCTCAACTCTGTTAGTTGAATGTGGAGAACAGAAAGGGGTTTCAGAGAATGCTTCTGTGTAGTTTTTAATTGGAGATATTCCTTTTTCCTCTATTACAATCTTAGCGCTCCCAATGTCCACTTGCATTCTCTACAAAAAGAGTGTTTCATAATTGCTCAATCAAAAATATGGTTTAGCTCTGTTAACTGAATTTACAGATCAGAAATAAGTTTCAGAGAATGTATCTGTGTAGTTTTTATTTGAAGATATTCTTTATCCCAATGTAGGCCTCTTAGCGCTTAGAATGTCCAATTGCAGTTTCTACAGAAAGAGTGTTTCAGAACGGCTCAATCAAAAGTAAGGTTCAAATCTGTTAGTTGAATGCACAGAACAGAAAGTAGTTTCACAGAATGCTACTGTGTAGTTTATATTTGAATATATTCCTTTTTCCACTATTACCCTCTTAGCGCTCCGAATGTCCACTTGCATTTTCTACAGAAAGAGTGTTCGGAACTGCGCAATCAAAAGTATGGTTTAACTCTGTTAGCTGAATGCACATATCAGAAATAAGTTTCACACAATGCTTCTGTGTAGTTTTTATTTGAAGATATTATTTTTCCCAATATAGGCCTCTTAGCGCTCAGAATGTCCAATTGCAGTTTCTACGGAAAGAGTGTTTCAGAACGGCTCAATCAAAAGTAAGGTTCAACTCTGTTAGTTGAATGCACAGAACAGAAAGAAGTTTCATACAATGCTTCTGTGTAGTTTATATTTGAACATATTCTTTTTTCCACTATTACCCACTTAGCGCTACGAATGTCCAGTTGCATTTTCTACAGACAGAGTGTTTCAAAACTGCTCAATCAAAAGTATGGTTTAACTCTGTTAGCTGAATGCTCAGATCAGAAAGAAGTTTCACAGAATGCTTCTGTGTAGTTTATATTTGAATATATTCCTTTTTGCACTACTACCCTGTTAGCGCTTCAAAAGTCCAGTTGCATTTTCTACAGAAAGAGTGTTCAGATCTGCTCAATCAAAAGTATGGTTTAACTCTGTTACCTGAATGCACAGATCAGAAAGAAGTTTCACAGAATGATTCTGTGTAGTTTATATTTGAAGACATTCCTTTTTCCACTATTACCCTCTTAGCGCTCCGAATCTCCACTTGCATTTTCTACAGAAAGAGTGTTTCAGAACGGCTCAATCAAAACTAAGGTTCAACTCTTTTAGTTGAATGAACAGAACAGAAAGAAGTTTCACAGAATGCTTCTGTGTAGTTTTTATTTGTAGATATTCTTTTTCCCAATATAGGCCTCTTAGCGCTCAGAATGTCCAATTGCAGTTTCTACAGAAAGAGTGTTTCAGAACAGCTCAATCAAAATTAAGGTTCAACCCTGGTAGTTGAATGCACAGAACAGAAAGAAGTTTCACAGAATGCTTCTGTGTAGTTTATATTTGAATATATTCCTTTTTCCACTATTATCCTCTTAGCGCTCCGAATGTCCACTTACATTTTCTACAGAAAGAGTGTTCTGAACTGAGCAATCAAAAGTATGGTTTAACTCTGTTAGCTGAATGCACATATCACAAATAAATTTCAAACAATGCTTCTGTGTAGTTTTTATTTGAAGATATTATTATTCCCAATATAGGCCTCTCAGCGCTCAGAATGTCCAATTGCAGTTTCTACAGAAAGAGTGTTTCAGAACGCCTCAATCAAATGTCAGGTTCAACTCTCTTAGTTGAATGCACAGAACAGAAACAAGTTTCACAGAATGCTTCTGTGTAGTATTTAGTTGAAGATACTCCTTTTTGGACTATTACCCACTTAGCGCTCCGAATATCCACTGGCAGTTTCTACACAAAGAGTGTTTCAGAACTGCTCCTTCGAAAGTAAGGCTCAACTCTCTTAGTTGAATGCGGAGAACAGAAAGGGGTTTCAGAGAATGCTTCTGTGTAGTTTTTAATTGGAGATATTCCTTTTTCCTCTATTACAATCTTAGCGCTCCGAATGTCCACTTGCATTTTCTATAAAAAGAGTGTTTCATAACTGCTCAATGAAAAATATGGTTTAGCTCTGTTAACTGAATTTACAGATCAGAAATAAGTTTCAGAGAATGTATCTGTGTAGTTTTCATTTGAAGATATTCTTTTTCCCAATCTAGGCCTCTTAGCGCTTAGAATGTCCAATTGCAGTTTCTACAGAAAGAGTGTTTCAGAACGGCTCAATCAAAAGTAAGGTTCAACTCTGTTAGTTGAATGCACAGAACAGAAAGAAGTTTCATACAATGCTTCTGTGTAGTTTATATTTGAACATATTCTTTTTTCCACTATTACCCACTTAGCGCTACGAATGTCCAGTTGCATTTTCTACAGACAGAGTGTTTCAAAACTGCTCAATCAAAAGTATGGTTTAACTCTGTTAGCTGAATGCTCAGATCAGAAAGAAGTTTCACAGAATGCTTCTGTGTAGTTTATATTTGAATATATTCCTTTTTGCACTACTACCCTGTTAGCGCTTCAAAAGTCCAGTTGCATTTTCTACAGAAAGAGTGTTCAGATCTGCTCAATCAAAAGTATGGTTTAACTCTGTTACCTGAATGCACAGATCAGAAAGAAGTTTCACAGAATGATTCTGTGTAGTTTATATTTGAAGACATTCCTTTTTCCACTATTACCCTCTTAGCGCTCCGAATCTCCACTTGCATTTTCTACAGAAAGAGTGTTTCAGAACGGCTCAATCAAAACTAAGGTTCAACTCTTTTAGTTGAATGAACAGAACAGAAAGAAGTTTCACAGAATGCTTCTGTGTAGTTTTTATTTGTAGATATTCTTTTTCCCAATATAGGCCTCTTAGCGCTCAGAATGTCCAATTGCAGTTTCTACAGAAAGAGTGTTTCAGAACGGCTCAATCAAAATTAAGGTTCAACCCTGGTAGTTGAATGCACAGAACAGAAAGAAGTTTCACAGAATGCTTCTGTGTAGTTTATATTTGAATATATTACTTTTTCCACTATTATCCTCTTAGCGCTCCGAATGTCCACTTACATTTTCTACAGAAAGAGTGTTCTGAACTGAGCAATCAAAAGTATGGTTTAACTCTGTTAGCTGAATGCACATATCACAAATAAATTTCAAACAATGCTTCTGTGTAGTTTTTATTTGAAGATATTATTATTCCCAATATAGGCCTCTCAGCGCTCAGAATGTCCAATTGCAGTTTCTACAGAAAGAGTGTTTCAGAACGCCTCAATCAAATGTCAGGTTCAACTCTCTTAGTTGAATGCACAGAACAGAAACAAGTTTCACAGAATGCTTCTGTGTAGTATTTAGTTGAAGATACTCCTTTTTGGACTATTACCCACTTAGCGCTCCGAATATCCACTGGCAGTTTCTACACAAAGAGTGTTTCAGAACTGCTCCTTCGAAAGTAAGGCTCAACTCTCTTAGTTGAATGCGGAGAACAGAAAGGGGTTTCAGAGAATGCTTCTGTGTAGTTTTTAATTGGAGATATTCCTTTTTCCTCTATTACAATCTTAGCGCTCCGAATGTCCACTTGCATTTTCTATAAAAAGAGTGTTTCATAACTGCTCAATGAAAAATATGGTTTAGCTCTGTTAACTGAATTTACAGATCAGAAATAAGTTTCAGAGAATGTATCTGTGTAGTTTTCATTTGAAGATATTCTTTTTCCCAATGTAGGCCTCTTAGCGCTTAGAATGTCCAATTGCAGTTTCTACAGAAAGAGTGTTTCAGAACGGCTCAATCAAAAGTAAGGTTCAAATCTGTTAGTTGAATGCACAGAACAGAAAGTAGTTTCACAGAATGCTACTGTGTAGTTTATATTTGAATATATTCCTTTTTCCACTATTACCCTCTTAGCGCTCCGAATGTCCACTTGCATTTTCTACAGAAAGAGTGTTCGGAACTGCGCAATCAAAAGTATGGTTTAACTCTGTTAGCTGAATGCACATATCAGAAATAAGTTTCACACAATGCTTCTGTGTAGTTTTTATTTGAAGATATTATTTTTCCCAATATAGGCCTCTTAGCACTCAGAATGTCCAATTGCAGTTTCTACGGAAAGAGAGTTTCAGAACGGCTCAATCAAAAGTAAGGTTCTACTCTGTTAGTTGAATGCACAGAAGAGAAAGAAGTTTCATACAATGTTTCTGTGTAGTTTATATTTGAACATATTATTTTTTCCACTATTACCCACTTAGCGCTACGAATGTCCAGTTGCATTTTCTACAGACAGATTGTTTCAAAACCGCTCAATCAAAAGTATGGTTTAACTCTGTTAGCTGAATGCTCAGATCAGAAAGAAGTTTCACAGAATGCTTCTGTGTAGTTTATATTTGAATATATTCCTTTTTCCACTGCTACCCTCTTAGCGCTCCAAATGTCCAGTTGCATTTTCTACAGAAAGAGTGTTCAGATCTGCTCAATCAAAAGTATGGTTTAACTCTCATACCTGAATGCACAGATCAGAAAAAAGTTTCACAGAATGATTCTGTGTAGTTTATATTTGAAGACATTCCTTTTTCCACTATTACCCTCTTAGCGCTCCGAATCTCCACTTGCATTTTCTACAGAAAGAGTGTTTCAGAACGGCTCAATCAAAACTAAGGTTCAACTCTTTTAGTTGAATGAACAGAACAGAAAGAAGTTTCACAGAATGCTTCTGTGTAGTTTTTAATTGTAGATATTCTTTTTCCCAATATAGGCCTCTTAGCGCTCAGAATGTCCAATTGCAGTTTCTACAGAAAGAGTGTTTCAGAAAGGCTCAATCAAAAGTAAGGTTCAACTCTGTTAGTTGAATGCACAGAACAGAAAGAAGTTTCACAGAATGCTACTGTGTAGTTTATATATGAATATATTCCTTTTTCCACTATTACCCTCTTAGCGCTCCGAATGTCCACTTGCATTTTCTACAGAAAGAGTGTTCGGAACTTCGCAATCAAAAGTATGGTTTAACTCTGTTAGCTGAATGCACATATCAGAAATAAGTTTCACACAATGCTTCTGTGTAGTTTTTATTTGAAGATATTATTTTTCCCAATATAGGCCTCTTAGCGCTCAGAATGTCCAATTGCAGTTTCTACGGAAAGAGTGTTTCAGAACGGCTCAATCAAAAGTAAGGTTCAACTCTGTTAGTTGAATGCACAGAACAGAAAGAAGTTTCATACAATGCTTCTGTGTAGTTTATATTTGAACATATTCTTTTTTCCACTATTACCCACTTAGCGCTACGAATGTCCAGTTGCATTTTCTACAGACAGAGTGTTTCAAAACTGCTCAATCAAAAGTATGGTTTAACTCTGTTAGCTGAATGCTCAGATCAGAAAGAAGTTTCACAGAATGCTTCTGTGTAGTTTATATTTGAATATATTCCTTTTTGCACTACTACCCTGTTAGCACTCCAAAAGTCCATTTGCATTTTCTACAGAAAGAGTGTTCAGATCTGCTCAATCAAAAGTATGGTTTAACTCTGTTACCTGAATGCACAGATCAGAAACAAGTTTCACAGAATGATTCTGTGTAGTTTATATTTGAAGACATTCCTTTTTCCACTATTACCCTCTTAGCGCACCGAATCTCCACTTGCATTTTCTACAGAAAGAGTGTTTCAGAACGGCTCAATCAAAACTAAGGTTCAACTCTTTTAGTTGAATGAACAGAACAGAAAGAAGTTTCACAGAATGCTTCTGTGTAGTTTTTATTTGTAGATATTCTTTTTCCCAATATAGGCCTCTTAGCGCTCAGAATGTCCAATTGCAGTTTCTACAGAAAGAGTGTTTCAGAACGGCTCAATCAAAAGTAAGGTTCAACCCTGGTAGTTGAATGCACAGAAGAGAAAGAAGTTTCACAGAATGCTTCTGTGTATTTTATGTTTGAATATATTCCTTTTTCCACTATTACCCTCTTAGCGCTCCGAATGTCCACTTGCATTTTCTACAGAAAGAGTGTTCGGAACTGCGCAATCAAAAGTATGGTTTAACTCTGTTAGCTGAATGCACATATCAGAAATAAGTTTCACACAATGCTTCTGTGTAGTTTTTATTTGAAGATATTATTTTTCCCAATATAGGCCTCTTAGCGCTCAGAATGTCCAATTGCAGTTTCTACGGAAAGAGTGTTTCAGAACGGCTCAATCAAAAGTAAGGTTCAACACTGTTAGTTGAATGCACAGAACAGAAAGAAGTTTCATACAATGCTTCTGTGTAGTTTATATTTGAACATATTATTTTTTCCACTATTACCCTCTTAGCGCTACGAATGTCCAGTTGCATTTTCTACAGACAGAGTGTTTCAAAACTGCTCAATCAAAAGTATGGTTTAACTCTGTTAGCTGAATGCTCAGATCAGAAAAAGTTTCACAGAATGCTTCTGTGCAGTTTATATTTGAATATATTCCTTTTTCCACTACTACCCTCTTAGCGCTCCAAATGTCCAGTTGCATTTTCTACAGAAAGAGTGTTCAGATCTGCTCAATCAAAAGTATGGTTTAACTCTGTTACCTGAATGCACAGATCAGAAAGAAGTTTCACAGAATGATTCTATGTATTTTATATTTGAAGACATTCCTTTTTCCACTATTACCCTATTAGCGCTCCGAATCTCCACTTGCATTTTCTACAGAAAGAGTGTTTCAGAACGGCTCAATCAAAACTAAGGTTCAACTCTTTTAGTTGAATGAACAGAACAGAAATAATTTTCACAGAATGCTTCTGTGTAGTTTTTATTTGTAGATATTCTTTTTCCCAATATAGGCCTCTTAGCGCTCAGAATGTCCAATTGCAGTTTCTACAGAAAGAGTGTTTCAGAACGGCTCAATCAAAATTAAGGTTCAAACCTGGTAGTTGAATGCACAGAACAGAAAGAAATTTCACAGAATGCTTCTGTGTAGTTTATATTTGAATATATTCCTTTTTCCACTATTACCCTCTTAGCGCTCCGAATGTCCACTTGCATTTTTTACAGAAAGAGGGTTCTGAACTGCGCAATCAAAAGTATGGTTTAACTCTGTTAGCTGAATGCACATATCAGAAATAAGTTTCAAACAATGCTTCTGTGTAGTTTTTATTTGAAGATATTATTATTCCCAATATAGGCCTCTTAGTGCTCAGAATGTCCAATTGCAGTTTCTACAGAAGGAGTGTTTCAGAACGGCTCAATCAAAATTAAGGTTCAACACTGGTAGTTGAATGCACAGAACAGAAAGAACTTTCACAGAATGCTTCTGTGTAGTTTATATTTGAATATATTCCTTTTTCCACTATTACCCTCTTAGCGCTCCGAATGTCCACTTACATTTTCTACAGAAAGAGTGTTCTGAACTGAGCAATCAAAAGTATGGTTTAACTCTGTTAGCTGAATGCACATATCAGAAATAAGTTTCAAACAATGCTTCTGTGTAGTTTTTATTTGAAGATATTATTATTCCCAATATAGGCCTCTCAGCGCTCAGAATGTCCAATTGCAGATTCTACAGAAAGAGTGTTTCAGAACGCCTCAATCAAATGTCAGGTTCAACTCTCTTAGTTGAATGCACAGAACAGAAAGAAGTTTCACAGAATGCTTCTGTGTAGTATTTAGTTGAAGATAATCCTTTTTGGACTATTACCCACTTAGCGCTCCGAATATCCACTGGCAGTTTCTACACAAAGTGTGTTTCAGAACTGCTCCTTCGAAAGTAAGGCTCAACTCTGTTAGTTGAATGCGGAGAACAGAAAGGGGTTTCAGAGAATGCTTCTGTGTAGTTTTTAATTGGAGATATTCCTTTTTCCTCTTTACAAACTTAGCGCTCCGAATGTCCACTTGCATTTTCTTCAAAAAGAGTGTTTCATAACTGCTCAATCAAAAATATGGTTTAGCACTGTTAACTGAATTTACCGATCAGAAATAAGTTTCAGAGAATGTATCTGTGTAGTTTTTATTTGAAGATATTCTTTTTCCCAATGTAGGCCTCTTAGCGCATAGAATGTCCAATTGCAGTTTCTACAGAAAGAGTGTTTCAGAACGGCTCAATCAAAAGTAAGGTTCAACTCTGTCAGTTGAATGCACAGAGCAGAAAGAAGTTTCACAGAATGCTACTGTGTAGTTTATATTTGAATATATTCCTTGTTCCACTATTACCCTCTTAGCGCTCCGAATGTCCACTTGCATTTTCTACAGAAAGAGTGTTCGGAACTGCGCAATCAAAAGTATGGTTTAACTCTGTTAGCTGAATGCACATATCAGAAATAAGTTTCACACAATGCTTCTGTGTAGTTTTTATTTGAAGATATTATTTTTCCCAATATAGGCCTCTTAGCGCTCAGAATGTCCAATTGCAGTTTCTACGGAAAGAGTGTTTCAGAACGGCTCAATCAAAAGTAAGGTTCAACTCTGTTAGTTGAATGCACAGAACAGAAAGACGTTTCATACAATGTTTCTGTGTAGTTTATATTTGAACATATTCTTTTTTCCACTATTACCCACTTAGAGCTACGAATGTCCAGTTGCATTTTCTACAGACAGAGTGTTTCAAAACTGCTCAATCAAAAGTATGGTTTAACTCTGTTAGCTGAATGCTCAGATCAGAAAGAAGTTTCACAGAATGCTTCTGTGTAGTTTATATTTTAATATATTCCTTTTTCCACTACTACCCTCTTAGCGCTCCAAATGTCCAGTTGCATTTTCTACAGAAAGAGTGTTCAGATCTGCTCAATCAAAAGTATGGTTTAACTCTGTTACCTGAATGCACAGATCAGAAAGTAGTTTCACAGGATGATTCTATGTATTTTATATTTGAAGACATTCTTTTTTCCACTATTACCCTCTTAGCGCTCCGAATCTCCACTTGCATTTTCTACAGAAAGAGTGTTTCAGAACGGCTCTATCAAAACTAAGGTTCAACTCTTTTAGTTGAATGAACAGAACAGAAAGAAGTTTCACAGAATGCTTCTGTGTAGTTTTTATTTGTAGATATACTTTTTCCCAATATAGGCCTCTTAGCACTCAGAATGTCCAATTGCAGTTTCTACAGAAAGAGTGTTTCAGAACGGCTCAATCAAAATTAAGGTTCAAACCTGGTAGTTGAATGCACAGAACAGAAAGAAATTTCACAGAATGCTTCCGTGTAGTTTATATTTGAAAATATTCCTTTTTCCACTATTACCCACTTAGCGCTCCGAATGTCCACTTGCATTTTTTACAGAAAGAGTGTTCTGAACTGCGCAATCAAAATTATGGTTTAACTCTGTTAGCTGAATGCACATATCAGAAATAAGTTTCAAACAATGCTTCTGTGTAGTTTTTATTTGAAGATATTATTATTCCCAATATAGGCCTCTTAGCGCTCAGAATGTCCAATTGCAGTTTCTACAGAAAGAGTGTTTCAGAACGGCTCAATCAAAAGTAAGGTTCAACCCTGGTAGTTGAATGCACAGAACAGAAAGAAGTTTCACAGAATGCTTCTGTGTAGTTTATATTTGAATATATTCCTTTTTCCACTATTACCCTCTTAGCGCTCCGAATGTCCACTTACATTTTCTACAGAAAGAGTGTTCTGAACTGAGCAATCAAAAGTATGGTTTGACTCTGTTAGCTGAATGCACATATCAGAAATAAGTTTCAAGCAATGCTTCTGTGTAGTTTTTATTTGAAGATATTATTATTCCCAATATAGGCCTCTTAGCGCTCAGAATGTCCAATTGCAGTTTCTACAGAAAGAGTGTTTCAGAACGCCTCAATCAAATGTCAGGTTCAACTCTCTTAGTTGAATGCACAGAACAGAAAGAAGTTTCACAGAATGCTTCTGTGTAGTATTTAGTTGAAGATACTCCTTTTTGGACTATTACCCACTTAGCGCTCCGAATATCCACTGGCAGTTTCTACACAAAGTGTGTTTCAGAACTGCTCCTTCGAAAGTAAGGCTCAACTCTGTTAGTTGAATGCGGAGAACAGAAAGGGGTTTCAGAGAATGCTTCTGTGTAGTTTTTAATTGGAGATATTCCTTTTTCCTCTATTACAAACTTAGCGCTCCGAATGTCCACTTGCATTTTCTTCAAAAAGAGTGTTTCATAACTGCTCAATCAAAAATATGGTTTAGCTCTGTTAACTGAATTTACCGATCAGAAATAAGTTTCAGAGAATGTATCTGTGTAGTTTTTATTTGAAGATATTCTTTTTCCCAATGTAGGCCTCTTAGCGCATAGAATGTCCAATTGCAGTTTCTACAGAAAGAGTGTTTCAGAAGGGCTCAATCAAAAGTAAGGTTCAACTCTGTCAGTTGAATGCACAGAGCAGAAAGAAGTTTCACAGAATGCTTCTGTGTAGTTTATATTTGAATATATTCCTTTTTCCACTATTACCCCCTTAGCGCTCCGAATGTCCACTTGCATTTTCTACAGAAAGAGTGTTCGGAACTGCGCAATCAAAAGTATGGTTTAACTCTGTTAGCTGAATGCACATATCAGAAATAAGTTTCACACAATGCTTCTGTGTAGTTTTTATTTGAAGATATTATTTTTCCCAATATAGGCCTCTTAGCGCTCAGAATGTCCAATTGCAGTTTCTACAAAAAGAGTGTTTCAGAACGGCTCAATCAAAATTAAGGTTCAACGCTGCTAGTTGAATGCACAGAACAGAAAGCAGTTTCACAGAATGCTTCTGTGTAGTTTATATTTGAATATATTCCTTTTTCCACTATTACCCTCTTAGCGCTCCGAATGTCCACTTACATTTTCTACAGAAAGAGTGTTCTGAACTGAGCAATCAAAAGTATGGTTTAACTCTGTTAGCTGAATGCACATATCAGAAATAAGTTTCAAACCATGCTTCTGTGTAGTTTTTATTTGAAGATATTCTTTTTCCCAATATAGGCCTCTTAGCACTCAGAATGTCCAATTGCAGTTTCTACAGAAAGAGTGTTTCAGAACGGCTCAATCAAAATTAAGGTTCAAACCTGGTAGTTGAATGCACAGAACAGAAAGAAATTTCACAGAATGCTTCTGTGTAGTTTATATTTGAACATATTATTTTTTCCACTGTTACCCACTTAGCGCTACGAATGTCCAGTTACATTTTCTACAGACAGAGTGTTTCAAAACTGCTCAATCAAAAGTATGGTTTAACTCTGTTAGCTGAATGCTCAGATCAGAAAAAGTTTCACAGAATGCTTCTGTGTAGTTTATATTTGAATATATTCCTTTTTCCACTACTACCCTCTTAGCGCTCCAAATGTCCAGTTGCATTTTCTACAGAAAGAGTGTTCAGATCTGCTCAATCAAAAGTATGGTTTAACTCTGTTACCTGAATGCACAGATCAGAAAGAAGTTTCACAGGATGATTCTATATATTTTATATTTGAAGACATTCCTTTTTCCACTATTACCCTCTTAGCGCTCCGAATCTCCACTTGCATTTTCTACAGAAAGAGTGTTTCAGAACGGCTCAATCAAAACTAAGGTTCAACTCTTTTAGTTGAATGAACAGAACAGAAAGAAGTTTCACAGAATGCTTCTGTGTAGTTTTTATTTGTAGATATACTTTTTCCCAATATAGGCCTCTTAGCACTCAGAATGTCCAATTGCAGTTTCTACAGAAAGAGTGTTTCAGAACGGCTCAATCAAAATTAAGGTTCAAACCTGGTAGTTGAATGCACAGAACAGAAAGAAATTTCACAGAATGCTTCTGTGTAGTTTATATTTGAAAATATTCCTTTTTCCACTATTACCCACTTAGCGCTCCGAATGTCCACTTGCATTTTTTACAGAAAGAGTGTTCTGAACTGCTCAATCAAAATTATGGTTTAACTCTGTTAGCTGAATGCACATATCAGAAATAAGTTTCAAACAATGCTTCTGTGTAGTTTTTATTTGAAGATATTATTATTCCCAATATAGGCCTCTTAGCGCTCAGAATGTCCAATTGCAGTTTCTACAGAAAGAGTGTTTCAGAACGGCTCAATCAAAAGTAAGGTTCAACCCTGGTAGTTGAATGCACAGAACAGAAAGAAGTTTCACAGAATGCTTCTGTGTAGTTTATATTTGAATATATTCCTTTTTCCACTATTACCCTCTTAGCGCTCCGAATGTCCACTTACATTTTCTACAGAAAGAGTGTTCTGAACTGAGCAATCAAAAGTATGGTTTGACTCTGTTAGCTGAATGCACATATCAGAAATAAGTTTCAAGCAATGCTTCTGTGTAGTTTTTATTTGAAGATATTATTATTCCCAATATAGGCCTCTTAGCGCTCAGAATGTCCAATTGCAGTTTCTACAGAAAGAGTGTTTCAGAACGCCTCAATCAAATGTCAGGTTCAACTCTCTTAGTTGAATGCACAGAACAGAAAGAAGTTTCACAGAATGCTTCTGTGTAGTATTTAGTTGAAGATACTCCTTTTTGGACTATTACCCACTTAGCGCTCCGAATATCCACTGGCAGTTTCTACACAAAGTGTGTTTCAGAACTGCTCCTTCGAAAGTAAGGCTCAACTCTGTTAGTTGAATGCGGAGAACAGAAAGGGGTTTCAGAGAATGCTTCTGTGTAGTTTTTAATTGGAGATATTCCTTTTTCCTCTATTACAAACTTAGCGCTCCGAATGTCCACTTGCATTTTCTTCAAAAAGAGTGTTTCATAACTGCTCAATCAAAAATATGGTTTAGCTCTGTTAACTGAATTTACCGATCAGAAATAAGTTTCAGAGAATGTATCTGTGTAGTTTTTATTTGAAGATATTCTTTTTCCCAATGTAGGCCTCTTAGCGCATAGAATGTCCAATTGCAGTTTCTACAGAAAGAGTGTTTCAGAAGGGCTCAATCAAAAGTAAGGTTCAACTCTGTCAGTTGAATGCACAGAGCAGAAAGAAGTTTCACAGAATGCTTCTGTGTAGTTTATATTTGAATATATTCCTTTTTCCACTATTACCCTCTTAGCGCTCCGAATGTCCACTTGCATTTTCTACAGAAAGAGTGTTCGGAACTGCGCAATCAAAAGTATGGTTTAACTCTGTTAGCTGAATGCACATATCAGAAATAAGTTTCACACAATGCTTCTGTGTAGTTTTTATTTGAAGATATTATTTTTCCCAATATAGGCCTCTTAGCGCTCAGAATGTCCAATTGCAGTTTCTACAAAAAGAGTGTTTCAGAACGGCTCAATCAAAATTAAGGTTCAACGCTGCTAGTTGAATGCACAGAACAGAAAGCAGTTTCACAGAATGCTTCTGTGTAGTTTATATTTGAATATATTCCTTTTTCCACTATTACCCTCTTAGCGCTCCGAATGTCCACTTACATTTTCTACAGAAAGAGTGTTCTGAACTGAGCAATCAAAAGTATGGTTTAACTCTGTTAGCTGAATGCACATATCAGAAATAAGTTTCAAACCATGCTTCTGTGTAGTTTTTATTTGAAGATATTCTTTTTCCCAATATAGGCCTCTTAGCACTCAGAATGTCCAATTGCAGTTTCTACAGAAAGAGTGTTTCAGAACGGCTCAATCAAAATTAAGGTTCAAACCTGGTAGTTGAATGCACAGAACAGAAAGAAATTTCACAGAATGCTTCTGTGTAGTTTATATTTGAACATATTATTTTTTCCACTGTTACCCACTTAGCGCTACGAATGTCCAGTTACATTTTCTACAGACAGAGTGTTTCAAAACTGCTCAATCAAAAGTATGGTTTAACTCTGTTAGCTGAATGCTCAGATCAGAAAAAGTTTCACAGAATGCTTCTGTGTAGTTTATATTTGAATATATTCCTTTTTCCACTACTACCCTCTTAGCGCTCCAAATGTCCAGTTGCATTTTCTACAGAAAGAGTGTTCAGATCTGCTCAATCAAAAGTATGGTTTAACTCTGTTACCTGAATGCACAGATCAGAAAGAAGTTTCACAGGATGATTCTATATATTTTATATTTGAAGACATTCCTTTTTCCACTATTACCCTCTTAGCGCTCCGAATCTCCACTTGCATTTTCTACAGAAAGAGTGTTTCAGAACGGCTCAATCAAAACTAAGGTTCAACTCTTTTAGTTGAATGAACAGAACAGAAAGAAGTTTCACAGAATGCTTCTGGGTAGTTTTTATTTGTGGATATACTTTTTCCCAATTTAGGCCTCTTAGCACTCAGAATGTCCAATTGCAGTTTCTACAGAAAGAGTGTTTCAGAACGGCTCAATCAAAATTAAGGTTCAAACCTGGTAGTTGAATGCAGAGAACAGAAAGAAATTTCACAGAATGCTTCTGTGTAGTTTATATTTGAATATATTCCTTTTTCCACTATTACCCACTTAGCGCTCCGAATGTCCACTTGCATTTTTTACAGAAAGAGTGTTCTGAACTGCGCAATCAAAATTATGGTTTAACTCTGTTAGCTGAATGCACATATCAGAAATAAGTTTCAAACAATGCTTCTGTGTAGTTTTTATTTGAAGATATTATTATTCCCAATATAGGCCTCTTAGCGCTCAGAATGTCCAATTGCAGTTTCTACAGAAAGAGTGTTTCAGAACGCCTCAATCAAATGTCAGGTTCAACTCTCTTAGTTGAATGCACAGAACAGAAAGAAGTTTCACAGAATGCTTCTGTGTAGTATTTAGTTGAAGATACTCCTTTTTGGACTATTACCCACTTAGCGCTCCGAATATCCACTGGCAGTTTCTACACAAAGTGTGTTTCAGAACTGCTCCTTCGAAAGTAAGGCTCAACTCTGTTAGTTGAATGCGGAGAACAGAAAGGGGTTTCAGAGAATGCTTCTGTGTAGTTTTTAATTGGAGATATTCCTTTTTCCTCTATTACAAACTTAGCGCTCCGAATGTCCACTTGCATTTTCTTCAAAAAGAGTGTTTCATAACTGCTCAATCAAAAATATGGTTTAGCTCTGTTAACTGAATTTACCGATCAGAAATAAGTTTCAGAGAATGTATCTGTGTAGTTTTTATTTGAAGATATTCTTTTTCCCAATGTAGGCCTCTTAGCGCATAGAATGTCCAATTGCAGTTTCTACAGAAAGAGTGTTTCAGAACGGCTCAATCAAAAGTAAGGTTCAACTCTGTCAGTTGAATGCACAGAGCAGAAAGAAGTTTCACAGAATGCTACTGTGTAGTTTATATTTGAATATATTACTTGTTCCACTATTACCCTCTTAGCGCTCCGAATGTCCACTTGCATATTCTACAGAAAGAGTGTTCGGAACTGCGCAATCAAAAGTATGGTTTAACTCTGTTAGCTGAATGCACATATCAGAAATAAGTTTCACACAATGCTTCTGTGTAGTTTTTATTTGAAGATATTATTTTCCCCAATATAGGCCTCTTAGCGCTCAGAATGTCCAATTGCAGTTTCTACAGAAAGAGTGTTTCAGAACGGCTCAATCAAAAGTAAGGTTCAACTCTGTTAGTTGAATGCACAGAACAGAAAGACGTTTCATACAATGTTTCTGTGTAGTTTATATTTGAACATATTCTTTTTTCCACTATTACCCACTTAGCGCTACGAATGTCCAGTTGCATTTTCTACAGACAGAGTGTTTCAAAACTGCTCAATCAAAAGTATGGTTTAACTCTGTTAGCTGAATGCTCAGATCAGAAAGAAGTTTCACAGAATGCTTCTGTGTAGTTTATATTTGAATATATTCCTTTTTCCACTACTACCCTCTTAGCGCTCCAAATGTCCAGTTGCATTTTCTACAGAAAGAGTGTTCAGATCTGCTCAATCAAAAGTATAGTTTAACTCTGTTTTCTGAATGCACAGATCAGAAAGAAGTTTCACAGAATGATTCTGTGTAGTTTATATTTGAAGACATTCCTTTTTCCACTATTACCCTCTTAGCGCTCGGAATCTCCACTTGCATTTTCTACAGAAAGAGTGTTTCAGAACGGATCAATCAAAACTAAGGATCAACTCTTTTAGTTGTATGAACAGAACAGAAAGAAGTTTAACAGAATGCTTCTGTGTAGTTTTTATTTGTAGATATTATTTTTCCCAATATAGGCCTCTTAGCGCTCAGAATGTCCAATTGCAGTTCCTACAGAAAGAGTGTTTCAGAACGGCTCAATCAAAAGTAAGGTTCAACCCTGGTAGTTGAATGCACAGAACAGAAAGAAGTTTCACAGAATGCTTCTGTGTAGTTTATATTTGAATATATTCCTTTTTCCACTATTACCCTCTTAGAGCTCCGAATGTCCACTTGCATTTTCTACAGAAAGAGTGTTCGGAACTGCGCAATCAAAAGTATGGTTTAACTCTGTTAGCTGAATGCACATATCAGAAATAAGTTTCACACAATGCTTCTGTGTAGTTTTTATTTGAAGATATTGTTTTTCCCAATATAGGCCTCTTAGCGCTCAGAATGTCCAATTGCAGTTTATACAAAAAGAGTGTTTCAGAACGGCTCAATCAAAATTAAGGTTCAACGCTGCTAGTTGAATGCACAGAACAGAAAGCAGTTTCACAGAATGCTTCTGTGTAGTTTATATTTGAATATATTCCTTTTTCCACTATTACACTCTTAGCGCTCCGAATGTCCACTTACATTTTCTACAGAAAGAGTGTTCTGAACTGAGCAATCAAAAGTATGGTTTAACTCTGTTAGCTGAATGCACATATCAGAAATAAGTTTCAAACCATGCTTCTGTGTAGTTTTTATTTGAAGATATTCTTTTTCCCAATATAGGCCTCTTAGCACTCAGAATGTCCAATTGCAGTTTCTACAGAAAGAGTGTTTCAGAACGGCTCAATCAAAATTAAGGTTCAAACCTGGTAGTTGAATGCACAGAACAGAAAGAAATTTCACAGAATGCTTCTGTGTAGTTTATATTTGAACATATTATTTTTTCCACTGTTACCCACTTAGCGCTACGAATGTCCAGTTACATTTTCTACAGACAGAGTGTTTCAAAACTGCTCAATCAAAAGTATGGTTTAACTCTGTTAGCTGAATGCTCAGATCAGAAAAAGTTTCACAGAATGCTTCTGTGTAGTTTATATTTGAATATATTCCTTTTTCCACTACTACCCTCTTAGCGCTCCAAATGTCCAGTTGCATTTTCTACAGAAAGAGTGTTCAGATCTGCTCAATCAAAAGTATGGTTTAACTCTGTTACCTGAATGCACAGATCAGAAAGAAGTTTCACAGGATGATTCTATGTATTTTATATTTGAAGACATTCCTTTTTCCACTATTACCCTCTTAGCGCTCCGAATCTCCACTTGCATTTTCTACAGAAAGAGTGTTTCAGAACGGCTCAATCAAAACTAAGGTTCAACTCTTTTAGTTGAATGAACAGAACAGAAAGAAGTTTCACAGAATGCTTCTGTGTAGTTTTTATTTGTAGATATACTTTTTCCCAATATAGGCCTCTTAGCACTCAGAATGTCCAATTGCAGTTTCTACAGAAAGAGTGTTTCAGAACGGCTCAATCAAAATTAAGGTTCAAACCTGGTAGTTGAATGCACAGAACAGAAAGAAATTTCACAGAATGCTTCTGTGTAGTTTATATTTGAATATATTCCTTTTTCCACTATTACCCACTTAGCGCTCCGAATGTCCACTTGCATTTTTTACAGAAAGAGTGTTCTGAACTGCGCAATCAAAATTATGGTTTAACTCTGTTAGCTGAATGCACATATCAGAAATAAGTTTCAAACAATGCTTCTGTGTAGTTTTTATTTGAAGATATTATTATTCCCAATATAGGCCTCTTAGCGCTCAGAATGTCCAATTGCAGTTTCTACAGAAAGAGTGTTTCAGAACGGCTCAATCAAAAGTAAGGTTCAACCCTGGTAGTTGAATGCACAGAACAGAAAGAAGTTTCACAGAATGCTTCTGTGTAGTTTATATTTGAATATATTCCTTTTTCCACTATTACCCTCTTAGCGCTCCGAATGTCCACTTACATTTTCTACAGAAAGAGTGTTCTGAACTGAGCAATCAAAAGTATGGTTTAACTCTGTTAGCTGAATGCACATATCAGAAATAAGTTTCAAACAATGCTTCTGTGTAGTTTTTATTTGAAGATATTATTATTCCCAATATAGGCCTCTCAGCGCTCAGAATGTCCAATTGCAGTTTCTACAGAAAGAGTGTTTCAGAACGCCTCAATCAAATGTCAGGTTCAACTCTCTTAGTTGAATGCACAGAACAGAAAGAAGTTTCACAGAATGCTTCTGTGTAGTATTTAGTTGAAGATATTCCTTTTTGGACTATTACCCACTTAGCGCTCCGAATATCCACTGGCAGTTTCTACACAAAGTGTGTTTCAGAACTGCTCCTTCGAAAGTAAGGCTCAACTCTGTTAGTTGAATGCGGAGAACAGAAAGGGGTTTCAGAGAATGCTTCTGTGTAGTTTTTAATTGGAGATATTCCTTTTTCCTCTATTACAAACTTAGCGCTCCGAATGTCCACTTGCATTTTCTTCAAAAAGAGTGTTTCATAACTGCTCAATCAAAAATATGGTTTAGCTCTGTTAACTGAACTTACCGATCAGAAATAAGTTTCAGAGAATGTATCTGTGTAGTTTTTATTTGAAGATATTCTTTTTCCCAATGTAGGCCTCTTAGCGCATAGAATGTCCAATTGCAGTTTCTACAGAAAGAGTGTTTCAGAACGGCTCAATCAAAAGTAAGGTTCAACTCTGTCAGTTGAATGCACAGAGCAGAAAGAAGTTTCACAGAATGCTACTGTGTAGTTTATATTTGAATATATTACTTGTTCCACTATTACCCTCTTAGCGCTCCGAATGTCCACTTGCATATTCTACAGAAAGAGTGTTCGGAACTGCGCAATCAAAAGTATGGTTTAACTCTGTTAGCTGAATGCACATATCAGAAATAAGTTTCACACAATGCTTCTGTGTAGTTTTTATTTGAAGATATTATTTTTCCCAATATAGGCCTCTTAGCGCTCAGAATGTCCAATTGCAGTTTCTACGGAAAGAGTGTTTCAGAACGGCTCAATCAAAAGTAAGGTTCAACTCTGTTAGTTGAATGCACAGAACAGAAAGACGTTTCATACAATGTTTCTGTGTAGTTTGTATTTGAACATATTCTTTTTTACACTATTACCCACTTAGCGCTACGAATGTCCAGTTGCATTTTCTACAGACAGAGTGTTTCAAAACTGCTCAATCAAAAGTATGGTTTAACTCTGTTAGCTGAATGCTCAGATCAGAAAAAGTTTCACAGAATGCTTCTGTGTAGTTTATATTTGAATATATTCCTTTTTCCACTACTACCCTCTTAGCGCTCCAAATGTCCAGTTGCATTTTCTACAGAAAGAGTGTTCAGATCTGCTCAATCAAAAGTATGGTTTAACTCTGTTACCTGAATGCACAGATCAGAAAGAAGTTTCACAGGATGATTCTATGTATTTTATATTTGAAGACATTCCTTTTTCCACTATTACCCTCTTAGCGCTCCGAATCTCCACTTGCATTTTCTACAGAAAGAGTGTTTCAGAACGGCTCAATCAAAACTAAGGTTCAACTCTTTTAGTTGAATGAACAGAACAGAAAGAAGTTTCACAGAATGCTTCTGTGTAGTTTTTATTTGTAGATATACTTTTTCCCAATATAGGCCTCTTATCACTCAGAATGTCCAATTGCAGTTTCTACAGAAAGAGTGTTTCAGAACGGCTCAATCAAAATTAAGGTTCAAACCTGGTAGTTGAATGCACAGAACAGAAAGAAATTTCACAGAATGCTTCTGTGTAGTTTATATTTGAATATATTCCTTTTTCCACTATTACCCACTTAGCGCTCCGAATGTCCACTTGCATTTTTTACAGAAAGAGTGTTCTGAACTGCGCAATCAAAATTATGGTTTAACTCTGTTAGCTGAATGCACATATCAGAAATAAGTTTCAAACAATGCTTCTGTGTAGTTTTTATTTGAAGATATTATTATTCCCAATATAGGCCTCTTAGCGCTCAGAATGTCCAATTGCAGTTTCTACAGAAAGAGTGTTTCAGAACGGCTCAATCAAAAGTAAGGTTCAACCCTGGTAGTTGAATGCACAGAACAGAAAGAAGTTTCACAGAATGCTTCTGTGTAGTTTATATTTGAATATATTCCTTTTTCCACTATTACCCTCTTAGCGCTCCGAATGTCCACTTACATTTTCTACAGAAAGAGTGTTCTGAACTGAGCAATCAAAAGTATGGTTTAACTCTGTTAGCTGAATGCACATATCAGAAATAAGTTTCAAACAATGCTTCTGTGTAGTTTTTATTTGAAGATATTTTTATTCCCAATATAGGCCTCTCAGCGCTCAGAATGTCCAATTGCAGTTTCTACAGAAAGAGTGTTTCAGAACGCCTCAATCAAATGTCAGGTTCAACTCTCTTAGTTGAATGCACAGAACAGAAAGAAGTTTCACAGAATGCTTCTGTGTAGTATTTAGTTGAAGATATTCCTTTTTGGACTATTACCCACTTAGCGCTCCGAATATCCACTGGCAGTTTCTACACAAAGTGTGTTTCAGAACTGCTCCTTCGAAAGTAAGGCTCAACTCTGTTAGTTGAATGCGGAGAACAGAAAGGGGTTTCAGAGAATGCTTCTGTGTAGTTTTTAATTGGAGATATTCCTTTTTCCTCTATTACAAACTTAGCGCTCCGAATGTCCACTTGCATTTTCTTCAAAAAGAGTGTTTCATAACTGCTCAATCAAAAATATGGTTTAGCTCTGTTAACTGAATTTACCGATCAGAAATAAGTTTCAGAGAATGTATCTGTGTAGTTTTTATTTGAAGATATTCTTTTTCCCAATGTAGGCCTCTTAGCGCATAGAATGTCCAATTGCAGTTTCTACAGAAAGAGTGTTTCAGAACGGCTCAATCAAAAGTAAGGTTCAACTCTGTCAGTTGAATGCACAGAGCAGAAAGAAGTTTCACAGAATGCTACTGTGTAGTTTATATTTGAATATATTACTTGTTCCACTATTACCCTCTTAGCGCTCCGAATGTCCACTTGCATATTCTACAGAAAGAGTGTTCGGAACTGCGCAATCAAAAGTATGGTTTAACTCTGTTAGCTGAATGCACATATCAGAAATAAGTTTCACACAATGCTTCTGTGTAGTTTTTATTTGAAGATATTATTTTTCCCAATATAGGCCTCTTAGCGCTCAGAATGTCCAATTGCAGTTTCTACGGAAAGAGTGTTTCAGAACGGCTCAATCAAAAGTAAGGTTCAACTCTGTTAGTTGAATGCACAGAACAGAAAGACGTTTCATACAATGTTTCTGTGTAGTTTATATTTGAACATATTCTTTTTTACACTATTACCCACTTAGCGCTACGAATGTCCAGTTGCATTTTCTACAGACAGAGTGTTTCAAAACTGCTCAATCAAAAGTATGGTTTAACTCTGTTAGCTGAATGCTCAGATCAGAAAGAAGTTTCACAGAATGCTTCTGTGTAGTTTATATTTGAATATATTCCTTTTTCCACTACTACCCTCTTAGCGCTCCAAATGTCCAGTTGCATTTTCTACAGAAAGAGTGTTCAGATCTGCTCAATCAAAAGTATAGTTTAACTCTGTTTTCTGAATGCACAGATCAGAAAGAAGTTTCACAGAATGATTCTGTGTAGTTTATATTTGAAGACATTCCTTTTTCCACTATTACCCTCTTAGCGCTCCGAATCTCCACTTGCATTTTCTACAGAAAGAGTGTTTCAGAACGGATCAATCAAAACTAAGGATCAACTCTTTTAGTTGAATGAACAGAACAGAAAGAAGTTTCACAGAATGCTTCTGTGTAGTTTTTATTTGTAGATATTATTTTTCCCAATATAGGCCTCTTAGCGCTCAGAATGTCCAATTGCAGTTTCTACAGAAAGAGTGTTTCAGAACGGCTCAATCAAAAGTAAGGTTCAACCCTGGTAGTTGAATGCACAGAACAGAAAGAAGTTTCACAGAATGCTTCTGTGTAGTTTATATTTGAATATATTCCTTTTTCCACTATTACCCTCTTAGCGCTCCGAATGTCCACTTGCATTTTCTACAGAAAGAGTGTTCGGAACTGCGCAATCAAAAGTATGGTTTAACTCTGTTAGCTGAATGCACATATCAGAAATAAGTTTCACACAATGCTTCTGTGTAGTTTTTATTTGAAGATATTATTTTTCCCAATATAGGCCTCTTAGCGCTCAGAATGTCCAATTGCAGTTTCTACGGAAAGGGTGTTTCAGAACGGCTCAATCAAAAGTAAGGTTCAACACTGTTAGTTGAATGCACAGAACAGAAAGAAGTTTCATACTATGCTTCTGTGTAGTTTATATTTGAACATATTCTTTTTTCCACTATTACCCACTTAGCGCTACGAATGTCCAGTTGCATTTTCTACAGACAGAGTGTTTCAAAACTGTTCAATCAAAAGTATGGTTTAACTCTGTTAGCTGAATGCTCAGATCAGAAAAAGTTTCACAGAATGCTTCTGTGTAGTTTATGTTTGAATATATTCCTTTTTCCACTACTACCCTCTTAGCGCTCCAAATGTCCAGTTGCATTTTCTACAGAAACAGTGTTCAGATCTGCTAAATCAAAAGTATGGTTTAACTCTGTTACCTGAACGCACAGATCAGAAAGAAGTTTCACAGAATGATTCTGTGTAGTTTATATTTGAAGACATTCCTTTTTCCACTATTACCCTCTTAGCGCTCCGAATCTCCAATTGCATTTTCTACAGAAAGAGTGTTTCAGAACGGATCAATCAAAACTAAGGTTCAACTCCTTTAGTTGAATGAACAGAACAGAAAAAGTTTCACAGAATGCTTCTGTGTAGTTTTTATTTGTAGATATTCTTCTTCCCAATATAGGCCTCTTAGCGCTCAGAATGTCCAATTGCAGTTTCTACAGAAAGAGTGTTTCAGAACGCCTCAATCAAATGTCAGGTTCAACTCTCTTAGTTGAATGCACAGAACAGAAAGAAGTTTCACAGAATGCTTCTGTGTAGTATTTAGTTGAAGATACTCCTTTTTGGACTATTACCCACTTAGCGCTCCGAATATCCACTGGCAGTTTCTACACAAAGTGTGTTTCAGAACTGCTCCTTCGAAAGTAAGGCTCAACTCTGTTAGTTGAATGCGGAGAACAGAAAGGGGTTTCAGAGAATGCTTCTGTGTAGTTTTTAATTGGAGATATTCCTTTTTCCTCTATTACAAACTTAGCGCTCCGAATGTCCACTTGCATTTTCTTCAAAAAGAGTGTTTCATAACTGCTCAATCAAAAATATGGTTTAGCTCTGTTAACTGAATTTACCGATCAGAAATAAGTTTCAGAGAATGTATCTGTGTAGTTTTTATTTGAAGATATTCTTTTTCCCAATGTAGGCCTCTTAGCGCATAGAATGTCCAATTGCAGTTTCTACAGAAAGAGTGTTTCAGAACGGCTCAATCAAAAGTAAGGTTCAACTCTGTTAGTTGAATGCACAGAACAGAAAGAAGTTTCACAGAATGCTACTGTGTAGTTTATATTTGAATATATTCCTTGTTCCACTATTACCCTCTTAGCGCTCAGAATGTCCACTTGCATTTTCTACAGAAAAGGTGTTCGGAACTGCGCAATCAAAAGTATGGTTTAACTCTGTTAGCTGAATGCACATATCAGAAATAAGTTTCACACGATGCTTCTGTGTAGTTTTTATTTGAAGATATTATTTTTCCCAATATAGGCCTCTTAGCACTCAGAATGTCCAATTGCACTTTCTACGGAAAGAGTGTTTCAGAACGGCTCAATCAAAAGTAAGGTTCAACTCTGTTAGTTGAATGCACAGAACAGAAAGAAGTTTCATACAATGCTTCTGTGTAGTTTATATTTGAACATATTATTTTTTCCACTATTACCCACTTAGCGCTACGAATGTCCAGTTGCATTTTCTACAGACAGAGTGTTTCAAAACTGCTCAATCAAAAGTATGGTTTAACTCTGTTAGCTGAATGCTCAGATCAGAAAAAGTTTCAAAGAATGCTTCTGTGTAGTTTATATTTGAATATATTCCTTTTTCCACTACTACCCTCTTAGCGCTCCAAATGTCCAGTTGCATTTTCTACAGAAAGAGTGTTCAGATCTGCTCAATCAAAAGTATGGTTTAACTCTGTTACCTGAACGCACAGATCAGAAAGAAGTTTCACAGAATGATTCCGTGTAGTTTATATTTGAAGACATTCCTTTTTCCACTATTACCCTCTTAGCGCTCCGAATCTCCTCTTGCATTTTCTACAGAAAGAGTGTTTCAGAACGGATCAATCAAAACTAAGGTTCAACTCTTTTAGTTGAATGAACAGAACAGAAAGAAGTTTCACAGAATGCTTCTGTGTAGTTTTTATTTGCAGATATTCTTTTTCCCAATATAGGCCTCTTAGCGCTCAGAATGTCCAATTGCAGTTTCTACAGAAAGAGTGTTTCAGAACGGCTCAATCAAAAGTAAGGTTCAACCCTGGTAGTTGAATGCACAGAACAGAAAGAAGTTTCACAGAATGCTTCTGTGTAGTTTATATTTGAATATATTCCTTTTTCCACTATTACCCTTTTGGCGCTCCGAATGTCCACTTACATTTTCTACAGAAAGAGTGTTCTGAACTGAGCAATCAAAAGTATGGTTTAACTCTGTTAGCTGAATGCACACATCAGAAATAAGTTTCAAACAATGCTTCTGTGTAGTTTTTATTTGAAGATATTATTATTCCCAATATAGGTCTCTCAGCGCTCAGAATGTCCAATTGCAGTTTCTACAGAAAGGGTGTTTCAGAACGCCTCAATCAAATGTCAGGTTCAACTCTCTTAGTTGAATGCACAGAACAGAAAGAAGTTTCACAGAATGCTTCTGTGTAGTATTTAGTTGAAGATACTCCTTTTTGGACTATTACCCACTTAGCGCTCCGAATATCCACTGGCAGTTTCTACACAAAGTGTGTTTCAGAACTGCACCTTCGAAAGTACGTCTCAACTCTGTTAGTTGAATGCGGAGAACAGAAAGGGGTTTCAGAGAATGCTTCTGTGTAGTTTTTAATTAGAGATATTCCTTTTTCCTCTATTACAAACTTAGCGCTCCGAATGTCCACTTGCATTTTCTACAAAAAGAGTGTTTCATAACTGCTCAATCAAAAATATGGTTTAGTTCTGTTAACTGAATTTACAGATCAGAAATAAGTTTCAGAGAATGTATCTGTGTAGTTTTTATTTGAAGATATTCTTTTTCCCAATGTAGGCCTCTTAGCGCTTAGAATGTCCAATTGCAGTTTCTACAGAAAGAGTGTTTCAGAACGGCTCAATCAAAAGTAAGGTTCAACTCTGTTAGTTGAATGCACAAAACAGAAAGAAGTTTCACAGAATGCTACTGTGCAGTTTATATTTGAATATATTCCTTGTTCCACTATTACCCTCTTAGCGCTCCGAATGTCCACTTGCATTTTCTACAGAAAGAGTGTTCGGAACTGCGCATTCAAAAGTATGGTTTAACTCTGTTAGCTGAATGCACATATCAGAAATAAGTTTCACACAATGCTTCTGTGTAGTTTTTATTTGAAGATATTATTTTTCCCAATATAGGCCTCTTAGCGCTCAGAATGTACAATTGCAGTTTCTACGGAAAGAGTGTTTCAGAACGGCTCAATCAAAAGTAAGGTTCAACTCTGTTAGTTGAATGCACAGAACAGAAAGACGTTTCATACAATGTTTCTGTGTATTTTATATTTGAACATATTCTTTTTTCCACTATTACCCACTTAGCGCTACGAATGTCCAGTTGCATTTTCTACAGACAGAGTGTTTCAAAACTGCTCAATCAAAAGTATGGTTTAACTCTGTTAGCTGAATGCTCAGATCAGAAAGAAGTTTCACAGAATGCTTCTGTGTAGTTTATATTTGAATATATTCCTTTTTCCACTACTACCCTCTTAGCGCTCCAAATGTCCAGTTGCATTTTCTACAGAAAGAGTGTTCAGATCTGCTCAATCAAAAGTATAGTTTAACTCTGTTATCTGAATGCACAGATCAGAAAGAAGTTTCACAGAATGATTCTGTGTAGTTTATATTTGAAGACATTCCTTTTTCCACTATTACCCTCTTAGCGCTCCGAATCTCCACTTGCATTTTCTACAGAAAGAGTGTTTCAGAACGGATCAATCAAAACTAAGGATCAACACTTTTAGTTGAATGAACAGAACAGAAAGAAGTTTCACAGAATGCTTCTGTGTAGTTTTTATTTGTAGATATTATTTTTCCCAATATAGGCCTCTTAGCGCTCAGAATGTCCAATTGCAGTTTCTACAGAAAGAGTGTTTCAGAACGGCTCAATCAAAAGTAAGGTTCAACCCTGGTAGTTGAATGCACAGAACAGAAAGAAGTTTCATACAATGCTTCTGTGTAGTTTATATTTGAACATATTCTTTTTTCCACTATTACCCACTTAGCGCTACGAATGTCCAGTTGCATTTTCTACAGACAGAGTGTTTCAAAACTGCTCAATCAAAAGTATGGTTTAACTCTGTTAGCTGAATGCTCAGATCAGAAAAAGTTTCACAGAATGCTTCTGTGTAGTTTATATTTGAATATATTACTTTTTCCACTACTACCCTCTTAGCGCTCCAAATGTCCAGTTGCATTTTCTACAGAAAGAGTGTTCAGATCTGCTCAATAAAAAGTATGGTTTAACTCTGTTACCTGAACGCACAGATCAGAAAGAAGTTTCACAGAATGATTCTGTGTAGTTTATGTTTGAAGACATTCCTTTTTCCACTATTACCCACTTAGCGCTCCGAATCTCCACTTGCATTTTCTACAGAAAGAGTGTTTCAGAACGGATCAATCAAAACTAAGGTTCAACCCTTTTAGTTGAATGAACAGAACAGAAAGAAGTTTCACAGAATGCTTCTGTGTAGTTTTTATTTGTAGATATTCTTTTTCCCAATATAGGCCTCTTAGCGCTCAGAATGTCCAATTGCAGTTTCTACAGAAAGAGTGTTTCAGAACGGCTCAATCAAAAGTAAGGTTCAACCCTGGTAGTTGAATGCACAGAACAGAAAGTAGTTTCACAGAATGCTTCTGTGTAGTTTATATTTGAATATATTCCTTTTTCCACTATTACCCTCTTAGCGCTCCGAATGTCCACTTACATTTTCTACAGAAAGAGTGTTCTGAACTGAGCAATCAAAAGTATGGTTTAACTCTGTTAGCTGAATGCACATATCAGAAATAAGTTTCAAACAATGCTTCTGTGTAGTTTTTATTTGAAGATATTATTATTCCCAATATAGGCCTCTCAGCGCTCAGAATGTCCAATTGTAGTTTCTACAGAAAGAGTGTTTCAGAACGCCTCAATCAAATGTCAGGTTCAACTCTGTTAGTTGAATGCACAGAACAGAAAGAAGTTTCACAGAATGCTTCTGTGTAGTATTTAGTTGAAGATACTCCTTTTTGGACTATTACCCACTTAGCGCTCCGAATATCCACTGGCAGTTTCTACACAAAGTGTGTTTCAGAACTGCTCCTTCGAAAGTAAGGCTCAACTCTGTTAGTTGAATGCGGAGAACAGAAAGGGGTTTCAGAGAATGCTTCTGTGTAGTTTTTAATTGGAGATATTCCTTTTTCCTCCATTACAAACTTAGCGCTCCGAATGTCCCCTTGCTTTTTCTACAAAAAGAGTGTTTCATAACTGCTCAATCAAAAATATGGTTTAGCTCTGTTAACTGAATTTACAGATCAGAAATAAGTTTCAGAGAATGTATCTGTGTAGTTTTTATTTGAAGATATTCTTTTTCCCAATGTAGGCCTCTTAGCGCTTAGAATGTCCAATTGCAGTTTCTACAGAAAGAGTGTTTCAGAACGGCTCAATCAAAAGTAAGGTTCAACTCTGTTAGTTGAATGCACAGAACAGAAAGAAGTTTCACAGAATGCTACTGTGTAGTTTATATTTGAATATATTCCTTGTTCCACTATTACCCTCTTAGCGCTCCGAATGTCCACTTGCATTTTCTACAGAAAGAGTGTTCGGAACTGCGCAATCAAAAGTATGGTTTAACTCTGTTAGCTGAATGCACATATCAGAAATATGTTTCACACAATGCTTCTGTGTAGTTTTTATTTGAAGATATTATTTTTCAAAATATAGGCCTCTTAGCGCTCAGAATGTCCAATTGCAGTTTCTACGGAAAGAGTGTTTCAGAACGGCTCAATCAAAAGTAAGGTTCAACTCTGTTAGTTGAATGCACAGAACAGAAAGACGTTTCATACAATGTTTCTGTGTAGTTTATATTTGAACATATTCTTTTTTCCACTATTACCCACTTAGCGCTACGAATATCCAGTTGCATTTTCTACAGACAGAGTGTTTCATAACTGCTCAATCAAAAATATGGTTTAGCTCTGTTAACTGAATTTACCGATCAGAAATAAGTTTCAGAGAATGTATCTGTGTAGTTTTTATTTGAAGATATTCTTTTTCCCAATGTAGGCCTCTTAGCGCATAGAATGTCCAATTGCAGTTTCTACAGAAAGAGTGTTTCAGAACGGCTCAATCAAAAGTAAGGTTCAACTCTGTTAGTTGAATGCACAGAACAGAAAGAAGTTTCACAGAATGCTACTGTGTAGTTTATATTTGAATATATTCCTTGTTCCACTATTACCCTCTTAGCGCTCTGAATGTCCACTTGCATTTTCTACAGAAAAGGTGTTCGGAACTGCGCAATCAAAAGTATGGTTTAACTCTGTTAGCTGAATGCACATATCAGAAATAAGTTTCACACGATGCTTCTGTGTAGTTTTTATTTGAAGATATTATTTTTCCCAATATAGGCCTCTTAGCGCTCAGAATGTCCAATTGCACTTTCTACGGAAAGAGTGTTTCAGAACGGCTCAATCAAAAGTAAGGTTCAACTCTGTTAGTTGAATGCACAGAACAGAAAGAAGTTTCATACAATGCTTCTGTGTAGTTTATATTTGAACATATTATTTTTTCCACTATTACCCACTTAGCGCTACGAATGTCCAGTTGCATTTTCTACAGACAGAGTGTTTCAAAACTGCTCAATCAAAAGTATGGTTTAACTCTGTTAGCTGAATGCTCAGATCAGAAAAAGTTTCAAAGAATGCTTCTGTGTAGTTTATATTTGAATATATTCCTTTTTCCACTACTACCCTCTTAGCGCTCCAAATGTCCAGTTGCATTTTCTACAGAAAGAGTGTTCAGATCTGCTCAATCAAAAGTATGGTTTAACTCTGTTACCTGAACGCACAGATCAGAAAGAAGTTTCACAGAATGATTCCGTGTAGTTTATATTTGAAGACATTCCTTTTTCCACTATTACCCTCTTAGCGCTCCGAATCTCCTCTTGCATTTTCTACAGAAAGAGTGTTTCAGAACGGATCAATCAAAACTAAGGTTCAACTCTTTTAGTTGAATGAACAGAACAGAAAGAAGTTTCACAGAATGCTTCTGTGTAGTTTTTATTTGCAGATATTCTTTTTCCCAATATAGGCCTCTTAGCGCTCAGAATGTCCAATTGCAGTTTCTACAGAAAGAGTGTTTCAGAACGGCTCAATCAAAAGTAAGGTTCAACCCTGTTAGTTGAATGCACAGAACAGAAAGAAGTTTCACAGAATGCTTCTGTGTAGTTTATATTTGAATATATTCCTTTTTCCACTATTACCCTTTTGGCGCTCCGAATGTCCACTTACATTTTCTACAGAAAGAGTGTTCTGAACTGAGCAATCAAAAGTATGGTTTAACTCTGTTAGCTGAATGCACACATCAGAAATAAGTTTCAAACAATGCTTCTGTGTAGTTTTTATTTGAAGATATTATTATTCCCAATATAGGTCTCTCAGCGCTCAGAATGTCCAATTGCAGTTTCTACAGAAAGGGTGTTTCAGAACGCCTCAATCAAATGTCAGGTTCAACTCTCTTAGTTGAATGCACAGAACAGAAAGAAGTTTCACAGAATGCTTCTGTGTAGTATTTAGTTGAAGATACTCCTTTTTGGACTATTACCCACTTAGCGCTCCGAATATCCACTGGCAGTTTCTACACAAAGTGTGTTTCAGAACTGCACCTTCGAAAGTACGTCTCAACTCTGTTAGTTGAATGCGGAGAACAGAAAGGGGTTTCAGAGAATGCTTCTGTGTAGTTTTTAATTAGAGATATTCCTTTTTCCTCTATTACAAACTTAGCGCTCCGAATGTCCACTTGCATTTTCTACAAAAAGAGTGTTTCATAACTGCTCAATCAAAAATATGGTTTAGTTCTGTTAACTGAATTTACAGATCAGAAATAAGTTTCAGAGAATGTATCTGTGTAGTTTTTATTTGAAGATATTCTTTTCCCCAATGTAGGCCTCTTAGCGCTTAGAATGTCCAATTGCAGTTTCTACAGAAAGAGTGTTTCAGAACGGCTCAATCAAAAGTAAGGTTCAACTCTGTTAGTTGAATGCACAAAACAGAAAGAAGTTTCACAGAATGCTACTGTGCAGTTTATATTTGAATATATTCCTTGTTCCACTATTAACCTCTTAGCGCTCCGAATGTCCACTTGCATTTTCTACAGAAAGAGTGTTCGGAACTGCGCATTCAAAAGTATGGTTTAACTCTGTTAGCTGAATGCACATATCAGAAATAAGTTTCACACAATGCTTCTGTGTAGTTTTTATTTGAAGATATTATTTTTCCCAATATAGGCCTCTTAGCGCTCAGAATGTCCAATTGCAGTTTCTACGGAAAGAGTGTTTCAGAACGGCTCAATCAAAAGTAAGGTTCAACTCTGTTAGTTGAATGCACAGAACAGAAAGACGTTTCATACAATGTTTCTGTGTATTTTATATTTGAACATATTCTTTTTTCCACTATTACCCACTTAGCGCTACGAATGTCCAGTTGCATTTTCTACAGACAGAGTGTTTCAAAACTGCTCAATCAAAAGTATGGTTTAACTCTGTTAGCTGAATGCTCAGATCAGAAAGAAGTTTCACAGAATGCTTCTGTGTAGTTTATATTTGAATATATTCCTTTTTCCACTACTACCCTCTTAGCGCTCCAAATGTCCAGTTGCATTTTCTACAGAAAGAGTGTTCAGATCTGCTCAATCAAAAGTATAGTTTAACTCTGTTATCTGAATGCACAGATCAGAAAGAAGTTTCACAGAATGATTCTGTGTAGTTTATATTTGAAGACATTCCTTTTTCCACTATTACCCTCTTAGCGCTCCGAATCTCCACTTGCATTTTCTACAGAAAGAGTGTTTCAGAACGGATCAATCAAAACTAAGGATCAACACTTTTAGTTGAATGAACAGAACAGAAAGAAGTTTCACAGAATGCTTCTGTGTAGTTTTTATTTGTAGATATTATTTTTCCCAATATAGGCCTCTTAGCGCTCAGAATGTCCAATTGCAGTTTCTACAGAAAGAGTGTTTCAGAACGGCTCAATCAAAAGTAAGGTTCAACCCTGGTAGTTGAATGCACAGAACAGAAAGAAGTTTCATACAATGCTTCTGTGTAGTTTATATTTGAACATATTCTTTTTTCCACTATTACCCACTTAGCGCTACGAATGTCCAGTTGCATTTTCTACAGACAGAGTGTTTCAAAACTGCTCAATCAAAAGTATGGTTTAACTCTGTTAGCTGAATGCTCAGATCAGAAAAAGTTTCACAGAATGCTTCTGTGTAGTTTATATTTGAATATATTACTTTATCCACTACTACCCTCTTAGCGCTCCAAATGTCCAGTTGCATTTTCTACAGAAAGAGTGTTCAGATCTGCTCAATAAAAAGTATGGTTTAACTCTGTTACCTGAACGCACAGATCAGAAAGAAGTTTCACAGAATGATTCTGTGTAGTTTATGTTTGAAGACATTCCTTTTTCCACTATTACCCACTTAGCGCTCCGAATCTCCACTTGCATTTTCTACAGAAAGAGTGTTTCAGAACGGATCAATCAAAACTAAGGTTCAACCCTTTTAGTTGAATGAACAGAACAGAAAGAAGTTTCACAGAATGCTTCTGTGTAGTTTTTATTTGTAGATATTCTTTTTCCCAATATAGGCCTCTTAGCGCTCAGAATGTCCAATTGCAGTTTCTACAGAAAGAGTGTTTCAGAACGGCTCAATCAAAAGTAAGGTTCAACCCTGGTAGTTGAATGCACAGAACAGAAAGTAGTTTCACAGAATGCTTCTGTGTAGTTTATATTTGAATATATTCCTTTTTCCACTATTACCCTCTCAGCGCTCAGAATGTCCAATTGCAGTTTCTACAGAAAGGGTGTTTCAGAACGCCTCAATCAAATGTCAGGTTCAACTCTCTTAGTTGAATGCACAGAACAGAAAGAAGTTTCACAGAATGCTTCTGTGTAGTATTTAGTTGAAGATACTCCTTTTTGGACTATTACCCACTTAGCGCTCCGAATATCCACTGGCAGTTTCTACACAAAGTGTGTTTCAGAACTGCACCTTCGAAAGTACGTCTCAACTCTGTTAGTTGAATGCGGAGAACAGAAAGGGGTTTCAGAGAATGCTTCTGTGTAGTTTTTAATTAGAGATATTCCTTTTTCCTCTATTACAAACTTAGCGCTCCGAATGTCCACTTGCATTTTCTACAAAAAGAGTGTTTCATAACTGCTCAATCAAAAATATGGTTTAGTTCTGTTAACTGAATTTACAGATCAGAAATAAGTTTCAGAGAATGTATCTGTGTAGTTTTTATTTGAAGATATTCTTTTTCCCAATGTAGGCCTCTTAGCGCTTAGAATGTCCAATTGCAGTTTCTACAGAAAGAGTGTTTCAGAACGGCTCAATCAAAAGTAAGGTTCAACTCTGTTAGTTGAATGCACAAAACAGAAAGAAGTTTCACAGAATGCTACTGTGCAGTTTATATTTGAATATATTCCTTGTTCCACTATTACCCTCTTAGCGCTCCGAATGTCCACTTGCATTTTCTACAGAAAGAGTGTTCGGAACTGCGCATTCAAAAGTATGGTTTAACTCTGTTAGCTGAATGCACATATCAGAAATAAGTTTCACACAATGCTTCTGTGTAGTTTTTATTTGAAGATATTATTTTTCCCAATATAGGCCTCTTAGCGCTCAGAATGTACAATTGCAGTTTCTACGGAAAGAGTGTTTCAGAACGGCTCAATCAAAAGTAAGGTTCAACTCTGTTAGTTGAATGCACAGAACAGAAAGACGTTTCATACAATGTTTCTGTGTATTTTATATTTGAACATATTCTTTTTTCCACTATTACCCACTTAGCGCTACGAATGTCCAGTTGCATTTTCTACAGACAGAGTGTTTCAAAACTGCTCAATCAAAAGTATGGTTTAACTCTGTTAGCTGAATGCTCAGATCAGAAAGAAGTTTCACAGAATGCTTCTGTGTAGTTTATATTTGAATATATTCCTTTTTCCACTACTACCCTCTTAGCGCTCCAAATGTCCAGTTGCATTTTCTACAGAAAGAGTGTTCAGATCTGCTCAATCAAAAGTATAGTTTAACTCTGTTATCTGAATGCACAGATCAGAAAGAAGTTTCACAGAATGATTCTGTGTAGTTTATATTTGAAGACATTCCTTTTTCCACTATTACCCTCTTAGCGCTCCGAATCTCCACTTGCATTTTCTACAGAAAGAGTGTTTCAGAACGGATCAATCAAAACTAAGGATCAACACTTTTAGTTGAATGAACAGAACAGAAAGAAGTTTCACAGAATGCTTCTGTGTAGTTTTTATTTGTAGATATTATTTTTCCCAATATAGGCCTCTTAGCGCTCAGAATGTCCAATTGCAGTTTCTACAGAAAGAGTGTTTCAGAACGGCTCAATCAAAAGTAAGGTTCAACCCTGGTAGTTGAATGCACAGAACAGAAAGAAGTTTCATACAATGCTTCTGTGTAGTTTATATTTGAACATATTCTTTTTTCCACTATTACCCACTTAGCGCTACGAATGTCCAGTTGCATTTTCTACAGACAGAGTGTTTCAAAACTGCTCAATCAAAAGTATGGTTTAACTCTGTTAGCTGAATGCTCAGATCAGAAAAAGTTTCACAGAATGCTTCTGTGTAGTTTATATTTGAATATATTACTTTTTCCACTACTACCCTCTTAGCGCTCCGAATGTCCAGTAGCATTTTCTACAGAAAGAGTGTTCAGATCTGCTCAATAAAAAGTATGGTTTAACTCTGTTACCTGAACGCACAGATCAGAAAGAAGTTTCACAGAATGATTCTGTGTAGTTTATGTTTGAAGACATTCCTTTTTCCACTATTACCCACTTAGCGCTCCGAATCTCCACTTGCATTTTCTACAGAAAGAGTGTTTCAGAACGGATCAATCAAAACTAAGGTTCAACCCTTTTAGTTGAATGAACAGAACAGAAAGAAGTTTCACAGAATGCTTCTGTGTAGTTTTTATTTGTAGATATTCTTTTTCCCAATATAGGCCTCTTAGCGCTCAGAATGTCCAATTGCAGTTTCTACAGAAAGAGTGTTTCAGAACGGCTCAATCAAAAGTAAGGTTCAACCCTGGTAGTTGAATGCACAGAACAGAAAGTAGTTTCACAGAATGCTTCTGTGTAGTTTATATTTGAATATATTCCTTTTTCCACTATTACCCTCTTAGCGCTCCGAATGTCCACTTACATTTTCTACAGAAAGAGTGTTCTGAACTGAGCAATCAAAAGTATGGTTTAACTCTGTTAGCTGAATGCACATATCAGAAATAAGTTTCAAACAATGCTTCTGTGTAGTTTTTATTTGAAGATATTATTATTCCCAATATAGGCCTCTCAGCGCTCAGAATGTCCAATTGCAGTTTCTACAGAAAGAGTGTTTCAGAACGCCTCAATCAAATGTCAGGTTCAACTCTGTTAGTTGAATGCACAGAACAGAAAGAAGTTTCACAGAATGCTTCTGTGTAGTATTTAGTTGAAGATACTCCTTTTTGGACTATTACCCACTTAGCGCTCCGAATATCCACTGGCAGTTTCTACACAAAGTGTGTTTCAGAACTGCTCCTTCGAAAGTAAGGCTCAACTCTGTTAGTTGAATGCGGAGAACAGAAAGGGGTTTCAGAGAATGCTTCTGTGTAGTTTTTAATTGGAGATATTCCTTTTTCCTCTATTACAAACTTAGCGCTCCGAATGTCCCCTTGCTTTTTCTACAAAAAGAGTGTTTCATAACTGCTCAATCAAAAATATGGTTTAGCTCTGTTAACTGAATTTACAGATCAGAAATAAGTTTCACAGAATGCATCTGTGTAGTTTTTATTTGAAGATATTCTTTTTCCCAATGTAGGCCTCTTAGCGCTTAGAATGTCCAATTGCAGTTTCTACAGAAAGAGTGTTTCAGAACGGCTCAATCAAAAGTAAGGTTCAACTCTGTTAGTTGAATGCACAGAACAGAAAGAAGTTTCACAGAATGCTACTGTGTAGTTTATATTTGAATATATTCCTTGTTCCACTATTACCCTCTTAGCGCTCCGAATGTCCACTTGCATTTTCTACAGAAAGAGTGTTCGGAACTGCGCAATCAAAAGTATGGTTTAACTCTGTTAGCTGAATGCACATATCAGAAATATGTTTCACACAATGCTTCTGTGTAGTTTTTATTTGAAGATATTATTTTTCAAAATATAGGCCTCTTAGCGCTCAGAATGTCCAATTGCAGTTTCTACGGAAAGAGTGTTTCAGAACGGCTCAATCAAAAGTAAGGTTCAACTCTGTTAGTTGAATGCACAGAACAGAAAGAAGTTTCACAGAATGCTTCTGTGTAGTTTATATTTGAATATATTCCTTTTTCCACTATTACCCTTTTGGCGCTCCGAATGTCCACTTACATTTTCTACAGAAAGAGTGTTCTGAACTGAGCAATCAAAAGTATGGTTTAACTCTGTTAGCTGAATGCACACATCAGAAATAAGTTTCAAACAATGCTTCTGTGTAGTTTTTATTTGAAGATATTATTATTCCCAATATAGGTCTCTCAGCGCTCAGAATGTCCAATTGCAGTTTCTACAGAAAGGGTGTTTCAGAACGCCTCAATCAAATGTCAGGTTCAACTCTCTTAGTTGAATGCACAGAACAGAAAGAAGTTTCACAGAATGCTTCTGTGTAGTATTTAGTTGAAGATACTCCTTTTTGGACTATTACCCACTTAGCGCTCCGAATATCCACTGGCAGTTTCTACACAAAGTGTGTTTCAGAACTGCACCTTCGAAAGTACGTCTCAACTCTGTTAGTTGAATGCGGAGAACAGAAAGGGGTTTCAGAGAATGCTTCTGTGTAGTTTTTAATTAGAGATATTCCTTTTTCCTCTATTACAAACTTAGCGCTCCGAATGTCCACTTGCATTTTCTACAAAAAGAGTGTTTCATAACTGCTCAATCAAAAATATGGTTTAGTTCTGTTAACTGAATTTACAGATCAGAAATAAGTTTCAGAGAATGTATCTGTGTAGTTTTTATTTGAAGATATTCTTTTCCCCAATGTAGGCCTCTTAGCGCTTAGAATGTCCAATTGCAGTTTCTACAGAAAGAGTGTTTCAGAACGGCTCAATCAAAAGTAAGGTTCAACTCTGTTAGTTGAATGCACAAAACAGAAAGAAGTTTCACAGAATGCTACTGTGCAGTTTATATTTGAATATATTCCTTGTTCCACTATTAACCTCTTAGCGCTCCGAATGTCCACTTGCATTTTCTACAGAAAGAGTGTTCGGAACTGCGCATTCAAAAGTATGGTTTAACTCTGTTAGCTGAATGCACATATCAGAAATAAGTTTCACACAATGCTTCTGTGTAGTTTTTATTTGAAGATATTATTTTTCCCAATATAGGCCTCTTAGCGCTCAGAATGTCCAATTGCAGTTTCTACGGAAAGAGTGTTTCAGAACGGCTCAATCAAAAGTAAGGTTCAACTCTGTTAGTTGAATGCACAGAACAGAAAGACGTTTCATACAATGTTTCTGTGTATTTTATATTTGAACATATTCTTTTTTCCACTATTACCCACTTAGCGCTACGAATGTCCAGTTGCATTTTCTACAGACAGAGTGTTTCAAAACTGCTCAATCAAAAGTATGGTTTAACTCTGTTAGCTGAATGCTCAGATCAGAAAGAAGTTTCACAGAATGCTTCTGTGTAGTTTATATTTGAATATATTCCTTTTTCCACTACTACCCTCTTAGCGCTCCAAATGTCCAGTTGCATTTTCTACAGAAAGAGTGTTCAGATCTGCTCAATCAAAAGTATAGTTTAACTCTGTTATCTGAATGCACAGATCAGAAAGAAGTTTCACAGAATGATTCTGTGTAGTTTATATTTGAAGACATTCCTTTTTCCACTATTACCCTCTTAGCGCTCCGAATCTCCACTTGCATTTTCTACAGAAAGAGTGTTTCAGAACGGATCAATCAAAACTAAGGATCAACACTTTTAGTTGAATGAACAGAACAGAAAGAAGTTTCACAGAATGCTTCTGTGTAGTTTTTATTTGTAGATATTATTTTTCCCAATATAGGCCTCTTAGCGCTCAGAATGTCCAATTGCAGTTTCTACAGAAAGAGTGTTTCAGAACGGCTCAATCAAAAGTAAGGTTCAACCCTGGTAGTTGAATGCACAGAACAGAAAGAAGTTTCATACAATGCTTCTGTGTAGTTTATATTTGAACATATTCTTTTTTCCACTATTACCCACTTAGCGCTACGAATGTCCAGTTGCATTTTCTACAGACAGAGTGTTTCAAAACTGCTCAATCAAAAGTATGGTTTAACTCTGTTAGCTGAATGCTCAGATCAGAAAAAGTTTCACAGAATGCTTCTGTGTAGTTTATATTTGAATATATTACTTTTTCCACTACTACCCTCTTAGCGCTCCAAATGTCCAGTTGCATTTTCTACAGAAAGAGTGTTCAGATCTGCTCAATAAAAAGTATGGTTTAACTCTGTTACCTGAACGCACAGATCAGAAAGAAGTTTCACAGAATGATTCTGTGTAGTTTATGTTTGAAGACATTCCTTTTTCCACTATTACCCACTTAGCGCTCCGAATCTCCACTTGCATTTTCTACAGAAAGAGTGTTTCAGAACGGATCAATCAAAACTAAGGTTCAACCCTTTTAGTTGAATGAACAGAACAGAAAGAAGTTTCACAGAATGCTTCTGTGTAGTTTTTATTTGTAGATATTCTTTTTCCCAATATAGGCCTCTTAGCGCTCAGAATGTCCAATTGCAGTTTCTACAGAAAGAGTGTTTCAGAACGGCTCAATCAAAAGTAAGGTTCAACCCTGGTAGTTGAATGCACAGAACAGAAAGTAGTTTCACAGAATGCTTCTGTGTAGTTTATATTTGAATATATTCCTTTTTCCACTATTACCCTCTTAGCGCTCCGAATGTCCACTTACATTTTCTACAGAAAGAGTGTTCTGAACTGAGCAATCAAAAGTATGGTTTAACTCTGTTACCTGAACGCACAGATCAGAAAGAAGTTTCACAGAATGATTCCGTGTAGTTTATATTTGAAGACATTCCTTTTTCCACTATTACCCTCTTAGCGCTCCGAATCTCCTCTTGCATTTTCTACAGAAAGAGTGTTTCAGAACGGATCAATCAAAACTAAGGTTCAACTCTTTTAGTTGAATGAACAGAACAGAAAGAAGTTTCACAGAATGCTTCTGTGTAGTTTTTATTTGCAGATATTCTTTTTCCCAATATAGGCCTCTTAGCGCTCAGAATGTCCAATTGCAGTTTCTACAGAAAGAGTGTTTCAGAACGGCTCAATCAAAAGTAAGGTTCAACCCTGTTAGTTGAATGCACAGAACAGAAAGAAGTTTCACAGAATGCTTCTGTGTAGTTTATATTTGAATATATTCCTTTTTCCACTATTACCCTTTTGGCGCTCCGAATGTCCACTTACATTTTCTACAGAAAGAGTGTTCTGAACTGAGCAATCAAAAGTATGGTTTAACTCTGTTAGCTGAATGCACACATCAGAAATATGTTTCAAACAATGCTTCTGTGTAGTTTTTATTTGAAGATATTATTATTCCCAATATAGGTCTCTCAGCGCTCAGAATGTCCAATTGCAGTTTCTACAGAAAGGGTGTTTCAGAACGCCTCAATCAAATGTCAGGTTCAACTCTCTTAGTTGAATGCACAGAACAGAAAGAAGTTTCACAGAATGCTTCTGTGTAGTATTTAGTTGAAGATACTCCTTTTTGGACTATTACCCACTTAGCGCTCCGAATATCCACTGGCAGTTTCTACACAAAGTGTGTTTCAGAACTGCACCTTCGAAAGTACGTCTCAACTCTGTTAGTTGAATGCGGAGAACAGAAAGGGGTTTCAGAGAATGCTTCTGTGTAGTTTTTAATTAGAGATATTCCTTTTTCCTCTATTACAAACTTAGCGCTCCGAATGTCCACTTGCATTTTCTACAAAAAGAGTGTTTCATAACTGCTCAATCAAAAATATGGTTTAGTTCTGTTAACTGAATTTACAGATCAGAAATAAGTTTCAGAGAATGTATCTGTGTAGTTTTTATTTGAAGATATTCTTTTTCCCAATGTAGGCCTCTTAGCGCTTAGAATGTCCAATTGCAGTTTCTACAGAAAGAGTGTTTCAGAACGGCTCAATCAAAAGTAAGGTTCAACTCTGTTAGTTGAATGCACAAAACAGAAAGAAGTTTCACAGAATGCTACTGTGCAGTTTATATTTGAATATATTCCTTGTTCCACTATTACCCTCTTAGCGCTCCGAATGTCCACTTGCATTTTCTACAGAAAGAGTGTTCGGAACTGCGCATTCAAAAGTATGGTTTAACTCTGTTAGCTGAATGCACATATCAGAAATAAGTTTCACACAATGCTTCTGTGTAGTTTTTATTTGAAGATATTATTTTTCCCAATATAGGCCTCTTAGCGCTCAGAATGTACAATTGCAGTTTCTACGGAAAGAGTGTTTCAGAACGGCTCAATCAAAAGTAAGGTTCAACTCTGTTAGTTGAATGCACAGAACAGAAAGACGTTTCATACAATGTTTCTGTGTATTTTATATTTGAACATATTCTTTTTTCCACTATTACCCACTTAGCGCTACGAATGTCCAGTTGCATTTTCTACAGACAGAGTGTTTCAAAACTGCTCAATCAAAAGTATGGTTTAACTCTGTTAGCTGAATGCTCAGATCAGAAAGAAGTTTCACAGAATGCTTCTGTGTAGTTTATATTTGAATATATTCCTTTTTCCACTACTACCCTCTTAGCGCTCCAAATGTCCAGTTGCATTTTCTACAGAAAGAGTGTTCAGATCTGCTCAATCAAAAGTATAGTTTAACTCTGTTATCTGAATGCACAGATCAGAAAGAAGTTTCACAGAATGATTCTGTGTAGTTTATATTTGAAGACATTCCTTTTTCCACTATTACCCTCTTAGCGCTCCGAATCTCCACTTGCATTTTCTACAGAAAGAGTGTTTCAGAACGGATCAATCAAAACTAAGGATCAACACTTTTAGTTGAATGAACAGAACAGAAAGAAGTTTCACAGAATGCTTCTGTGTAGTTTTTATTTGTAGATATTATTTTTCCCAATATAGGCCTCTTAGCGCTCAGAATGTCCAATTGCAGTTTCTACAGAAAGAGTGTTTCAGAACGGCTCAATCAAAAGTAAGGTTCAACCCTGGTAGTTGAATGCACAGAACAGAAAGAAGTTTCATACAATGCTTCTGTGTAGTTTATATTTGAACATATTCTTTTTTCCACTATTACCCACTTAGCGCTACGAATGTCCAGTTGCATTTTCTACAGACAGAGTGTTTCAAAACTGCTCAATCAAAAGTATGGTTTAACTCTGTTAGCTGAATGCTCAGATCAGAAAAAGTTTCACAGAATGCTTCTGTGTAGTTTATATTTGAATATATTACTTTTTCCACTACTACCCTCTTAGCGCTCCAAATGTCCAGTTGCATTTTCTACAGAAAGAGTGTTCAGATCTGCTCAATAAAAAGTATGGTTTAACTCTGTTACCTGAACGCACAGATCAGAAAGAAGTTTCACAGAATGATTCTGTGTAGTTTATGTTTGAAGACATTCCTTTTTCCACTATTACCCACTTAGCGCTCCGAATCTCCACTTGCATTTTCTACAGAAAGAGTGTTTCAGAACGGATCAATCAAAACTAAGGTTCAACCCTTTTAGTTGAATGAACAGAACAGAAAGAAGTTTCACAGAATGCTTCTGTGTAGTTTTTATTTGTAGATATTCTTTTTCCCAATATAGGCCTCTTAGCGCTCAGAATGTCCAATTGCAGTTTCTACAGAAAGAGTGTTTCAGAACGGCTCAATCAAAAGTAAGGTTCAACCCTGGTAGTTGAATGCACAGAACAGAAAGTAGTTTCACAGAATGCTTCTGTGTAGTTTATATTTGAATATATTCCTTTTTCCACTATTACCCTCTTAGCGCTCCGAATGTCCACTTACATTTTCTACAGAAAGAGTGTTCTGAACTGAGCAATCAAAAGTATGGTTTAACTCTGTTAGCTGAATGCACATATCAGAAATAAGTTTCAAACAATGCTTCTGTGTAGTTTTTATTTGAAGATATTATTATTCCCAATATAGGCCTCTCAGCGCTCAGAATGTCCAATTGCAGTTTCTACAGAAAGAGTGTTTCAGAACGCCTCAATCAAATGTCAGGTTCAACTCTGTTAGTTGAATGCACAGAACAGAAAGAAGTTTCACAGAATGCTTCTGTGTAGTATTTAGTTGAAGATACTGCTTTTTGGACTATTACCCACTTAGCGCTCCGAATATCCACTGGCAGTTTCTACACAAAGTGTGTTTCAGAACTGCTCCTTCGAAAGTAAGGCTCAACTCTGTTAGTTGAATGCGGAGAACAGAAAGGGGTTTCAGAGAATGCTTCTGTGTAGTTTTTAATTGGAGATATTCCTTTTTCCTCTATTACAAACTTAGCGCTCCGAATGTCCCCTTGCTTTTTCTACAAAAAGAGTGTTTCATAACTGCTCAATCAAAAATATGGTTTAGCTCTGTTAACTGAATTTACAGATCAGAAATAAGTTTCAGAGAATGTATCTGTGTAGTTTTTATTTGAAGATATTCTTTTTCCCAATGTAGGCCTCTTAGCGCTTAGAATGTCCAATTGCAGTTTCTACAGAAAGAGTGTTTCAGAACGGCTCAATCAAAAGTAAGGTTCAACTCTGTTAGTTGAATGCACAGAACAGAAAGAAGTTTCACAGAATGCTACTGTGTAGTTTATATTTGAATATATTCCTTGTTCCACTATTACCCTCTTAGCGCTCCGAATGTCCACTTGCATTTTCTACAGAAAGAGTGTTCGGAACTGCGCAATCAAAAGTATGGTTTAACTCTGTTAGCTGAATGCACATATCAGAAATATGTTTCACACAATGCTTCTGTGTAGTTTTTATTTGAAGATATTATTTTTCAAAATATAGGCCTCTTAGCGCTCAGAATGTCCAATTGCAGTTTCTACGGAAAGAGTGTTTCAGAACGGCTCAATCAAAAGTAAGGTTCAACTCTGTTAGTTGAATGCACAGAACAGAAAGACGTTTCATACAATGTTTCTGTGTAGTTTATATTTGAACATATTCTTTTTTCCACTATTACCCACTTAGCGCTACGAATATCCAGTTGCATTTTCTACAGACAGAGTGTTTCAAAACTGCTCAAACAAAAGTATGGTTTAACTCTGTTAGCTGAATGCTCAGATCAGAAAGAAGTTTCACAGAATGCTTCTGTGTAGTTTATATTTGAATATATTCCTTTTTCCACTACTACCCTCTTAGCGCTCCAAATGTCCAGTTGCATTTTCTACAGTAAGAGTGTTCAGATCTGCTCAATCAAAAGTATAGTTTAACACTGTTAGCTGAATGCACAGATCAGAAAGAAGTTTCACAGAATGATTCTGTGTAGTTTATATTTGAAGACATTCCTTTTTCCACTATTACCCTCTTAGCGCTCCGAATCTCCACTTGCATTTTCTACAGAAAGAGTGTTTCAGAACGGATCAATCAAAACTAAGGTTCAAATCTTTTAGTTGAATGAACAGAACAGAAAGAAGTTTCACAGAATGCTTCTGTGTACTTTTTATTTGTAGATATTCTTTTTCCCAATATAGGCCTCTTAGCGCTCAGAATGTCCAATTGCAGTTTCTACAGAAAGAGTGTTTCAGAACGGCTCAATCAAAAGTAAGGTTCAACCCTGGTAGTTGAATGCACAGAACAGAAAGAAGTTTCACAGAATGCTTCTGTGTAGTTTATATTTGAATATATTCCTTTTTCCACTATTACCCTCTTAGCGCTCCGAATGTCCACTTGTATTTTCTACAGAAAGAGTGTTCAGAACTGCGCTATCAAAAGTATGGTTTAACTCTGTTAGCTGAATGCACATATCAGAAAGAAGTTTCACAGAATGCTTCTGTGTAGTTTTTATTTGTAGATATTCTTTTTCCCAATATAGGCCTCTTAGCGCTCAGAATGTCCAATTGCAGTTTCTACAGAAAGAGTGTTTCAGAACGGCTCAATCAAAAGTAAGGTTCAACCCTGGTAGTTGAATGCACAGAACAGAAAGTAGTTTCACAGAATGCTTCTGTGTAATTTATATTTGAATATATTCCTTTTTCCACTATTACCCTCTTAGCGCTCCGAATGTCCACTTACATTTTCTACAGAAAGAGTGTTCTGAACTGAGCAATCAAAAGTATGGTTTAACTCTGTTAGCTGAATGCACATATCAGAAATAAGTTTCAAACAATGCTTCTGTGTAGTTTTTATTTGAAGATATTATTATTCCCAATATAGGCCTCTCAGCGCTCAGAATGTCCAATTGCAGTTTCTACAGAAAGAGTGTTTCAGAACGCCTCAATCAAATGTCAGGTTCAACTCTGTTAGTTGAATGCACAGAACAGAAAGAAGTTTCACAGAATGCTTCTGTGTAGTATTTAGTTGAAGATACTCCTTTTTGGACTATTACCCACTTAGCGCTCCGAATATCCACTGGCAGTTTCTACACAAAGTGTGTTTCAGAACTGCTCCTTCGAAAGTAAGGCTCAACTCTGTTAGTTGAATGCGGAGAACAGAAAGGGGTTTCAGAGAATGCTTCTGTGTAGTTTTTAATTGGAGATATTCCTTTTTCCTCTATTACAAACTTAGCGCTCCGAATGTCCCCTTGCTTTTTCTACAAAAAGAGTGTTTCATAACTGCTCAATCAAAAATATGGTTTAGCTCTGTTAACTGAATTTACAGATCTGAAATAAGTTTCAGAGAATGTATCTGTGTAGTTTTTATTTGAAGATATTCTTTTTCCCAATGTAGGCCTCTTAGCGCTTAGAATGTCCAATTGCAGTTTCTACAGAAAGAGTGTTTCAGAACGGCTCAATCAAAAGTAAGGTTCAACTCTGTTAGTTGAATGCACAGAACAGAAAGATGTTTCACAGAATGCTACTGTGTAGTTTATATTTGAATATATTCCTTGTTCCACTATTACCCTCTTAGCGCTCCGAATGTCCACTTGCATTTTCTACAGAAAGAGTGTTCGGAACTGCGCAATCAAAAGTATGGTTTAACTCTGTTAGCTGAATGCACATATCAGAAATATGTTTCACACAATGCTTCTGTGTAGTTTTTATTTGAAGATATTATTTTTCAAAATATAGGCCTCTTAGCGCTCAGAATGTCCAATTGCAGTTTCTACGGAAAGAGTGTTTCAGAACGGCTCAATCAAAAGTAAGGTTCAACTCTGTTAGTTGAATGCACAGAACAGAAAGACGTTTCATACAATGTTTCTGTGTAGTTTATATTTGAACATATTCTTTTTTCCACTATTACCCACTTAGCGCTACGAATATCCAGTTGCATTTTCTACAGACAGAGTGTTTCAAAACTGCTCAAACAAAAGTATGGTTTAACTCTGTTAGCTGAATGCTCAGATCAGAAAGAAGTTTCACAGAATGCTTCTGTGTAGTTTATATTTGAATATATTCCTTTTTCCACTACTACCCTCTTAGCGCTCCAAATGTCCAGTTGCATTTTCTACAGTAAGAGTGTTCAGATCTGCTCAATCAAAAGTATAGTTTAACACTGTTAGCTGAATGCACAGATCAGAAAGAAGTTTCACAGAATGATTCTGTGTAGTTTATATTTGAAGACATTCCTTTTTCCACTATTACCCTCTTAGCGCTCCGAATCTCCACTTGCATTTTCTACAGAAAGAGTGTTTCAGAACGGATCAATCAAAACTAAGGTTCAAATCTTTTAGTTGAATGAACAGAACAGAAAGAAGTTTCACAGAATGCTTCTGTGTACTTTTTATTTGTAGATATTCTTTTTCCCAATATAGGCCTCTTAGCGCTCAGAATGTCCAATTGCAGTTTCTACAGAAAGAGTGTTTCAGAACGGCTCAATCAAAAGTAAGGTTCAACCCTGGTAGTTGAATGCACAGAACAGAAAGAAGTTTCACAGAATGCTTCTGTGTAGTTTATATTTGAATATATTCCTTTTTCCACTATTACCCTCTTAGCGCTCCGAATGTCCACTTGTATTTTCTACAGAAAGAGTGTTCAGAACTGCGCTATCAAAAGTATGGTTTAACTCTGTTAGCTGAATGCACATATCAGAAATAAGTTTCACACAATGCTTCTGTGTAGTTTTTATTTGAAGATATTATTTTTCCCAATATAGGCCTCTTAGCGCTCAGAATGTCCAATTGCAGTTTCTACGGAAAGAGTGTTTCAGAACGGCTCAATCAAAAGTAAGGTTCAACACTGTTAGTTGAATGCACAGAACAGAAAGAAGTTTCATACAATGCTTCTGTGTAGTTTATACTTGAACATATTCTTTTTTCCACTATTACCCACTTAGCGCTACGAATGTCCAGTTGCATTTTCTACAGACAGAGAGTTTCAAAACTGCTCAATCAAAAGTATGGTTTAACTCTGTTAGCTGAATGCTCAGATCAGAAAATGTTTCACAGAATGCTTCTGTGTAGTTTATATTTGAATATATTCCTTTTTCCACTACTACCCTCTTAGCGCTCCAAATGTCCAGTTGCATTTTCTACAGAAAGAGTGTTCAGATATGCTCAATAAAAAGTATGGTTTAACTCTGTTACCTGAACGCACAGATCAGAAAGAAGTTTCACAGAATGATTCTGTGTAGTTTATATTTGAAGACATTCCTTTTTCCACTATTACCCACTTAGCGCTCCGAATCTCCACTTGCATTTTCTACAGAAAGAGTGTTTCAGAACGGATCAATCTAAACTAAAGTTCAACTCTTTTAGTTGAATGAACAGAACAGAAAGAAGTTTCACAGAATGCTTCTGTGTAGTTTTTATTTGTAGATATTCTTTTTCCCAATATAGGCCTCTTAGCGCTCAGAATGTCCAATTGCAGTTTCTACAGAAAGAGTGTTTCAGAACGGCTCAATCAAAAGTAAGGTTCAACCCTGGTAGTTGAATGCACAGAACAGAAAGGAGTTTCACAGAATGCTTCTGTGTAGTTTATATTTGAATATATTCCTTTTTCCACTATTACCCTCTTAGCGCTCCGAATGTCCACTTACATTTTCTACAGAAAGAGTGTTCTGAACTGAGCAATCAAAAGTGTGGTTTAACTCTGTTAGCTGAATGCACATATCAGAAATAAGTTTCAAACAATGCTTCTGTGTAGTTTTTATTTGAAGATATTATTATTCCCAATATAGGCCTCTTAGCGCTCAGAATGTCCAATGGCAGTTCCTACAGAAAGAGTGTTTCAGAACGGCTCAATCAAATATCAGGTTCAACTCTTTTAGTTGAATGCACAGAACAGAAAGAAGTTTCACAGAATGCTTCTGTGTAGTATTTAGTTGAAGATACTCCTTTTTGGACTATTACCCACTTAGCGTTCCGAATATCCACTGGCAGTTTCTACACAAAGAGTGTTTCAGAACTGCTCCTTCGAAAGTAAGGCTCAACTCTGTTAGTTGAATGCGGAGAACAGAAAGCGGTTTCAGAGAATGCTTCTGTGTAGTTTTTAATTGGAGATATTCCTTTTTCCTCTCTTACAATCTTAGCGCTCCGAATGTCCACTTGCATTTTCTACAAAAAGTGTGTTTCATAACTGCACAATCAAAAATATGGTTTAGCTCTGTTAACTGAATTTACAGATCAGAAATAAGTTTCACAGAATGCATCTGTGTAGTTTTTATTTGAAGATATTTTTTTCCCAATGTAGGCCTCTTAGCGCTTAGAATGTCCAATTGCAGTTTCTACAGAAAGAGTGTTTCAGAACGGCTCAATCAAAAGTAAGGTTCAACTCTGTTAGTTGAATGCACAGAACAGAAAGAAGTTTCATACAATGCTTCTGTGTAGTTTATATTTGAACATATTCTTTTTTCCTCTATTACCCACTCAGCGCTACGAATGTCCAGTTGCATTTTCTTCAGACAGAGTGTTTCAAAACTGGTCAATCAAATGTATGGTATAACTCTGTTAGCCGAATGCTCAGATCAGAAAGAAGTTTCACAGAATGCTTCTGTGTAGCTTATATTTGAATATATTCCTTTTTCCACTACTACCCTCTTAGCGCTCCAAATGTCCAGTTGCATTTTCTACAAAAAGAGTGTTCAGATCTGCTCAATCAAAAGTATGATTTAAATCTGTTAGCTGAATGCACAGATCAGAAAGAAGTTTCACAGAATGATTCTGTGTAGTTTATATTTGAAGACATTCCTTTTTCAACTATTACCCTCTTAGCGCTCCGAATCTCCACTTGCATTTTCTACAGAAAGAGTGTTTCAGAACGGCTCAATCAAAACTAAGTTTCAACTCTTTTAGTTGAATGAACAGAACAGAAAGAAGTTTCACAGAATGCATCTGTGTAGTTTTTATTTGAAGATATTCTTTTTCCCAATATAGGCCTCTTAGCGCTTAGAATGTTCAATTGCAGTTTCTACAGAAAGAGTGTTTCAGAACGGCTCAATCAAACGTAAGGTTCAACTCTGTTAGTTGAATGCACAGAACAGAAAGAAGTTTCACAGAATGCTTCTGTGTAGTTTATATTTGAATATATTCCTTTTTCCACTATTACCCTCTTAGCGCTCCGAATGTCCACTTACATTTTCTACAGAAACATTGTTCTGAACTGAGCAATCAAAAGTATGGTTTAACTCTGTTAGCTGAATGCACATATCAGAAATAAGTTTCAAACAATGCTTCTGTGTAGTTTTTATTTGAAGATATTATTTTTCCCAATATAGGCCTCTTAGCGCTCAGAATGTCCAATTGCAGTTTCTACGGAAAGAGTGTTTCAGAACGGCTCAATCAAAAGTAAGGTTCAACACTGTTAGTTGAATGCACAGAACAGAAAGAAGTTTCATAGAATGCTTCTGTGTAGTTTATATTTGAACATATTCTTTTTTCCACTATTACCCACTTAGCGCTACGAATATCCAGTTGCATTTTCTACAGACAGAGTGTTTCAAAACTGCTCAATCAAAAGTATGGTTTAACTCTGTTAGCTGAATGCTCAGATCAGAAAAAGTTTCACAGAATGCTTCTGTGTAGTTTATATTTGAATATATTCCTTTTTCCACTACTACCCTCTTAGCGCTCCAAATGTCCAGTTGCATTTTCTACAGAAAGAGTGTTCAGATCTGCTCAATCAAAAGTATGGTTTAACTCTGTTACCTGAACGCACAGATCAGAAAGAAGTTTCACAGAATAATTCTGTGTAGTTTATATTTGAAGACATTCCTTTTTCCACTATTACCCTCTTAGCGCTCCGAATCTCCACTTGCATTTTCTACAGAAAGAGTGTTTCAGAACGAATCAATCAAAACTAAGGTTCAACTCTTTTAGTTGAATGAACAGAACAGAAAGAAGTTTCACAGAATGCTTCTGTGTAGATTTATTTGTAGATACTCTTTTTCCCAATATAGGCCTCTTAGCGCTCAGAATGTCCAATTGCAGTTTCTACAGAAAGAGTGTTCAGAACTGCTCAATCAAAAGTATGGTTTAACTCTGTTAGTTGAATGCACAGATCAGAAAGAAGTTTCACAGAATTCTTCTGTGTAGTTTTTATTTGAAGATATTCCTTTTTCCAATATAGGACTCTTAGCGTTCAGAATTTCCAATTGCAGTATCTACAGAAAGAGAGTTTCAGAACTGGTCAATCAAAAGTAAGGTTCAATATTGTTAGTTGAATGCAAGGAACAGAAAGATGTTCTACAGAATGCTTCTGTGTAGTTTATATTTGAAGATATTTCTTTTTCCTCTATTACCCTCTTAGTGCTCCGAATCACCACTTGCATTTTCTACAGAAAGAGTGTTTCAGAACGGCTCAATCAAAAGTAAGGTTCAACTCTTTTAGTTGAATGCACAGAAAAGAAAGAAGTTTCACAGATTGCTTCTGTTTAGTATTTAGTTGAAGATATTCCTTTTTCGACTATTACCCTCTTAGCGTTCCGAATGTCCACCTGCATTTTCTACAAAAAGAGTGTTCAGAACTGCTCAATCAAAAGTATGGTTTATCTCTGTTAGCTGAATGCACATATCAGTACGAAGTTTCACAGAATGCTTCTGTGTAGTTTTTATTTGAAGATAGTCCTTTTTCAAATATAGGCCTCTTAGTGCTCCGAATATCCAATTGCAGTTTCTACAGAAAGAGTGTTTCAGAATGGCAAAATGAAAAGTAGGGTTCAACACTTTTAGTTGAATTCACAGAACAGAAAGTAGTTTCACAGATTGCTTCTGTGTAGCATTTATTTGAAGGTATTCCTTTTTCCACTATTACCCTAGTAGCGCTCGGAATGTCCACTTGCAGTTTCTACAGAAAGTGTGTTTCAGGGCTGCTCCTTCAAAAATAAGGCTCAACTCTGTTAGTTGAATGGAGAGAACAGAAAGAAGTTTCAGAGAATGCCTCTGTGTAGTTTTTATTTGAAGATATTACTTTTTCCACAATTACCAACTTAGCGCACCGAATGTCCACTTGCATTTTCTACAGAAAGAGTGTTTCAGAACTGCTAAATCAAATGTATCATTTAATTCTGTTAGCTGAATGCACAGATCAGAAAGTAGATTCAGAGAATGCATCTCTGTAGTTTTTATTTGAAGATATTATTTTTCTCAATATAGGACTCTTAGCGTTCAGAAATCCAATTACACTTTCTACAGAAAGAGTGTTTCAGAACTGCTCAATCAAAATTAAGTTTCAACTCTGTTAGTTGAATGCACAGAACAGAATGTAGTTTCACAGAATGCTTCTATGTAGTTTATATTTGAATATATTCCATTTTCCACTATTACCCACTTAGCGCTCTGAATGTCCAGTTGCATTTTCTACAGAAAGAGTCTTTCAGAACTGCTCAATCAAAAGTATGGTTTAACTCTGTTAGCTGAATGCACAGATCAGAAAGAAGCTTCACAGAATGCTGCTGTGCAGTGTTTATATGAAGATATTCTTTTTACCAATATAGGCCTCTTAGATCTCCGAATGTCCACTTGCATTTTCTACAGAAAGTGTGTTCAGAACTGCTCTATCAAAAGTATGGTTTAACTGTGTTAGGTGAATGCACAGATCAGAAATAAGTTTCACAGAATTCTTCTGTGTAGTTTATATTTGAAGATATTCCATTTTCCACTATTACCCACTTAGCGCTCTGAATGTCCAGTTGCATTTTCTACAGAAAGAGTGTTTCAGAACTGCTCAATCAAAAGTATGGTTTAACTCTGTTAGCTGAATGCACAGATCAGAAAGAAGTTTCACAGAATGCTGCTGTGTAGTGTTTATATGAAGATATTCTTTTTACCTATATAGGCCTCTTAGCGCTCAGAATGTCCAATTGCATTTTCTACAGAAAGAGTGTTTCAGAAAGGCTCAATCAAAAGTAAGGTTCAACTATGTTAGTTGAATGCACAGAACAGAAACAAGTTTCACAGAATGCTTCTGTGTAGTTTATATTTGAATATATTCCTTTTTGCACTACTACCCTCTTAGCGCTCCAAATGTCCAGTTGTATTTTCTACAGAAAGAGTGTTCAGAACTGATCAATCAAATGTATGATTTAACTCTGTTAGCTGAATGCACAGATCAGAAAAAGTGTCACAGAATGCTTCTGTGTAGTTTTTGTTTGAAGATATTCTTTTTCCCAATATAGGCCTCTTATCGCTCAGATTGTCCAATTGAATTTTCTACAGAAAGAGTGTTTCAGAATGGCTCTATGAAAAGTAAGGTTCAACTCTGTTATTTGAATGCACAGAACAGAAAGTAGTTTCACAGAATGCTTGTCTGTAGTTCTTATTTGACGATATTACTTTTTCCACTATTACCCTCTTAGAGCTCCGAATGTCCACTTGCATTTTCTACAGAAAGAGTGTTCAGAACTGCTCAATCAAAAGTATGGTTTAACTCTGTTAGTTGAATGCACAGATCAGAAAGAAGTTTCACAGAATTCTTCTGTGTAGTTTTTATTTGAAGATATTCCTTTTTCCAATATAGGACTCTTAGCGTTCAGAATTTCCAATTGCAGTATCTACAGAAAGAGAGTTTCAGAACTGGTCAATCAAAAGTAAGGTTCAATATTGTTAGTTGAATGCAAGGAACAGAAAGAAGTTCTACAGAATGCTTCTGTGTAGTTTATATTTGAAGATATTCCTTTTTCCTCTATTACCCTCTTAGCGCTCCGAATCACCACTTGCATTTTCTACAGAAAGAGTGTTTCAGAACGGCTCAATCAAAAGTAAGGTTCAACTCTTTTAGTTGAATGCACAGAAAAGAAAGAAGTTTCACAGAATGCTTCTGTTTAGTATTTAGTTGAAGATATTCCTTTTTCGACTATTACCCTCTTAGCGTTCCGAATGTCCACTGGCAGTTTCTACACAAAGAGTGTTTCAGAACAGCTCCTTCAAAAGTAAGGCTCAACTCTGTTAGTTTAATGCAGAGAACAGAAAGGAGTTTCAGAGAATGCTTCTGTGTAGTTTTTATTTGGGGATATTCCTTTTTCCACTATTACAATCTTAGCGCTCCTAATGTCCACTTGCATTTCCTACAGAAACAGTGTTTAATAACTGCTCAATCAAAAGTATGGTTTAACTCTGTTAGCTGAATGCACAGATCAGAAATAAGTTTCACAGAATTCTTCTGAGTAGTTTTTATTTGGAGATATTCTTTTTCCCAGTATAGGCCACTTAGCGCTCAGAATGTCCAATTGCAGTTTCTACAGAATGAGTGTTTCAGGACGGCTCAATCAAAAGTAAGGTTCAACTCTGTTAGTTGAATGCACAGAACAGAAAGAAGTTTCACAGAATTCTTCTGTGTAGTTTATATTTGAATATATTCCTTTTTCCTGTATTACCTTCTTAGTGCTCCGAATGTCCACTTGCATTTTCTTCAGAAAGAGTGTTCATAATGGCTCAATCAAAAGTATGGTTTTACTCTGTTAGTTGAATGCACATATCAGAAATAAGTTTCACAGAATGCTTCTGTGTAGTATTTAGCTGAAGATATTCCTTTTTCGACTTTTATCCTCTTAGCTCTCCGAATGTCCAATTTCAGTTTCTACACAAAGAGTGTTTCGGAACTGCTCCTTCAAAAGTAAGGCTCAACTCTGTTAGTTGAATGCAGAGAACAGAAAGAAGTTGCAGAGAACAGAAAGAAATTTCACAGAATGCTTCTGTTTACTTTATATTTGAATATATTCCTTTTTCCACTACTACCCTCTTAGCGCTGCAAATGTCCAGTTGCATTTTCTACAGAAAGAGTGTTCAGAACTGCTCAATCAAAAGTACGGTTTAACTCTGTTAGCTGAATGCACAGATCAGAAAGATGTTTCACAGAATGATTCTGTGTAGTTTATATTTGAAGATATTCCTTTCTGTTCTCTCCATTAAAATCAATCAAAAAATTATATTGAAATTGAAATACTGAATTTTATACTAAAGACAAGGCATACAACTGAAAATGAAATTTTCCAGGTGAAAATTTCCAAATCATAAATATGTAGGGACAAAAAACTTTATTTATAAAGAAAAAGATAATTCTAATTAATTGATGATTCAAAGGTTTACAACTTTAAAAGTAAATATTATCTTTGAAGTAAAGTCCATTTAAATTATTTATGCCGCCAAAATTTTAGTAATTGTATATGTATATCATGTAAACTTTTTCGAGAAAGATGGAATTGGAAATGTTAGAGTATTATGCGGAAAAAATCACCTAAAGGAAAAAATTATCTCCTCATGAAATATTACTTTAGCCACTTTGACAGGTGTAGGTAAAAGAACACTTAATGCACATCAATATGATTAGGAGATGCGCGCTTAGAAATACGTTATCATTGAAAAGAGAATTGTATTATCAGGTTTGCAGGGGCCCTTCTTATCCTTCATATTTATGTAACCTTGTCATCTATAGAAAGATTATAAGAATTTTAAAAATAGCTGATAGTTAAGAAACATCACCATAACACTGTGCTGAATGCATAATAAAACATTTCCCTTCTCTCTAAAAGCCTTTTAAAATTATGTACCATAATCAGTATGGCCAGCAGAGGGTCATTTCCATGTTCAAGTTCCTCTGTTTCTCGAGGGTGAGAATCCTTCTATAGTCTTCTGAGGGTGACACTGTAGTGTTTTCTTAGCCTGATTATTTTTATCTATTTTTTCCGATCCTTTCCTTTGTATATTTACATTTTACATATTGAAAGTTATTTTTTCAAATATTTTATATGCAAATTTACAAAGTACAACGACTGTACATTAAAATAACTTATTTATGCCATATGGAAGATTAAATATAATTTTACAATATCTAATATTGATTGTTTAGTTTCTAATCATTGATACTTGACATGATTTTTCCCAGCATACCTCAAAATATTCTTCAAAATCCTGCGAATTAATTCCTGTAACACTTCTGAGGTGTATTAATAAGCTAGAGATGTAAAGAAGATTTGCAGAGAAAATTAGGTTCCCAAATTAGAAATTTTGTCCCACTATCGACTAGAAACCTCTTGAAATGATCAAAAACAATAATAATGCATGTCATAGAGGAAAACCAATAAGGCTGCTGCAGCATGACTACCTCTGTGACCTCATACAAGTTACGTGTGGGTCCCTACTTCTGTGACCTCAGACAAGTTACGTGTGGGTCCGCACTTATTTTCTTCATCTCTAATAAATATTTGACAAATCTCATTTTCAAAAGTCTTTTAAGGCCTATCCACCTTTATTTTTCAGATGGAGTTTTGCTCTCATTGCCCAGGCTGCAGTGCAATGTCATGGTCTCGGCTCACACAACCTCCGACTCCCGGGTTCATGTGATTCTCCTGCCTCCACCTCCTGAGTAGCTGGGATTACAGGTGCGCAACACAACGCCCAGCTAATTTTTTGTATTTTTAGTAGAGATGGGGTTTCACCATGTTGGTCAGGCTGGTCTTGAACTCCCGACCTCAGGTGATCTGCACGCCTCGGCCTCTCAAAGTGCTGGGATTACAGGCATGAGCAACCGCGGCCTGTGAGGGCTTTCTACTTTTAAGATGTCAGGACGTATAGCCTGGGAGGTAAATGGTAGTATATATATACATATATATATACACACACACACTGTATATATATACATATATACGGTATATTATACTATATATACATATATACTGAATATTATACTCTATATATACATATCTACTGTATATTATATGTATATATATATATACACATACACACATACACACATACACACATGAGACAGAGAGAAGAGATAGACAATTTCATGTGAAAATATAAACTGTTAACATAATATTTTGCTTCTCTGAGGAATATTTAGCATTGTTCTCAATCTTCTCTGCAGAATTTAAGCATTTTTCTCAGAACTCACCAGATAGAATGAGGGAGGGGCCATATGATACGAGCCAGAGATGAAGGGAGAACAATAGAGAGGGTGCTTTGGGAAAAATAGTACAGTAAGGCTAGGGAATACTTCTCTCCAACAAAAAGACCAAGGTCACAGCTGTATCTCTTCAGAAGCCAAACTTTCTTTTAAAATGTCAATTTCCATCTATTTCTTGCTTCACAGACATTCCATTCATTGCTGGATTTCAAATAAAGCCTTTCCATGTGCAACCTTTCTATAGAAAAAGAGAAATATGGGGGACAGTACAGTCTAAGAAGTGATTAAGAATATCTAGTGGACTTTCCCAGACTGTAAATCTTTACATATATCTGAGCCTAATGAGGTGATTTATTGTGCTATAATGCACAGTGAACTATACAGATGCTTCTTTTTGATCATGCTGCAGAATGGAACTAAATACTAAATACCAAATAGCACTCCCATGATTCTTATACATGTCATTCATATGGCATATTTATGCTTTTTTATATAGCAATTCTTATTCTTAGCTCTTAGGCAATTACGGAATCTTTTTGTCATTTTAATAATCATGCTCCATTTGAGTTATGCAAGGTAGAAATTCTAAGTAGAAAATCTTGTTTTTATTGAAAGTTTTTAGTAAACATTTTGGAAAAAGTCTGTTTTTTGATGCTACTTCTGCACGCTTTCTCAACATGATATTACTTGGTATTGTCCTTATTAACCATAGTACACCATATTCTGCAAATGTTAGAGAGGGTTAAAAATCAGTCATGTATAAGTAAAGCTAATGAAATAGAAAGGAAACCATATTTAGGAAATGGAAGGCAGAAGCAAATGTATTAACCGTGAGTTAGAAACGGTTTAGTCTTTGGAATGAAGCAGCAAGAGTTTAAAAATCTGGTTTGTGATTCACTAGCTTTGTGACCTTGGAGAATTACTTCAGATTTCTGAGTATCAGTTTAGTAGGTGATATCAATTGCAACTTCGCAGAAATATCACAAGTATTAAATAAAGGACTTAGTATCTGGGAGAGCATAGAAAATTACTAATAGTTACATTTTTGTTAATATTACCGTTATTATTATCATACGTATAGTATTTTCTTTCACTGACAATGCATTTAGGACATAAGGAGAACTATAGAACAGTGCTTCTCCAACTTAAATGCAGAGCATGAATCACCTGGAGTTTTGTCAAAATGCGAATTCTGACTCAGTAGCCCTGCAAACTAAGGAAATCTTGATAATGCTGGTGCTGCTAGTTCACCAACAGACCACACGTTTTGCAACAGCTATATAGAATGTCCTGTTTCTTTTTTTAATCACAAAACATGGCAAGCTCTAAAATAAAGCAGAATAACAGATTTAAATGTTAATACTCATGTCCTCAATTTATAATTTCTCCCTCCCTAACAATGGTATAATTCTGATTAAAAATTAGCAAAGAAAAAAATGGAAATTAATCTTCCTATGTTTATTCTTTTAACAAATTCTGTGTGATTACTACTGGGTTACTTGCTGTAGGAAATAGAAAAATTGCTTTGACATAGATCCTCAAGAATCTGTCCCACTACAAGCTTCTTTTTGTAGGAAGCTAAAAGATTTATATAAATAACCGTAATTAAAGAGACAAATGAAGAAGTGCAATGAAAGACGTAGGGAAAGTGCTAGAGGAGTTCGGGGTGGAGGAAAATTATCCTATAATAATATCTATGCGTAACATTATGCTATCTTCCCTAACCAGCGCTTGACCAGATTGTCACAGTGAACTTTGGTCCTTTCTTATATCTTAGTTTTGGTTCCCACATCCTTCTGTTTGGGGAAGTTCTTGTTTTCCTCATGTAATGACAACAACACTTAAACAATGTATACTAGATAAAAGGAACTATATTGCTTTATTTACATAGTTAATTTAATTTGTACAATGAACTATGAAGTAATCAGCATTATTTCCTTCATTTTACATATGAGAAAATGGAGAATCAGCGACATTGAATCATCTCAAGTTTCTAAAATATCCACTCTCACCAGGCTGTTTACCCTGTTTTTGTCTGTATGCTGCTATAACAAAATGCCACAGATTGAGTAATTCATAAAAAACAGAAATGTATTTCTCACAGTTCTGGGGCTGAGAAGTCCGAAATCAAGGCAGTGGAGATTTGGCAGTTGGTCCCGAGGTGGCACCTTCTTGCTTCGTCTTCACGTGACAAAAGTGGGCAAAAACGGACAATGTAACGACATGGCAGAAGAGACTGAGGAGCCCGGCATTCCTCTAAAGCATCTCTTACGAGGACGTTTATCTCATTCATGAGGGTGGATCCTTCTTCATTTAATCACTTAACCAAAAGCCCCATCTCTTGATGTCATTGTCCTGGGATTTTAGTTTCAACATACAAACTTTGGATGGGCACATAGGTTCAAATCATAGCACCCTCCAAATTATAATGCCTCTCTCATGCCTGTTCTCCTTGAAGTACCCTCTGGTTTTGCTCTCTTCATTCTTGCCATCACAGTTAACCCTTCAGTTCCATTTCTTTAAGTAATCTCTAAATTTGTAAGATGGTTCCATCTTTTTTTTTTGTATATGGCAGTCTCTCAAACATATTTGTCATATGAACTAAGCAGGTAAATATGTAAATGCCAGCTAAATTTTAGTGAATGATATAATGGCCTAAAGTTGTATCTACCCTTCAGCCAAATATATTTACTTTTAGTAGCAATCTCCTGTCATATACAAAGTCACGACTCTAGGGGTAAGCATTTTAGCCTGTGGGTAAGATGTAAAGCAGTGGTATGTTATAGTGACAACTCACTGTCATAGCACTGGGACATGCTCCTCTATCTGCTACAAATTGAATCAACAAAATATATATGATTTTGTCAGATTTAAATGTATGCTCCTGTTAGTAAAATAAAAGTATGGGAAAACTTTACGGAGTAGATTTAATAGAAATGTTTTCCTGAGTTATCTGCCTTCTTTATTTTTATGTTATGCTTTAAGTCTATGGTCAATGTATAGAGCTATGATTGATGTGCTTTTCCAATTCTGTTCAGATCAGACAGGTTAATTTTCTTCTTTTAAATCTTCTTGAATTTTGTCTAACACTTTTTGTTCCAATTTCTTACTAGATTATACTCCCTTCCCTAACTGCTTCATGATTACTTATACACAAACAATATTATGATATTGACACATTGAATTCATTTTAGGTGATGATTTTGGTCATAAACATGAGCAGGTTGTGAAGTGTTTCAGCCATCCCAGGGCATGGCTGTGAGTCCCTTGTCTAATGTTTCAAAAAAATCTTGAATTTGTGATGATGCTGTGATGGTCCCTCAGATATTCTTACACACATCTTTGCCCCTTGTTCCCTCTAACTTTCCTCTTCTGATAAAAAAGCAAACACTGCCAAGCTCAAATGGAATTACATTTGGATGCAAGTGTCACTATGCAATGGTTGCCAATAAAAGTACACAAGGAATTTCATTATGGTGAATTAAAGGCAAACAGACTTCAGAGAAATGAGCACGAACATGAAAATGGCGCATGGTACGCGGATCTCACTGGAAAGTCATTCGGTACACAATGTTTTCACTAGAAAAATCCATTAGCTTTAGCTAGAAATTGAAATTACTTTGTAGGAAATCAGAATAAAATATGTGAAAACATTATATTCTGTGCAAGATTAATACCACGCCTGGTGTTGAAAGGTTTGTGGTCTTGCTTCGACGATGCTAAAAGGTCAGAAACCACAAAGATGCATATGTGTTGTCGTTTGCACAGTTACTAATTTTTCTCATTATTTCCATAATGCGATGTGCTGTTTCAACAGAGAAACCCTCTGGAGAGTGGCTTGCACTGTTTTCAGGCAGCTCTTTTGCTTTCATGTTTTGGCCTTGGCCAGGGAATTCAGACAGACTTTTCAGTTATTTTCGACAAGAATGTATTCATTGATTGTTTTAAATAATAATAAATAGATTTTAAAATTACTGTACATTACTGCACTTTAAACGCCATGAGGTCAAGGACTCTAAAGTCTGGACATCATTGTATACCCTACATCTTGCACAAGGTTTAGAAAAAATGGCATGGACACCTATTTTTTGAATCAATAAATGAATACATAAAAGAATTCCAAACTCTAGTCCAAGGTTTTAGATTAATAATGTATTAAAATGCGTAAAATTTATAGACAAAACTCTTCTTATTTAGAAGTTTATTCTTTAGTTGGAGAGATAAAATATATGCACATAAAAGCTTAAGGAAAAATAATAAGGGTTTTGAAGTACTTACTATGTGAAAAATTTAGCATAAATCTTACATCCATTTATTTAACACATTTTATACGTTGCATTATTTATATATAGTGCTGATTGGTAGAATTCATATGTGAACGGAACTAGAAAAATTTTGAGGATAAGCACTAGAAACACAGAATAAATAGAGTGTTAACATGCAAAACACAGAAATACTTAAATTGACTAGGTGAAAGAAAAGATTTCTGGTTCCATGTACACTGATTATTGAGGGATGAGTATGACATTATTATGCCAGAATCAATAAATATTTTAAATAGGGAGAAAACTATAATTATATATCTTTGTGTTCAACAGGAGTAGCAGTACTGATAAAGTAGAAGTTTGTTATACCTTTTTTATAGTCTTTTAAAGTTGTTTATAAATAAAATCTACTCTTAGTTAATTAATGGTTGATGTTCATTGAAGTGTTTTCAAATTTTTGACCTCTGAATTGCCTTGTACATATGGAGAAATAAAGCTTGCCTAGCATAATTTCTTGAGTGGAGAATGAATGATCTGGATAGATTTGTTGACAATATGTCTGTACTTATTTTATTAATTCTTTAATCTTCATGAAGAAAAATATAAAAGTCATATTCTAGTATTTTATACCATGGAAAAAATGTCTTATCCTTTTCCTAAGGAAAAATACATCATGACACAAAAGTAAAGTTAATTAAATTACTTACTTTATTAATTAACTGTCTATTATTTCTATGGGTTGAAGTAAATTTGATACTCAATGCTATTTAATCTAATTCTAAAAGCTTGAATGAGTAATGATTTTTTCATGTAAGGTTAGTTGAAATAAATTATCACTGATTTTCAGATTTAATATTAATTAGCTATTGCATATTCTTAATGGGAAATAAGTGTTTAAAAAGCCCTTTTTGGTTGCGAAAAGACCACGCCCATTGTAGACTTCTTAGAATACATCACATCTGGCCTCCTTTTTAGAGTGGGGAATTCAACTCATAAGTGGCTGGACATTGATTCTGAACATTTTGAACATTATTTGCCTGTCTTCACTCATACTGGTTGCTGTTCTTTTATAAGTAATCACCATGTTTAGCATGCACTTGAACTATTGTTACTTAGGGTGCTTGACTATTTACAAGTCTCACTAGGATTCTAGGTATTCATTAGTCTCGTGGTGTGTATTTGCTGATGGTCCTATTATCTTTGTTGGTTCAGTTACACAGTACCATCCAAGATGCTGCAACACATTATACACAGGCTATGGGTTGTGGGAGCTACAGATTTCAGTTATTATTTAGGCTCAGAAACTTAGAATCTCTGCAAGGTTGGACATGATCCTTAGTCTTGTTTTAAGACCGTCTTGTTTTAAAAGTTAAACCCAAATTCTTAAAATATAGAATAGGGGTGCTAGTAGTGCTCACAGAATTGTAGTAAAGATCAGCTGGGAAAGAAGAGCCTATTAAACAGAGCCTGGTATTTAATAAGTATCAGCTGCCTTCAATTAGGAATCTGTGTTGTCATGATTAGAAGATTGCTGGTTTATTTTACAGATCTGTAAGTATAGCCAAAATATGTCAAAATAACCACCAGAAAGAATCATATACCGTCCCTTGAACATTTCATCCCTAGAATCTAGCCAGATTAGCATCTCTATACTGGCAATACTGTTAACACAGATTGTGCTCAAACCCCTCATTGACTTTTCAGCACCTGTAAATTACTGGAGATTTAGGAAGAAGTCTGGGGTTATGGCTTAGTTAAGCTGAGTGGCCAGAAAGTGTGAGATGCTGGATGCCTCCTCCAGTTCATTTCTCCAGCGGCCGCACCAGGCGTATCCATAGCTCCGCTCCCGGGAGCTCGTCTCCGGCGTGGGGTGTGTGCGCACCCCTGGCCGGGCGGAGCCTGGAGCCTGCTCATTAGCAGCGCGGGCAGCTCGTGCGCCCGCAGGAGGGAGGCGGAAGCACAGCCCTGAGCCGCCAGCAGGAGGAGGGAGCGCGGCGGCTGCAGGCAGGGGAGGGAGAGGAAAGAACGGAGGGACGGTTCCCGGACAGAGCGGGAGGAATCGGGGAGCGGCCAGTCCAGGGGGAGCTGCTCCGCTGCGCTGCGCTCGTTATTCACAGGACGCGGCGGCGCTTCCCGGGGCCGCTTCCCGGTCCCCTGGGTGGAGGCTGCCATCTAAACCTGACTCCAGGTGAGTTCCCCAAAGAGGCGAAGCGAGGGGTCTCGAACCAGAGACTTGGAACTGGCGAGGCTGCTCGGCTCCCCAAGCGCTGCTGCCTTGACATTTCCCGATTCACGGGAGGTTTTGGGGGCGGCTGCACAGGCTGGAGGGGCGGATGGGCGGTTGCGATCCTCAGCCGGCGTGGGGGCGTTCGGGAGGAATTAGCTTCAGTGAACGGGGTTTTAGGAGATGTCCGCAAGGCACGCGCTATGTACGCGTTTCTAGACGAGCTTTTGAGACAGAAATTTGGCTTCCCGGATGCCCGTTTTGGCCTTCTGTCCTTCCTTTTGCTTGCCTCATGCCCAATTTTCCAAGCCGAGGAAAGGACTGGAAGGGCGTGGAAGTAGGAGGTCTGGGCACAGCATTCGGCAGGGCAGCCCTGGTCTCCAAGTTTGGGGGTGGGGGGTGGGACTCTTTTCCTTTCAGCCTAATTTACCAGGGGAAAACCCGCAGAGCACCTTGAGGTGCCTTTGCTCCGCACCCTCCATAAGCTTATTAGAGGGAACTTGAGGCTCGCTAGACAACCTGTGACAGGTGACGGCAATTTAGCTTAAAAGCCATGTTGGTTCACTTCGTCTCCTCTTTATCCTTTGTTGCAAAATTGATACCTTTTTGGATTTCTTTAACAGCACAAAGTTTAAGTGGCCGGCTGACAGGAAATATTTCTTTTGAAAATGCTATGAGAAAAGTGATGAGTTAACGTTGAGAGAAAGGCAACTTTATTTTCTCGGAAGAACTTTGGGGAAAGAGATTGATAGGGAAATTCTGGGCATGAAATTATGGACATTTCCCACAGAACTTCCTTCATTTATTTATTTTTTTACATTTCCTTCATTTTTTTTTTAATCGTGTGTGTGTGTATCAGAGAGACAAAATTCGTTGGAGGTATTAGGACTTTATTTGGTTTAGAAGTTTCTTTCTTACTAATAGCACTAATTTGTGATCTTCATGATTATAAGAATTTACTGAGTGTTTTGCTTTTAGGTGTTTTGGGTCTGTTTTTTAAAAAAATTCAATACTTACTTTGTGGGCCCTGCTGAATACCTCTCAATAAAATCGGTGGGCATACAGTTAGTGACATGACCCCTGTGGATTTAATAGCAGGTAAGTATACAAATGATAAGTTTAGGAAATAAATGTCAGAATCAACATTTAGGTGTGAAATTGAAATATCTTTCAAATATTTACCAAACTCTCTTATAGGATCCAATGTCATTTTATGGTCAAGAGAGCTTAAAGGTTTCTCAGATTGAGATATATGTATCTACTTTGTTAATCCAAATGTAATGTTTTATTTTGTTCTTTAATGACTGTTTGAATTCAACAAATAAAACTTGCATATTTAATGTAAGGTTCTTTCACATATATTACTTCTCCAATTTTTAATATAAATTTAAGGAGAAAAGCAATATTCCATTTTGTAGATGAAGAGACTGTGTCACAGAAGTATTACTTTACCTAGATTTCTGTAATTATTATGTTATAAACTTAGAAATTACATATTATTCTGGAACATATAAAATATATGAATGTTATAAACCATAAGAATTCAGACCTATGCTATTTAACTTCAAGTTTAGTTCTTTACCCAAACAATTGCATGACTACATTGAGACTACTGAAGTAATTATATATGAACACGCTATACGAAAAAATACTTAAAACATTTCTTATTTTTGTCGTTTCTCTTTGATATAAAATATACTATAATTTAATGGAGTTATATTCCATATTTAGATGCTCCTAACTTCCAAATAACACCTAAACTCCTAAAAACTGACCTGTGTCCTTCTTAATAGAAGTGGCTTGACCGGGAGACCCAATTTTTACTAAGAATATTCTTGGGATAATTTATGTCTTATAATCAAGATAAAGACAGGCCACATTTAGTTGTATTTTTAAACCACTTAGTGTGAAGTTGCAACGCAGACATAACTTGCTTTCAGGCTACACTGCCAGCTTTGCAGTGAATAGTCTTTAAGATTCCGTGGAAACATTGGCAGATATAGCTAATGTCTATCTGATGTAGGATTTATGAGAAAAGGAGAGGTAGAAACTGAATGCTCTTATATTTCATATGTGACCACATTCATAAAACTTTATTGATAAGTACTTTGTTGTCTGACACGGGCTGATACAAATAGGCTTCTTCAAGAGTTGAGGAAGAAAACTAAATCCCTATAATACAGCCCTTTTCCTCCTTTTCTTTCTTAAGCGGTAATAGTTGATCCTAGCTTTTGTGTGTCTATGCATGCTCAATACAGTTAGGGGTATAAGGAGAAGTTAAGCAAGAATATTGAATGCTAGCTAGGAAAGTTTTTGGAGTCTCAAATACTTTGGAACGATTTTTCACATTATATACATAAAATTCCTAGTTACATTTGGGAACTAAGTATATTATACACAACTTTGCATCTGATTACAGGATTCCCTGTACATTTATAGCTCAGGTATTCTGGAAAGAGTCAAGATAATTAGTTTTATGGCTCTTGCCCGTGTGACCTGTTTCTTTCTGGTCCTGATATTAAAAGGATGACTTAAATTTTCTGGAATGTCAAAATTTTCTCTTCCCTTGGATCCTACAAAATACTTCAAGCAGTGTATGTGTGATACTCGCTGTCATTCCAACATTTCCAATCCTCCTGAGAATGCTAAACAATGCCCTAGATTTCTTCCTTTGTAATTCTTTCAGATAGAGGGTTAGCTGAGTTAGGAAGAAAGGAGAGAGGGAGAGAAGAAGAGAGATGACATTTTATCCCTCAGGAAAGAACAAGACCAATTGTATTCCTAATTTAGAAATATTATTCTACAAACATTCCTGAACAAGAGGGCTTTGCATATACATTAAAGCAGAATACCTAGTCAACTTCTAGTTATGCCATGTAGTGAAATGGAAGTAAGATGAGCAGGCCGAGATCATTTTTGTTGGAGAACTGAGACCACATGAAATAGGTAACAGAGTTACCCCAACTGGGGGGCAAGAGGACTTGAAAGTTTCCTCCATAAATTTGCAGTTAGTACAGGGCTGCTCCAGTGATCAGAGTCATGAATGCCCTAGAGTGTCTGTATAACCCTGTACACAGGCTGAGACAGCTCTAACGGCCCAGAAAAGCCTCTGGACAGAATCACTGCACCCTTGGACATTGTCCGACCGCATGTATGAGAATAGTGAGTGCTGAGGAGTTGTGGGTAGCTCGGTACAACTCTTGCTAAAGGAGTGTCATCAACATTCATTGCTGAAAGTGAATTTTTTCATTCACATATGTGATGCCTATTAGGTCATGATTTCTTGGATACCAATTTGTACAAGATATGAATTAATTTTTGAACATCCTTTCTTAAAAGTACCATGTTCATATAGTTGCTCATTTTAATATGAGTAGTTCAGATGGGACATAATAGAGTAAGGAAATGATTGAACATCCTAAGATCTAGTGTATATACCTTTGTTCATGATGAGATTCATCCCCTGTCCCCCTTTGTAGTGACACTGATGGCATAAGGAGTATTAGATGAAATTTAATGCAGAAAACAATGGGATATATGAATGGTAGATATGGTTGACAACCACCATTTTCACTGAAGTTGTTTCAAAGCAAAGAAATTTGGGATAAATTCATTTTATTTGCTCCTGAAGGGTAATTAGGAATAAGTAGGAATTGTGAAGAGGCTGTAGTGTTGACATTAAGAGAAGTTTTTGATTCTTAAAATAGGATATATTACACAAGAGTGAACAAACAGAAGATACTGAACAAATATTCTGTCATAAGTAAGTGATGGATTATTCGGACTTGTTGAACTATGTTTTTAAATGTATTATTTAAATATTTAAATATTATTAAAACCTTAAATAATATTTAAATATTATAAAAGTTGTAGAAAATTATGTTTTCAATACAAATATACACTTATAAGCTATATTGTAGATATGGGAGTAAACAATGCAATTTTTTTTAACTGAGTGAAAAATTTAGTTTTTTAAAATTCCAAATGGAGCTAACAGCTTAGTGTGATACATATTTTGAATTTCAAAATTTGTAACCAAATAGGACAAATGTGTTGAACTGTACTTTTCTTGAAGAACCGTGATAAGAATGAGCGGTGAAAAAATTACAGCATACTTACCAGGGATCAAATACTTGCTTAGGGTTAATAAGAAAAATCTCAGCAAACGCTAGAAATGAGGTACACGATCTATCAGAGACCCATGATTAAAGTGGTATCTTGTTAGGTATATGAGCTTCAAAAGAAACGGCATAGCTTCACTTTACCCCAGTTGCTTCTTTTGTAAAATGGGGAGACTAAGAGTGTGGTAACTCAAAATCCTTTGTTAATGATTTTCTTCTTAGAACAGTGCCAGGTCCAATTAGGATTAGATTGCTATTTTTATTATTGATATTTGCCCTAGTTCTGCCTTTTATTGACTGTGTGAAATTGGTGAAGATCCCTTTCTGAAGCTTTGTTTCTTACCTACAAGCTGGGAATAGAATACTTGCTATGAAGAGTGGTTGTTAGTACATTAGAAAGGCTGGATATTTGTTGATATAAGGGGCTCAGCGCATGGTAGAAATTTGATAGCATTTTTTTCTTGCCCTCCCATGTATTACTGTGGAGACATCCCACATATTATGTCCAAGTTTTTATTTTCCCCTCAAATGCAATGTCAAGCACAAAACATTCCCATCTCCCAATTCTCTTCTGATGTTCTACAACCATTAAAGTATAGAAAACTAGAATGAGTGTTTTTATAACTTTTGCTGTACTTAAGCATGTGGAGAGAAGAGCGCTAGATCACAGGACACACTTTGATAGGAAAAGGGAAATATTTACACTGCAAACAACTTTCTCCTCATGCTTAACAGTTTTATGCTGTCATTCTGTCAGCACCAAGTGAGATTTTTCTATTTAAATAGTTTTCTATTTGTGGTATGATAATTCATGTATGGACTTCATGTAACTAACATAAATATAATGGATGGTTGAGAAGTGGTTTATTTTTACCAAGAGGAAAAAATGTGTACACGATTTTTTAAAATATTGCTTTGAAAATATTTAAAATTAATTTTGATTCAGTTGGTGGAAGATAGCGTCACAAATTCACTGCTAGTGGTATTCTTGAGAAGTAATGTTTGAATTTTCTAGGTATTGTCCCCAGACTGGCTTAAAAGAATTTAATTTTAGATGTAAATTTTCTGCTTAACATGGAAGATTTTCCCTGAAAATATTAGCTTCATCAGATACATAGTTGCTTAGGGGTAGCTGCATGGAATTATGGGAAGAGTGAAATAGAAAAAAATTTTCATGTCTAAGTTATACATACTGGTGTAATCATATTGATTGGATGATAATGATAATTACAGCAATAATGTGATTGAAAGGGTAAGCAAGTAACATATACTACAGTTACTAATATAATCCTGTGATTGAGTTTACCACTTCGTTTCTCTTTCCTGGAAACCCTTAAGTTTGTCACTATTGCACTTTATTTCCTTTGCTTATTGTAGTGGTGTATTAGTTGTATTACTGCTGCTATAACAAATTACGACACATTTACATAACTTAACACATATTTATTGTCTTGCAGTTTCAAAGGTCAGAAGTCCAAAATCACTTTAATATGGCTAAGTCAATGTGTCTGCAGTGTGGGTTCCTTCTGGAGGTGCTGAGGGGAGAATCCATTCTCTTGCATTTTCTGCTTCTGGTGGCACCTGTCTTCATTGTCTTTTCCCCATTCCTCCATTTTCAAGGTGCGTTGCTTTTATTTCTGTTTCTGTCTCCGCGCTGTCTCCTCCTTTAACTTTGAGTCCTTCTCTCCACTTCATCTAAGGACTCCTGTGATTACTTTGGACTCACGTGGATGATCTGGGATAATCACCTTGTCTCCAGATCCTTAAATGAATCGTATCTACAAGTCCTTTGGCTGTGTAAGGCAGCACATTCCCAGGGCCGGGAGATTAGGTGAAGAACATCTTTTGGGACTATTATGCAGCCTATCACAAGTGGTAATATCACTTTTATGCCTTGAGACCCTGAAATTAATGTACTTGCTTACGCATGGAAAAACAATGTATCTGTGGGGGTAACAGTTTATTTTTGAACCATTAGAAGGTATTGATGGGGAAGTTTTCATCTGACAACAGATACTGATAAATTAAATACCCTTAGATTTGTCAAAACTAGCTTTAGTAAAATATAAGTAAAAGTATTTGCACTGCTAGCGTCAAAAATATTAATTAAACCCATTATTTATCAAGGCCAAGTCCTGGGTTAGTTAGGTTTAAATTAACCTAGAACATTATCTTCCATAGTGCTTAATTGTGAAGCTTAGTTCTTGTTGACAAAAGCTCATCCATATAAGAAAGCATCGAAAGGTTGGTGTTTTTTAACCTTTGCAGAATATAACTTTTCAAAGGGATGTTAGACAGTAGTTCCATCACAATTGATGCAGTTCACAGACATTCTTTGTGAATATTTTATCTCATGAGTTATATCTATGACACTAATCATAGACTTCTAGAAGAAATTTAGCAATGGTCATGTCAGCCTTTCAAATCTTTCTGTAACCTAGAAGAGGATCATTGCATAAGATAGATTCATTTTCCCCTTTATTCCATTGTTGCCAGAGAGAACTTGAAATGCCCTGTTCAAATTAATTTAATGCAAATGAATTCTTGCTGCCTCACAAGTAGTTTGTCCTTCATTTTTCTTAAAATTAGATTGAAAATGGATGTGACCTGCTTTACTGGTTGTTGTGCAGGAAGCGTTGTCCTTCCTGAAAGCTCCCTCAGTTGTCAAAATGAAGCCATTAAGAGTAAAGTAAATTATATTATCTGATCATAGTATCACAATTGACCTTAAAACAATAAATTTTATAATCAGTGCAAATTGCTGAATAGTGTTTGCAGTTGTAGAAATTTCAAAGGAAACCCTGGTTGAGATACAAAGCTGCTATAATCATTTTTAAAATCTTTGTTTTTCTTTTACTTTGGAACAGTAGTGCAGTAAGTACTTTTGCCTTATTGTTCTCTCTGCCTTCCAGAAACCCTCATTCAAATATTCTAAGTTTTTAAGTCTTTTTCATTTTTTTTAATATTGTAACATTTAACAATGTCAAAGAAAGTATAATTTTTCTGGAAATCAAGCTAAAAATAAAGAGAAGCCGATGTAAATGAACACCAAATTAACAAGATTGATTAGGAAAAGTAATTTTTGAAAAGGGCCCAAAATCCCTTTGCACATAAATGCAAAAGAATTTAGTGAAAGAAGGTGAAACTGGAGTAAAGAACTCTACGGATGCGTAAGTAACTCTTAATAAGAATGAGTAACGTACATGCATATCTTTAGCTCCCAGTTTCAGAGATACAGTAGTTGTACAACAAATGGTCCTTTCCTGCTCTTAAGGAAGCCTCTCCTCCTCCAGCCATGCCATTCCTCAGAGCAAGCTCTTCCACTGAGTTTTCAGCAACCATAAGTAAGAAGGATGGTACGATAGGCTGCGTGTACATATGGCCCTCATTAGCAGGCCAACTGTTCCTTTTGCCCACCCACATCACTGGGGACATATGGCGTTACTTTGACTGTTGAAACAAGTGTGTGTGGACATATCTTGGTATGAGTAAAAGACTGTTGATTGTCTTTCTCTTGTCGCTCGTGCAACCGTCTCCTTGTGGAGATCGTATTATCCATAACACTAGATTTGAGGATGATAAATGACGTTGTTATTATTAACTGAATTTGCCTCTCTAGTTTGATCACAAAACCAGCGAATGTTTGCTTATGGAACATGTAAAGCTTATAGAAGACGGAAAGCTTACAGAAAGAAATGATGGCTTTTCTAAGCATAAGAGTCAGGTCTTTTTCAATCAAAAACTAACTCATTCAAAAATTCAAGAGTTCTGTAAAACCAGAACAGCAGAGGTTTCAGAAATGCTATTGAGATCATTTATTATAAAATAGCCATTAATGAAATGTAATAGTGAGTCTGTTGTTGTGACTATGTGGAGAAATGAATGAGAAAATATAAGATAGGCTGGAATGAAGAGAGTCATCGGATCCCAGCATAATTCATTTTGTATAGTTCACAGTATTGTAACTTTAAAAAATTATGAATTTTTTCAGTACTGTGAATTCTGAATTTGCAATATGAGGCTTTTCAATCCTTGCAACAAGTGTGTATTTTTCAGTGGTTCTAGAATTATCGGGGCTTTCGAGCTGCTTCTGATAAGAAGGCAAGGCTAGAGGACTCGTGTTGAGGTGGCATTTGCACAGGACTTTAGATAACATACATCGATGATGTAGAGAGAAGAGCGGGTGATGTTGCTGTGGATTATAGGGGAAAGGCACCTTTTGCTCCCTCTGCTGACCTCTTTGTGTATTCAGCTGTGTAGCATATTTCTTGTATAATTACATAGTAATTTCACACACTACATTAAGAAAATCTGAACAATTTTTACTAAACTCATGTTTTCTAAATATTAAGTAAATAAAACCAATATTTGGCTAGGTAACATTTATAAAAACAGGATTTCTAGATAGATGATGATAAATTTTCATCTATATCTATAGAGCTGATAAATTTTCAAAACCCTTTGAATATCACTTGTACTACAAAGTCTCGTTTCAGTTTCAGTGCCATGGCACATTGATTAATCACCACTAAAGCGGTACATGAAATATTTGGCAATATAGGTATTTGGTAATGGTGATTGATGCACAGAATACGGCACCATTATTATGCACTGGCCTTGAGAACTTTAGTTTTCATCTTCGATCACCTGATAGAGAACAAACTAACAGCTTTTTTCTTTCACCTTGCTGGAGAATAAACTAACAACTTCAAATTATCTGATCCATCCAAAAACTTATTTCCGTGAAACTCACTGATTTATTTATTATTTCGTGGGGATCACTATTATTTGCTGTAGTAAAATATCAAATGATCGATGTTTTATACCAACATGGCAGCTCACATGGTAGGCAACAGAATGAAAACAAACAGGTTTACTACCAAGAATTATACTATATTGCTTTTATTGACAGAAAAAGCATACAGATAATTTTATTCAGAGATTTTATGTGAATTATTTTGATAAGTGTACACATATATTTATAACTGACCTTTCTTTGTCAAGTGTGTGCCCACACACGTATTCATACTAAATCAATCTTAGAGATCTTATCCAAAGATTGAATTTCTTAAAGTGACTGTTCCAAATATGTATAATTTATGGCAAAAAAGTCACAAAATGGCAATACAAGGAGGCATAAAACTGAAGATAAAGGGGGAGATGATGGTTAAAAACACCTGTAAATGAATAATTGATTTTGATTTAAATTCTTTTTAGTTCTTAGCTGATGAAATGAATATAAATGAAATTATTATGCAAAACACCTCTATTTGTTGTATATGCATGTACATATATGTGTTACAAATACAAAACTGATAGGATATTATTTAACATATATTCACACTCATAATGTGCATATATGTACAAAATGAAAATGAGTGCTTGTTTTATATGTATGTATACACACACATACACATATTGCATACTTTCATTTTTTAAAATTTTACTTTAAGTTCTGGGATACATGTGCTGAACATGCAGGTTTGTTACATAGGTATACTTGTGCCATGGTAATTTGCTGCACCCATCAACCCGTCATCTAGGTTTTAAGCTCCACATGCATTAGCTATTTGTCCTAATGCTCTCCCTCCCCTTTCCCCACACCCACCTACAGACCCCAGTGTGTGATGTTCCTCTCCCTGTGTCAACATGTTCTCATTGTTCAGCACCCACTTATGAGTGAGAACATGCAGTGTTTGGTTTTCCGTTCCTGTGTTAGTTTGCTGAGGATGATGGTTTCCAGCTTCATCCATATCCCCGCAAAGGACGTGAACTCATCCTTTTTTATGGCTGTGTAGTATTCCATGGTGAATATGTGCCACATTTTCTTCATCCAGTCTATCATTGATGGGCATTATGTTGGTTCCAAGTCTTTGCTATTGTAAATAGTCCCATGATAAACATATATGTACATGTGTCTTTAGAGTAGAATGATGTATAATCCTTTGGTATATACCCAGTAATGGGATTGCTGGGTCAAATGGTATTTCTGGTTTTATATCCTTGAGGAATCACCACATTGTATTCCACAATGGTTGAACTATTTTACAAGCCCACCAACAGTGTAAAAGTGTTCCTATTTCTCTGCATCTTCTCCAGCATCTGCTGTTTCCAGAATTTTTAATGATCACCATTCTAACTGGTGTGAGATGGTATGTCATTGTGGTTTTGATTTGCATTTCTCTAATGAACAGTGATAATGAGCTTTTTTCATATGTTTATTGGCCATATACATATCTTCTTTTGAGGAGTGTCTGTTCATATCCTTTGCCCACTTTTTGATGGGGTTGTTTGTTTTTTTTTTCTTGTAAATTTAAGTTCCTTCTAGATTCTGGATATTAGACCTTTGTCAGATGGATAGATTGCAAAAATTTTCTCATATTTTGTAGGTTGCCTGTTCACTCTTGTGATAGTTTATTTTACTGAGCAGAAGCTCTTTAGTTTGATTAGATTCCATCTGTCAATTTTGGCTGTTGTTTCAAGTGCTGTTGGTGATTTAGTCATGAAGTCTTTGCCCACACCTATGTCCTGAATCATATTGCCTAGGTTTTCTTCTAGGGTTTTTATAGTTTTAGGTTTTACATTTATGTTTTTAATCCACCTTGAGTTAATTCTTTTATAAGGTATAATGAAGGGGTCTAGTTTCTCTTTTCTGCATATGGCTACCCAGTTTTCCCAGCGCCATTAATTACATAGGGAATCCTTTCCCCATTGCTTGCTTTTGTCAGGTTTGTTGAAGATCAGATTGTTGTAGATGTGTGGTGTTATTTCTGAGGCCTCTATTCTGTTTCATTGGTCTATATATCTGTTTTGGTATTAGCACCATGCTGTTTTGGTTACTTTAGCTTTGTAATATAGTTTGAAGTCAGGCAGCGTCATGCCTCCAGCTTTGTTCTTTTTGCTTAGGTTAGCCTTGGCTCCACAGGCTCTTTTTTGCTTCCATATGAAATTTAACATAGTTTTTTTCTAGTTCTGTGAAGAAAGTCAATGGTAGCTTGATGGGAATAGCATTGAATCTATAAATTACTTTGGGCAATATGGCCATTTTCATGATATTGAGTCTTCCTATCCATGAGGATGGAGTGTTTCTCTATATGTTTGTGTCCTGTCATTTCCTTGAGCTCTGGTTTGTAGTTTTCTTTGAAGAGGTCCTTCACATCCCTTGTAGGTTGTATTCCTAGGTATTTTGTTTTCTTTATAGCAATTGTGAATGGGAGTTTACTAATGATTTGGCTCTCTGCTTGTCTGTTATTGGTATATAAGAATGATTGTGATTTTTGCACATTAATTTTATATCCTGAGACTTTGCCAAAGTTGCTTATCAGGTTAAGGAATTTTTGGGCTGAGGTGGTGGCGTTTTGTAAATATACAATCATGTCATCTGCAGACAGAGACAATTTGATTTCCTCTCTTCCTATTTGCATGCTTTTATTTCTTTCTCTTACTCGATTGCCCTGGCCAGAACTTCCAATACTATGTTGATAAGAGTGGGGAGAGAGGGCATCCTACTCTTGGGCCAGTTTTCAAAGGTAATGCTTCCAGCTTTCGGCCATTTAGCATGATATTAGCTATGCATTTGTCATAAATAGCTCTTATTTTTGTGAGATATGTTCCATCAATACCTAGTTTATTGAGAGTTTTTAGTATGAGGGGTGTTGAATTTTATTGAAGGCCTTTTCTGCATCTATTGAGATAATCATGTGGTTTTTGTCATTGGTTCTGTTTATGTGATGGATTATGTTTATTGATTTGCATATGTTGAACCAGCCTTTCATGCCAGGCATGAAGCCAACTTGATCGTGGTGGATAAGTTTTTGATGTGCTGCTGGATTCTCTTGCCAGTATTTTATTCAGGATTTTCGCATCGATGTTCATCAGTGATATTGGCCTGAAATTTTCTTTTTCTATTGGGTCTCCGCCAGGTTTTGGAATCAGAGTGATGCTGGCCTCATAAAATGATTTAGGGAGGAGTCTTTCTTTTTCTATTGTTCAGAATAGTTTCAGAAGGAATGGTACCAGCTCCTCTTTGTACCTCTGGTAGAACTCGGCTGTGAAGACATCTGGTCCTGGGCTTTTTTTGGTTGGTAGGCTAGTAATTACTGAGTCAATTTCAGAACTTGTTATTGGTCTATTCAGGGATTTGACTTCTTCCTGCTTTAGTCTTGGGAGGGTGTATGTGTCCAGGACTTTATCCATTTCTTCTAGATTTTCTAGTTTATTTGTGTAGAGGTGTTTACAGTATTCTCTAATAATAGTTTGTATTTCTGTGGGATCAGTGGTGATATCCCCTTTATCGTTTTTTAATGTGTCTATTTGATCTTTCTCTCTTTTCTTCCTTGTTAGTCTGGCTACCGGTCTATCTATTTTGTTAATCTTTTCAAAAAACCCACTCCTAGATTCATTGATTTTTTTTTGAAGGTTTTTTTGTGTTTCTCTCCCATTCGGTTCTGCTGTGATCTTAGTTATTTCTTGTTTTATACTAGGTTTTTAATGTGTTTTCCATTGCTTCTTTTGATTGTGATGTTAGGGTGTCTATTTTAGATCTTTCCCACTTTCTAATGTGGACATTTAATGCTGTAAATTTCCCTCTAAACACTGTTTTAACTGTATCCCAGAAATTCTGATATGTTGTGTCTTTGTTCTCATTGGTTTCAAAGAACTTATTTATTTCTGCCTTAATTTTGCTATTTACCCAGTAGTCATTCATAAGCAGGTTGTTCAGTTTCCATGTAGTTGTGCAGTTTTGAGTGAGCTTCTTAATTCTGAGTTCTAATTTGATTACACTGTGGTGTGAGAGATTGTTTGTTATGATTTTCATTCTTTTGCATTTGCTGAGGAGTGTTTTACTTCCAATTATGTGGTTGATTTTAGAATAAGTGCTATGTGGTGCTGAGAAGAATGTATATTCTGTTGATTTGGGGTGGAGAGTTCTGTAAGTATCTATTAGGTCCACTTGGACCAGAGCTGAGTTCAAGTCTGAATATCCTTGTTAATTTCCTTTCTTGTTGATCTGTCTAATATTGATAGTGGGTTGTTAAAGTTTCCCACTATTATTGTGTGGGAGTCTAAGTCTCCTTGTAGGTCTCTAGGAACTCGTTTTATGAATCCTGGTGCTCCTGTATTTGGCATATATATATATTTAGGATACTTAGCTCTTCTTGTTGCATTGATCCCTTTACTACTATGTAATGCCCTTCTTTGTCCTTTTTTATCCTTGTTGGTTTAAAGTCTGTTTTATTAGAGACTAGGATTGCAACTCCTGCTTTTTTTTTCTTTCTTTCCATTTGCTTGGTAAATATTCCTCCATCCCTTTATTTTGAGCCTATGTGTGACCTTGCAAGTGAGATGTGTCTCCTGAATACAGCACACCTGTGGGTATTGACTCTTTATCCAATTTGCCAGTGTATGTCTTTTAATTGGGGCATTTAGCTCATTTATATTTACCGTTAATATTGTTATGTGTGAATTTGGTCCTGTCATCATGATGTTAGCTGGTTATTCTGCACATTAGTTGAAGCAGTTTCTTCCTAGTTTCATTGGTTTATATATTTTGGTGTGTTTTTGCAGTGGCTGGTACTGGTTTTTCCTTTCCATGTTTAGTGCTTCCTTTAGGAGCTCTTGGAAGGCAGGTCTGATGGTGACTAAATCTGTCAGCATCTGCTTGTCTGTAAAGGATTTTATTTCTCATTCACTTATGAAGCTTAGTTTGGCTGGTTATGAAATTCCATATGTACATCATGGAAACGAGTGCATGTGATACACACACACACACACGCACACACATTGCATACTTTCATTTTTGTGTCCATTTCTTTTCTGATTTTATCAGCAGCCAACTAAAGAAAATAGAAAAAAAAATTGGTAATTCGATCTTTCATGTTCTGCATCTTCCAGCTTCACAACTTATAGTTTTCTATTTTTATTGTTATTGTGATCAGAATGAAAATGTATACAATAGAATCAGAATCAGGTCAGAATCAACAAAAATACTATAATGTTTGTACATGCTTTCGATGCAGTTTGTCTCTGCAAAGGGTGTGTGTGTTTCTATGCACATGTGCATGTACACAAGTGTGTAAATAAGTGTTTTATTCATGATGGAGAAAGGCTGGTCAAAATGATTCTGAATGAGATAGCACCACTACAGCAGATAATCAGGTCTCTATCAATAAAACAAGTCATTAAACATGTTTCTAAGCATCTACTCAGTATCTGGCACAATGTTAAGTAGTGTAAATATAATCATTAGCAAAATTCAGCTTCTACCCTCAATGGTATATGTGTAGAACAAATTGGTAAAGCTGGAGTACATTTCAGGACCAAAAACAGTTTCTGTGTAGTTCCCACTTCATCAAGACCATGTTGTATACCTCTCATACACTTAAGCCATAGGGAAGCAATTATTCCATCCATCCTTTTACAGGGTAGTGGTGGGGAAGAAGAGCTGACTGTCATGCTTGAATTCACATAATTTCATAATTAAATAATTTCATGTTACATAATCTCGATAAACCTAAAATCCAATATATGATAAAGATAGTGTTTCAAATCAGTGGATAAGTGATAAACAGTTCATAAAATGGTGTTCAGATAATTGGCTATATGTATTTTATAGTTGCACAAAGGTATAATATGTCATTAATAAATATTAATTCCATAGTGGATGTCAAATACACTTTTCCAAAATATAAAGAAAAAATACCATAGACAAATATCACTTGCAACATTACGGTTAAAATTAAATATCCAAACATAGCCCTAACCAATAACAGAAAATTTAAAAAAAAATTTATGGATTGGAATTTGTTAAAATATAAAACTTTTCTTTTTCAGAGGATACAATGAATATGTGTAAAAAGCAAATATCAAATCAGCAACAAGTGCTTGCAGTTCACTTGACATATTTAAAATATGAGTAGTTCCAACAAATCATAAATAAATGATTAGTAGTCCAATAAAAAAAAGACAAAGTACATTGACAGGAAACTGTATGAAACTCATGAACACTAAATGTCTTAGATTCTCTATTGTTAAACAAAATGCAAAAACAATAGAGAACATTATGAATATGGAGTTAATATTTAACAAAATTATTTTATCCATGTTATAAGTAAATATTTACATCCAAAAACCCTTGTTTTCTCTGAAAGTTGTCACTTATGAGTCTATTTTGAAAATGTTTAAAGAATAGTAATTAATTAACTTTAATAAATAGGTACTCCTATTGAGGGAAAACAGACATTTCCATAATTTTTCTTCTGTTTCTAATCTAGTAGATGGTAGGAAAATAATGACAATTGCATATTCATACCTGGAGAATATGCATTCCATTTCTTTTAAACTTTTGCATTCTCAAAACTATATTGATACCTCAAAGCATACCCTTTGCTGTTGAAAACAGCCTTTCAAGTATAAAGACACACACATCACTTTCCTTAAATCTTATATAAGGCAAGGGCCTAGATTCCTATCAGAAAATGTATTTCAAGAATGCTTTTTTAGTAGTTCCTGTGGCCTTATCTTATAGAGGAAGGTTTTTTTTTAAACATACACACAGTATTTGATGCACATTTTTATTGGAAAGAGCTTTTATTTCCTTAAATGTTTTGTTGTCTAAGTGTGAAAAGTATCCTGCAGTGGAATTTAGTGGCACAGATGCTTATTGTGATAGATGAGATGAACTTGCTTCCCTAAGCATGCATGGTCATGAAATGCATCTGGCTTCTGTACGTAAAAGTCAGTTATGTTCCCAAATGTGTCTCTGCATTTACACAGACGTTTAGGGGCAGACACCCTACTGTTCCCTCAAAAGGCGGCTCTGCTTAATTATGAAGTTCAAGTTAGACCAGAAGTTGGAAAATACTAAATTCCACATTGCAGACAGAGCCTGAGCAGGTGATGTCACCACTGCATTCTAAGGTGGCAAGTCCTCAGAGAAGTCACTTATCACCTTACCATGGAGAAAAATAACCGTGTCCAGAACACAAGAGGATGCTTTTAGGTAGCGTACAATCAAGTGTGCAAACCTGTGCAATACATACCAGATGAAATCCAGTTCAGAGGCTCAGGAAAACAAACAAATGAGGATATGCTTTAAAAAATAGGACTTAATATAAACAGTCGTGAGAGTAAAACTATTGCTAAGCACATAGGAAACATAAACCAGGCTTTCAGGAAGGAGTTTGGCACATGTGTGCACTGGTAGGAGGTGTAATGTGCAGAAATCCGGCCTTTTGTGGCATAGCAACTAAAGTTCCTTTTCTATTGTCCAGACAACCTTAAATATTCCTTTATGCAGTACTATTTTAAAAAGGCCATCTACTGTGCACAATGTGTTAGCATCAAGGACATGAAATTTATCTGGAATATACCAAAACTTTAATCAATAGACTAGGACCAAAGCTTTTAAAAACAGGTTTTCGTAGATAAATCATTATAAGTTATTATTTCCTCGCCATAGGTAAGGCATGATAGATAACTTTACTTTTTCTCAGTCACTTAGTGTGTAGGTAGAATAATGACCCTTAGCAGGATGACCTTTTGAATGTGTTGTTAGGCAGCATGGAAGCATTATGGTTAGAGGTGGAATTAAGATTGCTAATCACCTCACCTTAAACTGGAGCGATTATCCTGAATTATCTAGGTGGGCCCACTGTAGTCACAAAGAACCTTCAGACAGGAAGGCGGAGAGACCAGAGTGAGCAGAAGAGCTTGGGTAAACTGGAGCCGAGGCTGAAGTGATGTGCTGTGTCCAAGATGTGCAGAGGCCAAGAGCTCAGGGATACATGTGACCCCTCAAACCTGGTGAATTCTCTCCTGGAATCTCTAGACAAAATATACACTTGATGATACCTTGATTTTAGCACACTAAGACCCATTTTGGACTTCTGACCCCCAGAAGTATAAAGAAAAAAAATGTGTTGTTTTAAGCCTCTGAGTTTATGTTAATTTACTGTAACAGCAGTAAGAAACTAACACAGTAAGATGGCTTTTATTTTTATGTGATGTATAGAATTAAATTGGATATGCTAGGAAATATTGGAAATTTATTGATTTATTTTTTTGTCTGAGCTGGAGTCTGGCTCTGTCGCCCAGGCTGGAGTGCAGTGGCGCGATCTCGGCTCACTGCATGCTCTGCCTCCCGGGTTCCCGCCATTCTCCTGCCTCAGCCTCCCGAGTAGCTGGGACTACAGGCGCCGCCACCACGCCGGCTAATTTTCTGTATTTTTAGTAGAGACGGGGTTTCACCGTGGTCTCGATCTCCTGACCTCGTGATCCGCCCGCCTCGGCCTCCCAAAGTGCTGGGATTACAAGTGTGAGCCACCGCGCCCGGCCAGGAATTTATTTTCTTAATATAGTTCTTCATATTAGAATAATGAGAACCATCGAGTAATGAAGTGTTCTATTTTGTGAAGGATGATTATATAAACAGTACGAAGGTTAAAAACCGGGCGGGACCGGCTGGGCACAATGGCTCGTTCATGTAATCCCAGCACTTTGGGAGGCCGGGGCAGGTGGATCTCTTGAGCCCAGGAGTCTCAGATCAGCCTGGGCAACATGTGAAACCCCATCTCCACAAAAATACAAAAACCAGGCAGACGTGGTGGCGGCGCCTGTGGTCCCAGCCACTCAGGAGGCTGCGGTGGAAGGATCGGAGCCCGGCAGGTGCAGGCTGCGGTGGACCGTGATTATGCCACTGCGCTCCAGTCTGGGTGACAGAGTGAGACCTTGTCTCCATTAAATAAATAGATAAATAAATATATATATAAGTAAAAGAGGAGGGTGTCTTTTGAAGGCTATTAAAGTCGTCTAAGTGTCCTCTGATTATATGAGGCTGGAATGGTGCATGGAATGTTGTGTTGAATAACCTGATACAGTCTCTGAAACTATAGAAGCATTAGTAATTTTAGCCTGAGAGTGCTATAATCTGGGATAATTTGGTCCAATACTTCCAGAGAGGGTTGAAGTTTTGAGATAGCTGGAGTTATTTCAGTTGAAGACCTGAATATGAGGCAACTGGATACTCAATTACAATTCAATTTCTACTCTTTATATAAGGTAGAAATGGGTAACATGTGGGACACTGTGTTAAAAGTAATGCAGCCATAGTGTAGTGGTAGAAGCAGATGAAAAGTACTATCATAGTCGTATAGATGAGGTACTGGAAAGAAGCAGAGTTGAAAAATTGGAGATAAATGTCAGTTTTCCAGAGCCATGGGATGAAAACCAAACAGGATTACAACAGATTCAATTCACTCAAGATGTCTAACTTGGTAATAGGTCAGAAAACTCAATTTGTCGTATTTTCTTAAAAGTACACAAAAATGTTCCTTTTGATAAAACACGTGTAGTGCACCTTCGGATTTGATTTTTCTTTATGTTCTGTAAACTGCTCACAGTAAAACAGAAAAAAAGTCTGACAAATATGATGGTCCTTAAACATTGTAGGAGTATGATGCTTCTCCAAAGAATAGAGGTTTTCCTAGGAAGGCCCTAAGCAAGGAATCAAGTTTCCTTTTGCAAGAAATAAAATTCTCAAAAGTTCCCTGCACCTTGGAAAGGCTCTGGTTGAAATTAATAGCACAACGTTATTTATTTAAATTTTAACTTTTAAGTTCAGGGGTACAAGTGTAGGTTTGTTACAGAGGTAAGCTTATGCCATGGGATTGGTTGTACAGTTTATTTCATCACCCAGATATTAAGCCTAATATCCATTAGTTGTTTTTCCTGATCCTCATAGCAAATATTACCCCCATAAAGTTTTATGGTTACTTTTTTCTTATCTTCTGATTAATGCCATTAGATTCACCAATTGAAATTATTTTTCAGTAGTTTAATTCCCTCTAGAAGGTTTAAAAAATGTTTCCGAATTTCCTAAGTCTTCTTTCTTTGTTAGTCTTCTAAAAAGCTATATTCAATAGAATTCATGTGCTTAGGTACAGTTTCACTAAAAGCGTATCTTCAACATTTGATCTGTTTAAAAGTTCTTAAGGTGTTAAGGAACATTAGGTATCAGAGTTTATGGCATTTGATTAATCTGAATAAATCTTGGCATCAAATTGAATTCAGCAAAAGTAACAGTGATAAATCAGAGAGCAATATTTGAAATGTCTCCAGGAAACATTTTAAAACAATTTTTAAGTTCACTAATTTGAGTCATTACACTTGGCCCTAATATGGTAGATTTTAAGTGAAGCTCAGTCGAACCTGGCAGATATCATATACAAACTTTTAATAGTCCTAACAATTCCTGTACCTCATTTGGATAAAGATTATTTCCAGAGCATCAGTGCTTTGACCAGAAAGGCATTTATTATTCTGTAACACTTTTCTTGAGAAATTAGCATGATTCATCATTTGAGTACGCTCTCTCAGATAAGATTCTAATATTTGGGTGTGAATAAAACTTCAGGGCATTGAAAACAGCTGGAAGATAGACAATAGGGTGATCATCCTCTCTTGTCATTCTCTATCAAGGTCCTCTTTAATTATTGGCCTAAACAGCTATAACTTTATGGTGAAAACAAACCGCTCGGATATAGCGTTAAAGGTTGAAATAATGAATTATACATAAATCGATTTAGTTCAGTTATATTCTGTTGAATTGGGAGAACATCGAATTTTTAAATTTCTCTGCATTTCTTGAAGTTAGGAATAAAAGCTGGGGTGGGGTCTCCTGAAATAATGAGGTCTAGAATAATTTCTGTTAAATTTACTTTTTAGTAGGATAAGTCTACTAAAATCAATATGAATGGAACCTTCAATGTACCACTGAAGATAATTAATCTTTGAGAGGTTAAGTAACCATTACAAGGTAATTTACCTAATTAGCAACTAAACCAACCAAATTTTAGATTTCTTAACTTTAAGACTATTGCTCACATAGTCACGTAAAGTATATCTTCCACATAGTCACAGGCAATCACAAGCTAACACGAGCAGTTAGCACAAAATAGATGTTCCACATAGAATGCAGAACAAAAAAAGACACTTTAAAAATCCTTTTCCCTTTTCCAAATTCATATTTAAAAAGTTTCTTGTGGAATTTCCCAAATGCCAGCATGGCCACATATAATACAGATTGATACTCAGACCTCTAATGAGAAACAGTTAGAATTATGCTAAACAAGGAACATTCTATATTGATTTCACAAATTCTCCTCTTTCCACTTATAGTTTCTCATAAAATGTAACATGTTTGTCTCGTGTGGAGTCTGTATAGAAAAAGTGTGATAACTGAAGATATAGACACACAGGTGTATGTATGTCTGTGTGTTCCTGTGTATTATAGCCTTTCTTTAATGGTTTTCTCTTTATATTTATATATTTATATATATATATATATATATATATATATATATACTTTAAGTTCTAGGACACATGTGCACAACGTGCAGGTTTGTTACATATGTATACATGTGCCATGTTGGTGTGCTGCACCCAGTAACTCATCATTTACATTAGGTATATCTCCAAATGCTGTCCCTCCCCCTCACCCCACCCCATGACAGGCCCCGGAGTGTGATGTTCCCCTTTCTGGGTCCATGTGTTCTCATTGTTCAATTCACACCTATGAGTGAGAACATGCAGCGTTTGGTTTTTTTTGTCCTTGTGATAGTTTGCTGAGAATTATGGTTTCCAGCTTCATCCATGTGTCTACAAAGGACATGAACTCATCCTTTTTTATGGCTGCATAGTATTCCATGGTGTATATGTGCCACATTTTCTTTTTTTTTTATTATACTTTAGGTTTTAGGGTACATATGCACAATGTGCAGGTTTGTTACATATGTATCCAGCCACATTTTCTTAATCCAGTCTATCATCGTTGGACGTTTGGGTTGGTTCCAAGTCTTTGCTATTGTGAATAGTGCCACAATAAACATACGTGTGCATGTGTCTTTATAGCAGCATGACTTATAATCCTTTGGGTATATATACATATATATATATAAAAACTATATATATATATTTTGGGGACGGAGTTTCTCTCTGTCACCCGGCTGGAGTGCAGTGGCACGATCTCGGCTCACTGCAAGCTCCGCCTCCCGGGTTCACACCATTCTCCTGCCTCAGCCTCCAGAGTAGCTGGGACTACAGGTGCCCGCCACCATGCCCGGCTAATTTTTTGCATTTTTAGTACAGACGGGGTTTCACCGTGTTAGCCAGGATGGTCTCGATCTCCTGACCTCATGATCCACCCTCCTCGGCCTCCCAAAGTGCTGGGATTACAGGCATGAACCACCGCGCCAGGTCTCTATTTAAGTTAGCTCTGTCCAGGGCAAACCAGCATTTCAAAGATACAAACTGTTTTTGCAAAAAACAGGTATACACCTATCCATAGTGCAGACATTATGTCTACTTATTTCTCTCTAAATAGATCTTTCATTTTAACAAGTACTTCACCTTCACAAAATTTAGTTGAGTCAGTGAACTCTTATCCAGATGCTATATCTTGGCCAGATTATCAAGAATTAAGCCTCACAGATAGGCTGTTTCCATTTCCTTTAACAAAGTTTATCAGTCCTGAGTTACTTCTTGATTTCTTGCCAGTGGCATATAATGATGACTCAGCCAAGTCAGTTCCCAGAGTTGGACTCTTTTTTTTCTTATACACAGGAAACTTCTTTTCCAAGAATACTTGTTCCAGTTGCTCACAATCTTCATAGTTGATGATTATAGAATGATCTATGTACTTTCAGTGTACCTTCAAAAATGAGATCTGCAGCTGGATAAGACGTGTGTGTGTGTGTGTGTGTGTGTGTGTGTCTTAGTAGACTTAAACCGTTCATTGAATAAGAAGCCTAGTTGATAGTGTAAGGTGAGAGTTAGAAGAACAGGGAATTATTTGGTTTAAGGAATTGTGAAGAAATGTGCTATGCCATTAAAATTTTTCTCTACTTTTGTGTTAAATCTTAATTTTGTGCAGAATTTACTAAGCTGCAGGAAACTGTCAAAATTGACTCTTGCTAAGTTCCATATTGGTTTGTAATTATCTTAAAACAAAAGTTGGTTGATACTAAAGTGCAGTTTTTCCTCTAGCTTTCATAAATTGAGACAGGTCTTTTTCTCACCCTCCACATACCTATGGCTGGAAGCCGAGGTGGTTGTTCTTGGTTCCCGTTACAACTTCTAGACTGTTAATTTCTCTGCTCCTTGCAAATTAGACTGTTCCTTTGAAACTCAAACCCCTTGGAAATATCGGCCATGCCCCTTTGGTATTACCATCATCAACAGACCTCCCTCCTGGGCACTCTGGTCTTATTTTTTTTTTTTTTTGAGATGGAGTCTTGCTCTGTCACCCATGCTGGAGTGTAATGGTGTGATCTCGGCTCACTGCAACCTCCTCCTCCCGGTTTCAAGTGATTCTCCTGCCTCAGGTTCCTGAGTAACTGGGATTACAGGTGCATACCACCACACCCAGCTAATTTTTGTATTTTTGGTAGAGACGGGGTTTCGCCATGTTGGCCAGGCTGGTCTCGAACTCCTGACCTCAGGTGATATGCCTGCCTCAGCCCCCCAAAGTTCTGGGATTACAGGCATGATCCACTGCACCTGGCCTCTTGCCATTTATTTAAGGCTGTAGATCTTTTGCTCAATATCATCTTCAGGCAAGTTCAGCCATCATTTTAGTGGCTCAGCTTTCACGTGAAAGGACCAGTACAAACCTCGGTTCCCCGTTTTTTGACATCTTTATTTCCATTACTTTTTTTCTTTCCTCCACTTTATTGTCATCAAATCTGAAACATTTTCTATAAGGGTATATACCACCAGGATCTAGATGCAAATATTCTGCCTCCTGGACATCACTCCTTGCCAGCTCGTTGGCCCAGATGTCCTCATTCCTACAACCCTTCATTTTCACTGAGACTCTTCTTAGGACACAGCTGCTGCTGCTCCCTCACGATCCATCCGTACTCTCTTGCTTTCAGTTTCCACGTTTTCCTCCTCAAATGCCATAGTTCATTTTTAGCATTCCCTTGCAACTACCCTGAGCTTCATTTTCCCACAATTTATTTGTTTCTGTTTCTCTTCCCAAATTTTAAATATTGATGTTTCTAAGGGTTCTGTCCTAATTGCTCTTCTTTTCTCTCCACACACATACTCTCTCTAAGCTCTAAACACTACTAAACAGCTCATAATTTCCAGTCTTAGAGTTTGGCCCAGACCTTTATTCTGGGAGTTGATGATTTACATGACAATAGCACTCGAATAATTCAGAGGTAACATGTCCTGGTTTCCCACATGTCAGTAAGTGGCACTGCCAGCCATGCTAGACGCTTATAAGTCATTTTTGGCCCTTCCTCAATATTCTGACAATATCCAATTCAACATTCATTTAAAAAATATTTTGGTTCCAAATACATCTGTAATTTCCTCCACCTCTTTTGATTTCCAATGTCCCCAGCCTAGCCAGAGCCACATATTTTCTTACCTATGCTTATTTTCTTAGGTCATCCTTAGTCAACCTACTTTAATTCTTAATCTCCTACACCCTGTTAGCTACAGAGAAACCAAAGTGATCTCTTAACATGTCTTTCAGTTTCCAACTCTCCCACTTTTCTGGTGTACTTGGACTAACATTTATGTTCCTCATCATTACTAATGAAGACCTGTACTGTTTCACATATCCTTCTCTTTCAGCCACGTCTCACATTAGTCTTTCTCCCTTCTGTACTTCATCCAGATTCCTACTTTTCAGTTTTTCATTTCATCCAATTCACAGGTTTCTTCTACATGCCAAGATCTTGCTCATATATTAGGGTCCATGAACACTGGGGGTTTTTCCTAAAAGACGAATCTTTCTGTAGTGTATGAAAAGCTAACTCTTTTTATTCTCAGGTCTTACCTTAAATATTCTCACTTGAAAGAAGTGGTTAGAATCTGTATAATCCAAATTAATATTTCTTTTTTTCTTTTTCTTTTGAGACAGGGTCTTGCTGTGTCACCCAGGCTGGAGTGCAGTGGCACAATCTTGGCTCACTGAAACCTCTGCCTCCTGGGTTCAAGCAGTTTTCCTTTCTCAGCCTCCTGAGTAGCTGGGACTACAAGCGCACACCACTACACCCGGCTAACTTTTATTTTTAGTAGAGATGGGGTTTTGCCATGTTGATCAGACTGGTCTGAAACTCCTGGACTGAAGTGATCCATCCGCCTTGGCCTCCCAAAATGCTGGGATTACAGGCATAAGCCACCACGCCCGGCCCAAATTAATATATCTATATATAAAAATTATATGTATGAATCTTATATAATCTGAATTAAGATTGTATCTAATGTTCGCCCCAAAACCCTTGTTGTATATTCAGTCCCTTGCTTCACTTTGCATGTGAACACATTTTGTAATAATCTCTTCTCTTTGCTCAGTTGGGTTTCTGTGCCTGTCTTCGTCTTCAGAATTGAAACCCTGGGAGTACAGGACTGTGGCTTTCTTATTCACCACTGCAGCTCCGTAACTAAGAGAGCATCTGATACATATGTGTGAAGGGAATTGGTTAAATATAGACCACTATGTCCAGTGGAGTCCACAGCCTATTCACTTCATGTAGTTTCCAAGAAACAAAGGCTTCTCAACATATATTAATGAATGAGATATGGGCCAGGATATCTGGTCTGGCTGGAGATGGCTTAACTTTGAGTTCACTTGAGAGGGTATCAGTGTGAGCAGGGATGCTTTCACTCACTTCAAGAATTGCATGGTGTTTAGGGGGAAGAATCACCCTGCTTCTCTGGAGAGACATGAGGGCTCTGTGGCTCCTGTGGGCTCTCAAACTGTTGGAAGATGACTGCTAAACCTGAGTTTTCAGGTCTCCTAGTTATATTCATTTAAACTTATAGATGATTTGTCACTATTTTAAGTTGTTTTTCACTGAAAATTCAGTCTGAATATAGAGCCTTATTTCATTCAGAACAGAAAGAATGGGTTACGGTGAAATCTGTTTATCTATAATTTTTAAGTAAGTACAATTTTATAAACCAGTTATTCCTAACTTGAGAGGCCTGGAGGATTTATTACAATGTGTATTTCAGGGCCACATCTGCAGAAGTTTTGATACAACATTTCCTTACTAATCCCCCTGACAGCACATTTTAGCAGGCATCCTGTGTTATTGAGAAGCAGAACGTTTATGCACCACACTTTGGGAGAGAGAAGTGCATGTTGTGTTACCATTTAAAGATGCCTGGTTCTTGTGGGGCAAATTGGCAAATGATTTATCTGAACTAATGGCAGAGTGGAATTTTAATATTTTAGGGTTTTCAGGAATCTTAGAGCTGTTTTCATTTGTCTCATACATAGAGCCTGAACCTTGAAGACATTAATGAATTTGTCACAGAAATTAAATTGGGCCAAAATTTACATTTCCAACCCATGTCTGTGCTCTTCATTCTAAAGCACAATGGCCTAGAGTCATATTTTAACCTCTAACTTTTATCTTATTAAAAAATAAAATAAAATAAATAATTGTAAATACATGCATGTATTATACCTATATATACAATTTATATACATTACAATATTAATTTGAACTACACATGACATCACTAGTAAAGGCCAGTTACAGTTTAGACTGAGATAAGCCCTGTGAGAATTTACTAAGATCAAAAAGACTCCTTTTAATAGTGACTCAGTGGCACCTACTCTAAGGACAAAGGCTCCAGTATGTATCCTAATCTAAGTTATTACTGAATGTGAGTCCTGTGATAGCTTCTAATGAAAATTTCCCATTGGAAAAAATCAATGTTAATAACTGGAACTCGAGAGCTGTAATGGGTTCTGCTGTGTTTTTCGGGCTTAGACTGTGTGCTATAATATGCTAAGAAGAGGAGTTGATGACCTGTGAGCTCTGGTCACTTCCTGATCTCATTTGATTCTTTGGTCTTTAGTTTTAAAAGGGTGATCAGAGAGGTTGCTTTATAATGGAGAAGTTGAACAAAAGGACCATCAACCTGCAGGCTCACTGGCACAGCGCAAGTTTCACCGGATAAGCATTTCAGTAAAGAGGACTATTGCCAACAGCAATACTTGCAAGGAAGCTTTGTTCCAGAGAGGATTTTTGTTTTTAAAGAAGCTGCTAGAAAAACTGACACTAGAAGCTAACTAGAGTCACTCTTTCTAGATATCAATGAAATTGTAAGTCTGAAGACATTACTTACCTAGATACAGAAATGGACTTTATTTAAGAACCAACTTTATACATATCTAATATACCTAGGCTTGTTGATCAAGTTGGCTGGCTGGGGAAGAATAAGACCATCTAGAAGATCCACATGATGAGAGAAAGCATTCGGGGAGGGCAGACAGATACTTGATGCTGGCCACAGATAGAACTCAGAGACGCTCTGTGATTGAAGTGGTTCTAATACCTAGAAGCTTCGATTTGCTCTTATAACGTGTTCTAAAGCCATTTAATTCAAGACTACCCTTCCTGGTTGGTACCTGTAGATGTAATGCATCTCCTAAGGTATTACTCTAGGCTCCATCGGACAGAACAACTACATGGAGGTAGGTGGTGGAGCCTCCGGACTCCACGACACATTTCACAGTGCTGTTTACTCCAAAACACTGGCCTAATTGAACTAATGTAGCTATTGGGTAAGACGAGAAGTAATACACGAACATTCTTAAAGTCTGTTCTCTTTTGCCTTGTGACCTTAAACATTTGAAAGACCAAGATGAACACTATTGAATAGAATTGTGTTTCCATCGTCATAACTAACCTGAAAGCCTAAGTTTTACCTCTTTCACTGCACATCCGATCTATTTTATGGGCAGAAGAGCACAATGGGCTCAGCTATCCAGGCTTTAGGAGTTATTTTAATCTTTAAAGGACAATAGACACAAGTAAAAGTACATACATAAAGTAGGTATTTTATATTTAATTTTTATTTTCATATGCATGAAAAGGGTGTTCCAAAAAAAGATTAGAGAAGTCCATGGCATGTCTTTCTGGTTAATGTTACTTTATTTTTTGGTTCATCTACCATACTACTTACAAGTTACTTGATTTTGTTCATGGAAAATTATTTTAAATGAATTGATTTTACTTTTCATCAGCACAGTTGTTGACTAATACCAAAGTTAGTTAGAAGGTTATGATTTTTGTATTTATAGAATGGCAGGGGCAGCATTTAGATAATACATCATAGTAACTTGGCATTTATGAAATATTAGTTTTCCATAAACATGAACTCAGAGAGGAAGGTTACATTTTTTTAAATTATAATAACATTTTGAAAAGCATCTGTCCTTTAAAATGTTACTGAAATATATATTGGAACTGGTGTTTTAGATGCCAGTCCTTCCTGAAGAGTGTTTTGAGATTTTTTTCAAATACTGCCTCAGTTCTATATAAAATAGAAAAAATTCTGCCTTGTAAAATGACTACTGGATGTAGGTAAGAAGAAGTTAAGGAAATATTACATAAAAATAGATTTGCAAAGGTAATTTGCTGGAGGATTATTTACACTTTGATGAGTGGATCTGGATATTTTGATACTAAGTGAAAGTGGTTCCACTGGAATTAGAAGGGAACAGAGATCTGCAAGCAGGAGTGAAAAGAATGTGTGTAAGCCGGGCACGGTGGCTCATGCCTGACCTCAGGTGAGCCGCCCACTTCAGCCTCCCAAAGTGCTGGGATGACACGCTTGTTAAGTGGTACTCTAATTAATCAGTAACTTAAACCTCAAAAGAGATTCATTATGTACACAAAATTAATCTTGTGTAATCAAGTGTATAAGTAAAATTAATTGAAGAAATCAAAAAACGCACGGTGGCTGACACCTGTAATCTCAGTGCTTTCGGAAGTCCAGGTGGGAGGATCCCTTGACTTAAGGAGGCTGAGACCAGTCAAGCAACACGGTGGGACCCATCTCTGTAAAAAAATTAGCCGGGGATGGTGGTGCGTGCCTGTAGTCCGAGCTACTTGAGAGGCCGAGGCAAAAGTATCGCTTGAGCCTAGGACTTGGAGTCTGCAGTGAGCTATGATCACACCACTGACTCCAGCCAGAGCAACAGAGGGAGACAATGAGAACACGTGGACACAGGAAGGGGAACATCACACTCTGGGGACTGTGGTGGGGTGGGGGGAGGGGGCAGGGACAGCATTAGGAGATACACCTAATGCTAAATGACGAGTTAATGGGTGCAGCACATCAACATGGCACATGGATACATATGTAACAAACCTGCACATTGTGCACATGTACCCCAAAACTCAAAGTATAATAATAAATAAATAATAAACCACAAAACACTTGTAATTCCACATCCAGATATATAAACCACAGGAATACTTAGATAAACACACGCTATACACACATATAGTATATATATGATAAAATATATTTGTATGTTCAACTTGGGAAAGGTTGATGATTTTAGAAACAAACTAATAATTCTTTTGCCTTGTGCTCTAATGATTTTCAATATGAAGATGTATTTGGGATCAAATACATGAGGCTCCACATACAAGACATCTTTCTTTCCCCTCTTCTCAGCACCATTTTTTGGCTGATTATTGGACTACAACTGGGAGATCTAGAACTAAATTCCTGCTTAGTGTTTACTTGTTCAGAGCATAGGCTTTGAAATCGTCCTGTTTTGCCTCAGTCTCCACAGTGGTACCTACTAACCTCATGACTAGGGGATCGTGTAGCATTTCTCTAAGCCTTGTTTTCTTAGCTGTGAAGTGGTAAATTTTGGAAGTGCTTTGTTCATAGGATTTCTGTGAAAACTGAATTGGGTAAAGAATGTAAGGCATTTAGCACAGTAAAATAACCTGGATTACAGTAACTTTTCCAGGAGTGTTTATTAGTACTTAAACTGTCATTGTCATCAAAATTCTGTTTTTACATATGAACTTAGAAATGTCATTGTAACCTTCTCAACTCATTTGGTCATTTAAAATGGAGAGGTTGAGTTAGGTGTTTCTTAAATTTCTCTTTAGCTCTGATACTATGAGTCTGACGTTAAGTAATGCAAAGTTGGTAATTAAATCTTCCCCTTTCGTGATGTAGGAGAAAGGCATAAAAAATTTCTGGGTGACTGGATTCCCTTGCAAGTTTATTAGAATTGTAATTACGTAGCATTTTGAATAAAGCATTCATTCTGGAAATCATTAAGTTTATTTTTCTTAACTCCGTTATTTTGTCAACTGTGGAAAAATTGGGATTTAGGAGTAACCTCTGATTTAAAATTCCACCTACTAACCATTTAAATTGTAGTCTTGTAATTTCCTAACTTTAGTCTTGAAGGTGTTTCTCATTCTTATGCGTTATTATACTGTATTATATATTTATGCAACATAAAATTTATAGTTTTAACTATTGCACATGTTTACATATGAAAGGTGTAATTTTGAACTTATCATTATTAAATTTGCTAGTTTTGCTTCACTATTCATTTTGGACACTTATCCATATTAGTACATGCAACTCAAGTTTATTCTTTTGAGCTACTGTATATCATTCAAATGTATGAATAAATAACCTTGCTTTGGTGGACATTTAAGTATTTTCATGTATCAGTATGAAAAGCAGTTTCAAAATGAACATTCAAATATACATTGTCATATATGTGTATAATATTTGTATATATGAAGGTTCCTGTGGGTCATATATCTGAAATCAAAATTACAAGTGTTTTGTACCTTCTATAATTAATTTTACTCTCAATTTTAAGTAAACAAGATTAGTTTTTGCACATGATGCATCTCTTTATTCAGTTAAAATTACTGACATAATTAGAATACCACTTAAAACTTGAGAATATTTTCAAGGGTATTTATGCAAAACTTACATAAATGTGTTGAAAAGTCCTTTTGTATATATGTAGAGATTACATGGTATGTTAAATTCATCAATTTGCCTAAATATCAAGTTATACTTAAGTAGTGTCCATACACCATGCTTTTGCTTGACTGAACTCCAATATGTATATCGGGAGTACTTTTTAACATTCATAGGTTAAGTGGCCTGTTTTGGAAAATGATATTAAAAATGGAATTCAGATGAATGCTTAAAGATTAAAAATGAATGAGCTTTCGTATTAATCATCAATATGACAACCCTAAAGGGAAGCATGATTTTCAAATGTACCTCCTTGTAGGCAGGATAATTCAGAAATGCACAGTGCATATTAGATATGGGATTTGAGTCGTAGTGTATTTCTCTAAGAATGTAATTTATTGTACTTTCACATCCACCCCACTGAATATGCAGAGTTTAAGATGCAATGGCCAGAAGACACGAGCGTGTCACTAGAAGGATGTGGACGTGGGCTCCGGGGCTGTTGATGATGACGGTGGTGTTTTGGGGTCATCTGGGGAATGGACAAGGCCAAGGTAAGTGCAAGGATTTTCTAATTCTTTGCGAGTTGGATGCGAATTTCACTTTGTGATGAAATTATGTTTAGTGTTTGGTTTGATGTTTAAGCAATTTGTTACAATCTTCCGTCAGGTTTTTGTTACAGGGTATTGTAATATCTCTGCAGTTAAATTGAAATAGAATTAAGTGTGAGTAAATGCATCAAAATTGAAGCCATGTTTCTGAAATTGGCTTTTCTCTGTTGTAATTGATGATATGTATATATATGTGAGGTATTATGAGGCCATATATATGCGTGTGTCTCTGTTGCATTTGGTGACATGTATATATATGTGAGGTATTACGAGGCCATATAAATTCGAGTGTGTGGGTTTTGGGTGGGTGGGTGTGCCTGTGAGTTTGTGTATGTGGTATTTTACAGGAACACGTAGCATATAAAGTTGTTGTGATTTTGAAGAAAAGTTTTTGGACGTTTGTCTGTTTAGGGTTTTTATGTTTTTGGATGTTTGTCTCTTTAGGGTTTTTATGTTTAACATTTTAAAATTTCAAGAACCTATTCTTAAAGGATGTGATGTTCTTTAGAAATTAAATGAAAAATGTGACGTTTCTCGTTCTTCTGCCAAGGGTATTTAGGGGAAATTAATGAGAGAGTGGAGCTGCAAGGTTGTGGCATCCTGAAATGTCAGTTGGAGAGTAGAAAAGGGCCATAGATTTTGGAATAAGGCTTTCAATACTGATTTCATCAATAGCTGTATGGAGTGGTTTGTGCCAAATCTAGTATCTGTGAATGTATTTTGTGATAAGTATTGTATTATTTTTGGAGGTGTGTTGCCTGCTCAGATACAAATTGCAATTCTGTACTTTATGTGATAAAACATCCTGACACCCCTGAAATTTTCTTTTCCTTTCGGGGCAAGTATATTCAGCATTGATTTTCTGCATTTTCAAGGCTTGAAATGAAATCTGTGAGCAGGAAGTTTACAGAGTTATTTCAAGGGATAGATATATTTCTCCAGATAAAATTGAAAGTGTGCAGTGTTATTATATAATTGTGATGAAGTTGAGCTTTGCTAGTTTGGAGTATCTAATAAAGTTTAACACTTTTTAAAAGATCCTTCAAAAAGATCAGTTTTCTTGCCATATGTAATATTGTTCAATGAAGATTTGAAATGAAATAGATATTTTTTCAAAACCACAAATGCATCTGTGCCTTTGTATATGAACAGTTGTATATACATGTAAGCAGATAATACATTTTGTTAATTAAGATCAGCTTTGATTTTAATTTTTCTTTCCTGTCATTCAGAATTTGTATTTGCATCTAATAGAATTCTCATTTTTCTTTTGTGATAAAACTAATGTAAAATATATTCAATACACATAGTAGTTTTTTTCACCAAAGGTCTAAAACAAGAATATGTAGACAGTAGCTACGTTGGATTTCTTTGGCTATAAGAGTTGTCTATTTCTCTGGTGATGTGTAGAATTACTAAAATGCAGCATGACAACTGTTTCTCTGTAATAGTGATCCAACATGACATGTAGTATTACACAGGGTTGCTAATACCTTCCTCTGACCATCATTTCCAGTAATTGTGGCTTGTTTTAGATGAGGAATAGGTTATTAGATATTTAAAATATTTGAGAAAAATAGGTATCTTCTCTCTTATTTACCCAAACCCTTTTATTTACTCAATATTGATGGCTCAAGTATTCTATCTTTCACTAGGGACCATCATTTATTAAAAAATGGCCTGAAATCAATTCCAAGTCTAGCTGTAGTGAAGCTTCTAGTGGGAAATGCAAGTTAAGTAATTTGTTTTCTTTCTAAAAGGATAAATTAAAATAGACAATGATTCAAAGAACAAAACAACTTAATAGAAAACATAATGGAATGCTTTGATACTATGATTCAGGGAATTTTGCTTCCTTAGTGGTAGCTAGATTGAGTGAAGGAGATTGCTTAGGTATAATGAGCAAATCTTATAATTGCAAGTATAACCCAAGCTGCATATCATCATTTAGCTCAATAAGCCTCATTAAATATTAAATATTACCTTTTAACTTTTATGCAATTAAGCAGAATTTAAAAATAAAAGTTTTAAAAATTAAAGTTTTTATTACTAAGTATCTTTTAAAATACAAATCTCACAGCTCCTTATTGTCAAGAAAAGAACACATGAAAATTTATAAATAAGGTTTTCTCTCTATTAAATTTACAGTCTTGCATTAAATATTGGTTATTGGGACCCACCATGTCCATGATTATGATTAAGTATCAATGAAAGATGACTCTTGCAGCAAATATGCATGCAAATGTTTTAAGAATATTTTCACATTATTTCACATAATTTCTTAAGCATAATAGGATAAGTAAATTATACTTTCTACACAAGCTCTTCATATTTATGAATAGACCATGTGCTAAATTTTTCAATCATTGGGGAATCCCAATGTCATATTTATGAATGGACCATGTTCTAAATGTTTCAGTCATTGGGGAATCCCAATGTCATATTTATGAATGGACCATGTTCTAAAAGTTTCAGTCATTGGGGAATCCCAGTGTCGTATTTATGAATGGACCATGTTCTAAATGTTGCAGTCATTGGGGAATCCCAGTGTCGTATTTATGAGTGGACCATGTTCTAAATGTTTCAGTCATTGGGGAATCCCAGTGTCGTATTTATGAATGGACCATGTTCAAAATGTTTCAGTCATTGGGGAATCCCAGTGTCGTATTTATGAATCGACCATGTTCTAAATGTTTCAGTCATTGAGGAATCTTCCTAGAGAAACCGTGTGAGAAATTGTAGCTAAGCTCAAAAACGGAAGACAAAAATCGATTTAACGAGGAATGTAGATTAATGTCACAGTATTATCGCGACTGTGTGCAACCACTACTTATAAACAATGATATAAGAAATGCAATCTGAAATCTGAATTCTAAATAGGAATGTAGTGCCATTATCCCTCTGGGACCCTTAGGGTCAAAATAAGATAAAAGTGATGAATGGTGGGTTGGAAGTCAGTCAGTGATCCTTGTCAAATTTTTGTATCTGTCAAGAAAAGCATCTGCTTGAGGACATCCATTTTCCTACTTCTGAGTTACAGAATAATAGGTACTTATCCTGAATGTGACATTCCCTGACGTGGACTCTGTCTTTGCTGCTTAGGTGGTGTGTGCATGAGAAAGTGCTTAACATCTGAAAACGGAGACAATCCTTAGAGAAAGATATATATGAATTTTAAAAGGAAATATACCTACGATGGAAATAAAACAAATAGCATAAATATCTAGCTGTATTTGGTCTTTTTGGTAACTATTACAATATATACATTTTCAAACAACTAAGTTCAGCACTGACTTTGGGAGAATCTAGATAAAACTGAACTGACATATAATAAGCATTGGTGTAATTAATAGCACAGCGGGCAGAACCATGGGGGTATTTCCTGAGGAAGAGGGACTATAGAGAGGCAAAAGAAAACCCAGCTCATTCTGGGGAGTGCCAGGAGCAGTTATTATATTCAGAACTGAGAACTTATTTCTAACTCACCAACCCATAGTTCTGGCTGAAGTGCAGTGGTGCAGTCATAGCTCATTCTCAGCCCCAAACTCCTGGGTTCATATGGTCCTCTCATCTCAGCCTCCTGGTAGCTATGACCACAGGTGTGCACTACTTTGTCCAGCCAGTTTATTTTATATTTTATTTTCATTTCATTTGTAAAGACTGGGTCTTGCTATGTTGCCCAGGCAGGTCACAAACTCCTATCCTCAAGCAGTCCTCTAACCTAGGCCTCCCAAAGTACTGACATTACAGGCATGAGCCATTGCATCTGGCTCAAAAATATTTCTGTCCTAATGGCTTTAACAAAGAAGTGCCGTTTTGGGGATATATACAATGGTGTGCTGCTTGGGAGTGACAAAAAAATAATTATAAGAAGAATGGAACGAATATGTCAGTATGTTTTCAAAAGCAAGTTAGCCCAAGTTTTTAAACAAGCATAATTTTAGGGTTTTTGTAACTAACTTAGGGTTTAAATGTAGCAAAAATTTTAAACATTATCATGCATACACAGAAAATTTTAATCAATTTGGTTTCCATGATGAATTTACATGCTTAAATTCCTAATTTCAATTTGCTGCTAGATATGAGAAAGTTTGAGATTTTGAAGAAGCAAGTGGTTCTTACAAATGTAGCAAACTTAAATTTTGAGGACAATTTAATTTAACTTCCATTTTTATGACCAGATTTTGGGTCAGCTGTTAAGCATTCAAAAAATAAAATCTGATAATATCTGGCAATTCCAATTTTCACTTTTATTGATCTTCACCATGAAATAATATATAAGCTAAGGGGCAAAATTTTGGAAAAGCAGATCACTTTGTTGTCCTATTTAGCAAGTTCTCAAATTATGCCATCTTGGAATCATTACAAGTAATTATACGAAGACAGTATCTTGTGTTTTGTATTTCATTGTTACACATCCAATTGTTCTCTAGAGATATCAGAGAAAACCCACTCAAGAAGGGAAGGTTAGATAAACAGCCCTCTCTCTCTCTCTCTCTGTCTTTGCCTCCATTTGGTTCCTTATGTTCATTTCTCAGTGCATTTCAGTTACTTTTATTGTTCCCTTCATTTTCTCTTTCATTCCAGAAGTTTAAGTGATTGCATAATTCTTTTGACAGCTGAAAGTAGTATCCGACTTTGAATGAAAGGTTTACAGCTACAGCTTTTCAATTAGAAAATCTCAGATCATGTGATCTATGAGTTTTAATATCTTAGGATCTCGACCAGTAAGGAATAATCACTTTGAAAAACCTTGATGCTACCTAGAGTTTGTGTTTTGTGAGGTTGCTTGGTAAATTATTTTCCTTTGATAATTGAATATTGCTTCAAGAGAGGTGAGCTCAGACGTTTGGCAATGAATATTGAATGTGTATTCCAAGAGACATGACCTTAAAATATCATCAAGCTAAGTAGTAGTGAAATTGAACTCTGCTGTATAATAGAAGTCAGTGTTTCTTACATCTTTGTGATATATAAATATTTTTACATTGTGGTAGATAATAATTTGTATGGGAACATTTAATTGAATTTAATTTATCCTATGGCAGAATTATGTTGCATAGGTCATTTTAGTTTTTGATTTAAGCATCTTAAAATTACAAATGCAAATATTCAACACGTAAAACCCACATGAATACACACTCCCAAACATTTGAAATCCTAACAGTCATTTCCAACAGCTTTTTCCTACAAAAGAAGTCAGCTCTTCTTAGAGAAGACATGCATTCCCATAGCTTGAGAGGTGCACACTATAAGGTAAACAGAGAAAGGATTACAGCAGTTTAAGTATACCAGCGGATTTACTTTATAGACAATAGACTTTTGAATTACTTGTCTTCAAAATTTGGTTTCTTGAGAAAATTATCTGTGTAGATTAATCATGCATTTCAGATACTTTCCAGACATCTGAATGTTGTTTTCTTAAAAGTAGCCAGCACGCCTTTTTATGCAGTCTGCATGGGAGATAGTAAGAGATGTGTATGCTGTATATCTACTAGTAGAGATTTGTTTATGAGTGCTTCCTTAAAAAATTATTTTTTCTGAAGAAAGGGATTTCTTTTTTATAATTTAGATTAGATGATTTTAAATGTTTTTAGGTTTTAACCTCTCTGATCATCAGGGTCATTGCCATGGAAAAAATGCAAGTTATAGCATATTTCATTTTTATAAGGAAAGAAGTTGATAATTTAGACTTTTTTCTTTTACTAAATTGAATTACATCACTCAATATTTGGATGGCATTAATTCACAATAGCAACAAAAAAATCTTACTATTCAACAAAATAAAGTATGATTTCCTTCACATTTAACTTAATTTGTTCTTTAAAACATCTCCTAACGAAGGTTTTCTCATCCTCTGAAGCTGAATTTATTTAGGAAAAAATATTTTAAACACCATCCCAAGTGATATAACTATTTTTATTGAGCTTTGATGTTCTATTTGAACATATTTGAAGACTGTACAAGCACTCAATTTAGAATTAAGATTTTATTTGGAGATTTTGGTTGTATTTGAAATCTGTTGTGGAATTAAACATGAAGAATACGTCAATTTACTAGATGTCATTGTCTATGACACATTTTAGTCTTATCTTTCTGCCTATATGTAAAGAGGAATAGAAATAATTGGTATAAACAGGAAAAAAGAAGTAAAGTGGTAGGATCAGATGTGAGAAATATATAAGCTAAGATACTCTTTTTTTGTTTGTTTGTTTTTTGTTTTTGTGAGACAGAGTCTTGCTCTGTTGCCCAGGCTGGAGTGCAGTGACACAATCTTGGCTCACTGCGGCCTCCACCTCCCAGGCTCAATGGTTCTCCTGCCTCAGCCTCCTGTGTAGCTGGGATTACAGGTACGCATCACCACACCCGGCTAATTTTTGGATTTTTAGTAGAGACTAGGTTTGACCATGTTGGCTAGGCTAGTCTCAAACTCCTGACTTCAGTTGATCCGCCCACTTCAGCCTCCCAAAATTCTGGGATTTCAAGTGTGAGCCACCAGGGCCAGCCTAAGCTAAGATATTCTAGAAGCTATTAATAGTAAAATATAATGTAAATTGTTTAAAATTAATCTGTATATGAAATTTTTTCTAGGACTTTCCTGCCAGAAAAGTAGGAATAGAATGGCAAAAGGAACGAGGTTCCTTCTACAAGTAGGCACACATCCTATTTCACTTTATCCTGTGATCAGTCTCATAACCATCTCCTGGTGTGAAGTGCTAAAACTGTGCTTTAAGAATAACTTAAGTCCTTTGTGTACAAACTAAAGTATGAGAGCCTGAACCTTGGAAACCAAGAGATTCCAAAAAGCCTTATGTGTGAGACTGGGTGCCACAGATCTTGGCAGAAATTACTGCTTATTCTTAATTCTTATTGTTCCTTTCTAGCACTTCAATTTATAATGCCAATATCTACCTCAGCCTAAAGACAAGCTCTAGAATCACTTGTGTTACTTATTACATTTCTTTTAAAAAACTCATGAATTACACATGAATTTCAAAGTTGCCAACTGAGATTCCAAGGACTTAAAAAAGAAAAAACGTGGCACCTTTCCATTATAAAGGCTGTACGCAGTCTTCATAGTGTTTGTCTTTAAGGGACAACATGCCTCATCCATCAGCAACTTTTCTTCCTTAAATCATCATATCTTGCCTAAAAAGGTTTTCTGAAAACTAAGATTTGCAGATTGTTATATCACATCTTAATCTACGTATCAACTTTAGCATTATCAAAGCATGAACTGTTCTGGGTTTTCATAGTTAATTATGTTTGTGGTAATAACTGGGATGCAATTGTTTTTCTTCTGATGATTTTGTACTTGCTTTTCTTATGGTAACTTCTGATGCTTGTTTGTAAGATCTTCCTCTCTTTTCTCCATCTGGTTATCTTCTTACCTTCTGTCCTTTAACTCAGATGTCACCCACACTGTGTGTCTTTCTGGATTGCTTCTTATTTAACTGTTGCTTCTCATAGTTTACATACCTCCTCCTGTACCACACTATCAACATTTCTCAAGCTGCACTATATGCTGGGTTGTGTCTTTATTTATTTATAAGTTCCTTGATAATTCGGACTATATATTAGTATATTCAAAAAATACTTATGAAGTGTTTACTTTGGGTCAGGAATTATTGAGTGAAGGAAATTGACCAAAACTCTGCCATCATGAAGCTCGCATTCTAACTTAGGGAGACAGATAACAGACAATGAGCCACATAAATATGCAAAGTATCGTAAGTTAGATGGTGAAAAGTAATCCTGGATGGGGATCAGATAATTTTGATAGGATAATTTTTAACTGGGTAGTCAAGAAAGGCCGCACAGAGAAGATGGCAATTGGAAGAACAAGGTGGTGAGAACTGCTGAGTCTGGAGCAAACACACAATTTGGAGCAGTAGAAGATTCCAGAAGTAACAGTATAGAGGCGAAGAAGTGGGAATTGTGTGGAGTCTTTTACTTGCTGTTGTAATGACCTTGGCTATGCTTTGAAGTGAGGTGGAAAGTTGGCAGGGACCTTAGTTTTCTTTTTAATAATTCACTATGAATTTTGAACGGTCACTATTATAGACTCAATAATTTTGCTTTATTACTCTTGCAATTGACTACAAAAGAGCGTATTGAAGAAATGTTAAATTCTAATTTAAACTGATTGAAATAGGTTTTTATCTTTTTATGTTTCTCATCACTGAATATCTCATTTTTAATTAGTTTGAAAGCATTCTAAGATAGTGAGCCAATGCAATTTAGCATAATGCATAACTTATTATTCATCAGATTTAGGTATTTAACCGAGGATGCTAATTAGGAAAGTAACTTGTTCTGTTGGATGATTTTGATAAAGCTACTTTCAAATGATTATCACATCCATTGATGTCATATTAAGTTGTGTTTCTGGAAACCAAATTTAGGCAGTGGTAATGAGTTAATATCTCTAAGTGGATACCTTTTATCTCTACAGTCAAGGATACTTGAAAGTGGAAAAACATACTGGCTTCAAGTCTTGGGAACTAGGACTTACCGGAAATGTGTGTGTTTTTTTTGTTTCCTGGTGGAATTGTCTTCTCGGAAAGATGGTGTTTCCTTTTCAATAGGAAAAAATTGATCCTATGCTGCTTTACTTTAATGCTTTGCTTTTGTCAAAATAGTGTTTTCTTAGGAAAATTAACCTATCATAATATAATGAAAAGAGAAATGCTGAAGACACAAAATGATGTCCATGTTAATATTGAGTAGGAAGCATCAAGGGACATGAGAAGAGGGAAGCGAAGAGAGGGAGAAGAGAAATTTATAGTGTAACAACAATTAGTAAAAAGGATTAGCATATACATGTAGTCAATAAGTCAATAAATGGCTGTTTATAGAAAGCCTACCAGGCACTAGGGGATATAGCAGTGAAGAAGGCAAAGACACAATTGGCTATACTGTAGTGAGGAGGGAAAGAGGAGGAAGACATACAAATACCTAAAAAAAGCAATGGTGTGAAGGGCTATAAAGTACACTACTACGAAGAAGATTACATGTGATAACATGGCTGAGTAAAACTGTCAAGGAGGAAGGCACTGATCTGGCTGTAGGTATTTCAGAGCATTTTTCTCTCTGAGGAGGTAATATTTCATTTGAGAGTTGAGTGAAGACAAAGAGGAAGGTACTTTGAAGATCTGGGGTGCTCTGAGCAGAAAGAAGGGCAGATATAAAGATTCTGTAATTTAAAAAGAGAGCTTGATAGTTTCTTACAAAGAAAAGAAGGCCGGTTTGGCTGGAATGTCCATGAAGGAAGAGCATGGAGAGAGATTACATGAGTGTTCTCAGGGACCAAATCTAGATCTTATATCAAAATGTGAATATAAATTAACTACATTGAAAAGTGTATGATGGATGTGTGATACGATGAGGTTAGCTCTTAGGAGGGTGTACTATTGTGGAAGGGTACACTAGTGAAGGAAGGGGGTTCATTTAGCTGACTATTGCACCTGTCCAGTTGAAGGATGATGGTAGTTGGGATTATGAGTGTAGCAATAAAGTTGGAGAAAATCAGTTGAGATTGGAAGTTGATTTGAAGATGATTGAATTTACTGAGCAAGAATTATATCAAGGTATTTGGATTTAGGGACATGGGGGATTATGGTCACTTTTAGTGATATGGCAAAGTCTTGATGACATGAGGCAGTTTGCAAGTGACAGAGGTGTGGGTAGGTGCGTATGTGTGATTGATTTTACATTTTTTAATCTTAAATTAAGACGCTAGTTAGAATCCAAGTGGAGACATCAAGTAGGCACTGACAAGTTGACTTGGCTAGAGATGTGAGTTAGATCATCGTAGCCTATAGAGCATGCCTAAAGTCATGAATCTAGGTGAGGGGTTGGAAAACTATTATAGCCCATGAGCCAGATCTGGTCTGCCACCTATTTTTGTATGGCTCATGAGTTATAAGTACGTGTGGCATTTATAAGTCTAAAATGTAAAATACAGGGAAATTTTTCAGCAGGGATAGTTCCATAAATTTGCCTCTTGGCAACACAAAGCCTGCAATATTTACTATCTGGCTCTTTGTCAAAAATGTTACTGACTCCTGATCTGGATGAAACCCTGTGAGGAGAGAGTGTTGACAGAAGAGAGAGAAGCATCACAGTGGAAATTAAAATTATGTCAACTGAAGTGTGTAGGGTAGAGAATTTAAGCCTGAGTATAACAGTAAGAGATTAAAATAACAGTAAATTCATTATCAGCGTGATCAATGAAACCTTTGGGGGCAAAGAGGAACTATCTTCGTCACACCTTTCACTCACTCATAGAAAGATCTTAGGCAGGAAATATAACTTGTTTGAAGATCTGAGATAAGGCTAATGTAGTTTGGACAAAGAAAGCCAATGGGAGGATGACATTACATCTGGCCAAAGATTTAGGGAAGAGCCAAATACTTCAGGCTTTTTAAAGTGATCTTTAGATAAAGAGGAGGTCATCAAGGCATTCCGAATTTGGAGGATCAAATCACATCTGATGGAAAAAAATCTGGCTGTATGTGCATCTAGGATGTAAGGAAGCCAACATGGATGTGAAGTTAAAATTGTCCATTGCAAATAATAAAATGAAGGCCCCAGGTAGCCTTGGCAAGGGCAGATTTGGTATAAAATCCTTATTGGAATGGGCTTAAGCAGTAACGGGAATACGGATCTAGCTGTTGTGTTTAGTGGAATTTTATCAGTCTTTTTGTTGTGTATGATATATAGATGGTCAAAATAAGGAACTTCTACATTTTCGGTTTTTGTTTTATTGTAATTGAGATTTGAATTAAAAATAAGAAACTTTTATTTTGAAACTTGGAGACTGTGTTTAAAAAGTATAGAGTAGGGCTAGAAAAAAACCTAAAACTCTCCTGATGAGGAGAGTGCTAATCGTGACTCTAATAATAATAAAATACTTTTCTGATAATTTTTTGTGTGTTTCATTATTTATATATGTATGGGAAGTTGTACCCTAGCCACATGCCAATTCACCTGGTGAACTTGCTCTTCAACGTGGCACAAATATTTCCTTCTATCTTTAGCCTTCCGGGGTTTCTCACATGGACTATTGGCTCTTCCTACATGAACCTGCTGGTAGTACCCTGTAGGAGACATGCTACTCCATGACAACAGGCACCACGCTGTAGGGGAATTACCATACCTGTCAATCACTATCTCTAGAATGTGGCCTTTCATGAGCCCTGAGATTTCATACTGTTTCTCTGAGCTGTAACAATATTTATATTGAAAAAATAAACATGTTCTTCTATCTTTAATATTTTATATCTTATAATTTGAATATCCCATTTTCATTATACTACTTAGCTGCTAAGTTATGTTATAAAAACAAGTTTTAATTATCTGCAAACACCTTCAAATCTAATCCTTACCGGTGAAGACTGATGTCTGGTTAACATCTGTTAGGACATTTATTTCCATACAGTATTTATAGCGCCTTTTTGTTATTGATTGGTATGATAAATGTGTAACTCTTACACAAAGACAAAATTTTTAGATTTTTGTATTTAAAATACTGGTTATCAAAAGAAAAACCCAGATGTTATTTGTTTATGTTTCTGCTTGAGGTACTGAATCTATTTCAAGTCATATTTCTCAGTATTGATATACTTAATTTTGCTGAAATAATAACACACTAACTTTAGCTACTTTTTTTCTCAGTGTATCTCCTTGTCGCTCACCATTTCCGCCTCATTTCACTTCTCATCTTTATTTCTTTTTCTTTGGTCTTCTTTTACTTTAGGGATTCTTTCAATTTAGAAGTGTTCTTGTTTTCTGTTAATTACTATTCTTCTTGGATGTACACAGTTATCCTTTTCCATTTCATTTGTGAATTCATCTCAGAGGCATTTTGTATGTGCCTTTTACTCATAGCTTCTCAGAAGTCCCTTTCGAGGTTACCGATTTAACATGTCATGTACTATAAGGTTTGCATGGCATGGTGGCAGCTGACTTTGGTCTTTACAAGGATTGAAATGTTCACTCAACATGGATTGGTAGAATTTATTTTTTCCTTAAACATTTCATCGCCTTGTAAACAAACAAAAGCAAACCCAAGACTCAAAACTGACATTACTATTGGTGCCCCTGGAAATAGCTACCTTCTCACTAAAGTAGATTTTGTCATCCAACTTTATGTGTTGTTGAACACACATGGTGCTGTATGAGCACTCACTCACTAGTCTAGAAAACATTGCTGTGACCAGTTACCAGAAAAATAAATTCAGATTGCTCTTCACCTTCCACAGATGACCCTTCTGAAAGCCATTTGAATTCATTATAAATTATAGTTATATTAGTGTGACTTTAATTCACTTGTAATCTGAACTTTATGTGCAATGCATTTTTTCCCGTGTTTAATCATTTTTGAATGCTAAATCATTTGCAAACAAATGGCTTGTCCTTGAGAAAGAATTTAAGGCTGAAAGTACATTAAGTGCCATCTGGGTATCTGTGTCAATGGTTTTGTCACTACAAATGTGTGTGTGTGTGCATATCACCTACTTTATCACATTTATTTGATAAAATTGATATGCAATCTCTAAATCATTGTGTCTCCAACTTGTGTTATGCCACAAATACAAATTTTTGTCCTAAAGTTGATGGTACCCTTTGTAAAACTAGAAGTTCTCATTTGTGCAAAGGAAGGAAAAATAAAACAAGAAACAAATTCAATAAAAAAATTAAAGGTCAGATTTCTTTTATAGCTGCTGAATTCCTTTCTTTCCTTTCCATCATCCTCACATTCCCAAATCTCAACAAAGTTAAGAAATTAAAACACACATCATGAGATCATATGTTCACCTTGTTCAGGAACTGAAGGATTACATATACAAGACTATACCTTAATAAGTAGAGGGAGAAATATGAAGATATGAATAGAATATGAAAATTTATTATAATGCAGTTGTATTCTAAAGTGTTTCCTAGGCAGGCTAAGAGTATGTTGCCAGGAAATTTTAAGAGACCCACTCCATTATATAGAAGAGGATGTGTGTAGATCTCTTAATTCTGAAATGTTTAGAACTGAGTACAACAGGTCTTTGAATAACGACGTTTCATTCAATGTCATTTCATTATGATGTTGATGAGAAAAAACAAATTGATTCCAATTGGGGTTCACTGTCTGTGTAGAGCTTATGTATTCTCCCCATGTCTGCATTGATATTCTCTGGATGCTCCAGTTTCCTCTCACTTCCCAAGGCTGTGCATGTGAGGTTGATTGACGTGTCTATGTGGTCCCAGTCTGAGTAACTGTGGGTATGTGTGAGTGCACCTGCAATGCGACGGCGCCCTGTCCAGGGCTGGTTCCCACATTGCGTCCTGAGCTGACAGGATAGGCTGCGGTCAACTGCAACCCTAAACTGAAATAAGTAGGTAAATAATGATTTTACTAGCTTTTATTAATCTTAAACGTATGAATAGCTGAAATTTATTTCAGCATTTAATATTAGAAGTGTTTTGATCTTTATTTACAAGTTTGTTGACGTTTTAGTTACCAAAAGCCATAGAAGCTGAACTCTTTTGATGTCAACCTATGGTAAAATGGGTTTCGCTGACTGTATTTTTGTACCAATTAACCATCCCCAATTTATCCCTCCGTATGCGTGTATCAAAACATCACGTGACCATAAATATATATACCTATGACCAGTTTTCAAGCACCTGTCAATGATGTTAAGTGAAGACTTATTGTAGTCCTTTTTTGGCATAACGAAAATGTGTGTGTTTTGTTCAAGATTGGAAAAGTTCTTTGTGTAAAGAACTAGACAGTAAATATTATAGGCTTTGCTGGCCATATGTAGTCTCTGTCTCTCCTTCATCTACTCATTCTTCTTCTCCCCTTCCTTCTCCTTCTTTAAACACTTCCAAAATGCCAAAACAATTTTTAGCTCTCAGCCATATGAAGCAAGCCATTGATTAAATTTGGCTTGTAGGCCCATAAGGTGTGAATTCCTTTACATCATCAGAATGCCGCATATATATGAAATGTTATCTATGAGAAATTAATGGGGCTCCCAGCAGAGAGAAATTAGCCTAAGTTAAGTTTGGGCTTTGGAATTCAGGGGAATGCCATGCACAAAAATGCTCTGCTTTTAAAACTAGTTACTAACAGTCCATTTCTGATATCAGAAATACATGAAAACTACCGATTGAACGGACATTATTCACTACTTTAGTGCTGCTACTCCTGTGTGGTGGAAAAAGAATCCAGAAAGTTTTCCTTTCCATTTGAACATTCATGCAATAAAAATTTCCAAATCTTTTTTTGAACAAATTTTTATCTTATAGCTCTCTTGTGTACTTTATAAGTACGTTTTGCTGCTTATTCTCAGTAACTGTATTGAAACAATCTGTTTTCCTTTATCAATCAAAATAAAATAAGAAATTTAGCTTAATACTAATATTAAGCTGAAGTGCAAGATATATGAAAAAGAGAGAAAAGAAGCAGGATAAACTGACCTTTTGATAACTGCAGAGGACAGCAGATCAAAGACTGGACTTTAACGTCTGACATTTTCAGAATCTATCACAGTAAGTCCACTGGGTCCAGAAATAGGTTTTAATCCTAGATTGAAATGACAATGCTGACATGACATTGAGTTTGATGGAAAAAGTGAAGTTAAAGTTTTTCTCAATATTTTTTTAAAATCAATGATTGATTTAACTATAAAATGGACTGATTCTGAAGAACTCATTCTGACGTTGGAGGTGAAAATGCTTTTACTCTAATCATTAAAATCAATTTCTCTAGATATCTGACTTTATTCTGCTTTATAACATAAAGAATGAAACTATATTTATTAATGAAGTGTAATCTAGCAAAGTGGCATAAGCATAATTATGAGTCACTTACTAAAGTTGTGTGTTTTTTTCCATTGCATGAAAACCCTGCCTTGTTTTAATTTTTATTGACTCTTTAAAAGCAATTTTAGGTTTGTAGAAAGAAGTGAATAAGCATTCACACGTCATCCTCAGCCTCTACCCCAATTTCCCCGATTTTTAACATCTTGCAATAGTGTGGTACATTTGTTATAGTTGATGAGTCAATATTGGTACATTACTATTGACTAAAGTATGTAGTTTGTATTAGAGTTTACTCCTTGTCTTATGAATTCTATAGGTTTTGTCAAATGTGTAATGACAAATAATCCTCATTACAGTGTCATACAGAATAATGGATTCACTCTCCTAAAATTCTTCCTTGCTCCATCCGTTCATCGTTTCCTCTACTAATTTATGTAGAAGATAAATTAGTAGATTGAGTTGATGGTTATAGCAGTTTAAAGCACAGATAGAAAACTAGATTGACCTGCCTACCCAGACTGTGCTTCTCACTCTCACTGTGCCCTTTCTTAACCTTTGGAAATGCTTTTATTCATATATAAAATAGGCTATAACTTCATATAGTTGTATTACAAAAAGTTAATGCACAGAAAAAGACTTGTGCTAGGTATATGGTTTCTTCTCAGTTAAATGGAAGCCATTGCGTGTGTTTGTCAATAGAATTCGTCATACTTTATCTCACATATCTTTACGTCATTGTTGGCACATGACATGTTTAGACTGCACAAATCTCCTCCAAATCCCTAATAGCCACTGATCTCTTTACTGTCTCCATAGTTTTGCTTTCTCCAGAAGGTCATGTAGTTGAATCATACGGTATGTAGACTTTTCAGACTGGCTTCTTTCACTTGGCAATATGCATTTAAAGGTTCCTGTGTGTCTTCTGTAGCTTGACAGAATACTATTCCATTGCCTGGATATACCACAGTTTATTTTTCCATTCACTTCCTGAAGGACATTTCGATTTTAGTGATCATGAATAAGGCTCCTGTAACATTCATGGGAAGAAGGCTTTTGTGTGCATGTAAGTTTTCAAATCCTTTAAGTAAATACCGGGAATGTAATTGCTGGGTTGTGTGGTAGGAGTATGTTTAGTTTTATAAGAAACTGCCAAACTGACTGCCAAAGTAGCTGTACTATTCTGCATTCTCACAAGCAATGAATAAAAGTTCCTGTTTCTCCTCACATTTGCCAGCTTTTGGTATCATCAGACTTTTGGATATTGGTCATTTTAATAGTCATGTAATAATATCTCACGGTTGCTGTGACTTGCAGTTCCCTAATGATACATGACTAGTAACTTCAAAATCCCCATTTGACAGCTGTATTTAGAACTTTGGACTATTTTTTAAATGAGTTGTTTTCTTTCTTATTTTCGAGTTCTCTGTATACTTTAAATACCAGTAATTTATCTGATATGTTTTGAAAATGTTTTGAATATGTTTTGAAAAAATTTTCTCCCAACCTGTGGCTTTTGTTTTCATTCTAAGCACAGTTTTAATAACAAAAGTCTTTAATTTTAATGATGCTCAATTTCTCAATTTTTTCTTTGTCTAACCCAATAAATCAGAAAGCTTTTTATCATTTCACATGACTTAATATTCAGGCAAGGTCTATATAGGCCCCTTTCAAACAGTCATAAAGTTTAGAAGCTCTGACCTCACAAACAATAACAACGACAACATAGAAACAAAAATGACAGCTTTTGATGTTGTCTCAGTAATTTCTCAATTCAAGAACAGATTACTGAGCTTTATAAGCAATACGTATAGATATCAATTTCACAGTAAAATACCTTATGATATTTATCAAATCACCTTAGTTTTGGTCACTTATTACTATTAGACTAAAATGTAATTTGTCAGACATGAGAAATCCTTTGGAGTATTTTTTAGAGAACCAAGTATTTGTTTTAGCCTTTTCAGTTCTTCTCTTGCTGTTTCTCCAGTATAGTCATTCCAATTGTCTCTATAGATGTATTAATACCAGGTACATAGTAAACACAATTATCTCCCACGTGTACCCCAACCCCCTTCCCTGTTCATGCAGTGAACATAAAGGAAGCAGGTCAAAAGGAAGCAGGTCATGTACCCTGTGATGTGCTGGGTTGTAAGGAAAGGTACACAATTAATGTACCATGTCTGAGTTTTCTTCTTCTCTGTATTTGTTCCATTTAATGCATGTATGTTTTTTATTCCTTAGGCCTCTCCAGTCCTAACACACTCAGGGATACTTGATACAGCTATAAGGCTGTGTCTTTATCAGGTACCTTTGGGTTACCCCCGGCCAGGGGTGGGAAATAGAGGAAGTGAATGTCTGTATCCTCATTAAGTATCACACAGAGCAGAAACATAAAGAAGCCTGTGCCATGAATGGGTCTCTTCTTTCTCCAAAAACCACCTACCCCTTCAACTCCCACTGCTTAAAGGAAAATCTTGTATTAGTCTCCCCATTTTCTCCTCAAACTTGCTTTAGCAAAGCAGTTCCTAAACCTCTGTTAATGTATGTCCCCACCCCTAACTCAACACACAGTCTCATGTCACATCACAGAAAAGAAGTTCAAAACAAAACAAAACAAAGCCACAGTCTTATAAGAAAAATAGGTAAGTTTTACAAAAGTTGTGTACTGTATCTCTGCTTTGAATTTTGTCATTGGCCAAGGATAGTAAAACTCTTGGAAAACTATAAAACAGGAACTTACGTAATATGTTTTACCCAAGATTTTTCAAACATTTTTGGAAGGATATTTATTAACATCTTGCAGAGGTAATGTTACATAAAAAACTTAGCATAAGACCAATCAGGTATTCTATGCAATAATGCAGATATATGAAAAAATAATACAATGAAATAAATGACTTTTCAAAAGGTATTTATCCTAGATCCACATTCTTTTTTTGGTTCAGGTGAGGCAATTAGAATGTGAAAAAAAGAAGCATAGAACAACTGTCTAATGAGAGGGACGAATGCTCCTGGGTGGAAAGTTATTAGAAGATAAATTAGTAGATTGACACTTTTGTGTAGTTTATATTTGGAGACATTCCTTTTTCCACTATTACCCTCTTAGCGCTCCGAATCTCCACTTGCATTTTCTACAGAAAGTGTGTTTCAGAACGGCTCAATCAAAACTAAGGTTCAACTCTTTTAGTTGAACAAACAGAACAGAAAGAAGTTTCACACAATTCTTCTGTGTAGTTTTTATTTGTAGACATTCTTTTTCCCAATATAGGCCTCTTAGCGCTCAGAATGTCCAATTGCAGTTTCTACAGAAAGAGTGTTTCAGAACGGCTCAATCAAAAGTAAGGTTCAACTCTGTTAGTTGAATGCACAGAACAGAAAGAAGTTTCATACAATGCTTCTGTGTAGTTTATATTTGAACATATTCTTTTTTCCACTATTACCCACTTAGCGCTACGAATGTCCAGTTGCATTTTCTACAGACAGAATGTTTCAAAACTGCTCAATCAAAAGTATGGTTTAACTCTGTTAGCTGAATTCTCAGATCAGAAAGAAGTTTCACAGAATGCTTCTGTGTAGTTTACATTTGAATATATTCCTTTTTCCACTACTACGCTCTTAGCGCTCCAAATGTCCAGTTGCATTTTCTACAGAAAGAGTGTTCAGATCTGCTCAATCAAAAGTATGGTTTAACTCTGTTAGCTGAATGCACAGATCAGAAAGAAGTTTCACCGAATGATTCTGTGTAGTTTATATTTGAAGACATTACTTTTTCCACTATTACCCTCTTAGCGCTCCGAATCTCCACTTGCATTTTCTACAAAAAGAGTGTTTCATAACTGCTCAAACAAAAATAAGTTTTATCTCTGTTAACTGAATTTACAGATCAGAAATAAGTTTCACAGAATGCATCTGTGTAGTTTTTATTTGAAGATATTCTTTTTCCCAATGTAGGCCTCTTAGCGCTTAGCATGTCCAATTGCAGTTTCTACAGAAAGAGTGTTTCAGAACGGCTCAATCAAAAGTAAGGTTCAACTCTGTTAGTTGAATGCACAGAACAGAAAGAATTTTCACAGAATGCTACTGTGTAGTTTATATTTGAATATATTCCTTTTTCCACTATTACCCTCTTAGCGCTCCGAATGTCCACTTGCATTTTCTACAGAAAGAGTGTTCAGAACTGCGCAATCAAAAGTATGGTTTAACTCTGTTAGCTTAATGAACATATCAGAAATAAGTTTCACACAATGCTTCTGTGTAGTTTTTATTTGAAGATATTATTTTTCCCAATAGAGGCCTCTTAGCGCTCAGAATGTCCAATTGCAGTTTATACAGAAAGAGTGTTTCAGAAAGGCTCAATCAAAAGTAAGGTTCAACTCTGTTAGTTGAATGCACAGAACAGAAAGAAGTTTAATACAATGCTTCTGTGTGGTTTATATTTGAACATATTCTTTTTTCCACTATTACCCACTTAGCGCTACGAATGTCCAGTTGCATTTTCTACAGACACAGTGTTTCAAAACTGCTCAATCAAAAGTATGGTTTAACTCTGTTAGCTGAATGCTCAGATCAGAAAGAAGTTTCACAGAATGCTTCTGTGTAGTTTATATTTGAATATATTCCTTTTTCCACTACTACTCTCTTAGCGCTCCAAATGTCCAGTTGCATTTTCTACAGAAAGAGTGTTCAGATCTGCTCAATCAAAAGTATGGTTTAACTCTGTTAGCTGAATGCACAGATCAGAAAGAAGTTTCACAGAATGATTCTGTGTAGTTTATATTTGGAGACATTTCTTTTTCCACTATTACCCTCTTAGCGCTCCGAATCTCCACTTGCATTTTCTACAGAAAGAGTGTTTCAGAACGGCTCAATCAAAACTAAGGTTCAACTCTTTTAGTTGAACAAACAGAACAGAAAGAAGTTTCACACAATGCTTCTGTGTAGTTTTTATTTGTAGACATTCTTTTTCCCAATATAGGCCTCTTAGCGCTCAGAATGTCCAATTGCAGTTTCTACAAAAGAGTGTTTCAGATCGGCTCAATCAAAAGTAAGGTTCAACTCTGTTAGTTGAATGCACAGAACAGAAAGAAGTTTCATACAATGCTTCTGTGTAGTTTATATTTGAACATATTCTTTTTTCCACTATTACCCACTTAGCGCTACGAATGTCCAGTTGCATTTTCTACAGACAGAGTGTTTCAAAACTGCTCAATCAAAAGTATGGTTTAACTCTGTTAGCTGAATGCTCAGATCAGAAAGAAGTTTCACAGAATGCTTCTGTGTAGTTTATATTTGAATATATTCCTTTTTCCACTACTACGCTCTTAGCGCTCCAAGTGTCCAGTTGCATTTTCTACAGAAAGAGTGTTCAGATCTGCTCAATCAAAAGTATGGTTTAACTCTGTTAGCTGAATGCACAGATCAGAAAGAAGTTTCACCGAATGATTCTGTGTAGTTTATATTTGAAGACATTCCTTTTTCCACTATTACCCTCTTAGCGCTCCGAATCTCCACTTGCATTTTCTACAAAAAGAGTGTTTCATAACTGCTCAATCAAAAATATGTTTTATCTCTGTTAACTGAATTTACAGATCAGAAATAAGTTTCACAGAATGCATCTGTGTAGTTTTTATTTGAAGATATTCTTTTTCCCAATGTAGGCCTCTTAGCGCTTAGCATGTCCAATTGCATTTTCTACAGAAAGAGTGTTTCAGAACGGCTCAATCAAAAGTAAGGTTCAACTCTGTTAGTTGAATGCACAGAACAGAAAGAATTTTCACAGAATGCTACTGTGTAGTTTATATTTGAATATATTCCTTTTTCCACTATTACCCTCTTAGCGCTCCGAATGTCCACTTGCATTTTCTACAGAAAGAGTGTTCAGAACTGCGCAATCAAAAGTATGGTTTAACTCTGTTAGCTTAATGAACATATCAGAAATAAGTTTCACACAATGCTTCTGTGTAGTTTTTATTTGAAGATATTATTTTTCCCAATATAGGCCTCTTAGCGCTCAGAATGTCCAATTGCAGTTTCTACAGAAAGAGTGTTTCAGAAAGGCTCAATCAAAAGTAAGGTTCAACTCTTTTAGTTGAATGCACAGAACAGAAAGAAGTTTCATACAATGCTTCTGTGTAGTTTATATTTGAACATATTCTTTTTTCCACTATTACCCACTTAGCGCTATGAATGTCCAGTTGCATTTTCTACAGACAGAGTGTTTCAAAACTGCTCAATCAAAAGTATGGATTAACTCTGTTAGCTGAATGCTCAGATCAGAAAGAAGTTTCACAGAATGCTTCTGTGTAGTTTATATTTGAATATATTCCTTTTTCCACTACTACTCTCTTAGCACTCCAAATGTCCAGTTGCATTTTCTACAGAAAGAGTGTTCAGATCTGCTCAATCAAAAGTATGGTTTAACTCTGTTAGCTGAATGCACAGATCAGAAAGAAGTTTCACAGAATGATTCTGTGTAGTTTATATTTGGAGACATTCCTTTTTCCACTATTACCCTCTTAGCGCTCCGAATCTCCACTTGCATTTTCTACAGAAAGAGTGTTCAGAACTGCGCAATCAAAAGTATGGTTTAACTCTGTTAGCTTAATGAACATATCAGAAATAAGTTTCACACAATGCTTCTGTGTAGTTTTTATTTGAAGATATTATTTTTCCCAATATAGGCCTCTTAGCGCTCAGAATGTCCAATTGCAGTTTCTACAGAAAGAGTGTTTCAGAAAGGCTCAATGAAAAGTAAGGTTCAACTCTGTTAGTTGAATGCACAGAACAGAAAGAAGTTTCATACAATGCTTCTGTGTAGTTTATATTTGAACATATTCTTTTTTCCACTATTACCCACTTAGCGCTACGAATGTCCAGTTGCATTTTCTACAGACAGAGTGTTTCAAAACTGCTCAATCAAAAGTATGGTTTAACTCCCTTAGCTGAATGCTCAGATCAGAAAGAAGTTTCACAGAATGCTTCTGTGTAGTTTATATTTGAATATATTCCTTTTTCCACTACTACGCTCTTAGCGCTCCAAATGTCCAGTTGCATTTTCAACAGAAAGAGTGTTCAGATCTGCTCAATCAAAAGTATGGTTTAACTCTGTTAGCTGAATGCACAGATCAGAAAGAAGTTTCACCGAATGATTCTGTGTAGTTTATATTTGAAGACATTCCTTTTTCCACTATTACCCTCTTAGCGCTCCGAATCTCCACTTGCATTTTCTACAGAAAGAGTGTTCAGAACTGCGCAATCAAAAGTATGGTTTAACTCTGTTAGCTTAATGAACATATCAGAAATAAGTTTCACACAATGCTTCTGTGTAGTTTTTATTTGAAGATATTATTTTTCCCAATATAGGCCTCTTAGCGCTCAGAATGTCCAATTGCAGTTTCTACAGAAAGAGTGTTTCAGAAAGGCTCAATCAAATGTAAGGTTCAACTCTGTTAGTTGAATGCACAGAACAGCAAGAAGTTTCATACAATGCTTCTGTGTAGTTTATATTTGAACATATTCTTTTTTCCACTATTACCCACTTAGCGCTACGAATGTCCAGTTGCATTTTCTACAGACAGAGTGTTTCAAAACTGCTCAATCATAAGTATGTTTTAACTCTGTTAGCTGAATGCTCAGATCAGAAAGAAGTTTCACAGAATGCTTCTGTGTAGTTTATATTTGAATATATTCCTTTTTCCACTACTACTCTCTTAGCGCTCCAAATGTCCAGTTGCATTTTCTACAGAAAGAGTGTTCAGATCTGCTCAATCAAAAGTATGGTTTAACTCTGTTAGCTGAATGCACAGATCAGAAAGAAGCTTCACCGAATGATTCTGTGTAGTTTATATTTGAAGACATTCCTTTTTCCACTGATACCCTCTTAGCGCTCCGAATCTCCACTTGCATTTTCTACAAAAAGAGTGTTTCATAACTGCTCAATCAAAAATATGTTTTATATCTGTTAACTGAATTTACAGATCAGAAATAAGTTTCACAGAATGCATCTGTGTAGTTTTTATTTGAAGATATTCTTTTTCCCAATGTAGGCCTCTTAGCGCTTATCATGTCCAACTGCAGTTACTACAGGAAGAGTGTTTCAGAACGGCTCAATCAAAAGTAAGGTTCAACTCTGTTAGTTGAATGCACAGAACAGAAAGAATTTTCACAGAATGCTACTGTGTAGTTTATATTTGAATATATTCCTTTTTCCACTATTACCCTCTTAGCGCTCCGAATGTCCACTTGCATTTTCTACAGAAAGAGTGTTCAGAACTGCGCAATCAAAACTATGGTTTAACTCTGTTAGATTAAGGAACATATCAGAAATAAGTTTCACACAATGCTTCTGTGTAATTTTTATTTGAAGATATTATTTTTCCCAATAGAGGCCTCTTAGCGCTCAGAATGTCCAATTGCAGTTTCTACAGAAAGAGTGTTTCAGAAAGGCTCAATCAAAAGTAAGGTTCAACTCTGTTAGTTGAATGCACAGAACAGAAAGTAGTTTCATACAATGCTTCTGTGTAGTTTATATTTGAACATATTCTTTTTTCCACTATTACCCACTTAGCGCTACGAATGTCCAGTTGCATTTTCTACAGACAGAGTGTTTCAAAACTGCTCAATCAAAAGTATGGTTTAAATCTGTTAGCTGAATGCTCAGATCAGAAAGAAGTTTCACACAATGCTTCTGTGTAGTTTATATTTGAATGTATTCCTTTTTCCACTACTACTCTCTTAGCGCTCCAAATGTCCAGTTGCATTTTCTACAGAAAGAGTGTTCAGATCTGCTCAATCAAAAGTATGGTTTAACTCTGTTAGCTGAATGCACAGATCAGAAAGAAGTTTCACCGAATGATTCTGTGTAGTTTATATTTGAAGACATTACTTTTTCCACTATTACCCTCTTAGCGCTCCGAATCTCCACTTGCATTTTCTACAAAAAGAGTGTTTCATAACTGCTCAAACAAAAATAAGTTTTATCTCTGTTAACTGAATTTACAGATCAGAAATAAGTTTCACAGAATGCATCTGTGTAGTTTTTATTTGAAGATATTCTTTTTCCCAATGTAGGCCTCTTAGCGCTTAGCATGTCCAATTGCAGTTTCTACAGAAAGAGTGTTTCAGAACGGCTCAATCAAAAGTAAGGTTCAACTCTGTTAGTTGAATGCACAGAACAGAAAGAATTTTCACAGAATGCTACTGTGTAGTTTATATTTGAATATATTCCTTTTTCCACTATTACCCTCTTAGCGCTCCGAATGTCCACTTGCATTTTCTACAGAAAGAGTGTTCAGAACTGCGCAATCAAAAGTATGGTTTAACTCTGTTAGCTTAATGAACATATCAGAAATAAGTTTCACACAATGCTTCTGTGTAGTTTTTATTTGAAGATATTATTTTTCCCAATAGAGGCCTCTTAGCGCTCAGAATGTCCAATTGCAGTTTATACAGAAAGAGTGTTTCAGAAAGGCTCAATCAAAAGTAAGGTTCAACTCTGTTAGTTGAATGCACAGAACAGAAAGAAGTTTAATACAATGCTTCTGTGTGGTTTATATTTGAACATATTCTTTTTTCCACTATTACCCACTTAGCGCTACGAATGTCCAGTTGCATTTTCTACAGACACAGTGTTTCAAAACTGCTCAATCAAAAGTATGGTTTAACTCTGTTAGCTGAATGCTCAGATCAGAAAGAAGTTTCACAGAATGCTTCTGTGTAGTTTATATTTGAATATATTCCTTTTTCCACTACTACTCTCTTAGCGCTCCAAATGTCCAGTTGCATTTTCTACAGAAAGAGTGTTCAGATCTGCTCAATCAAAAGTATGGTTTAACTCTGTTAGCTGAATGCACAGATCAGAAAGAAGTTTCACAGAATGATTCTGTGTAGTTTATATTTGGAGACATTTCTTTTTCCACTATTACCCTCTTAGCGCTCCGAATCTCCACTTGCATTTTCTACAGAAAGAGTGTTTCAGAACGGCTCAATCAAAACTAAGGTTCAACTCTTTTAGTTGAACAAACAGAACAGAAAGAAGTTTCACACAATGCTTCTGTGTAGTTTTTATTTGTAGACATTCTTTTTCCCAATATAGGCCTCTTAGCGCTCAGAATGTCCAATTGCAGTTTCTACAAAAGAGTGTTTCAGATCGGCTCAATCAAAAGTAAGGTTCAACTCTGTTAGTTGAATGCACAGAACAGAAAGAAGTTTCATACAATGCTTCTGTGTAGTTTATATTTGAACATATTCTTTTTTCCACTATTACCCACTTAGCGCTACGAATGTCCAGTTGCATTTTCTACAGACAGAGTGTTTCAAAACTGCTCAATCAAAAGTATGGTTTAACTCTGTTAGCTGAATGCTCAGATCAGAAAGAAGTTTCACAGAATGCTTCTGTGTAGTTTATATTTGAATATATTCCTTTTTCCACTACTACGCTCTTAGCGCTCCAAGTGTCCAGTTGCATTTTCTACAGAAAGAGTGTTCAGATCTGCTCAATCAAAAGTATGGTTTAACTCTGTTAGCTGAATGCACAGATCAGAAAGAAGTTTCACCGAATGATTCTGTGTAGTTTATATTTGAAGACATTCCTTTTTCCACTATTACCCTCTTAGCGCTCCGAATCTCCACTTGCATTTTCTACAAAAAGAGTGTTTCATAACTGCTCAATCAAAAATATGTTTTATCTCTGTTAACTGAATTTACAGATCAGAAATAAGTTTCACAGAATGCATCTGTGTAGTTTTTATTTGAAGATATTCTTTTTCCCAATGTAGGCCTCTTAGCGCTTAGCATGTCCAATTGCATTTTCTACAGAAAGAGTGTTTCAGAACGGCTCAATCAAAAGTAAGGTTCAACTCTGTTAGTTGAATGCACAGAACAGAAAGAATTTTCACAGAATGCTACTGTGTAGTTTATATTTGAATATATTCCTTTTTCCACTATTACCCTCTTAGCGCTCCGAATGTCCACTTGCATTTTCTACAGAAAGAGTGTTCAGAACTGCGCAATCAAAAGTATGGTTTAACTCTGTTAGCTTAATGAACATATCAGAAATAAGTTTCACACAATGCTTCTGTGTAGTTTTTATTTGAAGATATTATTTTTCCCAATATAGGCCTCTTAGCGCTCAGAATGTCCAATTGCAGTTTCTACAGAAAGAGTGTTTCAGAAAGGCTCAATCAAAAGTAAGGTTCAACTCTTTTAGTTGAATGCACAGAACAGAAAGAAGTTTCATACAATGCTTCTGTGTAGTTTATATTTGAACATATTCTTTTTTCCACTATTACCCACTTAGCGCTATGAATGTCCAGTTGCATTTTCTACAGACAGAGTGTTTCAAAACTGCTCAATCAAAAGTATGGATTAACTCTGTTAGCTGAATGCTCAGATCAGAAAGAAGTTTCACAGAATGCTTCTGTGTAGTTTATATTTGAATATATTCCTTTTTCCACTACTACTCTCTTAGCACTCCAAATGTCCAGTTGCATTTTCTACAGAAAGAGTGTTCAGATCTGCTCAATCAAAAGTATGGTTTAACTCTGTTAGCTGAATGCACAGATCAGAAAGAAGTTTCACAGAATGATTCTGTGTAGTTTATATTTGGAGACATTCCTTTTTCCACTATTACCCTCTTAGCGCTCCGAATCTCCACTTGCATTTTCTACAGAAAGAGTGTTCAGAACTGCGCAATCAAAAGTATGGTTTAACTCTGTTAGCTTAATGAACATATCAGAAATAAGTTTCACACAATGCTTCTGTGTAGTTTTTATTTGAAGATATTATTTTTCCCAATATAGGCCTCTTAGCGCTCAGAATGTCCAATTGCAGTTTCTACAGAAAGAGTGTTTCAGAAAGGCTCAATGAAAAGTAAGGTTCAACTCTGTTAGTTGAATGCACAGAACAGAAAGAAGTTTCATACAATGCTTCTGTGTAGTTTATATTTGAACATATTCTTTTTTCCACTATTACCCACTTAGCGCTACGAATGTCCAGTTGCATTTTCTACAGACAGAGTGTTTCAAAACTGCTCAATCAAAAGTATGGTTTAACTCCCTTAGCTGAATGCTCAGATCAGAAAGAAGTTTCACAGAATGCTTCTGTGTAGTTTATATTTGAATATATTCCTTTTTCCACTACTACGCTCTTAGCGCTCCAAATGTCCAGTTGCATTTTCAACAGAAAGAGTGTTCAGATCTGCTCAATCAAAAGTATGGTTTAACTCTGTTAGCTGAATGCACAGATCAGAAAGAAGTTTCACCGAATGATTCTGTGTAGTTTATATTTGAAGACATTCCTTTTTCCACTATTACCCTCTTAGCGCTCCGAATCTCCACTTGCATTTTCTACAGAAAGAGTGTTCAGAACTGCGCAATCAAAAGTATGGTTTAACTCTGTTAGCTTAATGAACATATCAGAAATAAGTTTCACACAATGCTTCTGTGTAGTTTTTATTTGAAGATATTATTTTTCCCAATATAGGCCTCTTAGCGCTCAGAATGTCCAATTGCAGTTTCTACAGAAAGAGTGTTTCAGAAAGGCTCAATCAAATGTAAGGTTCAACTCTGTTAGTTGAATGCACAGAACAGCAAGAAGTTTCATACAATGCTTCTGTGTAGTTTATATTTGAACATATTCTTTTTTCCACTATTACCCACTTAGCGCTACGAATGTCCAGTTGCATTTTCTACAGACAGAGTGTTTCAAAACTGCTCAATCATAAGTATGTTTTAACTCTGTTAGCTGAATGCTCAGATCAGAAAGAAGTTTCACAGAATGCTTCTGTGTAGTTTATATTTGAATATATTCCTTTTTCCACTACTACTCTCTTAGCGCTCCAAATGTCCAGTTGCATTTTCTACAGAAAGAGTGTTCAGATCTGCTCAATCAAAAGTATGGTTTAACTCTGTTAGCTGAATGCACAGATCAGAAAGAAGCTTCACCGAATGATTCTGTGTAGTTTATATTTGAAGACATTCCTTTTTCCACTGATACCCTCTTAGCGCTCCGAATCTCCACTTGCATTTTCTACAAAAAGAGTGTTTCATAACTGCTCAATCAAAAATATGTTTTATATCTGTTAACTGAATTTACAGATCAGAAATAAGTTTCACAGAATGCATCTGTGTAGTTTTTATTTGAAGATATTCTTTTTCCCAATGTAGGCCTCTTAGCGCTTATCATGTCCAACTGCAGTTACTACAGGAAGAGTGTTTCAGAACGGCTCAATCAAAAGTAAGGTTCAACTCTGTTAGTTGAATGCACAGAACAGAAAGAATTTTCACAGAATGCTACTGTGTAGTTTATATTTGAATATATTCCTTTTTCCACTATTACCCTCTTAGCGCTCCGAATGTCCACTTGCATTTTCTACAGAAAGAGTGTTCAGAACTGCGCAATCAAAACTATGGTTTAACTCTGTTAGATTAAGGAACATATCAGAAATAAGTTTCACACAATGCTTCTGTGTAATTTTTATTTGAAGATATTATTTTTCCCAATAGAGGCCTCTTAGCGCTCAGAATGTCCAATTGCAGTTTCTACAGAAAGAGTGTTTCAGAAAGGCTCAATCAAAAGTAAGGTTCAACTCTGTTAGTTGAATGCACAGAACAGAAAGTAGTTTCATACAATGCTTCTGTGTAGTTTATATTTGAACATATTCTTTTTTCCACTATTACCCACTTAGCGCTACGAATGTCCAGTTGCATTTTCTACAGACAGAGTGTTTCAAAACTGCTCAATCAAAAGTATGGTTTAAATCTGTTAGCTGAATGCTCAGATCAGAAAGAAGTTTCACACAATGCTTCTGTGTAGTTTATATTTGAATGTATTCCTTTTTCCACTACTACTCTCTTAGCGCTCCAAATGTCCAGTTGCATTTTCTACAGAAAGAGTGTTCAGATCTGCTCAATCAAAAGTATGGTTTAACTCTGTTAGCTGAATGCACAGATCAGAAAGAAGTTTCACAGAATGATTCTGTGTAGTTTATATTTGGAGACATTCCTTTTTCCACTATTACCTTCTTAGCGCTCCGAATTTCCACTTGCATTTTCTACAGAAAGTGTGTTTCAGAACGGCTCAATCAAAACTAAGGTTCAACTCTTTTAGTTGAACAAACAGAACAGAAAGAAGTTTCACACAATTCTTCTGTGTAGTTTTTATTTGTAGACATTCTTTTTCCCAATATAGGCCTCTTAGCGCTCAGAATGTCCAATTGCAGTTTCTACAGAAAGAGTGTTTCAGAACGGCTCAATCAAAAGTAAGGTTCAACTCTGTTAGTTGAATGCACAGAACAGAAAGAAGTTTCATACAATGCTTCTGTGTAGTTTATATTTGAACATATACTTTTTTCCACTATTACCCACTTAGCGCTACGAATGTCCAGTTGCATTTTCTACAGACAGAGTGTTTCAAAACTGTTCAATCAAAAGTATGGTTTAACTCTGTTAGCTGAATGCTCAGATCAGAAAGAAGTTTCACAGAATGCTTCTGTGTAGTTTATATTTGAATATATTCCTTTTTCCACTACTACGCTCTTAGCGCTCCAAATGTCCAGTTGCATTTTCAACAGAAAGAGTGTTCAGATCTGCTCAATCAAAAGTATGGTTTAACTCTGTTAGCTGAATGCACAGATCAGAAAGAAGTTTCACCGAATGATTCTGTGTAGTTTATATTTGAAGACATTCCTTTTTCCACTATTACCCTCTTAGCGCTCCGAATCTCCACTTGCATTTTCTACAGAAAGAGTGTTTCAGAACGGCTCAATCAAAACTAAGGTTCAACTCTTTAAGTTGAACAAACAGAACAGAAAGAAGTTTCACACAATTCTTCTGTGTAGTTTTTATTTGTAGACATTCTTTTTCCCAATATAGGCCTCTTAGCGCTCAGAATGTCCAATTGCAGTTTCTACAGAAAGAGTGTTTCAGAACGGCTCAATCAAAAGTAAGGTTCAACTCTGTTAGTTGAATGCACAGAACCGAAAGAAGTTTCATACAATGCTTCTGTGTAGTTTATATTTGAACATATTCTTTTTTCCACTATTACCCACTTAGCGCTACGAATGTCCAGTTGCATTTTCTACAGACAGAGTGTTTCAAAACTGCTCAATCAAAAGTATGGTTTAACTCTGTTAGCTGAATGCTCAGATCAGAAAGAAGTTTCACAGAATGCTTCTGTGTAGTTTATATTTGAATATATTCCTTTTTCCACTACTACGCTCTTAGCGCTCCAAATGTCCAGTTGCATTTTCTACAGAAAGAGTGTTCAGATCTGCTCAATCAAAAGTATGGTTTAACTCTGTTAGCTGAATGCACAGATCAGAAAGAAGCTTCACCGAATGATTCTGTGTAGTTTATATTTGAAGACATTCCTTTTTCCACTGATACCCTCTTAGCGCTCCGAATCTCCACTTGCATTTTCTACAAAAAGAGTGTTTCATAACTGCTCAATCAAAAATATGTTTTATATCTGTTAACTGAATTTACAGATCAGAAATAAGTTTCACAGAATGCATCTGTGTAGTTTTTATTTGAAGATATTCTTTTTCCCAATGTAGGCCTCTTAGCGCTTATCATGTCCAATTGCAGTTACTACAGGAAGAGTGTTTCAGAACGGCTCAATCAAAAGTAAGGTTCAACTCTGTTAGTTGAATGCACAGAACAGAAAGAATTTTCACAGAATGCTACTGTGTAGTTTATATTTGAATATATTCCTTTTTCCACTATTACCCTCTTAGCGCTCCGAATGTCCACTTGCATTTTCTACAGAAAGAGTGTTCAGAACTGCGCAATCAAAACTATGGTTTAACTCTGTTAGATTAAGGAACATATCAGAAATAAGTTTCACACAATGCTTCTGTGTAATTTTTATTTGAAGATATTATTTTTCCCAATAGAGGCCTCTTAGCGCTCAGAATGTCCAATTGCAGTTTCTACAGAAAGAGTGTTTCAGAAAGGCTCAATCAAAAGTAAGGTTCAACTCTGTTAGTTGAATGCACAGAACAGAAAGTAGTTTCATACAATGCTTCTGTGTAGTTTATATTTGAACATATTCTTTTTTCCACTATTACCCACTTAGCGCTACGAATGTCCAGTTGCATTTTCTACAGACAGAGTGTTTCAAAACTGCTCAATCAAAAGTATGGTTTAAATCTGTTAGCTGAATGCTCAGATCAGAAAGAAGTTTCACACAATGCTTCTGTGTAGTTTATATTTGAATGTATTCCTTTTTCCACTACTACTCTCTTAGCGCTCCAAATGTCCAGTTGCATTTTCTACAGAAAGAGTGTTCAGATCTGCTCAATCAAAAGTATGGTTTAACTCTGTTAGCTGAATGCACAGATCAGAAAGAAGTTTCACAGAATGATTCTGTGTAGTTTATATTTGGAGACATTCCTTTTTCCACTATTACCTTCTTAGCGCTCCGAATTTCCACTTGCATTTTCTACAGAAAGTGTGTTTCAGAACGGCTCAATCAAAACTAAGGTTCAACTCTTTTAGTTGAACAAACAGAACAGAAAGAAGTTTCACACAATTCTTCTGTGTAGTTTTTATTTGTAGACATTCTTTTTCCCAATATAGGCCTCTTAGCGCTCAGAATGTCCAATTGCAGTTTCTACAGAAAGAGTGTTTCAGAACGGCTCAATCAAAAGTAAGGTTCAACTCTGTTAGTTGAATGCACAGAACAGAAAGAAGTTTCATACAATGCTTCTGTGTAGTTTATATTTGAACATATACTTTTTTCCACTATTACCCACTTAGCGCTACGAATGTCCAGTTGCATTTTCTACAGACAGAGTGTTTCAAAACTGTTCAATCAAAAGTATGGTTTAACTCTGTTAGCTGAATGCTCAGATCAGAAAGAAGTTTCACAGAATGCTTCTGTGTAGTTTATATTTGAATATATTCCTTTTTCCACTACTACGCTCTTAGCGCTCCAAATGTCCAGTTGCATTTTCAACAGAAAGAGTGTTCAGATCTGCTCAATCAAAAGTATGGTTTAACTCTGTTAGCTGAATGCACAGATCAGAAAGAAGTTTCACCGAATGATTCTGTGTAGTTTATATTTGAAGACATTCCTTTTTCCACTATTACCCTCTTAGCGCTCCGAATCTCCACTTGCATTTTCTACAGAAAGAGTGTTTCAGAACGGCTCAATCAAAACTAAGGTTCAACTCTTTAAGTTGAACAAACAGAACAGAAAGAAGTTTCACACAATTCTTCTGTGTAGTTTTTATTTGTAGACATTCTTTTTCCCAATATAGGCCTCTTAGCGCTCAGAATGTCCAATTGCAGTTTCTACAGAAAGAGTGTTTCAGAACGGCTCAATCAAAAGTAAGGTTCAACTCTGTTAGTTGAATGCACAGAACCGAAAGAAGTTTCATACAATGCTTCTGTGTAGTTTATATTTGAACATATTCTTTTTTCCACTATTACCCACTTAGCGCTACGAATGTCCAGTTGCATTTTCTACAGACAGAGTGTTTCAAAACTGCTCAATCAAAAGTATGGTTTAACTCTGTTAGCTGAATGCTCAGATCAGAAAGAAGTTTCACAGAATGCTTCTGTGTAGTTTATATTTGAATATATTCCTTTTTCCACTACTACGCTCTTAGCGCTCCAAATGTCCAGTTGCATTTTCTACAGAAAGAGTGTTCAGATCTGCTCAATCAAAAGTATGGTTTAACTCTGTTAGCTGAATCCACAGATCAGAAAGAAGTTTCACCGAATGATTCTGTGTAGTTTATATTTGAAGACATTCCTTTTTCCACTGTTACCCTCTTAGCGCTCCGAATCTCCACTTGCATTTTCTACAAAAAGAGTGTTTCATAACTGCTCAATCAAAAATATGTTTTATATCTGTTAACTGAATTTACAGATCAGAAATAAGTTTCACAGAATGCATCTGTGTAGTTTTTATTTGAAGATATTCTTTTTCCCAATGTAGGCCCCTTAGCGCTTAGCATGTCCAATTGCAGTTACTAAAGAAAGAGTGTTTCAGAACGGCTCAATCAAAAGTAAGGTTCAACTCTGTTAGTTGAATGCACAGAACAGAAAGAATTTTCACAGAATGCTACCGTGTAGTTTATATTTGAATATATTCCTTTTTCCACTATTACCCTCTTAGCGCTCCGAATGTCCACTTGCATTTTCTACAGAAAGAGTGTTCAGAACTGCGCAATCAAAAGTATGGTTTAACTCTGTTAGCTTAATGAACATATCAGAAATAAGTTTCACACAATGCTTCTGTGTAGTTTTTATTTGAAGATATTATTTTTCCCAATAGAGGCCTCTTAGCGCTCAGAATGTCCAATTGCAGTTTCTACAGAAAGAGTGTTTCAGAAAGGCTCAATCAAAAGTAAGGTTCAACTCTGTTAGTTGAATGCACAGAACAGAAAGAAGTTTCATACAATGCTTCTGTGTAGTTTATATTTGAACATATTCTTTTTTCCACTATTACCCACTTAGCGCTACGAATGTCCAGTTGCATTTTCTACAGACAGAGTGTTTCAAAACTGCTCAATCAAAAGTATGGTTTAACTCTGTTAGCTGAATGCTCAGATCAGAAAGAAGTTTCACAGAATGCTTCTGTGTAGTTTATATTTGAATATATTCCTTTTTCCACTACTACTCTCTTAGCGCTCCAAATGTCCAGTTGCATTTTCAACAGAAAGAGTGTTCAGATCTGCTCAATCAAAAGTATGGTTTAACTCTGTTAGCTGAATGCACAGATCAGAAAGAAGTTTCACCGAATGATTCTGTGTAGTTTATATTTGAAGACATTCCTTTTTCCACTATTACCCTCTTAGCGCTCCGAATCTCCACTTGCATTTTCTACAGAAAGAGTGTTTCAGAACGGCTCAATCAAAACTAAGGTTCAACTCTTTAAGTTGAACAAACAGAACAGAAAGAAGTTTCACACAATTCTTCTGTGTAGTTTTTATTTGTAGACATTCTTTTTCCCAATATAGGCCTCTTAGCGCTCAGAATGTCCAATTGCAGTTTCTACAGAAAGAGTGTTTCAGAACGGCTCAATCAAAAGTAAGGTTCAACTCTGTTAGTTGAATGCACAGAACCGAAAGAAGTTTCATACAATGCTTCTGTGTAGTTTATATTTGAACATATTCTTTTTTCCACTATTACCCACTTAGCGCTACGAATGTCCAGTTGCATTTTCTACAGACAGAGTGTTTCAAAACTGCTCAATCAAAAGTATGGTTTAACTCTGTTAGCTGAATGCTCAGATCAGAAAGAAGTTTCACAGAATGCTTCTGTGTAGTTTATATTTGAATATATTCCTTTTTCCACTACTACGCTCTTAGCGCTCCAAATGTCCAGTTGCATTTTCTACAGAAAGAGTGTTCAGATCTGCTCAATCAAAAGTATGGTTTAACTCTGTTAGCTGAATGCACAGATCAGAAAGAAGCTTCACCGAATGATTCTGTGTAGTTTATATTTGAAGACATTCCTTTTTCCACTGATACCCTCTTAGCGCTCCGAATCTCCACTTGCATTTTCTACAAAAAGAGTGTTTCATAACTGCTCAATCAAAAATATGTTTTATATCTGTTAACTGAATTTACAGATCAGAAATAAGTTTCACAGAATGCATCTGTGTAGTTTTTATTTGAAGATATTCTTTTTCCCAATGTAGGCCTCTTAGCGCTTATCATGTCCAATTGCAGTTACTACAGGAAGAGTGTTTCAGAACGGCTCAATCAAAAGTAAGGTTCAACTCTGTTAGTTGAATGCACAGAACAGAAAGAATTTTCACAGAATGCTACTGTGTAGTTTATATTTGAATATATTCCTTTTTCCACTATTACCCTCTTAGCGCTCCGAATGTCCACTTGCATTTTCTACAGAAAGAGTGTTCAGAACTGCGCAATCAAAACTATGGTTTAACTCTGTTAGATTAAGGAACATATCAGAAATAAGTTTCACACAATGCTTCTGTGTAATTTTTATTTGAAGATATTATTTTTCCCAATAGAGGCCTCTTAGCGCTCAGAATGTCCAATTGCAGTTTCTACAGAAAGAGTGTTTCAGAAAGGCTCAATCAAAAGTAAGGTTCAACTCTGTTAGTTGAATGCACAGAACAGAAAGTAGTTTCATACAATGCTTCTGTGTAGTTTATATTTGAACATATTCTTTTTTCCACTATTACCCACTTAGCGCTACGAATGTCCAGTTGCATTTTCTACAGACAGAGTGTTTCAAAACTGCTCAATCAAAAGTATGGTTTAAATCTGTTAGCTGAATGCTCAGATCAGAAAGAAGTTTCACACAATGCTTCTGTGTAGTTTATATTTGAATGTATTCCTTTTTCCACTACTACTCTCTTAGCGCTCCAAATGTCCAGTTGCATTTTCTACAGAAAGAGTGTTCAGATCTGCTCAATCAAAAGTATGGTTTAACTCTGTTAGCTGAATGCACAGATCAGAAAGAAGTTTCACAGAATGATTCTGTGTAGTTTATATTTGGAGACATTCCTTTTTCCACTATTACCTTCTTAGCGCTCCGAATTTCCACTTGCATTTTCTACAGAAAGTGTGTTTCAGAACGGCTCAATCAAAACTAAGGTTCAACTCTTTTAGTTGAACAAACAGAACAGAAAGAAGTTTCACACAATTCTTCTGTGTAGTTTTTATTTGTAGACATTCTTTTTCCCAATATAGGCCTCTTAGCGCTCAGAATGTCCAATTGCAGTTTCTACAGAAAGAGTGTTTCAGAACGGCTCAATCAAAAGTAAGGTTCAACTCTGTTAGTTGAATGCACAGAACAGAAAGAAGTTTCATACAATGCTTCTGTGTAGTTTATATTTGAACATATACTTTTTTCCACTATTACCCACTTAGCGCTACGAATGTCCAGTTGCATTTTCTACAGACAGAGTGTTTCAAAACTGTTCAATCAAAAGTATGGTTTAACTCTGTTAGCTGAATGCTCAGATCAGAAAGAAGTTTCACAGAATGCTTCTGTGTAGTTTATATTTGAATATATTCCTTTTTCCACTACTACGCTCTTAGCGCTCCAAATGTCCAGTTGCATTTTCAACAGAAAGAGTGTTCAGATCTGCTCAATCAAAAGTATGGTTTAACTCTGTTAGCTGAATGCACAGATCAGAAAGAAGTTTCACCGAATGATTCTGTGTAGTTTATATTTGAAGACATTCCTTTTTCCACTATTACCCTCTTAGCGCTCCGAATCTCCACTTGCATTTTCTACAGAAAGAGTGTTTCAGAACGGCTCAATCAAAACTAAGGTTCAACTCTTTAAGTTGAACAAACAGAACAGAAAGAAGTTTCACACAATTCTTCTGTGTAGTTTTTATTTGTAGACATTCTTTTTCCCAATATAGGCCTCTTAGCGCTCAGAATGTCCAATTGCAGTTTCTACAGAAAGAGTGTTTCAGAACGGCTCAATCAAAAGTAAGGTTCAACTCTGTTAGTTGAATGCACAGAACCGAAAGAAGTTTCATACAATGCTTCTGTGTAGTTTATATTTGAACATATTCTTTTTTCCACTATTACCCACTTAGCGCTACGAATGTCCAGTTGCATTTTCTACAGACAGAGTGTTTCAAAACTGCTCAATCAAAAGTATGGTTTAACTCTGTTAGCTGAATGCTCAGATCAGAAAGAAGTTTCACAGAATGCTTCTGTGTAGTTTATATTTGAATATATTCCTTTTTCCACTACTACGCTCTTAGCGCTCCAAATGTCCAGTTGCATTTTCTACAGAAAGAGTGTTCAGATCTGCTCAATCAAAAGTATGGTTTAACTCTGTTAGCTGAATCCACAGATCAGAAAGAAGTTTCACCGAATGATTCTGTGTAGTTTATATTTGAAGACATTCCTTTTTCCACTGTTACCCTCTTAGCGCTCCGAATCTCCACTTGCATTTTCTACAAAAAGAGTGTTTCATAACTGCTCAATCAAAAATATGTTTTATATCTGTTAACTGAATTTACAGATCAGAAATAAGTTTCACAGAATGCATCTGTGTAGTTTTTATTTGAAGATATTCTTTTTCCCAATGTAGGCCCCTTAGCGCTTAGCATGTCCAATTGCAGTTACTAAAGAAAGAGTGTTTCAGAACGGCTCAATCAAAAGTAAGGTTCAACTCTGTTAGTTGAATGCACAGAACAGAAAGAATTTTCACAGAATGCTACCGTGTAGTTTATATTTGAATATATTCCTTTTTCCACTATTACCCTCTTAGCGCTCCGAATGTCCACTTGCATTTTCTACAGAAAGAGTGTTCAGAACTGCGCAATCAAAAGTATGGTTTAACTCTGTTAGCTTAATGAACATATCAGAAATAAGTTTCACACAATGCTTCTGTGTAGTTTTTATTTGAAGATATTATTTTTCCCAATAGAGGCCTCTTAGCGCTCAGAATGTCCAATTGCAGTTTCTACAGAAAGAGTGTTTCAGAAAGGCTCAATCAAAAGTAAGGTTCAACTCTGTTAGTTGAATGCACAGAACAGAAAGAAGTTTCATACAATGCTTCTGTGTAGTTTATATTTGAACATATTCTTTTTTCCACTATTACCCACTTAGCGCTACGAATGTCCAGTTGCATTTTCTACAGACAGAGTGTTTCAAAACTGCTCAATCAAAAGTATGGTTTAACTCTGTTAGCTGAATGCTCAGATCAGAAAGAAGTTTCACAGAATGCTTCTGTGTAGTTTATATTTGAATATATTCCTTTTTCCACTACTACTCTCTTAGCGCTCCAAATGTCCAGTTGCATTTTCTACAGAAAGAGTGTTCAGATCTGCTCCATCAAAAGTATGGTTTAACTCTGTTAGCTGAACGCACAGATCAGAAAGAAGTTTCACAGAATGATTCTGTGTAGTTTATATATGGAGACATTCCTTTTTCCACTATTACCCTCTTAGCGCTCCGAATCTCCACTTGCATTTTCTACAGAAAGAGTGTTTCAGAACGGCTCAATCAAAATTAAGGTTCAACTCTTTTAGTTGAACAAACAGAACAGAAAGAAGTTTCACACAATTCTTCTGTGTAGTTTTTATTTGAAGATATTATTTTTCCCAATAGAGGCCTCTTAGCGCTCAGAATGTCCAATTGCAGTTTCTACAGAAAGAGTGTTTCAGAACGGCTCAATCAAAAGTAAGGTTCAACTCTGTTAGTTGAATGCACAGAACAGAAAGAAGTTTCATACAATGCTTCTGTGTAGTTTATATTTGAACATATTCTTTTTTCCACTATTACCCACTTAGCGCTACGAATGTCCAGTTGCATTTTCTACAGACAGAGTGTTTCAAAACTGCTCAATCAAAAGTATGGTTTAACTCTGTTAGCTGAATGCTCAGATCAGAAAGAAGTTTCACAGAATGCTTCTGTGCAGTTTATATTTGAATATACTCCTTTTTCCACTACTACGCTCTTAGCGCTCCAAATGTCCAGTTGCATTTTCTACAGAAAGAGTGTTCAGATCTGCTCAATCAAAAGTATGGTTTAACTCTGTTAGCTGAATGCACAGATCAGAAAGAAGTTTCACCGAATGATTCTGTGTAGTTTATATTTGAAGACATTCCTTTTTCCACTATTACCCACTTAGCGCTCCGAATCTCCACTTGCATTTTCTACAAAAAGAGTGTTTCATAACTGCTCAATCAAAAATATGTTTTATCTCTGTTAACTGAATTTACAGATCAGAAATAAGTTTCACAGAGTGCATCTGTGTAGTTTTTATTTGAAGATATTCTTTTTCGCAATGTAGGCCTCTTAGCGCTTAGCATGTCCAATTGCAGTTTCTACAGAAAGAGTGTTTCAGAACGGCTCAATCAAAAGTAAGGTTCAACTCTGTTAGTTGAACGCACAGAACAGAAAGAATTTTCACAGAATGCTACTGTGTAGTTTATATTTGAATATATTCCTTTTTCCACTATTACCCTCTTAGCGCTCCGAATGTCCACTTGCATTTCCTACAGAAAGAGTGTTCAGAACTGCGCAATCAAAAGTATGGTTTAACTCTGTTAGCTTAATGAACATATCAGAAATAAGTTTCACACAATGCTTCTGTGTAGTTTTTATTTGAAGATATTATTTTTCCCAATAGAGGCCTCTTAGCGCTCAGAATGTCCAATTGCAGTTTCTACAGAAAGAGTGTTTCAGAAAGGCTCAATCAAAAGTAAGGTTCAACTCTGTTAGTTGAATGCACAGAACAGAAAGAAGTTTCATACAATGCTTCTGTGTAGTTTATATTTGAACATAATCTTTTTTCCACTATTACCCACTTAGCGCTACGAATGTCCAGTTGCATTTTCTACAGACAGAGTGTTTCAAAACTGCTCAATCAAAAGTATGGTTTAACTCTGTTAGCTGAATGCTCAGATCAGAAAGAAGTTTCACAGAATGCTTCTGTGTAGTTTATATTTGAATATATTCCTTTTTCCACTACTACGCTCTTAGCGCTCCAAATGTCCAGTTGCATTTTCTACAGAAAGAGTGTTCAGATCTGCTCAATCAAAAGTATGGTTTAACTCTGTTAGCTGAATGCACAGATCAGAAAGAAGTTTCACAGAATGATTCTGTGTAGTTTATATTTGGAAACATTCCTTTTTCCACTATTACCATCTTAGCGCTCCGAATCTCCACTTGCATTTTCTACAGAAAGTGTGTTTCAGAACGGCTCAATCAAAACTAAGGTTCAACTCTTTTAGTTGAACAAACAGAACAGAAAGAAGTTTCACACAATTCTTCTGTGTAGTTTTTATTTGTAGACATTCTTTTTCCCAATATAGGCCTCTTAGCGCTCAGAATGTCCAATTGCAGTTTCTACAGAAAGAGTGTTTCAGAACGGCTCAATCAAAAGTAAGGTTCAACTCTGTTATTTGAATGCACAGAACAGAAAGAAGTTTCATACAATGCTTCTGTGTAGTTTATATTTGAACATATATTTTTTCCACTATTACCCACTTAGCGCTACGAATGTCCAGTTGCATTTTCTACAGACAGAGTGTTTCAAAACTGCTCAATCAAAAGTATGGTTTAACTCTGTTAGCTGAATGCTCAGATCAGAAAGAAGTTTCACAGAATGCTTCTGTGTAGTTTATATTTGAATATATTCCTTTTTCCACTACTACGCTCTTAGCGCTCCAAATGTCCAGTTGCATTTTCAACAGAAAGAGTGTTCAGATCTGCTCAATCAAAAGTATGGTTTAACTCTGTTAGCTGAATGCACAGATCAGAAAGAAGTTTCACCGAATGATTCTGTGTAGTTTATATTTGAAGACATTCCTTTTTCCACTATTACCCACTTAGCGCTCCGAATCTCCACTTGCATTTTCTACAAAAAGAGTGTTTCATAACTGCTCAATCAAAAATATGTTTTATCTCTGTTAACTGAATTTACAGATCAGAAATAAGTTTCACAGAATGCATCTGTGTAGTTTTTATTTGAAGATATTCTTTTTCCCAATGTAGGCCTCTTAGCGCTTAGCATGTCCAATAGCAGTTACTACAGAAAGAGTGTTTCAGAACGGCTCAATCAAAAGTAAGGTTCAACTCTGTTAGTTGAATGCACAGAAGAGAAAGAATTTTCACAGAATGCTACTGTGTAGTTTATATTTGAATATATTCCTTTTTCCACTATTACCCTCTTAGAGCTCCGAATCTCCACTTGCATTTTCTACAAAAAGAGTGTTTCATAACTGCTCAATCAAAAATATGTTTTATATCTGTTAACTGAATTTACAGATCAGAAATAAGTTTCACAGAATGCATCAGTGTAGTTTTTATTTGAAGATATTCTTTTTCCCAATGTAGGCCTCTTAGCGCTTAGCATGTCCAATTGCAGTTACTAAAGAAAGAGTGTTTCAGAAAGGCTCAATCAAAAGTAAGGTTCAACTCTGTTAGTTGAATGCACAGAACAGAAAGAATTTTCACAGAATGCTACTGTGTAGTTTATATTTGAATATATTCCTTTTTCCACTATTACCCTCTTAGCGCTCCGAATGTCCACTTGCATTTTCTACAGAAAGAGTGTTCAGAACTGCGCAATCAAAAGTATGGTTTAACTCTGTTAGCTTAATGAACATATCAGAAATAAGTTTCACACAATGCTTCTGTGTAGTTTTTATTTGAAGATATTATTTTTCCCAATAGAGGCCTCTTAGCTCTCAGAATGTCCAATTGCAGTTTCTACAGAAAGAGTGTTTCAGAAAGGCTCAATCAAAAGTAAGGTTCAACTCTGTTAGTTGAATGCACAGAACAGAAAGAAGTTTCATACAATGCTTCTGTGTAGTTTATATTTGAACATATTCTTTTTTCCACTATTACCCACTTAGCGCTACGAATGTCCAGTTGCATTTTCTACAGACAGAGTGTTTCAAAACTGCTCAATCAAAAGTATGGTTTAACTCTGTTAGCTGAATGCTCAGATCAGAAAGAAGTTTCACAGAATGCTTCTGTGTAGTTTGTATTTGAATATATTACTTTTTCCACTACTACTCTCTTAGCGCTCCAAATGTCCAGTTGCATTTTCTACAGAAAGAGTGTTCAGATCTGCTCAATCAAAAGTATTTTTTAACTCTGTTAGCTGAATGCACAGATCAGAAAGAAGTTTCACAGAATGATTCTGTGTAGTTTATATTTGGAGACATTCCTTTTTCCACTATTACCCTCTTAGCGCTCCGAGTCTCCACTTGCATTTTCTACAGAAAGAGTGTTTCAGAACGGCTCAATCAAAACTAAGGTTCAACTCTTTTAGTTGAACAAACAGAACAGAAAGAAGTTTCACACAATTCTTCTGTGTAGTTTTTATTTGTAGACATTCTTTTTCCCAATATAGGCCTCTTAGCGCTCAGAATGTCCAATTGCAGTTTCTACAGAAAGAGTGTTTCAGAACGGCTCAATCAAAAGTAAGGTTCAAATCTGTTAGTTGAATGCACAGAACAGAAAGAAGTTTCATACAATGCTTCTGTGTAGTTTATATTTGAACATATTCTTTTTTCCACTATTACCCACTTAGCGCTACGAATGTCCAGTTGCATTTTCTACAGACAGAGTGTTTCAAAACTGCTCAATCAAAAGTATGGTTTAACTCTGTTAGCTGAATGCTCAGATCAGAAAGAAGTTTCACAGAATGCTTCTGTGTAGTTTATATTTGAATATATTCCTTTTTCCACTACTACGCTCTTAGCGCTCCAAATGTCCAGTTGCATTTTCTACAGAAAGAGTGTTCAGATCTGCTCAATCAAAAGTATGGTTTAACTCTGTTAGCTGAATGCACAGATCAGAAAGAAGCTTCACCGAATGATTCTGTGTAGTTTATATTTGAAGACATTTCTTTTTCCACTGATACCCTCTTAGCGCTCCGAATCTCCACTTGCATTTTCTACAAAAAGAGTGTTTCATAACTGCTCAATCAAAAATATGTTTTATATCTGTTAACTGAATTTACAGATCAGAAATAAGTTTCACAGAATGCATCTGTGTAGTTTTTATTTGAAGATATGCTTTTTCCCAATGTAGGCCCCTTAGCGCTTAGCATGTCCAATTGCAGTTACTAAAGAAAGAGTGTTTCAGAACGGCTCAATCAAAAGTAAGGTTCAACTCTGTTAGTTGAATGCACAGAACAGAAAGAATTTTCACAGAATGCTACTGTGTAGTTTATATTTGAATATATTCCTTTTTCCACTATTACCCTCTTAGCGCTCCGAATGTCCACTTGCATTTTCTACAGAAAGAGTGTTCAGAACTGCGCAATCAAAAGTATGGTTTAACTCTGTAAGCTTAATGAACATATCAGAAATAAGTTTCACACAATGCTTCTGTGTAGTTTTTATTTGAAGATATTATTTTTCCCAATAGAGGCCTCTTAGCGCTCAGAATGTCCAATTGCAGTTTCTACAGAAAGAGTGTTTCAGAAAGGCTCAATCAAAAGTAAGGTTCAACTCTGTTAGTTGAATGCACAGAACAGAAAGAAGTTTCATACAATGCTTCTGTGTAGTTTATATTTGAACATATACTTTTTTCCACTATTACCCACTTAGCGCTACGAATGTCCAGTTGCATTTTCTACAGACAGAGTGTTTCAAAACTGCTCAATCAAAAGTATGGTTTAACTCTGTTAGCTGAATGCTCAGATCAGAAAGAAGTTTCACAGAATGCTTCTGTGTAGTTTATATTTGAATATATTCCTTTTTCCACTACTACGCTCTTAGCGCTCCAAATGTCCAGTTGCATTTTCTACAGAAAGAGTGTTCAGATCTGCTCAATCAAAAGTATGGTTTAACTCTGTTAGCTGAATGCACAGATCAGAAAGAAGTTTCACAGAATGATTCTGTGTAGTTTATATTTGGAGACATTCCTTTTTCCACTATTACCCTCTTTGCGCTCCGAATCTCCACTTGCATTTTCTACAGAAAGTGTGTTTCAGAACGGCTCAATCAAAACTAAGGTTCAACTCTTTTAGTTGAACAAACAGAACAGAAAGAAGTTTCACACAATTCTTCTGTGTAGTTTTTATTTGTAGACATTCTTTTTCCCAATATAGGCCTCTTAGCGCTCAGAATGTCCAATTGCAGTTTCTACAGAAAGAGTGTTTCAGAACGGCTCAATCAAAAGTAAGGTTCAACTCTGTTATTTGAATGCACAGAACAGAAAGAAGTTTCATACAATGCTTCTGTGTAGTTTATATTTGAACATATATTTTTTCCACTATTACCCACTTAGCGCTACGAATGTCCAGTTGCATTTTCTACAGACAGAGTGTTTCAAAACTGCTCAATCAAAAGTATGGTTTAACTCTGTTAGCTGAATGCTCAGATCAGAAAGAAGTTTCACAGAATGCTTCTGTGTAGTTTATATTTGAATATATTCCTTTTTCCACTACTACGCTCTTAGCGCTCCAAATGTCCAGTTGCATTTTCAACAGAAAGAGTGTTCAGATCTGCTCAATCAAAAGTATGGTTTAACTCTGTTAGCTGAATGCACAGATCAGAAAGAAGTTTCACCGAATGATTCTGTGTAGTTTATATTTGAAGACATTCCTTTTTCCACTATTACCCTCTTAGCGCTCCGAATCTCCACTTGCATTTTCTACAAAAAGAGTGTTTCATAACTGCTCAATCAAAAATATGTTTTATCTCTGTTAACTGAATTTACAGATCAGAAATAAGTTTCACAGAATGCATCTGTGTAGTTTTTATTTGAAGATATTCTTTTTCCCAATGTAGGCCTCTTAGCGCTTAGCATGTCCAATAGCAGTTACTACAGAAAGAGTGTTTCAGAACGGCTCAATCAAAAGTAAGGTTCAACTCTGTTAGTTGAATGCACAGAAGAGAAAGAATTTTCACAGAATGCTACTGTGTAGTTTATATTTGAATATATTCCTTTTTCCACTATTACCCTCTTAGAGCTCCGAATCTTCACTTGCATTTTCTACAAAAAGAGTGTTTCATAACTGCTCAATCAAAAATATGTTTTATATCTGTTAACTGAATTTACAGATCAGAAATAAGTTTCACAGAATGCATCAGTGTAGTTTTTATTTGAAGATATTCTTTTTCCCAATGTAGGCCTCTTAGCGCTCAGAATGTCCAATTGCAGTTTCTACATAAAGAGTGTTTCAGAAAGGCTCAATCAAATGTAAGGTTCAACTCTGTTAGTTGAATGCACAGAACAGAAAGAAGTTTCATACAATGCTTCTGTGTAGTTTATATTTGAACATATTCTTTTTTCCACTATTACCCACTTAGCGCTACGAATGTCCAGTTGCATTTTCTACAGACAGAGTGTTTCAAAACTGCTCAATCAAAAGTATGGTTTAACTCTGTTAGCTGAATGCTCAGATCAGAAAGAAGTTTCACAGAATGCTTCTGTGTAGTTTGTATTTGAATATATTACTTTTTCCACTACTACTCTCTTAGCGCTCCAAATGTCCAGTTGCATTTTCTACAGAAAGAGTGTTCAGATCTGCTCAATCAAAAGTATTTTTTAACTCTGTTAGCTGAATGCACAGATCAGAAAGAAGTTTCACAGAATGATTCTGTGTAGTTTATATTTGGAGACATTCCTTTTTCCACTATTACCCTCTTAGCGCTCCGAGTCTCCACTTGCATTTTCTACAGAAAGAGTGTTTCAGAACGGCTCAATCAAAACTAAGGTTCAACTCTTTTAGTTGAACAAACAGAACAGAAAGAAGTTTCACACAATTCTTCTGTGTAGTTTTTATTTGTAGACATTCTTTTTCCCAATATAGGCCTCTTAGCGCTCAGAATGTCCAATTGCAGTTTCTACAGAAAGAGTGTTTCAGAACGGCTCAATCAAAAGTAAGGTTCAAATCTGTTAGTTGAATGCACAGAACAGAAAGAAGTTTCATACAATGCTTCTGTGTAGTTTATATTTGAACATATTCTTTTTTCCACTATTACCCACTTAGCGCTACGAATGTCCAGTTGCATTTTCTACAGACAGAGTGTTTCAAAACTGCTCAATCAAAAGTATGGTTTAACTCTGTTAGCTGAATGCTCAGATCAGAAAGAAGTTTCACAGAATGCTTCTGTGTAGTTTATATTTGAATATATTCCTTTTTCCACTACTACGCTCTTAGCGCTCCAAATGTCCAGTTGCATTTTCTACAGAAAGAGTGTTCAGATCTGCTCAATCAAAAGTATGGTTTAACTCTGTTAGCTGAATGCACAGATCAGAAAGAAGCTTCACCGAATGATTCTGTGTAGTTTATATTTGAAGACATTTCTTTTTCCACTGATACCCTCTTAGCGCTCCGAATCTCCACTTGCATTTTCTACAAAAAGAGTGTTTCATAACTGCTCAATCAAAAATATGTTTTATATCTGTTAACTGAATTTACAGATCAGAAATAAGTTTCACAGAATGCATCTGTGTAGTTTTTATTTGAAGATATGCTTTTTCCCAATGTAGGCCCCTTAGCGCTTAGCATGTCCAATTGCAGTTACTAAAGAAAGAGTGTTTCAGAACGGCTCAATCAAAAGTAAGGTTCAACTCTGTTAGTTGAATGCACAGAACAGAAAGAATTTTCACAGAATGCTACTGTGTAGTTTATATTTGAATATATTCCTTTTTCCACTATTACCCTCTTAGCGCTCCGAATGTCCACTTGCATTTTCTACAGAAAGAGTGTTCAGAACTGCGCAATCAAAAGTATGGTTTAACTCTGTAAGCTTAATGAACATATCAGAAATAAGTTTCACACAATGCTTCTGTGTAGTTTTTATTTGAAGATATTATTTTTCCCAATAGAGGCCTCTTAGCGCTCAGAATGTCCAATTGCAGTTTCTACAGAAAGAGTGTTTCAGAAAGGCTCAATCAAAAGTAAGGTTCAACTCTGTTAGTTGAATGCACAGAACAGAAAGAAGTTTCATACAATGCTTCTGTGTAGTTTATATTTGAACATATACTTTTTTCCACTATTACCCACTTAGCGCTACGAATGTCCAGTTGCATTTTCTACAGACAGAGTGTTTCAAAACTGCTCAATCAAAAGTATGGTTTAACTCTGTTAGCTGAATGCTCAGATCAGAAAGAAGTTTCACAGAATGCTTCTGTGTAGTTTATATTTGAATATATTCCTTTTTCCACTACTACGCTCTTAGCGCTCCAAATGTCCAGTTGCATTTTCTACAGAAAGAGTGTTCAGATCTGCTCAATCAAAAGTATGGTTTAACTCTGTTAGCTGAATGCACAGATCAGAAAGAAGTTTCACAGAATGATTCTGTGTAGTTTATATTTGGAGACATTCCTTTTTCCACTATTACCCTCTTTGCGCTCCGAATCTCCACTTGCATTTTCTACAGAAAGTGTGTTTCAGAACGGCTCAATCAAAACTAAGGTTCAACTCTTTTAGTTGAACAAACAGAACAGAAAGAAGTTTCACACAATTCTTCTGTGTAGTTTTTATTTGTAGACATTCTTTTTCCCAATATAGGCCTCTTAGCGCTCAGAATGTCCAATTGCAGTTTCTACAGAAAGAGTGTTTCAGAACGGCTCAATCAAAAGTAAGGTTCAACTCTGTTATTTGAATGCACAGAACAGAAAGAAGTTTCATACAATGCTTCTGTGTAGTTTATATTTGAACATATATTTTTTCCACTATTACCCACTTAGCGCTACGAATGTCCAGTTGCATTTTCTACAGACAGAGTGTTTCAAAACTGCTCAATCAAAAGTATGGTTTAACTCTGTTAGCTGAATGCTCAGATCAGAAAGAAGTTTCACAGAATGCTTCTGTGTAGTTTATATTTGAATATATTCCTTTTTCCACTACTACGCTCTTAGCGCTCCAAATGTCCAGTTGCATTTTCAACAGAAAGAGTGTTCAGATCTGCTCAATCAAAAGTATGGTTTAACTCTGTTAGCTGAATGCACAGATCAGAAAGAAGTTTCACCGAATGATTCTGTGTAGTTTATATTTGAAGACATTCCTTTTTCCACTATTACCCTCTTAGCGCTCCGAATCTCCACTTGCATTTTCTACAAAAAGAGTGTTTCATAACTGCTCAATCAAAAATATGTTTTATCTCTGTTAACTGAATTTACAGATCAGAAATAAATTTCACAGAATGCATCTGTGTAGTTTTTATTTGAAGATATTCTTTTTCCCAATGTAGGCCTCTTAGCGCTTAGCATGTCCAATAGCAGTTACTACAGAAAGAGTGTTTCAGAACGGCTCAATCAAAAGTAAGGTTCAACTCTGTTAGTTGAATGCACAGAAGAGAAAGAATTTTCACAGAATGCTACTGTGTAGTTTATATTTGAATATATTCCTTTTTCCACTATTACCCTCTTAGAGCTCCGAATCTTCACTTGCATTTTCTACAAAAAGAGTGTTTCATAACTGCTCAATCAAAAATATGTTTTATATCTGTTAACTGAATTTACAGATCAGAAATAAGTTTCACAGAATGCATCAGTGTAGTTTTTATTTGAAGATATTCTTTTTCCCAATGTAGGCCTCTTAGCGCTCAGAATGTCCAATTGCAGTTTCTACATAAAGAGTGTTTCAGAAAGGCTCAATCAAATGTAAGGTTCAACTCTGTTAGTTGAATGCACAGAACAGAAAGAAGTTTCATACAATGCTTCTGTGTAGTTTATATTTGAACATATTCTTTTTTCCACTATTACCCACTTAGCGCTACGAATGTCCAGTTGCATTTTCTACAGACAGAGTGGTTCAAAACTGCTCAATCAAAAGTATGGTTTAACTCTGTTAGCTGAATGCTCAGATCAGAAAGAAGTTTCACAGAATGCTTCTGTGTAGTTTATATTTGAATATATTCCTTTTTCCACTACTACTCTCTTAGCGCTCCAAATGTAAAGTTGCATTTTCTACAGAAAGAGTGTTCAGATCTGCTCAATCAAAAGTATGGTTTAACTCTGTTAGCTGAATGCACAGATCAGAAAGAAGTTTCACAGAATGATTCTGTGTAGTTTATATTTGGAGACATTCCTTTTTCCACTATTACCCTCTTAGCGCTCCGAATCTCCACTTGCATTTTCTACAGAAGGAGTGTGTCAGAACGGCTCAATCAAAACTAAGGTTCAACTCTTTTAGTTGAACAAACAGAACAGAAAGAAGTTTCACACAATTCTTCTGTGTAGTTTTTATTTGTAGACATTCATTTTCCCAATATAGGCCTCTTAGCGCTCAGAATGTCCAATTGCAGTTTCTACAGAAAGAGTATTTCAGAACGGCTCAATCAAAAGTAAGGTTCAACTCTGTTAGTTGAATGCACAGAACAGAAAGAAGTTTCATACAATGCTTCTGTGTAGTTTATATTTGAACATATTCTTTTTTCCACTATTACCCACTTAGCGCTACGAATGTCCACTTGCATTTTCTACAGACAGAGTGTTGCAAAACTGCTCAATCAAAAGTATGGTTTAACTCTGTTAGCTGAATGCTCAGATGAGAAAGAAGTTTCACAGAATGCTTCTGTGTAGTTTATATTTGAATATATTCCTTTTTCCACTACTACTCTCTTAGCGCTCCAAATGTCCAGTTGCATTTTCTACAGAAAGAGTGTTCAGATCTGCTCAATCAAAAGTATGGTTTAACTCTGTTAGCTGAATGCACAGATCAGAAAGAAGTTTCACAGAATGATTCTGTGTAGTTTATATTTGGAGACATTCCTTTTTCCACTATTACCCTCTTAGCGCTCCGAATCTCCACTTGCATTTTCTACAGAAAGAGTGTTTCAGAACGGCTCAATCAAAACTAAGGTTCAACTCTTTTAGTTGAACAAACAGAACAGAAAGAAGTTTCACACAATTCTTCTGTGTAGTTTTTATTTGTAGACATTCTTTTTCCCAATATAGGCCTCTTAGCGCTCAGAATGTCCAATTGCAGTTTCTACAGAAAGAGTGTTTCAGAACGGCTCAATCAAAAGTAAGGTTCAACTCTGTTAGTTGAATGCACAGAACAGAAAGAAGTTTCATACAATGTTTCTGTGTAGTTTATATTTGAACATATTCTTTTTTCCACTATTACCCACTTAGCGCTACGAATGTCCAGTTGCATTTTCTACAGACAGAGTGTTTCAAAACTGCTCAATCAAAAGTATGGTTTAACTCTGTTAGCTGAATGCTCAGATCAGAAAGAAGTTTCACAGAATGCTTCTGTGTAGTTTATATTTGAATATATTCCTTTTTCCACTACTACGCTCTTAGCGCTCCAAATGTCCAGTTGCATTTTCTACAGAAAGAGTGTTCAGATCTGCTCAATCAAAAGTATGGTTTAACTCTGTTAGCTGAATGCACAGATCAGAAAGAAGTTTCACCGAATGATTCTGTGTAGTTTATATTTGAAGACATTCCTTTTTCCACTGTTACCCTCTTAGCGCTCCGAATCTCCACTTGCATTTTCTACAAAAAGAGTGTTTCATAACTGCTCAATCAAAAATATGTTTTATATCTGTTAACTGAATTTACAGATCAGAAATAAGTTTCACAGAATGCATCTGTGTAGTTTTTATTTGAAGATATTCTTTTTCCCAATGTAGGCCTCTTGGCGCTTAGCATGTCCAATTGCAGTTACTACAGAAAGAGTGTTTCAGAACGGCTCAATCAAAAGTAAGGTTCAACTCTGTTAGTTGAATGCACAGAACAGAAAGAATTTTCACAGAATGCTACTGTGTAGTTTATATTTGAATATATTCCTTTTTCCACTATTACCCTCTTAGCGCTCCGAATGTCCACTTGCATTTTCTACAGAAAGAGTGTTCAGAACTGCGCAATCAAAAGTATGGTTTAACTCTGTTAGCTTAATGAACATATCAGAAATAAGTTTCACACAATGCTTCTGTGTAGTTTTTATTTGAAGATATTATTTTTCCCAATAGAGGCCTCTTAGCGCTCAGAATGTCCAATTGCAGTTTCTACATAAAGAGTGTTTCAGAAAGGCTCAATCAAATGTAAGGTTCAACTCTGTTAGTTGAATGCACAGAACAGAAAGAAGTTTCATACAATGCTTCTGTGTAGTTTATATTTGAACATATTCTTTTTTCCACTATTACCCACTTAGCGCTACGAATGTCCAGTTGCATTTTCTACAGACAGAGTGTTTCAAAACTGCTCAATCAAAAGTATGGTTTAACTCTGTTAGCTGAATGCTCAGATCAGAAAGAAGTTTCACAGAATGCTTCTGTGTAGTTTATATTTGAATATATTCCTTTTTCCACTACTACTCTCTTAGCGCTCCAAATGTCCAGTTGCATTTTCTACAGAAAGAGTGTTCAGATCTGCTCAATCAAAAGTATGGTTTAACTCTGTTAGCTGAATGCACAGATCAGAAAGAAGTTTCACAGAATGATTCTGTGTAGTTTATATTTGGAGACATTACTTTTTCCACTATTACCCTCTTAGCGCTCCGAATCTCCACTTGCATTTTCTACAGAAAGAGTGTTTCAGAACGGCTCAATCAAAACTAAGGTTCAACTCTTTTAGTTGAACAAACAGAACAGAAAGAAGTTTCACACAATTCTTCTGTGTAGTTTTTATTTGTAGACATTCTTTTTCCCAATATAGGCCTCTTAGCGCTCAGAATGTCCAATTGCAGTTTCTACAGAAAGAGTGTTTCAGAACGGCTCAATCAAAAGTAAGGTTCAACTCTGTTAGTTGAATGCACAGAACAGAAAGAAGTTTCATACAATGTTTCTGTGTAGTTTATATTTGATCATATTCTTTTTTCCACTATTACCCACTTAGCGCTAGGAATGTCCAGTTGCATTTTCTACAGACAGAGTGTTTCAAAACTGCTCAATCAAAAGTATGGTTTAAATCTGTTAGCTGAATGCTCAGATCAGAAAGAAGTTTCACAGAATGCTTCTGTGTAGTTTATATTTGAATATATTCCTTTTTCCACTACTACGCTCTTAGCGCTCCAAATGTCCAGTTGCATTTTCTACAGAAAGAGTGTTCAGATCTGCTCAATCAAAAGTATGGTTTAACTCCGTTAGCTGAATGCACAGATCAGAAAGAAGTTTCACCGAATGATTCTGTGTAGTTTATATTTGAAGACATTCCTTTTTCCACTGTTACCCTCTTAGCGCTCCGAATCTCCACTTGCATTTTCTACAAAAAGAGTGTTTCATAACGGCTCAATCAAAAATATGTTTTATATCTGTTAACTGAATTTACAGATCAGAAATAAGTTTCACAGAATGCATCTGTGTAGTTTTTATTTGAAGATATTCTTTTTCCCAATGTAGGCCTCTTGGCGCTTAGCATGTCCAATTGCAGTTACTACAGAAAGAGTGTTTCAGAACGGCTCAATCAAAAGTAAGGTTCAACTCTGTTAGTTGAATGCACAGAACAGAAAGAATTTTCACAGAATGCTACTGTGTAGTTTATATTTGAATATATTCCTTGTTCCACTATTACCCTCTTAGCGCTCCGAATGTCCACTTGCATTTTCTACAGAAAGAGTGTTCAGAACTGCGCAATCAAATGTATGGTTTAACTCTGTTAGCTTAATGAACATATCAGAAATAAGTTTCACACAATGCTTCTGTGTAGTTTTTATTTGAAGATATTATTTTTCCCAATAGAGGACTCTTAGCGCTCAGAATGTCCAATTGCAGTTTCTACAGAAAGAGTGTTTCAGAAAGGCTCAATCAAATGTAAGGTTCAACTCTGTTAGTTGAATGCACAGAACAGAAAGAAGTTTCATACAATGCTTCTGTGTAGTTTATATTTGAACATATTCTTTTTTCCACTATTACCCACTTAGCGCTACGAATGTCCAGTTGCATTTTCTACAGACAGAGTGTTTCAAAACTGCTCAATCAAAAGTATGGTTTAACTCTGTTAGCTGAATGCTCAGATCAGAAAGAAGTTTCACAGAATGCTTCTGTGTAGTTTATATTTGAATATATTCCTTTTTCCACTACTACTCTCTTATCGCTCCAAATGTCCAGTTGCATTTTCTACAGAAAGAGTGTTCAGATCTGCTCAATCAAAAGTATGGTTTAACTCTGTTAGCTGAATGCACAGATCAGAAAGAAGTTTCACAGAATGATTCTGTGTAGTTTATATTTGGAGACATTCCTTTTTCCACTATTACCCTCTTAGCGCTCCGAATCTCCACTTGCATTTTCTACAGAAAGAGTGTGTCAGAACGGCTCAATCAAAACTAAGGTTCAACTCTTTTAGTTGAACAAACAGAACAGAAAGAAGTTTCACACAATTCTTCTGTGTAGTTTTTATTTGTAGACATTCATTTTCCCAATATAGGCCTCTTAGCGCTCAGAATGTCCAATTGCAGTTTCTACAGAAAGAGTGTTTCAGAACGGCTCAATCAAAAGTAAGGTTCAACTCTGTTAGTTGAATGCACAGAACAGAAAGAAGTTTCATACAATGCTTCTGTGTAGTTTATATTTGAACATATTCTTTTTTCCACTATTACCCACTTAGCGCTACGAATGTCCAGTTGCATTTTCTACAGACAGAGTGTTTCAAAACTGCTCAATCAAAAGTATGGTTTAACTCTGTTAGCTGAATGCTCAGATCAGAAAGAAGTTTCACAGAATGCTTCTGTGTAGTTTATATTTGAATATATTCCTTTTTCCACTACTACGCTCTTAGCGCTCCAAATGTCCAGTTGCATTTTTGACAGAAAGAGTGTTCAGATCTGCTCAATCAAAAGTATGGTTTAACTCTGTTAGCTGAATGCACAGATCAGAAAGAAGTTTCACTGAATGATTCTGTGTAGTTTATATTTGAAGACATTCCTTTTTCCACTGTTACCCTCTTAGCGCTCCGAATCTCCACTTGCATTTTCTACAAAAAGAGTGTTTCATAACTGCTCAATCAAAAATATGTTTTATATCTGTTAACTGAATTTACAGATCAGAAATAAGTTTCACAGAATGCATCTGTGTAGTTTTTATTTGAAGATATTCTTTTTCCCAATGTAGGCCTCTTGGCGCTTAGCATGTCCAATTGCAGTTACTACAGAAAGAGTGTTTCAGAACGGCTCAATCAAAAGTAAGGTTCAACTCTGTTAGTTGAATGCACAGAACAGAAAGAATTTTCACAGAATGCTACTGTGTAGTTTATATTTGAATATATTCCTTTTTCCACTATTACCCTCTTAGCGCTCCGAATGTCCACTTGCATTTTCTACAGAAAGAGTGTTCAGAACTGCGCAATCAAAAGTATGGTTTAACTCTGTTAGCTTAATGAACATATCAGAAATAAGTTTCACACAATGCTTCTGTGTAGTTTTTATTTGAAGATATTATTTTTCCCAATAGAGGCCTCTTAGCGCTCAGAATGTCCAATTGCAGTTTCTACATAAAGAGTGTTTCAGAAAGGCTCAATCAAATGTAAGGTTCAACTCTGTTAGTTGAATGCACAGAACAGAAAGAAGTTTCATACAATGCTTCTGTGTAGTTTATATTTGAACATATTCTTTTTTCCACTATTACCCACTTAGCGCTACGAATGTCCAGTTGCATTTTCTACAGACAGAGTGTTTCAAAACTGCTCAATCAAAAGTATGGTTTAACTCTGTTAGCTGAATGCTCAGATCAGAAAGAAGTTTCACAGAATGCTTCTGTGTAGTTTATATTTGAATATATTCCTTTTTCCACTACTACTCTCTTAGCGCTCCAAATGTCCAGTTGCATTTTCTACAGAAAGAGTGTTCAGATCTGCTCAATCAAAAGTATGGTTTAACTCTGTTAGCTGAATGCACAGATCAGAAAGAAGTTTCACAGAATGATTCTGTGTAGTTTATATTTGGAGACATTACTTTTTCCACTATTACCCTCTTAGCGCTCCGAATCTCCACTTGCATTTTCTACAGAAAGAGTGTTTCAGAACGGCTCAATCAAAACTAAGGTTCAACTCTTTTAGTTGAACAAACAGAACAGAAAGAAGTTTCACACAATTCTTCTGTGTAGTTTTTATTTGTAGACATTCTTTTTCCCAATATAGGCCTCTTAGCGCTCAGAATGTCCAATTGCAGTTTCTACAGAAAGAGTGTTTCAGAACGGCTCAATCAAAAGTAAGGTTCAACTCTGTTAGTTGAATGCACAGAACAGAAAGAAGTTTCATACAATGTTTCTGTGTAGTTTATATTTGATCATATTCTTTTTTCCACTATTACCCACTTAGCGCTACGAATGTCCAGTTGCATTTTCTACAGACAGAGTGTTTCAAAACTGCTCAATCAAAAGTATGGTTTAAATCTGTTAGCTGAATGCTCAGATCAGAAAGAAGTTTCACAGAATGCTTCTGTGTAGTTTATATTTGAATATATTCCTTTTTCCACTACTACGCTCTTAGCGCTCCAAATGTCCAGTTGCATTTTCTACAGAAAGAGTGTTCAGATCTGCTCAATCAAAAGTATGGTTTAACTCCGTTAGCTGAATGCACAGATCAGAAAGAAGTTTCACCGAATGATTCTGTGTAGTTTATATTTGAAGACATTCCTTTTTCCACTGTTACCCTCTTAGCGCTCCGAATCTCCACTTGCATTTTCTACAAAAAGAGTGTTTCATAACGGCTCAATCAAAAATATGTTTTATATCTGTTAACTGAATTTACAGATCAGAAATAAGTTTCACAGAATGCATCTGTGTAGTTTTTATTTGAAGATATTCTTTTTCCCAATGTAGGCCTCTTGGCGCTTAGCATGTCCAATTGCAGTTACTACAGAAAGAGTGTTTCAGAACGGCTCAATCAAAAGTAAGGTTCAACTCTGTTAGTTGAATGCACAGAACAGAAAGAATTTTCACAGAATGCTACTGTGTAGTTTATATTTGAATATATTCCTTGTTCCACTATTACCCTCTTAGCGCTCCGAATGTCCACTTGCATTTTCTACAGAAAGAGTGTTCAGAACTGCGCAATCAAATGTATGGTTTAACTCTGTTAGCTTAATGAACATATCAGAAATAAGTTTCACACAATGCTTCTGTGTAGTTTTTATTTGAAGATATTATTTTTCCCAATAGAGGACTCTTAGCGCTCAGAATGTCCAATTGCAGTTTCTACAGAAAGAGTGTTTCAGAAAGGCTCAATCAAATGTAAGGTTCAACTCTGTTAGTTGAATGCACAGAACAGAAAGAAGTTTCATACAATGCTTCTGTGTAGTTTATATTTGAACATATTCTTTTTTCCACTATTACCCACTTAGCGCTACGAATGTCCAGTTGCATTTTCTACAGACAGAGTGTTTCAAAACTGCTCAATCAAAAGTATGGTTTAACTCTGTTAGCTGAATGCTCAGATCAGAAAGAAGTTTCACAGAATGCTTCTGTGTAGTTTATATTTGAATATATTCCTTTTTCCACTACTACTCTCTTAGCGCTCCAAATGTCCAGTTGCATTTTCTACAGAAAGAGTGTTCAGATCTGCTCAATCAAAAGTATGGTTTAACTCTGTTAGCTGAATGCACAGATCAGAAAGAAGTTTCACAGAATGATTCTGTGTAGTTTATATTTGGAGACATTCCTTTTTCCACTATTACCCTCTTAGCGCTCCGAATCTCCACTTGCATTTTCTACAGAAAGAGTGTGTCAGAACGGCTCAATCAAAACTAAGGTTCAACTCTTTTAGTTGAACAAACAGAACAGAAAGAAGTTTCACACAATTCTTCTGTGTAGTTTTTATTTGTAGACATTCATTTTCCCAATATAGGCCTCTTAGCGCTCAGAATGTCCAATTGCAGTTTCTACAGAAAGAGTGTTTCAGAACGGCTCAATCAAAAGTAAGGTTCAACTCTGTTAGTTGAATGCACAGAACAGAAAGAAGTTTCATACAATGCTTCTGTGTAGTTTATATTTGAACATATTCTTTTTTCCACTATTACCCACTTAGCGCTACGAATGTCCAGTTGCATTTTCTACAGACAGAGTGTTTCAAAACTGCTCAATCAAAAGTATGGTTTAACTCTGTTAGCTGAATGCTCAGATCAGAAAGAAGTTTCACAGAATGCTTCTGTGTAGTTTATATTTGAATATATTCCTTTTTCCACTACTACGCTCTTAGCGCTCCAAATGTCCAGTTGCATTTTTGACAGAAAGAGTGTTCAGATCTGCTCAATCAAAAGTATGGTTTAACTCTGTTAGCTGAATGCACAGATCAGAAAGAAGTTTCACTGAATGATTCTGTGTAGTTTATATTTGAAGACATTCCTTTTTCCACTGTTACCCTCTTAGCGCTCCGAATCTCCACTTGCATTTTCTACAAAAAGAGTGTTTCATAGCTGCTCAATCAAAAATATGTTTTATATCTGTTAACTGAATTTACAGATCAGAAATAAGTTTCACAGAATGCATCTGTGTAGTTTATATTTGAAGATATTCTTTTTCCCAATGTAGGCCTCTTGGCGCTTAGCATGTCCAATTGCAGTTACTACAGAAAGAGTGTTTCAGAACGGCTAAATCAAAAGTAAGGTTCAACTCTGTTAGTTGAATGCACAGAACAGAAAGAATTTTCACAGAATGCTACTGTGTAGTTTATATTTGAATATATTCCTTTTTCCACTATTACCCTCTTAGCGCTCCGAATGTCCACTTGCATTTTCTACAGAAAGAGTGTTCAGAACTGCGCAATCAAAAGTATGGTTTAACTCTGTTAGCTTAATGAACATATCAGAAATAAGTTTCACACAATGCTTCTGTGTAGTTTTTATTTGAAGATATTATTTTTCCCAATAGAGGCCTCTTAGCGCTCAGAATGTCCAATTGCAGTTTCTACATAAAGAGTGTTTCAGAAAGGCTCAATCAAATGTAAGGTTCAACTCTGTTAGTTGATTGCACAGAACAGAAAGAAGTTTCATACAATGCTTCTGTGTAGTTTATATTTGAACATATTCTTTTTTCCACTATTACCCACTTAGCGCTACGAATGTCCAGTTGCATTTTCTACAGACAGAGTGTTTCAAAACTGCTCAATCAAAAGTATGGTTTAACTCTGTTAGCTGAATGCACAGATCAGAAAGAAGTTTCACAGAATGATTCTGTGTAGTTTATATTTGGAGACATTCCTTTTTCCACTATTACCCTCTTAGCGCTCCGAATCTCCACTTGCATTTTCTACAGAAAGAGTGTGTCAGAACGGCTCAATCAAAACTAAGGTTCAACTCTTTTAGTTGAACAAACAGAACAGAAAGAAGTTTCACACAATTCTTCTGTGTAGTTTTTATTTGTAGACATTCTTTTTCCCAATATAGGCCTCTTAGCGCTCAGAATGTCCAATTGCAGTTTCTACAGAAAGAGTGTTTCAGAACGGCTCAATCAAAAGTAAGGTTCAACTCTGTTAGTTGAATGCACAGAACAGAAAGAAGTTTCATACAATGCTTCTGTGTAGTTTATATTTGAACATATTCTTTTTTCCACTATTACCCACTTAGCGCTACGAATGTCCAGTTGCATTTTCTACAGACAGAGTGTTTCAAAACTGCTCAATCAAAAGTATGGTTTAACTCTGTTAGCTGAATGCTCAGATCAGAAAGAAGTTTCACAGAATGCTTCTGTGTAGTTTATATTTGAATATATTCCTTTTTCCACTACTACGCTCTTAGCGCTCCAAATGTCCAGTTGCATTTTCTACAGAAAGAGTGTTCAGATCTGCTCAATCAAAAGTATGGTTTAACTCTGTTAGCTGAATGCACAGATCAGAAAGAAGTTTCACCGAATGATTCTGTGTAGTTTATATTTGAAGACATTCCTTTTTCCACTGTTACCCTCTTAGCGCTCCGAATCTCCACTTGCATTTTCTACAAAAAGAGTGTTTCATAACTGCTCAATCAAAAATATGTTTTATATCTGTTAACTGAATTTACAGATCAGAAATAAGTTTCACAGAATGCATCTATGTAGTTTTTATTTGAAGATATTCTTTTTCCCAATGTAGGCCTCTTAGCGCTTAGCATGTCCAATTGCAGTTACTACAGAAAGAGTGTTTCAGAACGGCTCAATCAAAAGTAAGGTTCAACTCTGTTAGTTGAATGCACAGAACAGAAAGAATTTTCACAGAATGCTACTGTGTAGTTTATATTTGAATATATTCCTTTTTCCACTATTAACCTCTTAGCGCTCCGAATGTCCACTTGCATTTTCTACAGAAAGAGTGTTCAGAACTGCGCAATCAAAAGTATGGTTTAACTCTGTTAGCTTAATGAACATATCAGAAATAAGTTTCACACAATGCTTCTGTGTAGTTTTTATTTGAAGATATTAATTTTCCCAATAGAGGCCCCTTAGCGCTCAGAATGTCCAATTGCAGTTTCTACAGAAAGAGTGTTTCAGAAAGGCTCAATCAAATGTAAGGTTCAACTCTGTTAGTTGAATGCACAGAACAGAAAGAAGTTTCATACAATGCTTCTGTGTAGTTTATATTTGAACATATTCTTTTTTCCACTATTACCCACTTGGCGCTACGAATGTCCAGTTGCATTTTCTACAGACAGAGTGTTTCAAAACTGCTCAATCAAAAGTATGGTTTAACTCTGTTAGCTGAATGCTCAGATCAGAAAGAAGTTTCACAGAATGCTTCTCTATAGTTTATATTTGAATATATTCCTTTTTCCTCTACTACTCTCTTAGCGCTCCAAATGTCCAGTTGCATTTTCTACAGAAAGAGTGTTCAGATCTGCTCAATCAAAAGTATGGTTTAACTCTGTTAGCTGAATGCACAGATCAGAAAGAAGTTTCACAGAATGATTCTGTGTAGTTTATATTTGGAGACATTCCTTTTTCCACTATTACCCTCTTAGCGCTCCGGATCTCCACTTGCATTTTCTACAGAAAGAGTGTTTCAGAACGGCTCAATCAAAACTAAGGTTCAACTCTTTTAGTTGAACAAACAGAACAGAAAGAAGTTTCACACAATTCTTCTGTGTAGTTTTTATATGTAGACATTCTTTTTCCCAATATAGGCCTCTTAGCGCTCAGAATGTCCAATTGCAGTTTCTACAGAAAGAGTGTTTCAGAACGGCTCAATCAAAAGTAAGGTTCAACTCTGTTAGGTGAATGCACAGAACAGAAAGAAGTTTCATACAATGTTTCTGTGTAGTTTATATTTGAACATATTCTTTTTTCCACTATTACCCATTTAGCGCTACGAATGTCCAGTTGCATTTTCTACAGACAGAGTGTTTCAAAACTGCTCAATCAAAAGTATGGTTTAACTCTGTTAGCTGAATGCTCAGATCAGAAAGAAGTTTCACAGAATGCTTCTGTGTAGTTTATATTTGAATATATTCCTTTTTCCACTACTACGCTCTTAGCGCTCCAAATGTCCAGTTGCATTTTCTACAGAAAGAGTGTTCAGATCTGCTCAATCAAAAGTATGGTTTAACTCTGTTAGCTGAATGCACAGATCAGAAAGAAGTTTCACCGAATGATTCTGTGTAGTTTATATTTGAAGACATTCCTTTTTCCACTGTTACCCTCTTAGCGCTCCGAATCTCCACTTGCATTTTCTACAAAAAGAGTGTTTCATAACTGCTCAATCAAAAATATGTTTTATATCTGTTAACTGAATTTACAGATCAGAAATAAGTTTCACAGAATGCATCTGTGTAGTTTTTATTTGAAGATATTCTTTTTCCCAATGTAGGCCTCTTGGCGCTTAGCATGTCCAATTGCAGTTACTACAGAAAGAGTGTTTCAGAACGGCTCAATCAAAAGTAAGGTTCAAATCTGTTAGTTGAATGCACAGAACAGAAAGAATTTTCACAGAATGCTACTGTGTAGTTTATATTTGAATATATTCCTTGTTCCACTATTACCCTCTTAGCGCTCCGAATGTCCACTTGCATTTTCTACAGAAAGAGTGTTCAGAACTGCGCAATCAAAAGTATGGTTTAACTCTGTTAGCTTAATGAACATATCAGAAATAAGTTTCACACAATGCTTCTGTGTAGTTTTTATTTGAAGATATTATTTTTCCCAATAGAGGCCTCTTAGCACTCAGAATGTCCAATTGCAGTTTCTACAGAAAGAGTGTTTCAGAAAGGCTCAATCAAATATAAGGTTCAACTCTGTTAGTTGAATGCACAGAACAGAAAGAAGTTTCATACAATGCTTCTGTGTAGTTTATATTTGAACATATTCTTTTTTCCACTATTACCCACTTAGCGCTACGAATGTCCAGTTGCATTTTCTACAGACAGAGTGTTTCAAAACTGCTCAATCAAAAGTATGGTTTAACTCTGTTAGCTGAATGCTCAGATCAGAAAGAAGTTTCACAGAATGCTTCTGTGTAGTTTATATTTGAATGTATTCCTTTTTCCACTACTACTCTCTTAGCGCTCCAAATGTCCAGTTGCATTTTCTACAGAAAGAGTGTTCAGATCTGCTCAATCAAAAGTATGGTTTAACTCTCTTAGCTGAATGCACAGATCAGAAAGAAGTTTCACAGAATGATTCTGTGTAGTTTATATTTGGAGACATTCCTTTTTCCACTATTACCCTCTTAGCGCTCCGAATCTCCACTTGCATTTTCTACAGAAAGAGTGTGTCAGAACGGCTCAATCAAAACTAAGGTTCAACTCTTTTAGTTGAACAAACAGAACAGAAAGAAGTTTCACACAATTCTTCTGTGTAGTTTTTATTTGTAGACATTCATTTTCCCAATATAGGCCTCTTAGCGCTCAGAATGTCCAATTGCAGTTTCTACAGAAAGAGTATTTCAGAACGGCTCAATCAAAAGTAAGTTTCAACTCTGTTAGTTGAATGCACAGAACAGAAAGAAGTTTCATACAATGCTTCTGTGTAGTTTATATTTGAACATATTCTTTTTTCCACTATTACCCACTTAGCGCTACGAATGTCCAGTTGCATTTTCTACAGACAGAGTGTTTCAAAACTGCTCAATCAAAAGTATGGTTTAACTCTGTTAGCTGAATGCTCAGATCAGAAAGAAGTTTCACAGAATGCTTCTGTGTAGTTTATATTTGAATATATTCCTTTTTCCACTACTACTCTCTTAGCGCTCCAAATGTCCAGTTGCATTTTCTACAGAAAGAGTGTTCAGATCTGCTCAATCAAAAGTATGGTTTAACTCTGTTAGCTGAATGCACAGATCAGAAAGAAGTTTCACAGAATGATTCTGTGTAGTTTATATTTGGAGACATTACTTTTTCCACTATTACCCTCTTAGCGCTCCGAATCTCCACTTGCATTTTCTACAGAAAGAGTGTTTCAGAACGGCTCAATCAAAACTAAGGTTCAACTCTTTTAGTTGAACAAACAGAACAGAAAGAAGTTTCACACAATTCTTCTGTGTAGTTTTTATTTGTAGACATTCTTTTTCCCAATATAGGCCTCTTAGCGCTCAGAATGTCCAATTGCAGTTTCTACAGAAAGAGTGTTTCAGAACGGCTCAATCAAAAGTAAGGTTCAACTCTGTTAGTTGAATGCACAGAACAGAAAGAAGTTTCATACAATGTTTCTGTGTAGTTTATATTTGAACATATTCTTTTTTCCACTATTACCCACTTAGCGCTACGAATGTCCAGTTGCATTTTCTACAGACAGAGTGTTTCAAAACTGCTCAATCAAAAGTATGGTTTAACTCTGTTAGCTGAATGCTCAGATCAGAAAGAAGTTTCACAGAATGCTTCTGTGTAGTTTATATTTGAATATATTCCTTTTTGCACTACTACGCTCTTAGCGCTCCAAATGTCCAGTTGCATTTTCTACAGAAAGAGTGTTCAGATCTGCTCAATCAAAAGTATGGTTTAACTCTGTTAGCTGAATGCACAGATCAGAAAGAAGTTTCACCGAATGATTCTGTGTAGTTTATATTTGAAGACATTCCTTTTTCCACTGTTACCCTCTTAGCGCTCCGAATCTCCACTTGCATTTTCTACAAAAAGAGTGTTTCATAACTGCTCAATCAAAAATATGTTTTATATCTGTTAACTGAATTTACAGATCAGAAATAAGTTTCACAGAATGCATCTGTGTAGTTTTTATTTGAAGATAATCTTTTTCCCAATGTAGGCCTCTTGGCGCTTAGCATGTCCAATTGCAGTTACTACAGAAAGAGTGTTTCAGAACGGCTCAATCAAAAGTAAGGTTCAACTCTGTTAGTTGAATGCACAGAACAGAAAGAATTTTCACAGAATGCTACTGTGTAGTTTATATTTGAATATATTCCTTTTTCCACTATTACCCTCTTAGCGCTCCGAATGTCCACTTGCATTTTCTACAGAAAGAGTGTTCAGAACTGCGCAATCAAAAGTATGGTTTAACTCTGTTAGCTTAATGAACATATCAGAAATAAGTTTCACACAATGCTTCTGTGTAGTTTTTATTTGAAGATATTATTTTTCCCAATAGAGGCCTCTTAGCGCTCAGAATGTCCAATTGCAGTTTCTACATAAAGAGTGTATCAGAAAGGCTCAATCAAATGTAAGGTTCAACTCTGTTAGTTGAATGCACAGAACAGAAAGAAGTTTCATACAATGCTTCTGTGTAGTTTATATTTGAACATATTCTTTTTTCCACTATTACCCACTTAGCGCTACGAATGTCCAGTTGCATTTTCTACAGAAAGAGTGTTCAGATCTGCTCAATCAAAAGTATGGTTTAACTCTGTTAGCTGAATGCACAGATCAGAAAGAAGTTTCACAGAATGATTCTGTGTAGTTTATATTTGGAGACATTCCTTTTTCCACTATTACCCTCTTAGCGCTCCGAATCTCCACTTGCATTTTCTACAGAAAGAGTGTGTCAGAACGGCTCAATCAAAACTAAGGTTCAACTCTTTTAGTTGAACAAACAGAACAGAAAGAAGTTTCACACAATTCTTCTGTGTAGTTTTTATTTGTAGACATTCTTTTTCCCAATATAGGCCTCTTAGCGCTCAGAATGTCCAATTGCAGTTTCTACAGAAAGAGTGTTTCAGAACGACTCAATCAAAAGTAAGGTTCAACTCTGTTAGTTGAATGCACAGAACAGAAAGAAGTTTCATACAATGCTTCTGTGTAGTTTATATTTGAACATATTCTTTTTTCCACTATTACCCACTTAGCGCTACGAATGTCCAGTTGCATTTTCTACAGACAGAGTGTTTCAAAACTGCTCAATCAAAAGTATGGTTTAACTCTGTTAGCTGAATGCTCAGATCAGAAAGAAGTTTCACAGAATGCTTCTGTGTAGTTTATATTTGAATATATTCCTTTTTCCACTACTACGCTCTTAGCGCTCCAAATGTCCAGTTGCATTTTCTACAGAAAGAGTGTTCAGATCTGCTCAATCAAAAGTATGGTTTAACTCTGTTAGCTGAATGCACAGATCAGAAAGAAGTTTCACCGAATGATTCTGTGTAGTTTATATTTGAAGACATTCCTTTTTCCACTGTTACATTCTTAGCGCTCCGAATCTCCACTTGCATTTTCTACAAAAAGAGTGTTTCATAACTGCTCAATCAAAAATATGTTTTATATCTGTTAACTGAATTTACAGATCAGAAATAAGTTTCACAGAATGCATCTGTGTAGTTTTTATTTGAAGATAATCTTTTTCCCAATGTAGGCCTCTTGGCGCTTAGCATGTCCAATTGCAGTTACTACAGAAAGAGTGTTTCAGAACGGCTCAATCAAAAGTAAGGTTCAACTCTGTTAGTTGAATGCACAGAACAGAAAGAATTTTCACAGAATGCTACTGTGTAGTTTATATTTGAATATATTCATTTTTCCACTATTACCCTCTTAGCGCTCCGAATGTCCACTTGCATTTTCTACAGAAAGAGTGTTCAGAACTGCGCAATCAAAAGTATGGTTTAACTCTGTTAGCTTAATGAACATATCAGAAATAAGTTTCACACAATGCTTCTGTGTAGTTTTTATTTGAAGATATTATTTTTCCCAATAGAGGCCTCTTAGCGCTCAGAATGTCCAATTGCAGTTTCTACATAAAGAGTGTTTCAGAAAGGCTCAATCAAATGTAAGGTTCAACTCTGTTAGTTGAATGCACAGAACAGAAAGAAGTTTCATACAATGCTTCTGTGTAGTTTATATTTGAACATATTCTTTTTTCCACTATTACCCACTTAGCGCTACGAATGTCCAGTTGCATTTTCTACAGACAGAGTGTTTCAAAACTGCTCAATCAAAAGTATGGTTTAACTCTGTTAGCAGAATGCTCAGATCAGAAAGAAGTTTCACAGAATGCTTCTGTGTAGTTTATATTTGAATATATTCCTTTTTCCACTACTACTCTCTTAGCGCTCCCAATGTCCAGTTGCATTTTCTACAGAAAGAGTGTTCAGATCTGCTCAATCAAAAGTATGGTTTAACTCTGTTAGCTGAATGCACAGATCAGAAAGAAGTTTCACAGAATGATTCTGTGTAGTTTATATTTGGAGACATTCCTTTTTCCACTATTACCCTCTTAGCGCTCCGAATCTCCACTTGCATTTTCTACAGAAAGAGTGTGTCAGAACGGCTCAATCAAAACTAAGGTTCAACTCTTTTAGTTGAACAAACAGAACAGAAAGAAGTTTCACACAATTCTTCTGTGTAGTTTTTATTTGTAGACATTCTTTTTCCCAATATAGGCCTCTTAGCGCTCAGAATGTCCAATTGCAGTTTCTACAGAAAGAGTGTTTCAGAACGGCTCAATCAAAAGTAAGGTTCAACTCTGTTAGTTGAATGCACAGAACAGAAAGAAGTTTCATACAATGCTTCTGTGTAGTTTATATTTGAAAATATTCTTTTTTCCACTATTACCCACTTAGCGCTACGAATGTCCAGTTGCATTTTCTACAGACAGAGTGTTTCAAAACTGCTCAATCAAAAGTATGGTTTAACTCTGTTAGCTGAATGCTCAGATCAGAAAGAAGTTTCACAGAATGCTTCTGTGTAGTTTATATTTGAATATATTCCTTTTTCCACTACTACGCTCTTAGCGCTCCAAATGTCCAGTTGCATTTTCTACAGAAAGAGTGTTCAGATCTGCTCAATCAAAAGTATGGTTTAACTCTGTTAGCTGAATGCACAGATCAGAAAGAAGTTTCACCGAATGATTCTGTGTAGTTTATATTTGAAGACATTCCTTTTTCCACTGTTACCCTCTTAGCGCTCCGAATCTCCACTTGCATTTTCTATAAAAAGAGTGTTTCATAACTGCTCAATCAAAAATATGTTTTATATCTGTTAACTGAATTTACAGATCAGAAATAAGTTTCACAGAATGCATCTGTGTAGTTTTTATTTGAAGATATTCTTTTTCCCAATGTAGGCCTCTTAGCGCTTAGCATGTCCAATTGCAGTTACTACAGAAAGAGTGTTTCAGAACGGCTCAATCAAAAGTAAGGTTCAACTCTGTTAGTTGAATGCACAGAACAGAAAGAATTTTCACAGAATGCTACTGTGTAGTTTATATTTGAATATATTCCTTTTTCCACTATTACCCTCTTAGCGCTCCGAATGTCCACTTGCATTTTCTACAGAAAGAGTGTTCAGAAATGCGCAATCAAAAGTATGGTTTAACTCTGTTAGCTTAATGAACATATCAGAAATAAGTTTCACACAATGCTTCTGTGTAGTTTTTATTTGAAGATATTAATTTTCCCAATAGAGGCCTCTTAGCGCTCAGAATGTCCAATTGCAGTTTCTACAGAAAGAGTGTTTCCGAAAGGCTCAATCAAAAGTAAGGTTCAACTCTGTTAGTTGAATGCACAGAACAGAAAGAAGTTTCATACAATGCTTCTGTGTAGTTTATATTTGAACATATTCTTTTTTCCACTATTACCCACTTAGCGCTACGAATGTCCAGTTGCATTTTCTACAGACAGAGTGTTTCAAAACTGCTCAATCAAAAGTATGGTTTAACTCTGTTAGCTGAATGCTCAGATCAGAAAGAAGTTTCACAGAATGCTTCTGTGTAGTTTATATTTGAATATATTCCTTTTTCCACTACTACTCTCTTAGCGCTCCAAATGCCCAGTTGCATTTTCTACAGAAAGAGTGTTCAGATCTGCTCAATCAAAAGTATGGTTTAACTCTGTTAGCTGAATGCACAGATCAGAAAGAAGTTTCACAGAATGATTCTGTGTAGTTTATATTTGGAGACATTCCTTTTTCCACTATTACCCTCTTAGCGCTCCGAATCTCCACTTGCATTTTCTACAGAAAGAGTGTGTCAGAACGGCTCAATCAAAACTAAGGTTCAACTCTTTTAGTTGAACAAACAGAACAGAAAGAAGTTTCACACAATTCTTCTGTGTAGTTTTTATTTGTAGACATTCTTTTTCCCAATATAGGCCTCTTAGCGCTCAGAATGTCCAATTGCAGTTTCTACAGAAAGAGTGTTTCAGAACGGCTCAATCAAAAGTAAGGTTCAACTCTGTTAGTTGAAAGCACAGAACAGAAAGAAGTTTCATACAATGCTTCTGTGTAGTTTATATTTGAACATATTCTTTTTTCCACTATTACCCACTTAGCGCTACGAATGTCCAGTTGCATTTTCTACAGACAGAGTGTTTCAAACTGCTCAATCATAAGTATGGTTTAACTCTGTTAGCTGAATGCTCAGATCAGAAAGAAGTTTCACAGAATGCTTCTGTGTAGTTTATATTTGAATATATTCCTTTTTCCACTACTACGCTCTTAGCGCTCCAAATGTCCAGTTGCATTTTCTACAGAAAGAGTGTTCAGATCTGCTCAATCAAAAGAATGGTTTAACTCTGTTAGCTGAATGCACAGATCAGAAAGAAGTTTCACCGAATGATTCTGTGTAGTTTATATTTGAAGACATTCCTTTTTCCACTGTTACCCTCTTAGCGCTCCGAATCTCCACTTGCATTTTCTACAGAAAGAGTGTTTCAGAACGGCTCAATCAAAATTAAGGTTCAACTCTTTTAGTTGAACAAACAGAACAGAAAGAAGTTTCACACAATTCTTCTGTGTAGTTTTTATTTGTAGACATTCTTTTTCCCAATATAGGCCTCTTAGCGCTCAGAATGTCCAATTGCAGTTTCTACAGAAAGAGTGTTTCAGAACGGCTCAATCAAAAGTAAGGTTCAACTCTGTTAGTTGAATGCACAGAACAGAAAGAAGTTTCATACAATGCTTCTGTGTAGTTTATATTTGAACATATTCTTTTTTCCACTATTACCCACTTAGCGCTACGAATGTCCAGTTGCATTTTCTACAGACAGAGTGTTTCAAAACTGCTCAATCAAAAGTATGGTTTAACTCTGTTAGCTGAATGCTCAGATCAGAAAGAAGTTTCACAGAATGCTTCTGTGTAGTTTATATTTGAATATATTCCTTTTTCCACTACTACGCTCTTAGCGCTCCAAATGTCCAGTTGCATTTTCTACAGAAAGAGTGTTCAGATCTGCTCAATCAAAAGTATGGTTTAACTCTGTTAGCTGAATGCACAGATCAGAAAGAAGTTTCACCGAATGATTCTGTGTAGTTTATATTTGAAGACATTCCTTTTTCCACTGTTACCCTCTTAGCGCTCCGAATCTCCACTTGCATTTTCTACAAAAAGAGTGTTTCATAACTGCTCAATCAAAAATATGTTTTATATCTGTTAACTGAATTTACAGATCAGAAATAAGTTTCACAGAATGCATCTGTGTAGTTTTTATTTGAAGATATTCTTTTTCCCAATGTAGGCCTCTTAGCGCTTAGCATGTCCAATTGCAGTTACTAAAGAAAGAGTGTTTCAGAACGGCTCAATCAAAAGTAAGGTTCAACTCTGTTAGTTGAATGCACAGAACAGAAAGAATTTTCACAGAATGCTACTGTGTAGTTTATATTTGAATATATTCCTTTTTCCACTATTACCCTCTTAGCGCTCCGAATGTCCACTTGCATTTTCTACAGAAAGAGTGTTCAGAACTGCGCAATCAAAAGTATGGTTTAACTCTGTTAGCTTAATGAACATATCAGAAATAAGTTTCACACAATGCTTCTGTGTAGTTTTTATTTGAAGATATTATTTTTCCCAATAGAGGCCTCTTAGCGCTCAGAATGTCCAATTGCAGTTTCTACAGAAAGAGTGTTTCAGAACGGCTCAATCAAAAGTAAGGTTCAACTCTGTTAGTTGAAAGCACAGAACAGAAAGAAGTTTCATACAATGCTTCTGTGTAGTTTATATTTGAACATATTCTTTTTTCCACTATTACCCACTTAGCGCTACGAATGTCCAGTTGCATTTTCTACAGACAGAGTGTTTCAAACTGCTCAATCATAAGTATGGTTTAACTCTGTTAGCTGAATGCTCAGATCAGAAAGAAGTTTCACAGAATGCTTCTGTGTAGTTTATATTTGAATATATTCCTTTTTCCACTACTACGCTCTTAGCGCTCCAAATGTCCAGTTGCATTTTCTACAGAAAGAGTGTTCAGATCTGCTCAATCAAAAGTATGGTTTAACTCTGTTAGCTGAATGCACAGATCAGAAAGAAGTTTCACCGAATGATTCTGTGTAGTTTATATTTGAAGACATTCCTTTTTCCACTGTTACCCTCTTAGCGCTCCGAATCTCCACTTGCATTTTCTACAGAAAGAGTGTTTCAGAACGGCTCAATCAAAATTAAGGTTCAACTCTTTTAGTTGAACAAACAGAACAGAAAGAAGTTTCACACAATTCTTCTGTGTAGTTTTTATTTGTAGACATTCTTTTTCCCAATATAGGCCTCTTAGCGCTCAGAATGTCCAATTGCAGTTTCTACAGAAAGAGTGTTTCAGAACGGCTCAATCAAAAGTAAGGTTCAACTCTGTTAGTTGAATGCACAGAACAGAAAGAAGTTTCATACAATGCTTCTGTGTAGTTTATATTTGAACATATTCTTTTTTCCACTATTACCCACTTAGCGCTACGAATGTCCAGTTGCATTTTCTACAGACAGAGTGTTTCAAAACTGCTCAATCAAAAGTATGGTTTAACTCTGTTAGCTGAATGCTCAGATCAGAAAGAAGTTTCACAGAATGCTTCTGTGTAGTTTATATTTGAATATATTCCTTTTTCCACTACTACGCTCTTAGCGCTCCAAATGTCCAGTTGCATTTTCTACAGAAAGAGTGTTCAGATCTGCTCAATCAAAAGTATGGTTTAACTCTGTTAGCTGAATGCACAGATCAGAAAGAAGTTTCACCGAATGATTCTGTGTAGTTTATATTTGAAGACATTCCTTTTTCCACTGTTACCCTCTTAGCGCTCCGAATCTCCACTTGCATTTTCTACAAAAAGAGTGTTTCATAACTGCTCAATCAAAAATATGTTTTATATCTGTTAACTGAATTTACAGATCAGAAATAAGTTTCACAGAATGCATCTGTGTAGTTTTTATTTGAAGATATTCTTTTTCCCAATGTAGGCCTCTTAGCGCTTAGCATGTCCAATTGCAGTTACTAAAGAAAGAGTGTTTCAGAACGGCTCAATCAAAAGTAAGGTTCAACTCTGTTAGTTGAATGCACAGAACAGAAAGAATTTTCACAGAATGCTACTGTGTAGTTTATATTTGAATATATTCCTTTTTCCACTATTACCCTCTTAGCGCTCCGAATGTCCACTTGCATTTTCTACAGAAAGAGTGTTCAGAACTGCGCAATCAAAAGTATGGTTTAACTCTGTTAGCTTAATGAACATATCAGAAATAAGTTTCACACAATGCTTCTGTGTAGTTTTTATTTGAAGATATTATTTTTCCCAATAGAGGCCTATTAGCGCTCAGAATGTCCAATTGCAGTTTCTACAGAAAGAGTGTTTCAGAAAGGCTCAATCAAAAGTAAGGTTCAACTCTTTTAGTTGAATGCACAGAACAGAAAGAAGTTTCATACAATGCTTCTGTGTAGTTTATATTTGAACATATTCTTTTTTCCACTATTACCCACTTAGCGCTACGAATGTCCAGTTGCATTTTCTACAGACAGAGTGTTTCAAAACTGCTCAATCAAAAGTATGGTTTAACTCTGTTAGCTGAATGCTCAGATCAGAAAGAAGTTTCACAGAATGCTTCTGTGTAGTTTATATTTGAATATATTCCTTTTTCCACTACTACTCTCTTAGCGCTCCAAATGTCCAGTTGCATTTTCTACAGAAAGAGTGTTCAGATCTGCTCAATCAAAAGTATGGTTTAACTCTGTTAGCTGAATGCACAGATCAGAAAGAAGTTTCACAGAATGATTCTGTGTAGTTTATATTTGGAGACATTCCTTTTTCCACTATTACCCTCTTAGCGCTCCGAATCTCCACTTGCATTTTCTACAGAAAGAGTGTTTCAGAACGGCTCAATCAAAACGAATGTTCAACTCTTTTAGTTGAACAAACAGAACAGAAAGAAGTTTCACACAATTCTTCTGTGTAGTTTTTATTTGTAGACATTCCTTTTCCCAATATAGGCCTCTTAGCGCTCAGAATGTCCAATTGCAGTTTCTACAGAAAGAGTGTTTCAGAACGGCTCAATCAAAAGTAAGGTTCAACTCTGTTAGTTGAATGCACAGAACAGAAAGAAGTTTCATACAATGCTTCTGTGTAGTTTATATTTGAACATATTCTTTTTTCCACTATTACCCACTTAGCGCTACGAATGTCCAGTTGCATTTTCTACAGACAGAGTGTTTCAAAACTGCTCAATCAAAAGTATGGTTTAACTCTGTTAGCTGAATGCTCAGATCAGAAAGAAGTTTCACAGAATGCTTCTGTGTAGTTTATATTTGAATATATTCTTTTTCCACTACTACGCTCTTAGCGCTCCAAATGTCCAGTTGCATTTTCTACAGAAAGAGTGTTCAGATCTGCTCAATCAAAAGTATGGTTTAACTCTGTTAGCTGAATGCACAGATCAGAAAGAAGTTTCACCGAATGATTCTGTGTAGTTTATATTTGAAGACATTCCTTTTTCCACTGTTACCCTCTTAGCGCTCCGAATCTCCACTTGCATTTTCTACAAAAAGAGTGTTTCATAACTGCTCAATCAAAAATATGTTTTATATCTGTTAACTGAATTTACAGATCAGAAATAAGTTTCACAGAATGCATCTGTGTAGTTTTTATTTGAAGATATTCTTTTTCCCAATGTAGGCCTCTTAGCGCTTAGCATGTCCAATTGCAGTTACTACAGAAAGAGTGTTTCAGAACGGCTCAATCAAAAGTAAGGTTCAACTCTGTTAGTTGAATGCACAGAACAGAAAGAATTTTCACAGAATGCTACTGTGTAGTTTATATTTGAATATATTCCTTTTTCCACTATTACCCTCATAGCGCTCCGAATGTCCACTTGCATTTTCTACAGAAAGAGTGTTCAGAACTGCGCAATCAAAAGTATGGTTTAACTCTGTTAGCTTAATGAACATATCAGAAATAAGTTTCACACAATGCTTCTGTGTAGTTTTTATTTGAAGATATTATTTTTCCCAATATAGGCCTCTTAGCGCTCAGAATGTCCAATTGCAGTTTCTACAGAAAGAGTGTTTCAGAAAGGCTCAATCAAAAGTAAGGTTCAACTCTGTTAGTTGAATGCACAGAACAGAAAGAAGTTTCATACAATGCTTCTGTGTAGTTTATATTTGAACATATTCATTTTTCCACTATTACCCACTTAGCGCTACGAATGTCCAGTTGCATTTTCTACAGACAGAGTGTTCAGATCTGCTCAATCAAAAGTATGGTTTAACTCAGTTAGCTGAAGGCACAGATCAGAAAGAAGTTTCACCGAATGATTCTGTGTAGTTTATATTTGAAGACATTCCTTTTTCCACTGTTACCCTCTTAGCGCTCCAAATGTCCAGTTGCATTTTCTACAGAAAGAGTGTTCAGATCTGCTCAATCAAAAGTATGGTTTAACTCTGTTAGCTGAATGCACAGATCAGAAAGAAGTTTCACAGAATGATTCTGTGTAGTTTATATTTGGAGACATTCCTTTTTCCACTATTACCCTCTTAGCGCTCCGAATCTCCACTTGCATTTTCTACAGAAAGAGTGTTTCAGAACGGCTCAATCAAAACGAATGTTCAACTCTTTTAGTTGAACAAACAGAACAGAAAGAAGTTTCACACAATTCTTCTGTGTAGTTTTTATTTGTAGACATTCTTTTTCCCAATATAGGCCTCTTAGCGCTCAGAATGTCCAATTGCAGTTTCTACAGAAAGAGTGTTTCAGAACGGCTCAATCAAAAGTAAGGTTCAACTCTGTTAGTTGAATGCACAGAACAGAAAGAAGTTTCATACAATGCTTCTGTGTAGTTTATATTTGAACATATTCTTTTTTCCACTATTACCCACTTAGCGCTACGAATGTCCAGTTGCATTTTCTACAGACAGAGTGTTTCAAAACTGCTCAATCAAAAGTATGGTTTAACTCTGTTAGCTGAATGCTCAGATCAGAAAGAAGTTTCACAGAATGCTTCTGTGTAGTTTATATTTGAATATATTCCTTTTTCCACTACTACGCTCTTAGCGCTCCAAATGTCCAGTTGCATTTTCTACAGAAAGAGTGTTCAGATCTGCTCAATCAAAAGTATGGTTTAACTCTGTTAGCTGAATGCACAGATCAGAAAGAAGTTTCACCGAATGATTCTGTGTAGTTTATATTTGGAGACATTCCTTTTTCCACTATTACCCTCTTAGCGCTCCGAATCTCCACTTGCATTTTCTACAGAAAGAGTGTGTCAGAACGGCTCAATCAAAACTAAGGTTCAACTCTTTTAGTTGAACAAACAGAACAGAAAGAAGTTTCACACAATTCTTCTGTGTAGTTTTTATTTGTAGACATTCTTTTTCCCAATATAGGCCTCTTAGCGCTCAGAATGTCCAATTGCAGTTTCTACAGAAAGAGTGTTTCAGAACGGCTCAATCAAAAGTAAGGTTCAACTCTGTTAGTTGAATGCACAGAACAGAAAGAAGTTTCATACAATGCTTCTGTGTAGTTTATATTTGAACATATTCTTTTTTCCACTATTACCCACTTAGCGCTACGAATGTCCAGTTGCATTTTCTACAGACAGAGTGTTTCAAAACTGCTCAATCAAAAGTATGGTTTACCTCTGTTAGCTGAATGCTCAGATCAGAAAGAAGTTTCACAGAATGCTTCTGTGTAGTTTATATTTGAATATATTCCTTTTTCCACTACTACGCTCTTAGCGCTCCAAATGTCCAGTTGCATTTTCAACAGAAAGAGTGTTCAGATCTGCTCAATCAAAAGTATGGTTTAACTCTGTTAGCTGAATGCACAGATCAGAAAGAAGTTTCACCGAATGATTCTGTGTAGTTTATATTTGAAGACATTCCTTTTTCCACTATTACCCTCTTAGCGCTCCGAATCTCCACTTGCATTTTCTACAGAAAGAGTGTTTCAGAACGGCTCAATCAAAACTAAGGTTCAACTCTTTTAGTTGAACAAACAGAACAGAAAGAAGTTTCACACAATTCTTCTGTGTAGTTTTTATTTGTAGACATTCTTTTTCCCAATATAGGCCTCTTAGCGCTCAGAATGTCCAATTGCAGTTTCTACAGAAAGAGTGTTTCAGAACGGCTCAATCAAAAGTAAGGTTCAACTCTGTTAGTTGAATGCACAGAACAGAAAGAAGTTTCATTCAATGCTTCTGTGTAGTTTATATTTGAACATATTCTTTTTTCCACTATTACCCACTTAGCGCTACGAATGTCCAGTTGCATTTTCTACAGACAGAGTGTTTCAAAACTGCTCAATCAAAAGTATGGTTTAACTCGGTTAGCTGAATGCTCAGATCAGAAAGAAGTTTCACAGAATGCTTCTGTGTAGTTTATATTTGAATATATTCCTTTTTCCACTACTACGCTCTTAGCGCTCCAAATGTCCAGTTGCATTTTCTACAGAAAGAGTGTTCAGATCTGCTCAATCAAAAGTATGGTTTAACTCTGTTAGCTGAATGCACAGATCAGAAAGAAGTTTCACCGAATGATTCTGTGTAGTTTATATTTGAAGACATTCCTTTTTCCACTGTTACCCTCTTAGCGCTCCGAATCTCCACTTGCATTTTCTACAAAAAGAGTGTTTCATAACTGCTCAATCAAAAATATGTTTTATATCTGTTAACTGAATTTACAGATCAGAAATAAGTTTCACAGAATGCATCTGTGTAGTTTTTATTTGAAGATATTATTTTTCCCAATGTAGGCCTCTTAGCGCTTAGCATGTCCAATTGCAGTTTCTACAGAAGGAGGGTTTCAGAACGGCTCAATCAAAAGTAAGGTTTAACTCTGTTAGTTGAATGCACAGAACAGAAAGAATTTTCACAGAATGCTACTGTGTAGTTTATATTTGAATATATTCCTTTTTCCACTATTACCCTCTTAGCGCTCCGAATGTCCACTTGCATTTTCTACAGAAAGAGTGTTCAGAACTGCGCAATCAAAAGTATGGTTTAACTCTGTTAGCTTAATGAACATATCAGAAATAAGTTTCACACAATGCTTCTGTGTAGTTTTTATTTGAAGATATTATTTTTCCCAATATAGGCCTCTTAGCGCTCAGAATGTCCAATTGCAGTTTCTACAGAAAGAGTGTTTCAGAAAGGCTCAATCAAAAGTAAGGTTCAACTCTGTTAGTTGAATGCACAGAACAGAAAGAAGTTTCATACAATGCTTCTGTGTAGTTTATATTTGAAAATATTCTTTTTTCCACTATTACCCACTTAGCTCTACGAATGTCCAGTTGCATTTTCTACAGACAGAGTGTTTCAAAACTGCTCAATCATAAGTATGGTTTAACTCTGTTAGCTGAATGCTCAGATCAGAAAGAAGTTTCACAGAATGCTTCTGTGTAGTTTATATTTGAAGACATTCCTTTTTCCACTATTACCCTCTTAGCGCTCCGAATCTCCCCTTGCATTTTCTACAAAAAGAGTGTTTCATAACTGCTCAATCAAAAATATGTTTTATCTCTGTTAACTGCAATTACAGATCAGAAATAAGTTTCACAGAATGCATCTGTGTAGTTTTTATTTGAAGATATTCTTTTTCCCAATGTAGGCCTCTTAGCGCTTAGCATGTCCAATTGCAGTTTCTACAGAAAGAGTGTTTCAGAACGGCTCAATCAAAAGTAAGGTTCAACTCTGTTAGTTGAATGCACAGAACAGAAAGAATTTTCACAGAATGCTACTGTGTAGTTTATATTTGAATATATTCCTTTTTCCACTATTACCCTCTTAGCGCTCCGAATGTCCACTTGCATTTTCTACAGAAAGAGTGTTCAGAACTGCGCAATCAAAAGTATGGTTTAACTCTGTTAGCTTAATGAACATATCAGAAATAAGTTTCACACAATGCTTCTGTGTAGTTTTTATTTGAAGATATTATTTTTCCCAATAGAGGCCTCTTAGCGCTCAGAATGTCCAATTGCAGTTTCTACAGAAAGAGTGTTTCAGAAAGGCTCAATCAAATGTAAGGTTCAACTCTGTTAGTTGAATGCACAGAACAGAAAGAAGTTTCATACAATGCTTCTGTGTAGTTTATATTTGAACATATTCTTTTTTCCACTATTACCCACTTAGCGCTACGAATGTCCAGTTGCATTTTCTTCAGACAGAGTGTTTCAAAACTGCTCAATCAAAAGTATGGTTTAACTCTGTTAGCTGAATGCTCAGATCAGAAAGAAGTTTCACAGAATGATTCTGTGTAGTTTATATTTGAATATATTCCTTTTTCCACTACTACTCTCTTAGCGCTCCAAATGTCCAGTTGCATTTTCTACAGAAAGAGTGTTCAGATCTGCTCAATCAAAAGTATGGTTTAACTCTGTTAGCTGAATGCACAGATCAGAAAGAAGTTTCAGAGAATGATTCTGTGTAGTTTATATTTGGAGACATTCCTTTTTCCACTATTACCCTCTTAGCGCTCCGAATCTCCACTTGCATTTTCTACAGAAAGAGTGTTTCAGAATGGCTCAATCAAAACTAAGGTTCAACTCTTTTAGTTGAACAAACAGAACAGAAAGAAGTTTCACACAATTCTTCTGTGTAGTTTTTATTTGTAGACATTCTTTTTCCCAATATAGGCCTCTTAGCGCTCAGAAAGTCCAATTGCAGTTTCTACAGAAAGAGTGTTTCAGAACGGCTCAATCAAAAGTAAGGTTCAACTCTGTTAGTTGAATGCACAGAACAGAAAGAAGTTTCATACAATGCTTCTGTGTAGTTTATATTTGAACATATTCTTTTTTCCACTATTACACACTTAGCGCTACGAATGTCCAGTTGCATTTTCTACAGACAGAGTGTTTCAAAACTGCTCAATCAAAAGTATGGTTTAACTCTGTTAGCTGAATGCTCAGATCAGAAAGAAGTTTCACAGAATGCTTCTGTGTAGTTTATATTTGAATATATTACTTTTTCCACTACTACGCTCTTAGCGCTCCAAATGTCCAGTTGCATTTTCTACAGAAAGAGTGTTCAGATCTGCTCAATCAAAAGTATGGTTTAACTCTGTTAGCTGAATGCACAGATCAGAAAGAAGTTTCACCGAATGATTCTGTGTAGTTTATATTTGGAGACATTCCTTTTTCCACTATTACCCTCTTAGCGCTCCGAATCTCCACTTGCATTTTCTACAGAAAGAGTGTGTCAGAACGGCTCAATCAAAACTAAGGTTCAACTCTTTTAGTTGAACAAACAGAACAGAAAGAAGTTTCACACAATTCTTCTGTGTAGTTTTTATTTGTAGACATTCTTTTTCCCAATATAGGCCTCTTAGCGCTCAGAATGTCCAATTGCAGTTTCTACAGAAAGAGTGTTTCAGAACGGCTCAATCAAAAGTAAGGTTCAACTCTGTTAGTTGAATGCACAGAACAGAAAGAAGTTTCATACAATGCTTCTGTGTAGTTTATATTTGAACATATTCTTTTTTCCACTATTACCCACTTAGCGCTACGAATGTCCAGTTGCATTTTCTACAGACAGAGTATTTCAAAACTGCTCAATCAAAAGTATGGTTTAACTGTGTTAGCTGAATGCTCAGATCAGAAAGAAGTTTCACAGAATGCTTCTGTGTAGTTTATATTTGGATATATTCCTTTTTCCACTACTACGCTCTTAGCGCTCCAAATGTCCAGTTGCATTTTCAACAGAAAGAGTGTTCAGATCTGCTCAATCAAAAGTATGGTTTAACTCTGTTAGCTGAATGCACAGATCAGAAAGAAGTTTCACCGAATGATTCTGTGTAGTTTATATTTGAAGACATTCCTTTTTCCACTATTACCCTCTTAGCGCTCCGAATCTCCACTTGCATTTTCTACAGAAAGAGTGTTTCAGAACGGCTCAATCAAAACTAAGGTTCAACTCTTTTAGTTGAACAAACAGAACAGAAAGAAGTTTCACACAATTCTTCTGTGTAGTTTTTATTTGTAGACATTCTTTTTCCCAATATAGGCCTCTTAGCGCTCAGAATGTCCAATTGCAGTTTCTACAGAAAGAGTGTTTCAGAACGGCTCAATCAAAAGTAAGGTTCAACTCTGTTAGTTGAATGCACAGAACAGAAAGAAGTTTCATTCAATGCTTCTGTGTAGTTTATATTTGAACATATTCTTTTTTCCACTATTACCCACTTAGCGCTACGAATGTCCAGTTGCATTTTCTACAGACAGAGTGTTTCAAAACTGCTCAATCAAAAGTATGGTTTAAATCTGTTAGCTGAATGCTCAGATCAGAAAGAAGTTTCACAGAATGCTTCTGTGTAGTTTATATTTGAATATATTCCTTTTTCCACTACTACGCTCTTAGCGCTCCAAATGTCCAGTTGCATTTTCTACAGAAAGAGTGTTCAGATCTGCTCAATCAAAAGTATGGTTTAACTCTGTTAGCTGAATGCACAGATCAGAAAGAAGTTTCACCGAATGATTCTGTGTAGTTTATATTTGAAGACATTCCTTTTTCCACTGTTACCCCCTTAGCGCTCCGAATCTCCACTTGCATTTTCTACAAAAAGAGTGTTTCATAACTGCTCAATCAAAAATATGTTTTATATCTGTTAACTGAATTTACAGATCAGAAATAAGTTTCACAGAATGCATCTGTGTAATTTTTATTTGAAGATATTCTTTTTCCCAATGTAGGCCTCTTAGCGCTTAGCATGTCCAATTGCAGTTTCTACAGAAGGAGGGTTTCAGAACGGCTCAATCAAAAGTAAGGTTTAACTCTGTTAGTTGAATGCACAGAACAGAAAGTATTTTCACAGAATGCTACTGTGTAGTTTATATTTGAATATATTCCTTTTTCCACTATTACCTTCTTAGCGCTCCGAATGTCCACTTGCATTTTCTACAGAAAGAGTGTTCAGAACTGCGCAATCAAAAGTATGGTTTAACTCTGTTAGCTTAATGAACATATCAGAAATAAGTTTCACACAATGCTTCTATGTAGTTTTTATTTGAAGATATTATTTTTCCCAATATAGGCCTCTTAGCGCTCAGAATGTCCAATTGCAGTTTCTACAGAAAGAGTGTTTCAGAAAGGCTCAATCAAAAGTAAGGTTCAACTCTGTTAGTTGAATGCACAGAACAGAAAGAAGTTTCATACAATGCTTCTGTGTAGTTTATATTTGAAAATATTCTTTTTTCCACTATTACCCACTTAGCTCTACGAATGTCCAGTTGCATTTTCTACAGACAGAGTGTTTCAAAACTGCTCAATCATAAGTATGGTTTAACTCTGTTAGCTGAATGCTCAGATCAGAAAGAAGTTTCACAGAATGCTTCTGTGTAGTTTATATTTGAAGACATTCCTTTTTCCACTATTACCCTCTTAGCGCTCCCAATCTCCCCTTGCATTTTCTACAAAAAGAGTGTTTCATAACTGCTCAATCAAAAATATGTTTTATCTCTGTTAACTGCAATTACAGATCAGAAATAAGTTTCACAGAATGCATCTGTGTAGTTTTTATTTGAAGATATTCTTTTTCCCAATGTAGGCCTCTTAGCGCTTAGCATGTCCAATTGCAGTTTCTACAGAAAGAGTGTTTCAGAACGGCTCAATCAAAAGTAAGGTTCAACTCTGTTAGTTGAATGCACAGAACAGAAAGAATTTTCACAGAATGCTACTGTGTAGTTTATATTTGAATATATTCCTTTTTCCACTATTACCCTCTTAGCGCTCCGAATGTCCACTTGCATTTTCTACAGAAAGAGTGTTCAGAACTGCGCAATCAAAAGTATGGTTTAACTCTGTTAGCTTAATGAACATATCAGAAATAAGTTTCACACAATGCTTCTGTGTAGTTTTTATTTGAAGATATTATTTTTCCCAATAGAGGCCTCTTAGCGCTCAGAATGTCCAATTGCAGTTTCTACAGAAAGAGTGTTTCAGAAAGGCTCAATCAAATGTAAGGTTCAACTCTGTTAGTTGAATGCACAGAACAGAAAGAAGTTTCATACAATGCTTCTGTGTAGTTTATATTTGAACATATTCTTTTTTCCACTATTACCCACTTAGCGCTACGAATGTCCAGTTGCATTTTCTACAGACAGAGTTTTTCAAAACTGCTCAATCAAAAGTATGGTTTAACTCTGTTAGCTGAATGCTCAGATCAGAAAGAAGTTTCACAGAATGCTTCTGTGTAGTTTATATTTGAATATATTCCTTTTTCCACTACTACTCTCTTAGCGCTCCAAATGTCCAGTTGCATTTTCTACAGAAAGAGTGTTCAGATCTGCTCAATCAAAAGTATGGTTTAACTCTGTTAGCTGAATGCACAGATCAGAAAGAAGTTTCACAGAATGATTCTGTGTAGTTTATATTTGGAGACATTCCTTTTTCCACTATTACCCTCTTAGCGCTCCGAATCTCCACTTGCATTTTCTACAGAAAGAGTGTTTCAGAACGGCTCAATCAAAACTAAGGTTCAACTCTTTTAGTTGAACAAACAGAACAGAAAGAAGTTTCACACAATTCTTCTGTGTAGTTTTTATTTGTAGACATTCTTTTTCCCAATATAGGCCCCTTATCGCTCAGAATGTCCAATTGCAGTTTCTACAGAAAGATTGTTTCAGAACGGCTCAATCAAAAGTAAGGTTCAAATCTGTTAGTTGAATGCACAGAACAGAAAGAAGTTTCATACAATGCTTCTGTGTAGTTTATATTTGAACATATTCTTTTTTCCACTATTACCCACTTAGCGCTACGAATGTCCAGTTGCATTTTCTACAGACAGAGTGTTTCAAAACTGCTCAATCAAAAGTATGGTTTAACTCTGTTAGCTGAATGCTCAGATCAGAAAGAAGTTTCACAGAATGCTTCTGTGTAGTTTATATTTGAATATATTCCTTTTTCCACTACTACGCTCTTAGCGCTCCAAATGTCCAGTTGCATTTTCAACAGAGTGTTCAGATCTGCTCAATGAAAAGTATGGTTTAACTCTGTTAGCTGAATGCACAGATCAGAAAGAAGTTTCACCGAATGATTCTGTGTAGTTTATATTTGAAGACATTCCTTTTTCCACTATTACCCTCTTAGCGCTCCGAATCTCCACTTGCATTTTCTACAGAAAGAGTGTTTCAGAACGGCTCAATCAAAACTAAGGTTCAACTCTTTTAGTTGAACAAACAGAACAGAAAGTAGTTTCACACAATTCTTCTGTGTAGTTTTTATTTGTAGACATTCTTTTTCCCAATATAGGCCTCTTAGCGCTCAGAATGTCCAATTGCAGTTTCTACAGAAAGAGTGTTTCAGAACGGCTCAATCAAAAGTAAGGTTCAACTCTGTTAGTTGAATGCACAGAACAGAAAGAAGTTTCATACAATGCTTCTGTGTAGTTTATATTTGAACATATTCTTTTTTCCACTATTACCCACTTAGCGCTACGAATGTCCAGTTGCATTTTCTACAGACAGAGTGTTTCAAAACTGCTCAATCAAAAGTATGGTTTAACTCTGTTAGCTGAATGCTCAGATCAGAAAGAAGTTTCACAGAATGCTTCTGTGTAGTTTATATTTGAATATATTCCTTTTTCCACTACTACGCTCTTAGCGCTCCAAATGTCCAGTTGCATTTTCTACAGAAAGAGTGTTCAGATCTGCTCAATCAAAAGTATGGTTTAACTCTGTTAGCTGAATGCACAGATCAGAAAGAAGTTTCACCGAATGATTCTGTGTAGTTTATATTTGAAGACATTCCTTTTTCCACTGTTACCCTCTTAGCGCTCCGAATCTCCACTTGCATTTTCTACAAAAAGAGTGTTTCATAACTGCTCAATCAAAAATATGTTTTATATCTGTTAACTGAATTTACAGATCAGAAATAAGTTTCACAGAATGCATCTGTGTAGTTTTTATTTGAAGATATTCTTTTTCCCAATGTAGGCCTCTTAGCGCTTAGCATGTCCAATTGCAGTTTCTACAGAAAGAGTGTTTCAGAACGGCTCAATCAAAAGTAAGGTTCAACTCTGTTTGTTGAATGCACAGAACAGAAAGAATTTTCACAGAATGCTACTGTGTAGTTTATATTTGAATATATTCCTTTTTCCACTATTACCCTCTTAGCGCTCCGAATGTCCACTTGCATTTTCTACAGAAAGAGTGTTCAGAACTGCGCAATCAAAAGTATGGTTTAACTCTGTTAGCTTAATGAACATATCAGAAATAAGTTTCACACAATGCTTCTGTGTAGTTTTTATTTGAAGATATTATTTTTCCCAATATAGGCCTCTTAGCGCTCAGAATGTCCAATTGCAGTTTCTACAGAAAGAGTGTTTCAGAAAGGCTCAATCAAAAGTAAGGTTCAACTCTGTTAGTTGAATGCACAGAACAGAAAGAAGTTTCATACAATGCTTCTGTGTAGTTTATATTTGAACATATTCTTTTTTCCACTATTACCCACTTAGCGCTACGAATGTCCAGTTGCATTTTCTACAGACAGAGTGTTTCAAAACTGCTCAATCAAAAGTATGGTTTAACTCTGTTAGCTGAATGCTCAGATCAGAAAGAAGTTTCACAGAATGCTTCTGTGTAGTTTATATTTGAATATATTCCTTTTTCCACTACTACTCTCTTAGCGCTCCAAATGTCCAGTTGCATTGTCTACAGAAAGAGTGTTCAGATCTGCTCAATCAAAAGTATGGTTTAACTCTGTTAGCTGAATGCACAGATCAGAAAGAAGTTTCACAGAATGATTCTGTGTAGTTTATATTTGGAGACATTCCTTTTTCCACTATTACCCTCTTAGCGCTCCGAATCTCCACTTGCATTTTCTACAGAAAGAGTGTTTCAGAACGGCTCAATCAAAACTAAGGTTCAACTCTTTTAGTTGAACAAACAGAACAGAAAGAAGTTTCACACAATTCTTCTGTGTAGTTTTTATTTGTAGACATTCTTTTTCCCAATATAGGCCTCTTAGCGCTCAGAATGTCCAATTGCAGTTTCTACAGAAAGAGTGTTTCAGAACGGCTCAATCAAAAGTAAGGTTCAACTCTGTTAGTTGAATGCACAGAACAGAAAGAAGTTTCATACAATGCTTCTGTGTAGTTTATATTTGAACATATTCTTTTTTCCACTATTACCCACTTAGCGCTACGAATGTCCAGTTGCATTTTCTACAGACAGAGTGTTTCAAAACTGCTCAATCATAAGAATGGTTTAACTCTGTTAGCTGAATGCTCAGATCAGAAAGAAGTTTCACAGAATGCTTCTGTGTAGTTTATATTTGAATATATTCCTTTTTCCTCTACTACTCTCTTAGCGCTCCAAATGTCCAGTTGCATTTTCTACAGAAAGAGTGTTCAGATCTGCTCAATCAAAAGTATGGTTTAACTCTGTTAGCTGAATGCACAGATCAGAAAAATGTTTCACCGAATGATTCTGTGTAGTTTATATTTGAAGACATTCCTTTTTCCACTATTACCCTCTTAGCGCTCCGAATCTCCACTTGCATTTTCTACAAAAAGATTGTTTCATAACTGCTCAATCAAAAATATGTTTTATCTCTGTTAACTGAAATTACAGATCAGAAATAAGTTTCACAGAATGCATCTGTGTAGTTTTTATTTGAAGATATTCTTTTTCCCAATGTAGGCCTCTTAGCGCTTAGCATGTCCAATTGCAGTTTCTACAGAAGGAGTGTTTCAGAACGGCTCAATCAAAAGTAAGGTTCAACTCTGTTAGTTGAATGCACAGAACAGAAAGAATTTTCACAGAATGCTACTGTGTAGTTTATATTTGAATATATTCCTTTTTCCACTATTACCCTCTTAGCGCTCCGAATGTCCACTTGCATTTTCTACAGAAAGAGTGTTCAGAACTGCGCAATCAAAAGTATGGTTTAACTCTGTTAGCTTAATGAACATATCAGAAATAAGTTTCACACAATGCTTCTGTGTAGTTTTTATTTGAAGATATTATTTTTCCCAATATAGGCTTCTTAGCGCTCAGAATGTCCAATTGCAGTTTCTACAGAAAGAGTGTTTCAGAAAGGCTCAATCAAAAGTAAGGTTCAACTCTGTTAGTTGAATGCACAGAACAGAAAGAAGTTTCATACAATGCTTCTGTGTAGTTTATATTTGAACATATTCTTTTTTCCACTATTACCCACTTGGCGCTACGAATGTCCAGTTGCATTTTCTACAGACAGAGTGTTTCAAAACTGCTCAATCAAATGTATGGTTTAACTCTCTTAGCTGAATGCTCAGATCAGAAAGAAGTTTCACAGAATGCTTCTGTGTAGTTTATATTTGAATATATTCCTTTTTCCACTACTACTCTCTTAGCGCTCCAAATGTCCAGTTGCATTTTCTACAGAAAGAGTGTTCAGATCTGCTCAATCAAAAGTATGGTTTAACTCTGTTAGCTGAATGCACAGATCAGAAAGAAGTTTCACCGAATGATTCTGTGTAGTTTATATTTGAAGACATTCCTTTTTCCACTATTACCCTCTTAGCGCTCCGAATCTCCACTTGCATTTTCTACAAAAAGAGTGTTTCATAACTGCTCAATCAAAAATATGTTTTATCTCTGTTAACTGAAATTACAGATCAGAAATAAGTTTCACAGAATGCATCTGTGTAGTTTTTATTTGAAGATATTATTTTTCCCAATGTAGGCCTCTTAGCGCTTAGCATGTCCAATTGCAGTTTCTACAGAAGGAGGGTTTCAGAACGGCTCAATCAAAAGTAAGGTTTAACTCTGTTAGTTGAATGCACAGAACAGAAAGAATTTTCACAGAATGCTACTGTGTAGTTTATATTTGAATATATTCCTTTTTCCACTATTACCCTCTTAGCGCTCCGAATGTCCACTTGCATTTTCTACAGAAAGAGTGTTCAGAACAGCGCAATCAAAAGTATGGTTTAACTCTGTTAGCTTAATGAACATAGCAGAAATAAGTTTCACACAATGCTTCTGTGTAGTTTTTATTTGAAGATATTATTTTTCCCAATATAGGCCTCTTAGCGCTCAGAATGTCCAATTGCAGTTTCTACAGAAAGAGTGTTTCAGAAAGGCTCAATCAAAAGTAAGGTTCAACTCAGTTAGTTGAATGCACAGAACAGAAAGAAGTTTCATACAATGCTTCTGTGTAGTTTATATTTGAAAATATTCTTTTTTCCACTATTACCCACTTAGCTCTACGAATGTCCAGTTGCATTTTCTACAGACAGAGTGTTACAAAACTGCTCAATCAAAAGTATGTTTTAAGTCTCTTAGCTGAATGCTCAGATCAGAAAGAAATTTCACAGAATGCTTCTGTGTAGTTTATATTTGAATATATTCCTTTTTCCACTACTACTCTCTTAGCGCTCCAAATGTCCAGTTGCATTTTCTACAGAAAGAGTGTTCAGATCTGCTCAATCAAAAGTATGGTTTAACTCTGTTAGCTGAATGCACAGATCAGAAAGAAGTTTCACAGAATGATTCTGTGTAGTTTATATTTGCAGACATTCCTTTTTCCACTATTACCCTCTTAGCGCTCCGAATGTCCACTTGCATTTTCTACAGAAAGAGTGTTCAGAACTGCGCAATCAAAAGTATGGTTTAACTCTGTTAGCTTAATGAACATATCAGAAATAAGGTTCACACAATGCTTCTGTGTAGTTTTTATTTGAAGATATTATTTTTCCCAATATAGGCCTCTTAGCGCTCAGAATGTCCAATTGCAGTTTCTACAGAAAGAGTGTTTCAGAAAGGCTCAATCAAAAGTAAGGTTCAACTCTGTTAGTTGAATGCACAGAACAGAAAGAAGTTTCATACAATGCTTCTGTGTAGTTTATATTTGAAAATATTCTTTTTTCCACTATTACACACTTAGCGCTACGAATGTCCAGTTGCATTTTCTACAGACAGAGTGTTTCAAAACTGCTCAATCATAAGTATGGTTTAACTCTGTTAGCTGAATGCTCAGATCAGAAAGAAGTTTCACAGAATGCTTCTGTGTAGTTTATATATGAATATATTCCTTTTTCCACTACTACGCTCTTAGCGCTCCAAATGTCCAGTTGCATTTTCAACAGAAAGAGTGTTCAGATCTGCTCAATCAAAAGTATGGTTTAACTCTGTTAGCTGAATGCACAGATCAGAAAGAAGTTTCACCGAATGATTCTGTGTAGTTTATATTTGAAGACATTAATTTTTCCACTATTACCCTCTTAGCGCTCCGAATCTCCACTTGCATTTTCTACAAAAAGAGTGTTTCATAACTGCTCAATCAAAAATATGTTTTATCTCTGTTAACTGAATTTACAGATCAGAAATAAGTTTCACAGAATGCATCTGTGTAGTTTTTATTTGAAGATATTCTTTTTCCCAATGTAGGCCCCTTAGCGCTTAGCATGTCCAATTGCAGTTTCTACAGAAAGAGTGTTTCAGAACGGCTCAATCAAAAGTAAGGTTCAACTCTGTTAGTTGAATGCACAGAACAGAAAGAATTTTCACAGAATGCTACTGTGTAGTTTATATTTGAATATATTCCTTTTTCCACTATTACCCTCTTAGCGCTCCGAATGTCCACTTGCATTTTCTACAGAAAGAGTGTTCAGAACTGCGCAATCAAAAGTATGGTTTAACTCTGTTAGCTTAATGAACATATCAGAAATAAGTTTCACACAATGCTTCTGTGTAGTTTTTATTTGAAGATATTATTTTTCCCAATAAAAGCCTCTTAGCGCTCAGAATATCCAATTGCAGTTTCTACAGAAAGAGTGTTTCAGAAAGGCTCAATCAAAAGTAAGGTTCAACTCTGTTAGTTGAATGCACAGAACAGAAAGAAGTTTCATACAATGCTTCTGTGTAGTTTATATTTGAAAATATTCTTTTTTCCACTATTACCCACTGAGCGCTACGAATGTCCAGTTGCATTTTCTACAGACAGAGTGTTTCAAAACTGCTCAATCATAAGTATGGTTTAACTCTGTTAGCTGAATGCTCAGATCAGAAAGAAGTTTCACAGAATGCTTCTGTGTAGTTTATATTTGAATATATTCCTTTTTCCACTACTACTCTCTTAGCGCTCCAAATGTCCAGTTGCATTTTCTACAGAAAGAGTGTTCAGATCTGCTCAATCAAAAGTATGGTTTACCTCTGTTAACTGAATGCACAGATCAGAAAGAAGTTTCACCGAATGATTCTGTGTAGTTTATATTTGAAGACATTCCTTTTTCTACTATTACCCTCTTAGCGCTCCGAATCTCCCCTTGCATTTTCTACAAAAAGAGTGTTTCATAACTGCTCAATCAAAAATATGTTTTATCTCTGTTTACTGCAATTACAGATCAGAAATAAGTTTCACAGAATGCATCTCTGTAGTTTTTATTTGAAGATATTCTTTTTCCCAATGTAGGCCTCTTAGCGCTTAGCATGTCCAATTGCAGTTTCTACAGAAAGAGTGTTTCAGAACGGCTCAATCAAAAGTAAGGTTCAACTCTGTTAGTTGAATGCACAGAACAGAAAGAATTTTCACAGAATGCTACTGTGTAGTTTATATTTGAATATATTCCTTTTTCCACTATTACCCTCTTAGCGCTCCGAATGTCCACTTGCATTTTCTACAGAAAGAGTGTTCAGAACTGCGCAATCAAAAGTATGGTTTAACTCTGTTAGCTTAATGAACATATCAGAAATAAGTTTCACACAATGCTTCTGTGTAGTTTTTATTTGAAGATATTATTTTTCCCAATAGAGGCCTCTTAGCGCTCAGAATGTCCAATTGCAGTTTCTACAGAAAGAGTGTTTCAGAAAGGCTCAATCAAAAGTAAGGTTCAACTCTGTTAGTTGAATGCACAGAACAGAAAGAAGTTTCATACAATGATTCTGTGTAGTTTATATTTGAACATATTCTTTTTTCCACTATTACACACTTAGCGCTACGAATGTCCAGTTGCATTTTCTACAGACAGAGTGTTTCAAAACTGCTCAATCAAAAGTATGGTTTAACTCTCTTAGCTGAATGCTCAGATCAGAAAGAAGTTTCACAGAATGCTTCTGTGTAGTTTATATTTGAATATATTCCTTTTTCCACTACTACTCTCTTAGCGCTCCAAATGTCCAGTTGCATTTTCTACAGAAAGAGTGTTCAGATCTGCTCAATCAAAAGTATGGTTTAACTCTGTTAGCTGAATGCACAGATCAGAAAGAAGTTTCACAGAATGATTCTGTGTAGTTTATATTTGGAGACATTCCTTTTTCCACTATTACCCTCTTAGCGCTCCGAATCTCCACTTGCATTTTCTACAGAAAGAGTGTTTCAGAACGGCTCAATCAAAACTAACGTTCAACTCTTTTAGTTGAACAAACAGAACAGAAAGAAGTTTCACATAATTCTACTGTGTAGTTTTTATTTGTAGACATTCTTTTTCCCAATATAGGCCTCTTAACCCTCATAATGTCCAATTGCAGTTTCTACAGAAAGAGTGTTTCAGAATGGCTCAATCAAAAGTAAGGTTCAACTCTGTTAGTTGAATGCACAGAACAGAAAGAAGTTTCACACAATGCTTCTGTGTAGTTTATATTTGAACATATTCTTTTTTCCACTATTACCCACTTATCGCTACGAATGTCCAGTTGCATTTTCTACAGACAGAGTGTTTCAAAACTGCTCAATCAAAAGTATGGTTTAACTCTGTTAGCTGTATGCTCAGATCAGAAAGAAGTTTCACAGAATGCTTCTGTGTAGTTTATATTTGAATATATTCCTTTTTCCACTACTACGCTCTTAGCGCTCCATATGTCCAGTTGCATTTTCAACAGAAAGAGTGTTCAGATCTGCTCAATCAAAAGTATGGTTTAACTCTGTTAGCTGAATGCACAGATCAGAAAGAAGTTTCACCGAATGATTCTGTGTAGTTTATATTTGAAGACATTCCTTTTTCCACTATTACCCTCTTAGCGCTCCGAATCTCCACTTGCATTTTCTACAAAAAGAGTGTTTCATAACTGCTCAATCAAAAATATGTTTTATCTCTGTTAACTGAATTTACAGATCAGAAATATGTTTCACAGAATGCATCTGTGTAGTTTTTATTTGAAGATATTCTTTTTCCCAATGTAGGCCTCTTAGCGCTTAGCATGTCCAATTGCAGTTTCTACAGAAAGAGTGTTTCAGAACGGCTCAATCAAAAGTAAGGTTCAACTCTGTTAGTTGAATGCACAGAACAGAAAGAATTTTCACAGAATGCTACTGTGTAGTTTATATTTGAATATATTCCTTTTTCCACTATTACCCTCATAGCGCTCCGAATGTCCACTTGCATTTTCTACAGAAAGAGTGTTCAGAACTGCGCAATCAAAAGTATGGTTTAACTGTGTTAGCTTAATGAACATATCAGAAATAAGTTTCACACAATGCTTCTGTGTAGTTTTTATTTGAAGATATTATTTTTCCCAATATAGGCCTCTTAGCGCTCAGAATGTCCAATTGCAGTTTCTACAGAAAGAGTGTTTCAGAAAGGCTCAATCAAAAGTAAGGTTCAACTCTGTTAGTTGAATGCACAGAACAGAAAGAAGTTTCATACAATGCTTCTGTGTAGTTTATATTTGAAAATATTCTTTTTTCCACTATTACCCACTTAGCGCTACGAATGTCCAGTTGCATTTTCTACAGACAGAGTGTTTCAAAACTGCTCAATCATAAGTATGGTTTAACTCTGTTAGCTGAATGCTCAGATCAGAAAGAAGTTTCACAGAATGCTTCTGTGTAGTTTATATTTGAATATATTCCTTTTTCCTCTACTACTCTTTTAGCGCTCCAAATGTCCAGTTGCATTTTCTACAGAAAGAGTGTTCAGATCTGCTCAATCAAAAGTATGGTTTAACTCTGTTAGCTGAATGCACAGATCAGAAAAAAGTTTCACCGAATGATTCTGTGTAGTTTATATTTGAAGACATTCCTTTTTCCACTATTACCCTCTTAGCGCTCCGAATCTCCACTTGCATTTTCTACAAAAAGAGTGTTTCATAACTGCTCAATCAAAAATATGTTTTATCTCTGTTAACTGAATTTACAGATCAGAAATAAGTTTCACAGAATGCATCTGTGTAGTTTTTATTTGAAGATATTCTTTTTCCCAATGTAGGCCCCTTAGCGCTTAGCATGTCCAATTGCAGTTTCTACAGAAAGAGTGTTTCAGAACGGCTCAATCAAAAGTAAGGTTCAACTCTGTTAGTTGAATGCACAGAACAGAAAGAATTTTCACAGAATGCTACTGTGTAGTTTATATTTGAATATATTCCTTTTTCCACTATTACCCTCTTAGCGCTCCGAATGTCCACTTGCATTTTCTACAGAAAGAGTGTTCAGAACTGCGCAATCAAAAGTATGGTTTAACTCTGTTAGCTTAATGAACATATCAGAAATAAGTTTCACACAATGCTTCTGTGTAGTTTTTATTTGAAGATATTATTTTTCCCAATAAAAGCCTCTTAGCGCTCAGAATATCCAATTGCAGTTTCTACAGAAAGAGTGTTTCAGAAAGGCTCAATCAAAAGTAAGGTTCAACTCTGTTAGTTGAATGCACAGAACAGAAAGAAGTTTCATACAATGCTTCTGTGTAGTTTATATTTGAAAATATTCTTTTTTCCACTATTACCCACTGAGCGCTACGAATGTCCAGTTGCATTTTCTACAGACAGAGTGTTTCAAAACTGCTCAATCATAAGTATGGTTTAACTCTGTTAGCTGAATGCTCAGATCAGAAAGAAGTTTCACAGAATGCTTCTGTGTAGTTTATATTTGAATATATTCCTTTTTCCACTACTACTCTCTTAGCGCTCCAAATGTCCAGTTGCATTTTCTACAGAAAGAGTGTTCAGATCTGCTCAATCAAAAGTATGGTTTACCTCTGTTAACTGAATGCACAGATCAGAAAGAAGTTTCACCGAATGATTCTGTGTAGTTTATATTTGAAGACATTCCTTTTTCTACTATTACCCTCTTAGCGCTCCGAATCTCCCCTTGCATTTTCTACAAAAAGAGTGTTTCATAACTGCTCAATCAAAAATATGTTTTATCTCTGTTTACTGCAATTACAGATCAGAAATAAGTTTCACAGAATGCATCTCTGTAGTTTTTATTTGAAGATATTCTTTTTCCCAATGTAGGCCTCTTAGCGCTTAGCATGTCCAATTGCAGTTTCTACAGAAAGAGTGTTTCAGAACGGCTCAATCAAAAGTAAGGTTCAACTCTGTTAGTTGAATGCACAGAACAGAAAGAATTTTCACAGAATGCTACTGTGTAGTTTATATTTGAATATATTCCTTTTTCCACTATTACCCTCTTAGCGCTCCGAATGTCCACTTGCATTTTCTACAGAAAGAGTGTTCAGAACTGCGCAATCAAAAGTATGGTTTAACTCTGTTAGCTTAATGAACATATCAGAAATAAGTTTCACACAATGCTTCTGTGTAGTTTTTATTTGAAGATATTATTTTTCCCAATAGAGGCCTCTTAGCGCTCAGAATGTCCAATTGCAGTTTCTACAGAAAGAGTGTTTCAGAAAGGCTCAATCAAAAGTAAGGTTCAACTCTGTTAGTTGAATGCACAGAACAGAAAGAAGTTTCATACAATGATTCTGTGTAGTTTATATTTGAACATATTCTTTTTTCCACTATTACACACTTAGCGCTACGAATGTCCAGTTGCATTTTCTACAGACAGAGTGTTTCAAAACTGCTCAATCAAAAGTATGGTTTAACTCTCTTAGCTGAATGCTCAGATCAGAAAGAAGTTTCACAGAATGCTTCTGTGTAGTTTATATTTGAATATATTCCTTTTTCCACTACTACTCTCTTAGCGCTCCAAATGTCCAGTTGCATTTTCTACAGAAAGAGTGTTCAGATCTGCTCAATCAAAAGTATGGTTTAACTCTGTTAGCTGAATGCACAGATCAGAAAGAAGTTTCACAGAATGATTCTGTGTAGTTTATATTTGGAGACATTCCTTTTTCCACTATTACCCTCTTAGCGCTCCGAATCTCCACTTGCATTTTCTACAGAAAGAGTGTTTCAGAACGGCTCAATCAAAACTAACGTTCAACTCTTTTAGTTGAACAAACAGAACAGAAAGAAGTTTCACATAATTCTACGGTGTAGTTTTTATTTGTAGACATTCTTTTTCCCAATATAGGCCTCTTAACCCTCATAATGTCCAATTGCAGTTTCTACAGAAAGAGTGTTTCAGAATGGCTCAATCAAAAGTAAGGTTCAACTCTGTTAGTTGAATGCACAGAACAGAAAGAAGTTTCATACAATGCTTCTGTGTAGTTTATATTTGAACATATTCTTTTTTCCACTATTACCCACTTAGCGCTACGAATGTCCAGTTGCATTTTCTACAGACAGAGTGTTTCAAAACTGCTCAATCAAAAGTATGGTTTAACTCTGTTAGCTGTATGCTCAGATCCGAAAGAAGTTTCACAGAATGCTTCTGTGTAGTTTATATTTGAATATATTCCTTTTTCCACTACTACGCTCTTAGCGCTCCATATGTCCAGTTGCATTTTCAACAGAAAGAGTGTTCAGATCTGCTCAATCAAAAGTATGGTTTAACTCTGTTAGCTGAATGCACAGATCAGAAAGAAGTTTCACCGAATGATTCTGTGTAGTTTATATTTGAAGACATTCCTTTTTCCACAATTACCCTCTTAGCGCTCCGAATCTCCACTTGCATTTTCTACAAAAAGAGTGTTTCATAACTGCTCAATCAAAAATATGTTTTATCTCTGTTAACTGAATTTACAGATCAGAAATATGTTTCACAGAATGCATCTGTGTAGTTTTTATTTGAAGATATTCTTTTTCCCAATGTAGGCCTCTTAGCGCTTAGCATGTCCAATTGCAGTTTCTACAGAAAGAGTGTTTCAGAACGGCTCAATCAAAAGTAAGGTTCAACTCTGTTAGTTGAATGCACAGAACAGAAAGAATTTTCACAGAATGCTACTGTGTAGTTTATATTTGAATATGTTCCTTTTTCCACTATTACCCTCATAGCGCTCCGAATGTCCACTTGCATTTTCTACAGAAAGAGTGTTCAGAACTGCGCAATCAAAAGTATGGTTTAACTGTGTTAGCTTAATGAACATATCAGAAATAAGTTTCACACAATGCTTCTGTGTAGTTTTTATTTGAAGATATTATTTTTCCCAATATAGGCCTCTTAGCGCTCAGAATGTCCAATTGCAGTTTCTACAGAAAGAGTGTTTCAGAAAGGCTCAATCAAAAGTAAGGTTCAACTCTGTTAGTTGAATGCACAGAACAGAAAGAAGTTTCATACAATGCTTCTGTGTAGTTTATATTTGAAAATATTCTTTTTTCCACTATTACCCACTTAGCGCTACGAATGTCCAGTTGCATTTTCTACAGACAGAGTGTTTCAAAACTGCTCAATCATAAGTATGGTTTAACTCTGTTAGCTGAATGCTCAGATCAGAAAGAAGTTTCACAGAATGCTTCTGTGTAGTTTATATTTGAATATATTCCTTTTTCCTCTACTACTCTCTTAGCGCTCCAAATGTCCAGTTGCATTTTCTACAGAAAGAGTGTTCAGATCTGCTCAATCAAAAGTATGGTTTAACTCTGTTAGCTGAATGCACAGATCAGAAAAAAGTTTCACCGAATGATTCTGTGTAGTTTATATTTGAAGACATTCCTTTTTCCACTATTACCCTCTTAGCGCTCCGAATCTCCACTTGCATTTTCTACAAAAAGAGTGTTTCATAACTGCTCAATCAAAAATATGTTTTATCTCTGTTAACTGAATTTACAGATCAGAAATAAGTTTCACAGAATGCATCTGTGTAGTTTTTATTTGAAGATATTCTTTTTCCCAATGTAGGCCCCTTAGCGCTTAGCATGTCCAATTGCAGTTTCTACAGAAAGAGTGTTTCAGAACGGCTCAATCAAAAGTAAGGTTCAACTCTGTTAGTTGAATGCACAGAACAGAAAGAATTTTCACAGAATGCTACTGTGTAGTTTATATTTGAATATATTCCTTTTTCCACTATTACCCTCTTAGCGCTCCGAATGTCCACTTGCATTTTCTACAGAAAGAGTGTTCAGAACTGCGCAATCAAAAGTATGGTTTAACTCTGTTAGCTTAATGAACATATCAGAAATAAGTTTCACACAATGCTTCTGTGTAGTTTTTATTTGAAGATATTATTTTTCCCAATAAAAGCCTCTTAGCGCTCAGAATATCCAATTGCAGTTTCTACAGAAAGAGTGTTTCAGAAAGGCTCAATCAAAAGTAAGGTTCAACTCTGTTAGTTGAATGCACAGAACAGAAAGAAGTTTCATACAATGCTTCTGTGTAGTTTATATTTGAAAATATTCTTTTTTCCACTATTACCCACTGAGCGCTACGAATGTCCAGTTGCATTTTCTACAGACAGAGTGTTTCAAAACTGCTCAATCATAAGTATGGTTTAACTCTGTTAGCTGAATGCTCAGATCAGAAAGAAGTTTCACAGAATGCTTCTGTGTAGTTTATATTTGAATATATTCCTTTTTCCACTACTACTCTCTTAGCGCTCCAAATGTCCAGTTGCATTTTCTACAGAAAGAGTGTTCAGATCTGCTCAATCAAAAGTATGGTTTACCTCTGTTAACTGAATGCACAGATCAGAAAGAAGTTTCACCGAATGATTCTGTGTAGTTTATATTTGAAGACATTCCTTTTTCTACTATTACCCTCTTAGCGCTCCGAATCTCCCCTTGCATTTTCTACAAAAAGAGTGTTTCATAACTGCTCAATCAAAAATATGTTTTATCTCTGTTTACTGCAATTACAGATCAGAAATAAGTTTCACAGAATGCATCTCTGTAGTTTTTATTTGAAGATATTCTTTTTCCCAATGTAGGCCTCTTAGCGCTTAGCATGTCCAATTGCAGTTTCTACAGAAAGAGTGTTTCAGAACGGCTCAATCAAAAGTAAGGTTCAACTCTGTTAGTTGAATGCACAGAACAGAAAGAATTTTCACAGAATGCTACTGTGTAGTTTATATTTGAATATATTCCTTTTTCCACTATTACCCTCTTAGCGCTCCGAATGTCCACTTGCATTTTCTACAGAAAGAGTGTTCAGAACTGCGCAATCAAAAGTATGGTTTAACTCTGTTAGCTTAATGAACATATCAGAAATAAGTTTCACACAATGCTTCTGTGTAGTTTTTATTTGAAGATATTATTTTTCCCAATAGAGGCCTCTTAGCGCTCAGAATGTCCAATTGCAGTTTCTACAGAAAGAGTGTTTCAGAAAGGCTCAATCAAAAGTAAGGTTCAACTCTGTTAGTTGAATGCACAGAACAGAAAGAAGTTTCATACAATGATTCTGTGTAGTTTATATTTGAACATATTCTTTTTTCCACTATTACACACTTAGCGCTACGAATGTCCAGTTGCATTTTCTACAGACAGAGTGTTTCAAAACTGCTCAATCAAAAGTATGGTTTAACTCTCTTAGCTGAATGCTCAGATCAGAAAGAAGTTTCACAGAATGCTTCTGTGTAGTTTATATTTGAATATATTCCTTTTTCCACTACTACTCTCTTAGCGCTCCAAATGTCCAGTTGCATTTTCTACAGAAAGAGTGTTCAGATCTGCTCAATCAAAAGTATGGTTTAACTCTGTTAGCTGAATGCACAGATCAGAAAGAAGTTTCACAGAATGATTCTGTGTAGTTTATATTTGGAGACATTCCTTTTTCCACTATTACCCTCTTAGCGCTCCGAATCTCCACTTGCATTTTCTACAGAAAGAGTGTTTCAGAACGGCTCAATCAAAACTAACGTTCAACTCTTTTAGTTGAACAAACAGAACAGAAAGAAGTTTCACATAATTCTACTGTGTAGTTTTTATTTGTAGACATTCTTTTTCCCAATATAGGCCTCTTAACCCTCATAATGTCCAATTGCAGTTTCTACAGAAAGAGTGTTTCAGAATGGCTCAATCAAAAGTAAGGTTCAACTCTGTTAGTTGAATGCACAGAACAGAAAGAAGTTTCATACAATGCTTCTGTGTAGTTTATATTTGAACATATTCTTTTTTCCACTATTACCCACTTAGCGCTACGAATGTCCATTTGCATTTTCTACAGACAGAGTGTTTCAAAACTGCTCAATCAAAAGTATGGTTTAACTCTGTTAGCTGTATGCTCAGATCAGAAAGAAGTTTCACAGAATGCTTCTGTGTAGTTTATATTTGAATATATTCCTTTTTCCACTACTACGCTCTTAGCGCTCCATATGTCCAGTTGCATTTTCAACAGAAAGAGTGTTCAGATCTGCTCAATCAAAAGTATGGTTTAACTCTGTTAGCTGAATGCACAGATCAGAAAGAAGTTTCACCGAATGATTCTGTGTAGTTTATATTTGAAGACATTCCTTTTTCCACTATTACCCTCTTAGCGCTCCGAATCTCCACTTGCATTTTCTACAAAAAGAGTGTTTCATAACTGCTCAATCAAAAATATGTTTTATCTCTGTTAACTGAATTTACAGATCAGAAATATGTTTCACAGAATGCATCTGTGTAGTTTTTATTTGAAGATATTCTTTTTCCCAATGTAGGCCTCTTAGCGCTTAGCATGTCCAATTGCAGTTTCTACAGAAAGAGTGTTTCAGAACGGCTCAATCAAAAGTAAGGTTCAACTCTGTTAGTTGAATGCACAGAACAGAAAGAATTTTCACAGAATGCTACTGTGTAGTTTATATTTGAATATATTCCTTTTTCCACTATTACCCTCTTAGCGCTCCTAATGTCCACTTGCATTTTCTACAGAAAGAGTGTTCAGAACTGCGCAATCAAAAGTATGGTTTAACTGTGTTAGCTTAATGAACATATCAGAAATAAGTTTCACACAATGCTTCTGTGTAGTTTTTATTTGAAGATATTATTTTTCCCAATATAGGCCTCTTAGCGCTCAGAATGTCCAATTGCAGTTTCTACAGAAAGAGTGTTTCAGAAAGGCTCAATCAAAAGTAAGGTTCAACTCTGTTAGTTGAATGCACAGAACAGAAAGAAGTTTCATACAATGCTTCTGTGTAGTTTATATTTGAAAATATTCTTTTTTCCACTATTACCCACTTAGCGCTACGAATGTCCAGTTGCATTTTCTACAGACAGAGTGTTTCAAAACTGCTCAATCATAAGTATGGTTTAACTCTGTTAGCTGAATGCTCAGATCAGAAAGAAGTTTCACAGAATGCTTCTGTGTAGTTTATATTTGAATATATTCCTTTTTCCTCTACTACTCTCTTAGCGCTCCAAATGTCCAGTTGCATTTTCTACAGAAAGAGTGTTCAGATCTGCTCAATCAAAAGTATGGTTTAACTCTGTTAGCTGAATGCACAGATCAGAAAAAAGTTTCACCGAATGATTCTGTGTAGTTTATATTTGAAGACATTCCTTTTTCCACTATTACCCTCTTAGCGCTCCGAATCTCCACTTGCATTTTCTACAAAAAGAGTGTTTCATAACTGCTCAATCAAAAATATGTTTTATCTCTGTTAACTGAAATTAGAGATCAGAAATAAGTTTCACAGAATGCATCTGTGTAGTTTTTATTTGAAGATATTCTTTTTCCCAATGTAGGCCTCTTAGCGCTTAGCATGTCCAACTGCAGTTTCTACAGAAGGAGTGTTTCAGAACGGCTCAATCAAAAGTAAGGTTCAACTCTGTTAGTTGAATGCACAGAACAGAAAGAATTTTCACAGAATGCTACTGTGTAGTTTATATTTGAATATATTCCTTTTTCCACTATTACCCTCTTAGCGCTCCGAATGTCCACTTGCATTTTCTACAGAAAGAGTGTTCAGAACTGCGCAATCAAAAGTATGGTTTAACTCTGTTAGCTTAATGAACATATCAGAAATAAGTTTCACACAATGCTTCTGTGTAGTTTTTATTTGAAGATATTATTTTTCCCAATATAGGCCTCTTAGCGCTCAGAATGTCCAATTGCAGTTTCTACAGAAAGAGTGTTTCAGAAAGGCTCAATCAAAAGTAAGGTTCAACTCTGTTAGTTGAATGCACAGAACAGAAAGAAGTTTCATACAATGCTTCTGTGTAGTTTATATTTGAACATATTCTTTTTTCCACTATTACCCACTTAGCGCTACGAATGTCCAGTTGCAATTTCTACAGACAGAGTGTTTCAAAACTGCTCAATCAAAAGTATGGTTTAACTCTGTTAGCTGAATGCTCAGATCAGAAAGAAGTTTCACAGAATGCTTCTGTGTAGTTTATATTTGAATATATTCCTTTTTCCACTACTACTCTCTTAGCGCTCCAAATGTCCAGTTGCATTTTCTACAGAAAGAGTGTTCAGATCTGCTCAATCAAAAGTATGGTTTAACTCTGTTAGCTGAATGCACAGATCAGAAAGAAGTTTCACAGAATGATTCTGTGTAGTTTATATTTGGAGACATTCCTTTTTCCACTATTACCCTCTTAGCGCTCCGAATCTCCACTTGCATTTTCTACAGAAAGAGTGTTTCAGAACGGCTCAATCAAAACTAAGGTTCAACTCTTTTAGTTGAACAAACAGAACAGAAAGAAGTTTCACACAATTCTTCTGTGTAGTTTTTATTTGTAGACATTCTTTTTCCCAATATAGGCCTCTTAACGCTCAGAATGTCCAATTGCAGTTTCTACAGAAAGAGTGTTTCAGAACGGCTCAATCAAAAGTAAGGTTCAATTCTGTTAGTTGAATGCACAGAACAGAAAGAAGTTTCATACAATGCTTCTGTGTAGTTTATATTTGAACATATTCTTTTTTCCACTATTACCCACTTAGCGCTACGAATGTCCAGTTGCATTTTCTACAGACAGAGTGTTTCAAAACTGCACAATCAAAAGTATGGTTTAACTCTGTTAGCTGTATGCTCAGATCAGAAAGAAGTTTCACAGAATGCTTCTGTGTAGTTTATATTTGAATATATTCCTATTTCCACTACTACGCTCTTAGCGCTCCAAATGTCCAGTTGCATTTTCAACAGAAAGAGTGTTCAGATCTGCTCAATCAAAAGTATGGTTTAACTCTGTTAGCTGAATGCACAGATCAGAAAAAAGTTTCACCGAATGATTCTGTGTAGTTTATATTTGAAGACATTCCTTTTTCCACTATTACCCACTTAGCGCTCTGAATCTCCACTTGCATTTTCTACAAAAAGAGTGTTTCATAACTGCTCAATCAAAAATATGTTTTATCTCTGTTAACTGAATTTACAGATCAGAAATAAGTTTCACAGAATGCATCTGTGTAGTTTTTATTTGAAGATATTCTTTTTCCCAATGTAGGCCTCTTAGCGCTTAGCATGTCCAATTGCAGTTTCTACAGAAACAGTGTTTCAGAATGGCTCAATCAAAAGTAAGGTTCAACTCTGTTAGTTGAATGCACAGAACAGAAAGAATTTTCACAGAATGCTACTGTGTTGTTTATATTTGAATATATTCCTTTTTCCACTATTAACCTCTTAGCGCTCCGAATGTCCACTTGCATTTTCTACAGAAAGAGTGTTCAGAACTGCGCAATCAAAAGTATGGTTTAACTCTGTTAGCTTAATGAACATATCAGAAATAAGTTTCACACAATGCTTCTGTGTAGTTTTTATTTGAAGATATTATTTTTCCCAATATAGGCCTCTTAGCGCTCAGAATGTCCACTTGCAGTTTCTACAGAAAGAGTGTTTCAGAAAGGCTCAATCAAAAGTAAGGTTCAACTCTGTTAGTTGAATGCACAGAACAGAAAGAAGTTTCATACAATGCTTCTGTGTAGTTTATATTTGAAAATATTCTTTTTTCCACTATTACCCACTTAGCGCTACGAATGTCCAGTTGCATTTTCTACAGACAGAGTGTTTCAAAACTGCTCAATCATAAGTATGGTTTAACTCTGTTAGCTGAATGCTCAGATCAGAAAGAAGTTTCACAGAATGCTTCTGTGTAGTTTATATTTGAATATATTCCTTTTTCCTCTACTACTCTCTTAGCGCTCCAAATGTCCAGTTGCATTTTCTACAGAAAGAGTGTTCAGATCTGCTCAATAAAAAGTATGGTTTAACTCTGTTAGCTGAATGCACAGATCAGAAAAAAGTTTCACCGAATGATTCTGTGTAGTTTATATTTGAAGACATTCCTTTTTCCACTATTACCCTCTTAGCGCTCCGAATCTCCACTTGCATTTTCTACAAAAAGAGTGTTTCATAACTGCTCAATCAAAAATATGTTTTATCTCTGTTAACTGAAATTAGAGATCAGAAATAAGTTTCACAGAATGCATCCGTGTAGTTTTTATTTGAAGATATTCTTTTTCCCAATGTAGGCCTCTTAGCGCTTAGCATGTCCAATTGCAGTTTCTACAGAAGGAGTGTTTCAGAACGGCTCAATCAAAAGTAAGGTTCAACTCTGTTAGTTGAATGCACAGAACAGAAAGAATTTTCACAGAATGCTACTGTGTAGTTTATATTTGAATATATTCCTTTTTCCACTATTACCCTCTTAGCGCTCCGAATGTCCACTTGCATTTTCTACAGAAAGAGTGTTCAGAACTGCGCAATCAAAAGTATGGTTTAACTCTGTTAGCTTAATGAACATATCAGAAATAAGTTTCACACAATGCTTCTGTGTAGTTTTTATTTGAAGATATTTTTTTTCCCAATATAGGCCTCTTAGCGCTCAGAATGTCCAATTGCAGTTTCTACAGAAAGAGTGTTTCAGAAAGGCTCAATCAAAAGTAAGGTTCAACTCTGTTAGTTGAATGCACAGAACAGAAAGAAGTTTCATACAATGCTTCTGTGTAGTTTATATTTGAACATATTCTTTTTTCCACTATTACCCACTTAGCGCTACGAATGTCCAGTTGCATTTACTACAGACAGAGTGTTTCAAAACTGCTCAATCAAATTATGGTTTAACTCTGTTAGCTGAATGCTCAGATCAGAAAGAAGTTTCACAGAATGCTTCTGTGTAGTTTATATTTGAATATATTCCTTTTTCCACTACTACTCTCTTAGCGCTCCAAATGTCCAGTTGCATTTTCTACAGAAAGAGTGTTCAGATCTGCTCAATCAAAAGTATGGTTTAACTCTGTTAGCTGAATGCACAGATCAGAAAGAAGTTTCACAGAATGATTCTGTGTAGTTTATATTTGGAGACATTCCTTTTTCCACTATTACCCTCTTAGCGCTCCGAATCTCCACTTGCATTTTCTACAGAAAGAGTGTTTCAGAACGGCTCAATCAAAACTAAGGTTCAACTCTTTTAGTTGAACAAACAGAACAGAAAGAAGTTTCACACAATTCTTCTGTGTAGTTTTTATTTGTAGACATTCTTTTTCCCAATATAGGCCTCTTAACGCTCAGAATGTCCAATTGCAGTTTCTACAGAAAGAGTGTTTCAGAACGGCTCAATCAAAAGTAAGGTTCAACTCCGTTAGTTGAATGCACAGAACAGAAAGAATTTTCACAGAATGCTACTGTGTAGTTTATATTTGAATATATTCCTTTTTCCACTATTACCCTCTTAGCGCTCCGAATCTCCACTTGCATTTTCTACAGAAAGAGTGTTTCAGAACGGCTCAATCAAAACTAAGGTTCAACTCTTTTAGTTGAACAAACAGAACAGAAGGTAGTTTCACACAATTCTTCTGTGTAGTTTTTATTTGTAGACATTCTTTTTCCCAATATAGGCCTCTTAGCGCTCAGAATGTCCAATTGCAGTTTCTACTGAAAGAGTGTTTCAGAACGGCTCAATCAAAAGTAAGGTTCAACTCTGTTAGTTGAATGCACAGAACAGAAAGAAGTTTCATACAATGCTTCTGTGTAGTTTATATTTGAACATATACTTTTTTCCACTATTACCCACTTAGCGCTACGAATGTCCAGTTGCATTTTCTACAGACAGAGAGTTTCAAAACTGCTCAATCAAAAGTATGGTTTAACTCTGTTAGCTGTATGCTCAGATCAGAAAGAAGTTTCACAGAATGCTTCTGTGTAGTTTATATTTGCATATATTCCTTTTTCCACTACTACGCTCTTAGCGCTCCAAATGTCCAGTTGCATTTTCAACAGAAAGAGTGTTCAGATGTGCTCAATCAAAAGTATGGTTTAACTCTGTTAGCTGAATGCACAGATCAGAAAGAAGTTTCACCGAATGATTCTGTGTAGTTTATATTTGAAGACATTCCTTTTTCCACTATTACCCTCTTAGCGCTCCGAATCTCCACTTGCATTTTCTACAAAAAGAGTGTTTCATAACTGCTCAATCAAAAATATGTTTTATCTCTGTTAACTGAATTTACATTTCAGAAATAAGTTTCACAGAATGCATCTGTGTTGTTTTTATTTGAAGATATTCTTTTTCCCAATGTAGGCCTCTTAGCGCTTAGCATATCCAATTGCAGTTTCTACAGAAAGAGTGTTTCAGAACGGCTCAATCAAAAGTAAGGTTCAACTCTGTTAGTTGAATGCACAGAACAGAAAGAATTTTCACAGAATGCTACTGTGTAGTTTATATTTGAATATATGCCTTTTTCCACTATTACCCTCTTAGCGCTCCGAATGTCCACTTGCATTTTCTTCAGAAAGAGTGTTCAGAACTGCGCAATCAAAAGTATGGTTTAACTCTGTTAGCTTAATGAACATATCAGAAATAAGTTTCACACAATGCTTCTGTGTAGTTTTTATTTGAAGATATTATTTTTCCCAATAGAGGCCTCTTAGCGCTCAGAATGTCCAATTGCAGTTTCTACAGAAAGAGTGTTTCAGAAAGGCTCAATCAAAAGTAAGATTCAACTCTGTTAGTTGAATGCACAGAACAGAAAGAAGTTTCATACAATGCTTCTGTGTAGTTTATATTTGAAAATATTCTTTTTTCCACTATTACCCACTTAGCGCTACGAATGTCCAGTTGCATTTTCTACAGACAGAGTGTTTCAAAACTGCTCAATCATAAGTATGGTTTAACTCTGTTAGCTGAATGCTCAGATCAGAAAGAAGTTTCACAGAATGCTTCTGTGTAGTTTATATTTGAATATATTCCTTTTTCCACTACTACTCTCTTAGCGCTCCAAATGTCCAGTTGCATTTTCTACAGAAAGAGTGTTCAGATCTGCTCAATCAAAAGTATGGTTTAACTCTGTTAGCTGAATGCACAGATCAGAAAGAAGTTTCACAGAATGATTCTGTGTAGTTTATATTTGGAGACATTAATTTTTCCACTATTACCCTCTTAGCGCTCCGAATCTCCACTTGCATTTTCTACAGAAAGAGTGTTTCAGAACGGCTCAATCACAACTAAGGTTCAACTCTTTTAGTTGAACAAACAGAGCAGAAGGTAGTTTCACACAATTCTTCTGTGTAGTTTTTATTTGTAGATATTCTTTTTCCCAATATAGGCCTCTTAGCGCTCAGAATGTCCAATTGCAGTTTCTACTGAAAGAGTGTTTCAGAACGGCTAAATCAAAAGTAAGGTTCAACTCTGTTAGTTGAATGCACAGAACAGAAAGAAGTTTCATACAATGCTTCTGTGTAGTTTATATTTGAACATATTCTTTTTTCCACTATTACCCACTTAGCGCTACGAATGTCCAGTTGCATTTTCTACAGACAGAGAGTTTCAAAACTGCTCAATCAAAAGTATGGTTTAACTCTGTTAGCTGTATGCTCAGATCAGAAAGAAGTTTCACAGAATGCTTCTGTGTAGTTTATATTTGCATATATTAATTTTTCCACTACTACGCTCTTAGCGCTCCAAATGTCCAGTTGCATTTTCAACAGAAAGAGTGTTCAGATGTGCTCAATCAAAAGTATGGTTTAACTCTGTTAGCTGAATGCACAGATCAGAAAGAAGTTTCACCGAATGATTCTGTGTAGTTTATATTTGAAGACATTCCTTTTTCCACTATTACCCTCTTAGCGCTCCGAATCTCCACTTGCATTTTCTACAAAAAGAGTGTTTCATAACTGCTCAATCAAAAATATGATTCATCTCTGTTAACTGAATTTACAGATCAAAAATAAGTTTCACAGAATGCATCTGTGTAGTTTTTATTTGAAGATATTCTTTTTCCTAATGTAGGCCTCTTAGCGCTTAGCATGTCCAATTGCAGTTTCTACACAAAGAGTGTTTCAGAACGGCTCAATCAAAAGTAAGGTTCAACTCTGTTAGTTGAATGCACAGAACAGAAAGAATTTTCACAGAATGCTACTGTGTAGTTTATATTTGAATATATTCCTTTTTCAACTATTACCCTCTTAGCGCTCCGAATGTCCACTTGCATTTTCTACAGAAAGAGTGTTCAGAACTGCGCAATCAAAAGTATGGTTTAACTCTGTTAGGTTAATGAACATATCAGAAATAAGTTTCACACAATGCTTCTGTGTAGTTTTTATTTGAAGATATTATTTTTCCCAATATAGGCCTCTTAGCGCTCAGAATGTCCAATTGCAGTTTCTACAGAAAGAGTTTTTCAGAAAGGCTCAATCAAAAGTAAGGTTCAACTCTGTTAGTTGAATGCACAGAACAGAAAGAAGTTTCATACAATGCTTCTGTGTAGTTTATATTTGAAAATATTCTTTTTTCCACTATTACCCACTTAGCGCTACGAATGTCCAGTTGCATTTTCTACAGACAGAGTGTTTCAAAACTGCTCAATCATAAGTATGGTTTAACTCTGTTAGCTGAATGCTCAGATCAGAAAGAAGTTTCACAGAATGCTTCTGTGTAGTTTATATTTGAATATATTCCTTTTTCCACTACTACTCTCTTAGCGCTCCAAATGTCCAGTTGCATTTTCTACAGAAAGAGTGTTCAGATCTGCTCAATCAAAAGTATGGTTTAACTCTGTTAGCTGAATGCACAGATCAGAAAGAAGTTTCACAGAATGATTCTGTGTAGTTTATATTTGGAGACATTCCTTTTTCCACTATTACCCTCTTAGCGCTCCGAATCTCCACTTGCATTTTCTACAGAAAGAGTGTTTCAGAACGGCTCAATCAAAACTAAGGTTCAACTCTTTTAGTTGAACAAACAGAACAGAAAGTAGTTTCACAAAATTCTTCTGTGTAGTTTTTATTTGTAGACATCCTTTTTCCCAATATAGGCCTCTTAGCGCTCAGAATGTCCAATTGCAGTTTCTACAGAAAGAGTGTTTCAGAACGGCTCAATCAAAAGTAAGGTTCAACTCTGTTAGTTGAATGCACAGAACAGAAAGAAGTTTCATACAATGCTTCTGTGTAGTTTATATTTGAACATATTCTTTTTTCCACTATTACCCACTTAGCGCTACGAATGTCCAGTTGCATTTTCTACAGACAGAGAGTTTCAAAACTGCTCAATCAAAAGTATGGTTTAACTCTTTAAGCTGTATGCACAGATCAGAAAGAAGTTTCACAGAATGCTTCTGTGTAGTTTATATTTGCATATATTCCTTTTTCCACTACTACGCTCTTAGCGCTCCAAATGTCCAGTTGCATTTTCAACAGAAAGAGTGTTCAGATGTGCTCAATCAAAAGTATGGTTTAACTCTGTTAGCTGAATGCACAGATCAGAAAGAAGCTTCACCGAATGATTCTGTGTAGTTTATATTTGAAGACATTCCTTTTTCCACTATTACCCTCTTAGCGCTCCGAATCTCCACTTGCATTTTCTACAAAAAGAGTGTTTCATAACTGCTCAATCAAAAATATGTTTTATCTCTGTTAACTGAATTTACAGATCAGAAATAAGTTTCACAGAATGCATCTGTGTAGTTTTTATTTGAAGATATTCTTTTTCCTAATGTAGGCCTCTTAGCGCTTAGCATGTCCAATTGCAGTTTCTACACAAAGAGTGTTTCAGAACGGCTCAATCAAAAGTAAGGTTCAACTCTGTTAGTTGAATGCACAGAACAGAAAGAATTTTCACAGAATGCTACTGTGTAGTTTATATTTGAATATATTTCTTTTTCCACTATTACCCTCTTAGCGCTCCGAATGTCCACTTGCATTTTCTACAGAAAGAGTGTTCAGAACTGCGCAATCAAAAGTATGGTTTAACTCTGTTAGCTTAATGAACATATCAGAAATAAGTTTCACACAATGCTTCTGTGTAGTTTTTATTTGAAGATATTATTTTTCCCAATATAGGCCTCTTAGCGCTCAGAATGTCCAATTGCAGTTTCTACAGAAAGAGTGTTTCAGAAAGGCTCAATCAAAAGTAAGGTTCAACTCTGTTAGTTGAATGCACAGAACAGAAAGAAGTTTCATACAATGCTTCTGTGTAGTTTATATTTGAACATATTCTTTTTTCCACTATTACCCACTTAGCGCTACGAATGTCCAGTTGCATTTTTTACAGACAGAGTGTTTCAAAACTGCACAATCAGAAGTATGGTTTAACTCTGTTAGCTGAATGCTCAGATCAGAAAGAAGTTTCACAGAATGCTTCTGTGTAGTTTATATTTGAATATATTCCTTTTTCCACTACTACTCTCTTAGCGCTCCAAATGTCCAGTTGCATTTTCTACAGAAAGAGTGTTCAGATCTGCTCAATCATAAGTATGGTTTAACTCTGTTAGCTGAATGCTCAGATCAGAAAGATGTTTCACAGAATGCTTCTGTGTAGTTTATATTTGAATATATTCCTTTTTCCACTACTACTCTCTTAGCGCTCCAAATGTCCAGTTGCATTTTCTACAGAAAGAGTGTTCAGATCTGCTCAATCAAAAGTATGGTTTAACTCTGTTAGCTGAATGCACAGATCAGAAAGAAGTTTCACAGAATGATTCTGTGTAGTTTATATTTGGAGACATTCCTTTTACCACTATTACCCTCTTGGCGCTCCGAATCTCCACTTGCATTTTCTACCGAAAGAGTGTTTCAGAACGGCTCAATCAAAACTAAGGTTCAACTCTTTTAGTTGAACAAACAGAACAGAAAGTAGTTTCACACAATTCTTCTGTGTAGTTTTTATTTGTAGACATTCTTTTTCCCAATATAGGCCTCTTAGCGCTCAGAATGTCCAATTGCAGTTTCTACAGAAAGAGTGTTTCAGAACGGCTCAATCAAAAGTAAGGTTGAACTCTGTTAGTTGAATGCACAGAACAGAAAGAAGTTTCATACAATGCTTCTGTGTAGTTTATATTTGAACATATTCCTTTTTCCACTATTACCCACTTAGCGCTACGAATGTCCAGTTGCATTTTCTACAGACAGAGAGTTTCAAAACTGCTCAATCAAAAGTATGGTTTAACTCTGTTAGCTGTATGCTCAGATCAGAAAGAAGTTTCACAGAATGCTTCTGTGTAGTTTATATTTGCATATATTCCTTTTTCCACTACTACGCTCTTAGCGCTCCAAATGTCCAGTTGCATTTTCAACAGAAAGAGTGTTCAGATGTGCTCAATCAAAAGTATGGTTTAACTCTGTTAGCTGAATGCACAGATCAGAAAGAAGTTTCACCGAATGATTCTGTGTAGTTTATATTTGAAAACATTCCTTTTTCGACTATTACCCTCTTAGCGCTCCGAATCTCCACTTGCATTTTCTACAAAAAGAGTGTTTCATAACTGCTCAATCAAAAATATGTTTTATCTCTGTTAACTGAATTTACAGATCAGAAATAAGTTTCACAGAATGCATCTGTGTAGTTTTTATTTGAAGATATTCTTTTTCCTAATGTAGGCCTCTTAGCGCTTAGCATGTCCAATTGCAGTTTCTACACAAAGAGTGTTTCAGAACGGCTCAATCAAAAGTAAGGTTCAACTCTGTTAGTTGAATGCACAGAACAGAAAGAATTTTCACAGAATGCTACTGTGTAGTTTATATTTGAATATATTCCTTTTTCCACTATTACCCTCTTAGCGCTCCGAATGTCCACTTGCATTTTCTACAGAAAGAGTGTTCAGAACTGCGCAATCAAAAGTATGGTTTAACTCTGTTAGCTTAATGAACATATCAGAAATAAGTTTCACACAATGCTTCTGTGTAGTTTTTATTTGAAGATATTATTTTTCCCAATATAGGCCTCTTAGCGCTCAGAATGTCCAATTGCAGTTTCTACAGAAAGAGTGTTTCAGAAAGGCTCAATCAAAAGTAAGGTTCAACTCTGTTAGTTGAATGCACAGAACAGAAAGAAGTTTCACACAATGCTTCTGTGTAGTTTATATTTGAACATATTCTTTTTTCCACTATTACCCACTTAGCGCTACGAATGTCCAGTTGCATTTTCTACAGACAGAGTGTTTAAAAACTGCACAATCAGAAGTATGGTTTAACTCTGTTAGCTGAATGCTCAGATCAGAAAGAAGTTTCACAGAATGCTTCTGTGTAGTTTATATTTGAATATATTCCTTTTTCCACTACTACTCTCTTAGCGCTCCAAATGTCCAGTTGCATTTTCTACAGAAAGAGTGTTCAGATCTGCTCAATCATAAGTATGGTTTAACTCTGTTAGCTGAATGCTCAGATCAGAAAGAAGTTTCACAGAATGCTTCTGTGTAGTTTATATTTGAATATATTCCTTTTTCCACTACTACTCTCTTAGCGCTCCAAATGTCCAGTTGCATTTTCTACAGAAAGAGTGTTCAGATCTGCTCAATCAAAAGTATGGTTTAACTCTGTTAGCTGAATGCACAGATCAGAAAGAAGTTTCACAGAATGATTCTGTGTAGTTTATATTTGGAGACATTCCTTTTACCACTATTACCCTCTTGGCGCTCCGAATCTCCACTTGCATTTTCTACAGAAAGAGTGTTTCATAACGGCTCAATCAAAACTAAGGTTCAACTCTTTTAGTTGAACAAACAGAACAGAAAGTAGTTTCACACAATTCTTCTGTGTAGTTTTTATTTGTAGACATTCTTTTTCCCAATATAGGCCTCTTAGCGCTCAGAATGTCCAATTGCAGTTTCTACAGAAAGAGTGTTTCAGAACGGCTCAATCAAAAGTAAGGTTGAACTCTGTTAGTTGAATGCACAGAACAGAAAGAAGTTTCATACAATGCTTCTGTGTAGTTTATATTTGAACATATTCCTTTTTCCACTATTACCCACTTAGCGCTACGAATGTCCAGTTGCATTTTCTACAGACAGAGAGTTTCAAAACTGCTCAATCAAAAGTATGGTTTAACTCTGTTTGCTGTATGCTCAGATCAGAAAGAAGTTTCACAGAATGCTTCTGTGTAGTTTATATTTGCATATATTCCTTTTTCCACTACTACGCTCTTAGCGCTCCAAATGTCCAGTTGCATTTTCTACAGACAGAGTGTTTCAAAACTGCACAATCATAAGTATGGTTTAACTCTGTTAGCTGAATGCTCAGATCAGAAAGAAGTTTCACAGAATGCTTCTGTGTAGTTTATATTTGAATATATTCCTTTTTCCACTACTACTCTCTTAGCGCTCCAAATGTCCAGTTGCATTTTCTACAGAAAGAGTGTTCAGATCTGCTCAATCATAAGTATGGTTTAACTCTGTTAGCTGAATGCTCAGATCAGAAAGAAGTTTCACATAATGCTTCTGTGTAGTTTATATTTGAATATATTCCTTTTTCCACTACTACTCTCTTAGCGCTCCAAATGTCCAGTTGCATTATCTACAGAAAGAGTGTTCAGATCTGCTCAATCAAAAGTATGGTTTAACTCTGTTAGCTGAATGCACAGATCAGAAAGAAGTTTCACAGAATGATTCTGTGTAGTTTATATTTGGAGACATTCCTTTTACCACTATTACCCTCTTGGCGCTCCGAATCTCCACTTGCATTTTCTACAGAAAGAGTGTTTCAGAACGGCTCAATCAAAACTAAGGTTCAACTCTTTTAGTTGAACAAACAGAACAGAAAGTAGTTTCACACAATTCTTCTGTGTAGTTTTTATTTGTAGACATTCTTTTTCCCAATATAGGCCTCTTAGCGCTCAGAATGTCCAATTGCAGTTTCTACAGAAAGAGTGTTTCAGAACGGCTCAATCAAAAGTAAGGTTGAACTCTGTTAGTTGAATGCACAGAACAGAAAGAAGTTTCATACAATGCTTCTGTGTAGTTTATATTTCAACATATTCCTTTTTCCACTATTACCCACTTAGCGCTACGAATGTCCAGTTGCATTTTCTACAGACAGAGAGTTTCAAAACTGCTCAATCAAAAGTATGGTTTAACTCTGTTAGCTGTATGCTCAGATCAGAAAGAAGTTTCACAGAATGCTTCTGTGTAGTTTATATTTGCATATATTCCTTTTTCCACTACTACGCTCTTAGCGCTCCAAATGTCCAGTTGCATTTTCAACAGAAAGAGTGTTCAGATGTGCTCAATCAAAAGTATGGTTTAACTCTGTTAGCTGAATGCACAGATCAGAAAGAAATTTCACCGAATGATTCTGTGTAGTTTATATTTGAAGACATTCCTTTTTCCACTATTACCCCCTTAGCGCTCCGAATCTCCACTTGCATTTTCTACAAAAAGAGTGTTTCATAACTGCTCAATCAAAAATATGTTTTATCTCTGTTAACTGAATTTACAGATCAGAAATAAGTTTCACAGAATGCATCTGTGTAGTTTTTATTTGAAGATATTCTTTTTCCTAATGTAGGCCTCTTAGCGCTTAGCATGTCCAATTGCAGTTTCTACACAAAGAATGTGTCAGAACGGCTCAATCAAAAGTAAGGTTCAACTCTGTTAGTTGAATGCACAGAACAGAAAGAATTTTCACAGAATGCTACTGTGTAGTTTATATTTGAATATATTTCTTTTTCCACTATTACCCTCTTAGCGCTCCGAATGTCCACTTGCATTTTCTACAGAAAGAGTGTTCAGAACTGCGCAATCAAAAGTATGGTTTAACTCTGTTAGCTTAATGAACATATCAGAAATAAGTTTCACACAATGCTTCTGTGTAGTTTTTATTTGAAGATATTATTTTTCCCAATATAGGCCTCTTAGCGCTCAGAATGTCCAATTGCAGTTTCTACAGAAAGAGTGTTTCAGAAAGGCTCAATCAAAAGTACGGTTCAACTCTGTTAGTTGAATGCACAGAACAGAAAGAGGTTTCATACAATGCTTCTGTGTAGTTTATATTTGAAAATATTCTTTTTTCCACTATTACCCACTTAGCGCTACGAATGTCCAGTTGCATTTTCTACAGACAGAGTCTTTCAAAACTTCTCAATCATAAGTATGGTTTAACTCTGTTAGCTGAATGCTCAGATCAGAAAGAAGTTTCACAGAATGCTTCTGTGTAGTTTATATTTGAATATATTCCTTTTTCCACTACTACACTCTTAGCGCTCCAAATGTCCAGTTGCATATTCTACAGAAAGAGCGTTCAGATCTGCTCAATCAAAAGTATGGTTTAACTCTGTTAGCTGAATGCACAGATCAGAAAGAAGTTTCACAGAATGATTCTGTGTAGTTTATATTTGGAGACATTCCTTTTTCCACTATTACCCTCTTAGCGCTCCGAATCTCCACTTGCATTTTCTACAGAAAGAGAGATTCAGAACGGCTCAATCAAAACTAAGGTTCAACTCTTTTAGTTGAACAAACAGAACAGAAAGTAGTTTCACACAATTCTTCTGTGTAGTTTTTATTTGTAGACATCCTTTTTCCCAATATAGGCCTCTTAGCGCTCAGAATGTCCAATTGCAGTTTCTACAGAAAGAGTGTTTCAGAACGGCTCAATCAAAAGTAAGGTTCAACTCTGTTAGTTGAATGCACAGAACAGAAAGAAGTTTCATACAATGCTTCTGTGTAGTTTATATTTGAACATATTCTTTTTTCCACTATTACCCACTTAGCGCTACGAATGTCCAGTTGCATTTTCTACAGACAGAGAGTTTCAAAACTGCTCAATCAAAAGTATGGTTTAACTCTGTTAGCTGTATGCTCAGATCAGAAAGAAGTTTCACAGAATGCTTCTGTGTAGTTTATATTTGCATATATTCCTTTTTCCACTACTACGCTCTTAGCGCTCCAAATGTCCAGTTGCATTTTCAACAGAAAGAGTGTTCAGATGTGCTCAATCAAAAGTATGGTTTAACTCTGTTAGCTGAATGCACAGATCAGAAAGAAGTTTCACCGAATGATTCTGTGTAGTTTATATTTGAAGACATTCCTTTTTCCACTATTACCCTCTTAGCGCTCCGAATCTCCACTTGCATTTTCTACAAAAAGAGTGTTTCATAACTGCTCAATCAAAAATATGTTTTATCTCTGTTAACTGAATTTACAGATCAGAAATAAGTTTCACAGAATGCATCTGTGTAGTTTTTATTTGAAGATATTCTTTTTCCTAATGTAGGCCTCTTAGCGCTTAGCATGTCCAATTGCAGTTTCTACACAAAGAATGTGTCAGAACGGCTCAATCAAAAGTAAGGTTCAACTCTGTTAGTTGAATGCACAGAACAGAAAGAATTTTCACAGAATGCTACTGTGTAGTTTATATTTGAATATATTCCTTTTTCCACTATTACCCTCTTAGCGCTCCGAATGTCCACTTGCATTTTCTACAGAAAGAGTGTTCAGAACTGCGCAATCAAAAGTATGGTTTAACTCTGTTAGCTTAATGAACATATCAGAACTAAGTTTCACACAATGCTTCTGTGTAGTTTTTATTTGAAGATATTATTTTTCCCAATATAGGCCTCTTAGCGCTCAGAATGTCCAATTGCAGTTTCTACAGAAAGAGTGTTTCAGAAAGGCTCAATCAAAAGTAAGGTTCAACTCTGTTAGTTGAATGCACAGAACAGAAAGAAGTTTCATACAATGCTTCTGTGTAGTTTATATTTGAACATATTCTTTTTTCCACTATTACCCTCTTAGCGCTACGAATGTCCAGTTGCATTTTCTACAGACAGAGTGTTTCAAAACTGCTCAATCATAAGTATGGTTTAACTCTGTTAGCTGAATGCTCAGATCAGAAAGAAGTTTCACAGAATGCTTCTGTGTAGTTTATATTTGAATATATTCCTTTTTCCACTACTACTCTCTTAGCGCTCCAACTGTCCAGTTGCATTTTCTACAGAAAGAGTGTTCAGATCTGCTCAATCAAAAGTATGGTTTAACTCTGTTAGCTGAATGCACAGATCAGAAAGAAGTTTCACAGAATGATTCTGTGTAGTTTATATTTGGAGACATTCCTTTTTCCACTATTACCCTCTTAGCGCTCCGAATCTCCACTTGCATTTTCTACAGAAAGAGTGTTTCAGAACGGCTCAATCAAAACTAAGGTTCAACTCTTTTAGTTGAACAAACAGAACAGAAAGTAGTTTCACACAATTCTTCTGTGTAGTTTTTATTTGTAGACATTCTTTTTCCCAATATAGGCCTCTTAGCGCTCAGAATGTCCAATTGCAGTTTCTACAGAAAGAGTGTTTCAGAACGGCTCAATCAAAAGTAAGGTTCAACTCTGTTAGTTGAATGCACAGAACAGAAAGAAGTTTCATACAATGCTTCTGTGTAGTTTATATTTGAACATATTCTTTTTTCCACTATTACCCACTTTGCGCTACGAATGTCCAGTTGCATTTTCTACAGACAGAGTGTTTCAAAACTGCTCAATCAAAAGTATGGTTTAACTCTGTTAGCTGAATGCTCAGATCAGAAAGAAGTTTCACAGAATGCTTCTGTGTAGTTTATATTTGAATATATTCCTTTTTCCACTACTACGCTCTTAGCGCTCCAAATGTCCAGTTGCATTTTCAACAGAAAGAGTGTTCAGATGTGCTCAATCAAAAGTATGGTTTAACTCTGTTAGCTGAATGCACAGATCAGAAAGAAGTTTCACCGAATGATTCTGTGTAGTTTATATTTGAAAACATTCCTTTTTCGACTATTACCCTCTTAGCGCTCCGAATCTCCACTTGCATTTTCTACAAAAAGAGTGTTTCATAACTGCTCAATCAAAAATATGTTTTATCTCTGTTAACTGAATTTACAGATCAGAAATAAGTTTCACAGAATGCATCTGTGTAGTTTTTATTTGAAGATATTCTTTTTCCTAATGTAGGCCTCTTAGCGCTTAGCATGTCCAATTGCAGTTTCTACACAAAGAGTGTTTCAGAACGGCTCAATCAAAAGTAAGGTTCAACTCTGTTAGTTGAATGCACAGAACAGAAAGAATTTTCACAGAATGCTACTGTGTAGTTTATATTTGAATATATTCCTTTTTCCACTATTACCCTCTTAGCGCTCCGAATGTCCACTTGCATTTTCTACAGAAAGAGTGTTCAGAACTCCGCAATCAAAAGTATGGTTTAACTCTGTTAGCTTAATGAACATATCAGAAATAAGTTTCACACAATGCTTCTGTGTAGTTTTTATTTGAAGATATTATTTTTCCCAATATAGGCCTCTTAGCGCTCAGAATGTCCAATTGCAGTTTCTACAGAAAGAGTGTTTCAGAAAGGCTCAATCAAAAGTAAGGTTCAACTCTGTTAGTTGAATGCACAGAACAGAAAGAAGTTTCACACAATGCTTCTGTGTAGTTTATATTTGAACATATTCTTTTTTCCACTATTACCCACTTAGCGCTACGAATGTCCAGTTGCATTTTCTACAGAAAGAGTGTTCAGATCTGCTCAATCAAAAGTATGGTTTAACTCTGTTAGCTGAATGCACAGATCAGAAAGAAGTTTCACAGAATGATTCTGTGTAGTTTATATTTGGAGACATTCCTTTTACCACTATTACCCTCTTGGCGCTCCGAATCTCCACTTGCATTTTCTACAGAAAGAGTGTTTCATAACGGCTCAATCAAAACTAAGGTTCAACTCTTTTAGTTGAACAAACAGAACAGAAAGTAGTTTCACACAATTCTTCTGTGTAGTTTTTATTTGTAGACATTCTTTTTCCCAATATAGGCCTCTTAGCGCTCAGAATGTCCAATTGCAGTTTCTACAGAAAGAGTGTTTCAGAACGGCTCAATCAAAAGTAAGGTTGAACTCTGTTAGTTGAATGCACAGAACAGAAAGAAGTTTCATACAATGCTTCTGTGTAGTTTATATTTGAACATATTCCTTTTTCCACTATTACCCACTTAGCGCTACGAATGTCCAGTTGCATTTTCTACAGACAGAGAGTTTCAAAACTGCTCAATCAAAAGTATGGTTTACCTCTGTTTGCTGTATGCTCAGATCAGAAAGAAGTTTCACAGAATGCTTCTGTGTAGTTTATATTTGCATATATTCCTTTTTCCACTACTACGCTCTTAGCGCTCCAAATGTCCAGTTGCATTTTCTACAGACAGAGTGTTTCAAAACTGCACAATCATAAGTATGGTTTAACTCTGTTAGCTGAATGCTCAGATCAGAAAGAAGTTTCACAGAATGCTTCTGTGTAGTTTATATTTGAATATATTCCTTTTTCCACTACTACTCTCTTAGCGCTCCAAATGTCCAGTTGCATTTTCTACAGAAAGAGTTTTCAGATCTGCTCAATCATAAGTATGGTTTAACTCTGTTAGCTGAATGCTCAGATCAGAAAGAAGTTTCACATAATGCTTCTGTGTAGTTTATATTTGAATATATTCCTTTTTCCACTACTACTCTCTTAGCGCTCCAAATGTCCAGTTGCATTTTCTACAGAAAGAGTGTTCAGATCTGCTCAATCAAAAGTATGGTTTAACTCTGTTAGCTGAATGCACAGATCAGAAAGAAGTTTCACAGAATGATTCTGTGTAGTTTATATTTGGAGACATTCCTTTTACCACTATTACCCTCTTGGCGCTCCGAATCTCCACTTGCATTTTCTACAGAAAGAGTGTTTCAGAACGGCTCAATCAAAACTAAGGTTCAACTCTTTTAGTTGAACAAACAGAACAGAAAGTAGTTTCACACAATTCTTCTGTGTAGTTTTTATTTGTAGACATTCTTTTTCCCAATATAGGCCTCTTAGCGCTCAGAATGTCCAATTGCAGTTTCTACAGAAAGAGTGTTTCAGAACGGCTCAATCAAAAGTAAGGTTGAACTCTGTTAGTTGAATGCACAGAACAGAAAGAAGTTTCATACAATGCTTCTGTGTAGTTTATATTTCAACATATTCCTTTTTCCACTATTACCCACTTAGCGCTACGAATGTCCAGTTGCATTTTCTACAGACAGAGAGTTTCAAAACTGCTCAATCAAAAGTATGGTTTAACTCTGTTAGCTGTATGCTCAGATCAGAAAGAAGTTTCACAGAATGCTTCTGTGTAGTTTATATTTGCATATATTCCTTTTTCCACTACTACGCTCTTAGCGCTCCAAATGTCCAGTTGCATTTTCAACAGAAAGAGTGTTCAGATGTGCTCAATCAAAAGTATGGTTTAACTCTGTTAGCTGAATGCACAGATCAGAAAGAAATTTCACCGAATGATTCTGTGTAGTTTATATTTGAAGACATTCCTTTTTCCACTATTACCCCCTTAGCGCTCCGAATCTCCACTTGCATTTTCTACAAAAAGAGTGTTTCATAACTGCTCAATCAAAAATATGTTTTATCTCTGTTAACTGAATTTACAGATCAGAAATAAGTTTCACAGAATGCATCTGTGTAGTTTTTATTTGAAGATATTCTTTTTCCTAATGTAGGCCTCTTAGCGCTTAGCATGTCCAATTGCAGTTTCTACACAAAGAATGTGTCAGAACGGCTCAATCAAAAGTAAGGTTCAACTCTGTTAGTTGAATGCACAGAACAGAAAGAATTTTCACAGAATGCTACTGTGTAGTTTATATTTGAATATATTTCTTTTTCCACTATTACCCTCTTAGCGCTCCGAATGTCCACTTGCATTTTCTACAGAAAGAGTGTTCAGAACTGCGCAATCAAAAGTATGGTTTAACTCTGTTAGCTTAATGAACATATCAGAAATAAGTTTCACACAATGCTTCTGTGTAGTTTTTATTTGAAGATATTACTTTTCCCAATATAGGCCTCTTAGCGCTCAGAATGTCCAATTGCAGTTTCTACAGAAAGAGTGTTTCAGAAAGGCTCAATCAAAAGTACGGTTCAACTCTGTTAGTTGAATGCACAGAACAGAAAGAGGTTTCATACAATGCTTCTGTGTAGTTTATATTTGAAAATATTCTTTTTTCCACTATTACCCACTTAGCGCTACGAATGTCCAGTTGCATTTTCTACAGACAGAGTCTTTCAAAACTTCTCAATCATAAGTATGGTTTAAATCTGTTAGCTGAATGCTCAGATCAGAAAGAAGTTTCACAGAATGCTTCTGTGTAGTTTATATTTGAATATATTCCTTTTTCCACTACTACTCTCTTAGCGCTCCAAATGTCCAGTTGCATATTCTACAGAAAGAGCGTTCAGATCTGCTCAATCAAAAGTATGGTTTAACTCTGTTAGCTGAATGCACAGATCAGAAAGAAGTTTCACAGAATGATTCTGTGTAGTTTATATTTGGAGACATTCCTTTTTCCACTATTACCCTCTTAGCGCTCCGAATCTCCACTTGCATTTTCTACAGAAAGAGAGATTCAGAACGGCTCAATCAAAACTAAGGTTCAACTCTTTTAGTTGAACAAACAGAACAGAAAGTAGTTTCACACAATTCTTCTGTGTAGTTTTTATTTGTAGACATCCTTTTTCCCAATATAGGCCTCTTAGCGCTCAGAATGTCCAATTGCAGTTTCTACAGAAAGAGTGTTTCAGAACGGCTCAATCAAAAGTAAGGTTCAACTCTGTTAGTTGAATGCACAGAACAGAAAGAAGTTTCATACAATGCTTCTGTGTAGTTTATATTTGAACATATTCTTTTTTCCACTATTACCCACTTAGCGCTACGAATGTCCAGTTGCATTTTCTACAGACAGAGAGTTTCAAAACTGCTCAATCAAAAGTATGGTTTAACTCTGTTAGCTGTATGCTCAGATCAGAAAGAAGTTTCACAGAATGCTTCTGTGTAGTTTATATTTGCATATATTCCTTTTTCCACTACTACGCTCTTAGCGCTCCAAATGTCCAGTTGCATTTTCAACAGAAAGAGTGTTCAGATGTGCTCAATCAAAAGTATGGTTTAACTCTGTTAGCTGAATGCACAGATCAGAAAGAAGTTTCACCGAATGATTCTGTGTAGTTTATATTTGAAGACATTCCTTTTTCCACTATTACCCTCTTAGCGCTCCGAATCTCCACTTGCATTTTCTACAAAAAGAGTGTTTCATAACTGCTCAATCAAAAATATGTTTTATCTCTGTTAACTGAATTTACAGATCAGAAATAAGTTTCACAGAATGCATCTGTGTAGTTTTTATTTGAAGATATTCTTTTTCCTAATGTAGGCCTCTTAGCGCTTAGCATGTCCAATTGCAGTTTCTACACAAAGAATGTGTCAGAACGGCTCAATCAAAAGTAAGGTTCAACTCTGTTAGTTGAATGCACAGAACAGAAAGAATTTTCACAGAATGCTACTGTGTAGTTTATATTTGAATATATTCCTTTTTCCAATATTACCCTCTTAGCGCTCCGAATGTCCACTTGCATTTTCTACAGAAAGAGTGTTCAGAACTGCGCAATCAAAAGTATGGTTTAACTCTGTTAGCTTAATGAACATATCAGAACTAAGTTTCACACAATGCTTCTGTGTAGTTTTTATTTGAAGATATTATTTTTCCCAATATAGGCCTCTTAGCGCTCAGAATGTCCAATTGCAGTTTCTACAGAAAGAGTGTTTCAGAAAGGCTCAATCAAAAGTAAGGTTCAACTCTGTTAGTTGAATGCACAGAACAGAAAGAAGTTTCATACAATGCTTCTGTGTAGTTTATATTTGAACATATTCTTTTTTCCACTATTACCCTCTTAGCGCTACGAATGTCCAGTTGCATTTTCTACAGACAGAGTGTTTCAAAACTGCTCAATCATAAGTATGGTTTAACTCTGTTAGCTGAATGCTCAGATCAGAAAGAAGTTTCACAGAATGCTTCTGTGTAGTTTATATTTGAATATATTCCTTTTTCCACTACTACTCTCTTAGCGCTCCAACTGTCCAGTTGCATTTTCTACAGAAAGAGTGTTCAGATCTGCTCAATCAAAAGTATGGTTTAACTCTGTTAGCTGAATGCACAGATCAGAAAGAAGTTTCACAGAATGATTCTGTGTAGTTTATATTTGGAGACATTCCTTTTTCCACTATTACCCTCTTAGCGCTCCGAATCTCCACTTGCATTTTCTACAGAAAGAGTGTTTCAGAACGGCTCAATCAAAACTAAGGTTCAACTCTTTTAGTTGAACAAACAGAACAGAAAGAAGTTTCACACAATTCTTCTGTGTAGTTTTTATTTGTAGACATTCTTTTTCCCAATATAGGCCTCTTAGCGCTCAGAATGTCCAATTGCAGTTTCTACAGAAAGAGTGTTTCAGAACGGCTCAATCAAAAGTAAGGTTCAACTCTGTTAGTTGAATGCACAGAACAGAAAGAAGTTTCATACAATGCTTCTGTGTAGTTTATATTTGAACATATTCTTTTTTCCACTATTACCCACTTAGCGCTACGAATGTCCAGTTGCATTTTCTACAGACAGAGAGTTTCAAAACTGCTCAATCAAAAGTATGGTTTAACTCTGTTAGCTGTATGCTCAGATCAGAAAGAAGTTTCACAGAATGCTTCTGTGTAGTTTATATTTGCATATATTCCTTTTTCCACTACTACGCTCTTAGCGCTCCAAATGTCCAGTTGCATTTTCAACAGAAAGAGTGTTCAGATGTGCTCAATCAAAAGTATGGTTTAACTCTGTTAGCTGAATGCACAGATCAGAAAGAAGTTTCCCGAATGATTCTGTGTAGTTTATATTTGAAGACATTCCTTTTTCCACTATTACCCTCTTAGCGCTCCGAATCTCCACTTGCATTTTCTACAAAAAGAGTGTTTCATAACTGCTCAATCAAAAATATGTTTTATCTCTGTTAACTGAATTTACAGATCAGAAATAAGTTTCACAGAATGCATCTGTGTAGTTTTTATTTGAAGATATTCTTTTTCCTAATGTAGGCCTCTTAGCGCTTAGCATGTCCAATTGCAGTTTCTACACAAAGAGTGTTTCAGAACGGCTCAATCAAAAGTAAGGTTCAACTCTGTTAGTTGAATGCACAGAACAGAAAGAATTTTCACAGAATGCTACTGTGTAGTTTATATTTGAATATATTCCTTTTTCCACTATTACCCTCGTAGCGCTCCGAATGTCCACTTGCATTTTCTACAGAAAGAGTGTTGAGAACTGCGCAATCAAAAGTATGGTTTAACTCTGTTAGCTTAATGAACATATCAGAAATAAGTTTCACACAATGCTTCTGTGTAGTTTTTATTTGAAGATATTATTTTTCCCAATAGAGTCCTCTTAGCGCTCAGAATGTCCAATTGCAGTTTCTACAGAAAGAGTGTTTCAGAAAGGCTCAATCAAAAGTAAGGTTCAAATCTGTTAATTGAATGCACAGAACAGAAAGAAGTTTCATACAATGCTTCTGTGTAGTTTATATTTGAACATATTCTTTTTTCCACTATTACCCTCTTAGCGCTACGAATGTCCAATTGCATTTTCTACAGACAGAGTGTTTCAAAACTGCTCAATCATAAGTATGGTTTAACTCTGTTAGCTGAATGCTCAGATCAGAAAGAAGTTTCACAGAATGCTTCTGTGTAGTTTATATTTGAATATATTCCTTTTTCCACTACTACTCTCTTAGCGCTCCAAATGTCCAGTTGCATTTTCTACAGAAAGAGTGTTCAGATCTGCTCAATCAAAAGTATGGTTTAACTCTGTTAGCTGAATGCACAGATCAGAAAGAAGTTTCACAGAATGATTCTGTGTAGTTTATATTTGGAGACATTCCTTTTTCCACTATTACCCTCTTAGCGCTCCGAATCTCCACTTGCATTTTCTACAGAAAGAGAGTTTCAGAACGGCTCAATCAAAACTAAGGTTCAACTCTTTTAGTTGAACAAACAGAACAGAAAGTAGTTTCACAAAATTCTTCTGTGTAGTTTTTATTTGTAGACATCCTTTTTCCCAATATAGGCCTCTTAGCGCTCAGAATGTCCAATTGCAGTTTCTACAGAAAGAGTGTTTCAGAACGGCTCAATCAAAAGTAAGGTTCAACTCTGTTAGTTGAATGCACAGAACAGAAAGAAGTTTCATACAATGCTTCTGTGTAGTTTATATTTGAACATATTCTTTTTTCCACTATTACCCACTTAGCGCTACGAATGTCCAGTTGCATTTTCTACAGACAGAGAGTTTCAAAACTGCTCAATCAAAAGTATGGTTTAACTCTTTAAGCTGTATGCACAGATCAGAAAGAAGTTTCACAGAATGCTTCTGTGTAGTTTATATTTGCATATATTCCTTTTTCCACTACTACGCTCTTAGCGCTCCAAATGTCCAGTTGCATTTTCAACAGAAAGAGTGTTCAGATGTGCTCAATCAAAAGTATGGTTTAACTCTGTTAGCTGAATGCACAGATCAGAAAGAAGTTTCACCGAATGATTCTGTGTAGTTTATATTTGAAGACATTCCTTTTTCCACTAGTACCCTCTTAGCGCTCCGAATCTCCACTTGCATTTTCTACAAAAAGAGTGTTTCATAACTGCTCAATCAAAAATATGTTTTATCTCTGTTAACTGAATTTACAGATCAGAAATAAGTTTCACAGAATGCATCTGTGTAGTTTTTATTTGAAGATATTCTTTTTCCTAATGTAGGCCTCTTAGCGCTTAGCATGTCCAATTGCAGTTTCTACACAAAGAGTGTTTCAGAACGGCTCAATCAAAAGTAAGGTTCAACTCTGTTAGTTGAATGCACAGAACAGAAAGAATTTTCACAGAATGCTACTGTGTAGTTTATATTTGAATATATTTCTTTTTCCACTATTACCCTCTTAGCGCTCCGAATGTCCACTTGCATTTTCTACAGAAAGAGTGTTCAGAACTGCGCAATCAAAAGTATGGTTTAACTCTGTTAGCTTAATGAACATATCAGAAATAAGTTTCACACAATGCTTCTGTGTAGTTTTTATTTGAAGATATTATTTTTCCCAATATAGGCCTCTTAGCGCTCAGAATGTCCAATTGCAGTTTCTACAGAAAGAGTGTTTCAGAAAGGCTCAATCAAAAGTAAGGTTCAACTCTGTTAGTTGAATGCACAGAACAGAAAGAAGTTTCATACAATGCTTCTGTGTAGTTTATATTTGAACATATTCTTTTTTCCACTATTACCCACTTAGCGCTACGAATGTCCAGTTGCATTTTTTACAGACAGAGTGTTTCAAAACTGCACAATCAGAAGTATGGTTTAACTCTGTTAGCTGAATGCTCAGATCAGAAAGAAGTTTCACAGAATGCTTCTGTGTAGTTTATATTTGAATATATTCCTTTTTCCACTACTACTCTCTTAGCGCTCCAAATGTCCAGTTGCATTTTCTACAGAAAGAGTGTTCAGATCTGCTCAATCATAAGTATGGTTTAACTCTGTTAGCTGAATGCTCAGATCAGAAAGATGTTTCACAGAATGCTTCTGTGTAGTTTATATTTGAATATATTCCTTTTTCCACTACTACTCTCTTAGCGCTCCAAATGTCCAGTTGCATTTTCTACAGAAAGAGTGTTCAGATCTGCTCAATCAAAAGTATGGTTTAACTCTGTTAGCTGAATGCACAGATCAGAAAGAAGTTTCACAGAATGATTCTGTGTAGTTTATATTTGGAGACATTCCTTTTACCACTATTACCCTCTTGGCGCTCCGAATCTCCACTTGCATTTTCTACCGAAAGAGTGTTTCAGAACGGCTCAATCAAAACTAAGGTTCAACTCTTTTAGTTGAACAAACAGAACAGAAAGTAGTTTCACACAATTCTTCTGTGTAGTTTTTATTTGTAGACATTCTTTTTCCCAATATAGGCCTCTTAGCGCTCAGAATGTCCAATTGCAGTTTCTACAGAAAGAGTGTTTCAGAACGGCTCAATCAAAAGTAAGGTTGAACTCTGTTAGTTGAATGCACAGAACAGAAAGAAGTTTCATACAATGCTTCTGTGTAGTTTATATTTGAACATATTCCTTTTTCCACTATTACCCACTTAGCACTACGAATGTCCAGTTGCATTTTCTACAGACAGAGAGTTTCAAAACTGCTCAATCAAAAGTATGGTTTAACTCTGTTAGCTGTATGCTCAGATCAGAAAGAAGTTTCACAGAATGCTTCTGTGTAGTTTATATTTGCATATATTCCTTTTTCCACTACTACGCTCTTAGCGCTCCAAATGTCCAGTTGCATTTTCAACAGAAAGAGTGTTCAGATGTGCTCAATCAAAAGTATGGTTTAACTCTGTTAGCTGAATGCACAGATCAGAAAGAAGTTTCACCGAATGATTCTGTGTAGTTTATATTTGAAAACATTCCTTTTTCGACTATTACCCTCTTAGCGCTCCGAATCTCCACTTGCATTTTCTACAAAAAGAGTGTTTCATAACTGCTCAATCAAAAATATGTTTTATCTCTGTTAACTGAATTTACAGATCAGAAATAAGTTTCACAGAATGCATCTGTGTAGTTTTTATTTGAAGATATTCTTTTTCCTAATGTAGGCCTCTTAGCGCTTAGCATGTCCAATTGCAGTTTCTACACAAAGAGTGTTTCAGAACGGCTCAATCAAAAGTAAGGTTCAACTCTGTTAGTTGAATGCACAGAACAGAAAGAATTTTCACAGAATGCTACTGTGTAGTTTATATTTGAATATATTCCTTTTTCCACTATTACCCTCTTAGCGCTCCGAATGTCCACTTGCATTTTCTACAGAAAGAGTGTTCAGAACTGCGCAATCAAAAGTATGGTTTAACTCTGTTAGCTTAATGAACATATCAGAAGTAAGTTTCACACAATGCTTCTGTGTAGTTTTTATTTGAAGATATTATTTTTCCCAATATAGGCCTCTTAGCGCTCAGAATGTCCAATTGCAGTTTCTACAGAAAGAGTGTTTCAGAAAGGCTCAATCAAAAGTAAGGTTCAACTCTGTTAGTTGAATGCACAGAACAGAAAGAAGTTTCACACAATGCTTCTGTGTAGTTTATATTTGAACATATTCTTTTTTCCACTATTACCCACTTAGCGCTACGAATGTCCAGTTGCATTTTCTACAGACAGAGTGTTTAAAAACTGCACAATCAGAAGTATGGTTTAACTCTGTTAGCTGAATGCTCAGATCAGAAAGAAGTTTCACAGAATGCTTCTGTGTAGTTTATATTTGAATATATTCCTTTTTCCACTACTACTCTCTTAGCGCTCCAAATGTCCAGTTGCATTTTCTACAGAAAGAGTGTTCAGATCTGCTCAATCATAAGTATGGTTTAACTCTGTTAGCTGAATGCTCAGATCAGAAAGAAGTTTCACAGAATGCTTCTGTGTAGTTTATATTTGAATATATTCCTTTTTCCACTACTACTCTCTTAGCGCTCCAAATGTCCAGTTGCATTTTCTACAGAAAGAGTGTTCAGATCTGCTCAATCAAAAGTATGGTTTAACTCTGTTAGCTGAATGCACAGATCAGAAAAAAGTTTCACAGAATGATTCTGTGTAGTTTATATTTGGAGACATTCCTTTTACCACTATTACCCTCTTGGCGCTCCGAATCTCCACTTGCATTTTCTACAGAAAGAGTGTTTCAGAACGGCTCAATCAAAACTAAGGTTCAACTCTTTTAGTTGAACAAACAGAACAGAAAGTAGTTTCACACAATTCTTCTGTGTAGTTTTTATTTGTAGACATTCTTTTTCCCAATATAGGCCTCTTAGCGCTCAGAATGTCCAATTGCAGTTTCTACAGAAAGAGTGTTTCAGAACGGCTCAATCAAAAGTAAGGTTGAACTCTGTTAGTTGAATGCACAGAACAGAAAGAAGTTTCATACAATGCTTCTGTGTAGTTTATATTTGAACATATTCCTTTTTCCACTATTACCCACTTAGCGCTACGAATGTCCAGTTGCATTTTCTACAGACAGAGAGTTTCAAAACTGCTCAATCAAAAGTATGGTTTAACTCTGTTTGCTGTATGCTCAGATCAGAAAGAAGTTTCACAGAATGCTTCTGTGTAGTTTATATTTGCATATATTCCTTTTTCCACTACTACGCTCTTAGCGCTCCAAATGTCCAGTTGCATTTTCTACAGACAGAGTGTTTCAAAACTGCACAATCATAAGTATGGTTTAACTCTGTTAGCTGAATGCTCAGATCAGAAAGAAGTTTCACAGAATGCTTCTGTGTAGTTTATATTTGAATATATTCCTTTTTCCACTACTACTCTCTTAGCGCTCCAAATGTCCAGTTGCATTTTCTACAGAAAGAGTGTTCAGATCTGCTCAATCATAAGTATGGTTTAACTCTGTTAGCTGAATGCTCAGATCAGAAAGAAGTTTCACATAATGCTTCTGTGTAGTTTATATTTGAATATATTCCTTTTTCCACTACTACTCTCTTAGCGCTCCAAATGTCCAGTTGCATTTTCTACAGAAAGAGTGTTCAGATCTGCTCAATCAAAAGTATGGTTTAACTCTGTTAGCTGAATGCACAGATCAGAAAGAAGTTTCACAGAATGATTCTGTGTAGTTTATATTTGGAGACATTCCTTTTACCACTATTACCCTCTTGGCGCTCCGAATCTCCACTTGCATTTTCTACAGAAAGAGTGTTTCAGAACGGCTCAATCAAAACTAAGGTTCAACTCTTTTAGTTGAACAAACAGAACAGAAAGTAGTTTCACACAATTCTTCTGTGTAGTTTTTATTTGTAGACATTCTTTTTCCCAATATAGGCCTCTTAGCGCTCAGAATGTCCAATTGCAGTTTCTACAGAAAGAGTGTTTCAGAACGGCTCAATCAAAAGTAAGGTTGAACTCTGTTAGTTGAATGCACAGAACAGAAAGAAGTTTCATACAATGCTTCTGTGTAGTTTATATTTCAACATATTCCTTTTTCCACTATTACCCACTTAGCGCTACGAATGTCCAGTTGCATTTTCTACAGACAGAGAGTTTCAAAACTGCTCAATCAAAAGTATGGTTTAACTCTGTTAGCTGTATGCTCAGATCAGAAAGAAGTTTCACAGAATGCTTCTGTGTAGTTTATATTTGCATATATTCCTTTTTCCACTACTACGCTCTTAGCGCTCCAAATGTCCAGTTGCATTTTCAACAGAAAGAGTGTTCAGATGTGCTCAATCAAAAGTATGGTTTAACTCTGTTAGCTGAATGCACAGATCAGAAAGAAATTTCACCGAATGATTCTGTGTAGTTTATATTTGAAGACATTCCTTTTTCCACTATTACCCCCTTAGCGCTCCGAATCTCCACTTGCATTTTCTACAAAAAGAGTGTTTCATAACTGCTCAATCAAAAATATGTTTTATCTCTGTTAACTGAATTTACAGATCAGAAATAAGTTTCACAGAATGCATCTGTGTAGTTTTTATTTGAAGATATTCTTTTTCCTAATGTAGGCCTCTTAGCGCTTAGCATGTCCAATTGCAGTTTCTACACAAAGAATGTGTCAGAACGGCTCAATCAAAAGTAAGGTTCAACTCTGTTAGTTGAATGCACAGAACAGAAAGAATTTTCACAGAATGCTACTGTGTAGTTTATATTTGAATATATTTCTTTTTCCACTATTACCCTCTTAGCGCTCCGAATGTCCACTTGCATTTTCTACAGAAAGAGTGTTCAGAACTGCGCAATCAAAAGTATGGTTTAACTCTGTTAGCTTAATGAACATATCAGAAATAAGTTTCACACAATGCTTCTGTGTAGTTTTTATTTGAAGATATTATTTTTCCCAATATAGGCCTCTTAGCGCTCAGAATGTCCAATTGCAGTTTCTACAGAAAGAGTGTTTCAGAAAGGCTCAATCAAAAGTACGGTTCAACTCTGTTAGTTGAATGCACAGAACAGAAAGAGGTTTCATACAATGCTTCTGTGTAGTTTATATTTGAAAATATTCTTTTTTCCACTATTACCCACTTAGCGCTACGAATGTCCAGTTGCATTTTCTACAGACAGAGTCTTTCAAAACTTCTCAATCATAAGTATGGTTTAAATCTGTTAGCTGAATGCTCAGATCAGAAAGAAGTTTCACAGAATGCTTCTGTGTAGTTTATATTTGAATATATTCCTTTTTCCACTACTACACTCTTAGCGCTCCAAATGTCCAGTTGCATATTCTACAGAAAGAGCGTTCAGATCTGCTCAATCAAAAGTATGGTTTAACTCTGTTAGCTGAATGCACAGATCAGAAAGAAGTTTCACAGAATGATTCTGTGTAGTTTATATTTGGAGACATTCCTTTTTCCACTATTACCCTCTTAGCGCTCCGAATCTCCACTTGCATTTTCTACAGAAAGAGAGATTCAGAACGGCTCAATCAAAACTAAGGTTCAACTCTTTTAGTTGAACAAACAGAACAGAAAGTAGTTTCACACAATTCTTCTGTGTAGTTTTTATTTGTAGACATCCTTTTTCCCAATATAGGCCTCTTAGCGCTCAGAATGTCCAATTGCAGTTTCTACAGAAAGAGTGTTTCAGAAAGGCTCAATCAAAAGTAAGGTTCAACTCTGTTAGTTGAATGCACAGAACAGAAAGAAGTTTCATACAATGCTTCTGTGTAGTTTATATTTGAACATATTCTTTTTTCCACTATTACCCACTTAGCGCTACGAATGTCCAGTTGCATTTTTTACAGACAGAGTGTTTCAAAACTGCACAATCAGAAGTATGGTTTAACTCTGTTAGCTGAATGCTCAGATCAGAAAGAAGTTTCACAGAATGCTTCTGTGTAGTTTATATTTGAATATATTCCTTTTTCCACTACTACTCTCTTAGCGCTCCAAATGTCCAGTTGCATTTTCTACAGAAAGAGTGTTCAGATCTGCTCAATCATAAGTATGGTTTAACTCTGTTAGCTGAATGCTCAGATCAGAAAGATGTTTCACAGAATGCTTCTGTGTAGTTTATATTTGAATATATTCCTTTTTCCACTACTACTCTCTTAGCGCTCCAAATGTCCAGTTGCATTTTCTACAGAAAGAGTGTTCAGATCTGCTCAATCAAAAGTATGGTTTAACTCTGTTAGCTGAATGCACAGATCAGAAAGAAGTTTCACAGAATGATTCTGTGTAGTTTATATTTGGAGACATTCCTTTTACCACTATTACCCTCTTGGCGCTCCGAATCTCCACTTGCATTTTCTACCGAAAGAGTGTTTCAGAACGGCTCAATCAAAACTAAGGTTCAACTCTTTTAGTTGAACAAACAGAACAGAAAGTAGTTTCACACAATTCTTCTGTGTAGTTTTTATTTGTAGACATTCTTTTTCCCAATATAGGCCTCTTAGCGCTCAGAATGTCCAATTGCAGTTTCTACAGAAAGAGTGTTTCAGAACGGCTCAATCAAAAGTAAGGTTGAACTCTGTTAGTTGAATGCACAGAACAGAAAGAAGTTTCATACAATGCTTCTGTGTAGTTTATATTTGAACATATTCCTTTTTCCACTATTACCCACTTAGCGCTACGAATGTCCAGTTGCATTTTCTACAGACAGAGAGTTTCAAAACTGCTCAATCAAAAGTATGGTTTAACTCTGTTAGCTGTATGCTCAGATCAGAAAGAAGTTTCACAGAATGCTTCTGTGTAGTTTATATTTGCATATATTCCTTTTTCCACTACTACGCTCTTAGCGCTCCAAATGTCCAGTTGCATTTTCAACAGAAAGAGTGTTCAGATGTGCTCAATCAAAAGTATGGTTTAACTCTGTTAGCTGAATGCACAGATCAGAAAGAAGTTTCACCGAATGATTCTGTGTAGTTTATATTTGAAAACATTCCTTTTTCGACTATTACCCTCTTAGCGCTCCGAATCTCCACTTGCATTTTCTACAAAAAGAGTGTTTCATAACTGCTCAATCAAAAATATGTTTTATCTCTGTTAACTGAATTTACAGATCAGAAATAAGTTTCACAGAATGCATCTGTGTAGTTTTTATTTGAAGATATTCTTTTTCCTAATGTAGGCCTCTTAGCGCTTAGCATGTCCAATTGCAGTTTCTACACAAAGAGTGTTTCAGAACGGCTCAATCAAAAGTAAGGTTCAACTCTGTTAGTTGAATGCACAGAACAGAAAGAATTTTCACAGAATGCTACTGTGTAGTTTATATTTGAATATATTCCTTTTTCCACTATTACCCTCTTAGCGCTCCGAATGTCCACTTGCATTTTCTACAGAAAGAGTGTTCAGAACTGCGCAATCAAAAGTATGGTTTAACTCTGTTAGCTTAATGAACATATCAGAAATAAGTTTCACACAATGCTTCTGTGTAGTTTTTATTTGAAGATATTATTTTTCCCAATATAGGCCTCTTAGCGCTCAGAATGTCCAATTGCAGTTTCTACAGAAAGAGTGTTTCAGAAAGGCTCAATCAAAAGTAAGGTTCAACTCTGTTAGTTGAATGCACAGAACAGAAAGAAGTTTCACACAATGCTTCTGTGTAGTTTATATTTGAACATATTCTTTTTTCCACTATTACCCACTTAGCGCTACGAATGTCCAGTTGCATTTTCTACAGACAGAGTGTTTAAAAACTGCACAATCAGAAGTATGGTTTAACTCTGTTAGCTGAATGCTCAGATCAGAAAGAAGTTTCACAGAATGCTTCTGTGTAGTTTATATTTGAATATATTCCTTTTTCCACTACTACTCTCTTAGCGCTCCAAATGTCCAGTTGCATTTTCTACAGAAAGAGTGTTCAGATCTGCTCAATCATAAGTATGGTTTAACTCTGTTAGCTGAATGCACAGATCAGAAAGAAGTTTCACAGAATGATTCTGTGTAGTTTATATTTGGAGACATTCCTTTTACCACTATTACCCTCTTGGCGCTCCGAATCTCCACTTGCATTTTCTACAGAAAGAGTGTTTCAGAACGGCTCAATCAAAACTAAGGTTCAACTCTTTTAGTTGAACAAACAGAACAGAAAGTAGTTTCACACAATTCTTCTGTGTAGTTTTTATTTGTAGACATTCTTTTTCCCAATATAGGCCTCTTAGCGCTCAGAATGTCCAATTGCAGTTTCTACAGAAAGAGTGTTTCAGAACGGCTCAATCAAAAGTAAGGTTGAACTCTGTTAGTTGAATGCACAGAACAGAAAGAAGTTTCATACAATGCTTCTGTGTAGTTTATATTTGAACATATTCCTTTTTCCACTATTACCCACTTAGCGCTACGAATGTCCAGTTGCATTTTCTACAGACAGAGAGTTTCAAAACTGCTCAATCAAAAGTATGGTTTAACTCTGTTTGCTGTATGCTCAGATCAGAAAGAAGTTTCACAGAATGCTTCTGTGTAGTTTATATTTGCATATATTCCTTTTTCCACTACTACGCTCTTAGCGCTCCAAATGTCCAGTTGCATTTTCTACAGACAGAGTGTTTCAAAACTGCACAATCATAAGTATGGTTTAACTCTGTTAGCTGAATGCTCAGATCAGAAAGAAGTTTCACAGAATGCTTCTGTGTAGTTTATATTTGAATATATTCCTTTTTCCACTACTACTCTCTTAGCGCTCCAAATGTCCAGTTGCATTTTCTACAGAAAGAGTGTTCAGATCTGCTCAATCATAAGTATGGTTTAACTCTGTTAGCTGAATGCTCAGATCAGAAAGAAGTTTCACATAATGCTTCTGTGTAGTTTATATTTGAATATATTCCTTTTTCCACTACTACTCTCTTAGCGCTCCAAATGTCCAGTTGCATTTTCTACAGAAAGAGTGTTCAGATCTGCTCAATCAAAAGTATGGTTTAACTCTGTTAGCTGAATGCACAGATCAGAAAGAAGTTTCACAGAATGATTCTGTGTAGTTTATATTTGGAGACATTCCTTTTACCACTATTACCCTCTTGGCGCTCCGAATCTCCACTTGCATTTTCTACAGAAAGAGTGTTTCAGAACGGCTCAATCAAAACTAAGGTTCAACTCTTTTAGTTGAACAAACAGAACAGAAAGTAGTTTCACACAATTCTTCTGTGTAGTTTTTATTTGTAGACATTCTTTTTCCCAATATAGGCCTCTTAGCGCTCAGAATGTCCAATTGCAGTTTCTACAGAAAGAGTGTTTCAGAACGGCTCAATCAAAAGTAAGGTTGAACTCTGTTAGTTGAATGCACAGAACAGAAAGAAGTTTCATACAATGCTTCTGTGTAGTTTATATTTCAACATATTCCTTTTTCCACTATTACCCACTTAGCGCTACGAATGTCCAGTTGCATTTTCTACAGACAGAGAGTTTCAAAACTGCTCAATCAAAAGTATGGTTTAACTCTGTTAGCTGTATGCTCAGATCAGAAAGAAGTTTCACAGAATGCTTCTGTGTAGTTTATATTTGCATATATTCCTTTTTCCACTACTACGCTCTTAGCGCTCCAAATGTCCAGTTGCATTTTCAACAGAAAGAGTGTTCAGATGTGCTCAATCAAAAGTATGGTTTAACTCTGTTAGCTGAATGCACAGATCAGAAAGAAATTTCACCGAATGATTCTGTGTAGTTTATATTTGAAGACATTCCTTTTTCCACTATTACCCCCTTAGCGCTCCGAATCTCCACTTGCATTTTCTACAAAAAGAGTGTTTCATAACTGCTCAATCAAAAATATGTTTTATCTCTGTTAACTGAATTTACAGATCAGAAATAAGTTTCACAGAATGCATCTGTGTAGTTTTTATTTGAAGATATTCTTTTTCCTAATGTAGGCCTCTTAGCGCTTAGCATGTCCAATTGCAGTTTCTACACAAAGAATGTGTCAGAACGGCTCAATCAAAAGTAAGGTTCAACTCTGTTAGTTGAATGCACAGAACAGAAAGAATTTTCACAGAATGCTACTGTGTAGTTTATATTTGAATATATTTCTTTTTCCACTATTACCCTCTTAGCGCTCCGAATGTCCACTTGCATTTTCTACAGAAAGAGTGTTCAGAACTGCGCAATCAAAAGTATGGTTTAACTCTGTTAGCTTAATGAACATATCAGAAATAAGTTTCACACAATGCTTCTGTGTAGTTTTTATCTGAAGATATTATTTTTCCCAATATAGGCCTCTTAGCGCTCAGAATGTCCAATTGCAGTTTCTACAGAAAGAGTGTTTCAGAAAGGCTCAATCAAAAGTACGGTTCAACTCTGTTAGTTGAATGCACAGAACAGAAAGAGGTTTCATACAATGCTTCTGTGTAGTTTATATTTGAAAATATTCTTTTTTCCACTATTACCCACTTAGCGCTACGAATGTCCAGTTGCATTTTCTACAGACAGAGTCTTTCAAAACTTCTCAATCATAAGTATGGTTTAAATCTGTTAGCTGAATGCTCAGATCAGAAAGAAGTTTCACAGAATGCTTCTGTGTAGTTTATATTTGAATATATTCCTTTTTCCACTACTACTCTCTTAGCGCTCCAAATGTCCAGTTGCATATTCTACAGAAAGAGCGTTCAGATCTGCTCAATCAAAAGTATGGTTTAACTCTGTTAGCTGAATGCACAGATCAGAAAGAAGTTTCACAGAATGATTCTGTGTAGTTTATATTTGGAGACATTCCTTTTTCCACTATTACCCTCTTAGCGCTCCGAATCTCCACTTGCATTTTCTACAGAAAGAGAGATTCAGAACGGCTCAATCAAAACTAAGGTTCAACTCTTTTAGTTGAACAAACAGAACAGAAAGTAGTTTCACACAATTCTTCTGTGTAGTTTTTATTTGTAGACATCCTTTTTCCCAATATAGGCCTCTTAGCGCTCAGAATGTCCAATTGCAGTTTCTACAGAAAGAGTGTTTCAGAACGGCTCAATCAAAAGTAAGGTTCAACTCTGTTAGTTGAATGCACAGAACAGAAAGAAGTTTCATACAATGCTTCTGTGTAGTTTATATTTGAACATATTCTTTTTTCCACTATTACCCACTTAGCGCTACGAATGTCCAGTTGCATTTTCTACAGACAGAGAGTTTCAAAACTGCTCAATCAAAAGTATGGTTTAACTCTGTTAGCTGTATGCTCAGATCAGAAAGAAGTTTCACAGAATGCTTCTGTGTAGTTTATATTTGCATATATTCCTTTTTCCACTACTACGCTCTTAGCGCTCCAAATGTCCAGTTGCATTTTCAACAGAAAGAGTGTTCAGATGTGCTCAATCAAAAGTATGGTTTAACTCTGTTAGCTGAATGCACAGATCAGAAAGAAGTTTCACCGAATGATTCTGTGTAGTTTATATTTGAAGACATTCCTTTTTCCACTATTACCCTCTTAGCGCTCCGAATCTCCACTTGCATTTTCTACAAAAAGAGTGTTTCATAACTGCTCAATCAAAAATATGTTTTATCTCTGTTAACTGAATTTACAGATCAGAAATAAGTTTCACAGAATGCATCTGTGTAGTTTTTATTTGAAGATATTCTTTTTCCTAATGTAGGCCTCTTAGCGCTTAGCATGTCCAATTGCAGTTTCTACACAAAGAATGTGTCAGAACGGCTCAATCAAAAGTAAGGTTCAACTCTGTTAGTTGAATGCACAGAACAGAAAGAATTTTCACAGAATGCTACTGTGTAGTTTATATTTGAATATATTCCTTTTTCCACTATTACCCTCTTAGCGCTCCGAATGTCCACTTGCATTTTCTACAGAAAGAGTGTTCAGAACTGCGCAATCAAAAGTATGGTTTAACTCTGTTAGCTTAATGAACATATCAGAACTAAGTTTCACACAATGCTTCTGTGTAGTTTTTATTTGAAGATATTATTTTTCCCAATATAGGCCTCTTAGCGCTCAGAATGTCCAATTGCAGTTTCTACAGAAAGAGTGTTTCAGAAAGGCTCAATCAAAAGTAAGGTTCAACTCTGTTAGTTGAATGCACAGAACAGAAAGAAGTTTCATACAATGCTTCTGTGTAGTTTATATTTGAACATATTCTTTTTTCCACTATTACCCTCTTAGCGCTACGAATGTCCAGTTGCATTTTCTACAGACAGAGTGTTTCAAAACTGCTCAATCATAAGTATGGTTTAACTCTGTTAGCTGAATGCTCAGATCAGAAAGAAGTTTCACAGAATGCTTCTGTGTAGTTTATATTTGAATATATTCCTTTTTCCACTACTACTCTCTTAGCGCTCCAACTGTCCAGTTGCATTTTCTACAGAAAGAGTGTTCAGATCTGCTCAATCAAAAGTATGTTTTAACTCTGTTAGCTGAATGCACAGATCAGAAAGAAGTTTCACAGAATGATTCTGTGTAGTTTATATTTGGAGACATTCCTTTTTCCACTATTACCCTCTTAGCGCTCCGAATCTCCACTTGCATTTTCTACAGAAAGAGTGTTTCAGAACGGCTCAATCAAAACTAAGGTTCAACTCTTTTAGTTGAACAAACAGAACAGAAAGTAGTTTCACACAATTCTTCTGTGTAGTTTTTATTTGTAGACATTCTTTTTCCCAATATAGGCCTCTTAGCGCTCAGAATGTCCAATTGCAGTTTCTACAGAAAGAGTGTTTCAGAACGGCTCAATCAAAAGTAAGGTTCAACTCTGTTAGTTGAATGCACAGAACAGAAAGAAGTTTCATACAATGCTTCTGTGTAGTTTATATTTGAACATATTCTTTTTTCCACTATTACCCACTTAGCGCTACGAATGTCCAGTTGCATTTACTACAGACAGAGAGTTTCAAAACTGCTCAATCAAAAGTATGGTTTAACTCTGTTAGCTGTATGCTCAGATCAGAAAGAAGTTTCACAGAATGCTTCTGTGTAGTTTATATTTGCATATATTCCTTTTTCCACTACTACGCTCTTAGCGCTCCAAATGTCCAGTTGCATTTTCAACAGAAAGAGTGTTCAGATGTGCTCAATCAAAAGTATGGTTTAACTCTGTTAGCTGAATGCACAGATCAGAAAGAAGTTTCCCGAATGATTCTGTGTAGTTTATATTTGAAGACATTCCTTTTTCCACTATTACCCTCTTAGCGCTCCGAATCTCCACTTGCATTTTCTACAAAAAGAGTGTTTCATAACTGCTCAATCAAAAATATGTTTTATCTCTGTTAACTGAATTTACAGATCAGAAATAAGTTTCACAGAATGCATCTGTGTAGTTTTTATTTGAAGATATTCTTTTTCCTAATGTAGGCCTCTTAGCGCTTAGCATGTCCAATTGCAGTTTCTACACAAAGAGTGTTTCAGAACGGCTCAATCAAAAGTAAGGTTCAACTCTGTTAGTTGAATGCACAGAACAGAAAGAATTTTCACAGAATGCTACTGTGTAGTTTATATTTGAATATATTCCTTTTTCCACTATTACCCTCGTAGCGCTCCGAATGTCCACTTGCATTTTCTACAGAAAGAGTGTTGAGAACTGCGCAATCAAAAGTATGGTTTAACTCTGTTAGCTTAATGAACATATCAGAAATAAGTTTCACACAATGCTTCTGTGTAGTTTTTATTTGAAGATATTATTTTTCCCAATAGAGTCCTCTTAGCGCTCAGAATGTCCAATTGCAGTTTCTACAGAAAGAGTGTTTCAGAAAGGCTCAATCAAAAGTAAGGTTCAAATCTGTTAATTGAATGCACAGAACAGAAAGAAGTTTCATACAATGCTTCTGTGTAGTTTATATTTGAACATATTCTTTTTTCCACTATTACCCTCTTAGCGCTACGAATGTCCAATTGCATTTTCTACAGACAGAGTGTTTCAAAACTGCTCAATCATAAGTATGGTTTAACTCTGTTACCTGAATGCTCAGATCAGAAAGAAGTTTCACAGAATGCTTCTGTGTAGTTTATATTTGAATATATTCCTTTTTCCACTACTACTCTCTTAGCGCTCCAAATGTCCAGTTGCATTTTCTACAGAAAGAGTGTTCAGATCTGCTCAATCAAAAGTATGGTTTAACTCTGTTAGCTGAATGCACAGATCAGAAAGAAGTTTCACAGAATGATTCTGTGTAGTTTATATTTGGAGACATTCCTTTTTCCACTATTACCCTCTTAGCGCTCCGAATCTCCACTTGCATTTACTACAGAAAGAGTGTTTCAGAACGGCTCAATCAAAACTAAGGTTCAACTCTTTTAGTTGAACAAACAGAACAGAAAGTAGTTTCACACAATTATTCTGTGTAGTTTTTATTTGTAGACATTCTTTTTCCCAATATAGGCCTCTTAGCGCTCAGAATGTCCAATTGCAGTTTCTACAGAAAGAGTGTTTCAGAACGGCTCAATCAAAAGTAAGGTTCAACTCTGTTAGTTGAATGCACAGAACAGAAAGAAGTTTCATACAATGCTTCTGTGTAGTTTATATTTGAACATATTCTTTTTTCCACTATTACCCACTTAGCGCTACGAATGTCCAGTTGCATTTTCTACAGACAGAGAGTTTCAAAACTGCTCAATCAAAAGTATGGTTTAACTCTGTTAGCTGTATGCTCAGATCAGAAAGAAGTTTCACAGAATGCTTCTGTGTAGTTTATATTTGCATATATTCCTTTTTCCACTACTACGCTCTTAGCGCTCCAAATGTCAAGTTGCATTTTCAACAGAAAGAGTGTTCAGATGTGCTCAATCAAAAGTATGGTTTAACTCTGTTAGCTGAATGCACAGATCAGAAAGAAGTTTCACCGAATGATTCTGTGTAGTTTATATTTGAAGACATTCCTTTTTCCACTAGTACCCTCTTAGCGCTCCGAATCTCCACTTGCATTTTCTACAAAAAGAGTGTTTCATAACTGCTCAATCAAAAATATGTTTTATCTCTGTTAACTGAATTTACAGATCAGAAATAAGTTTCACAGAATGCATCTGTGTAGTTTTTATTTGAAGATATTCTTTTTCCTAATGTAGGCCTCTTAGCGCTTAGCATGTCCAATTGCAGTTTCTACACAAAGAGTGTTTCAGAACGGCTCAATCAAATGTAAGGTTCAACTCTGTTAGTTGAATGCACAGAACAGAAAGGATTTTCACAGAATGCTACTGTGTAGTTTATATTTGAATATATTCCTTTTTCCACTATTACCCTCTTAGCGCTCCGAATGTCCACTTGCATTTTCTACAGAAAGAGTGTTCAGAACTGCGCAATCAAAAGTATGGTTTAACTCTGTTAGCTTAATGAACATATCAGAAATAAGTTTCACACAATGCTTCTGTGTAGTTTTTATTTGAAGATATTATTTTTCCCAATAGAGGCCTCTTAGCACTCAGAATGTCCAATTGCAGTTTCTACAGAAAGAGTGTTTCAGAAAGGCTCAATCAAAAGTAAGGTTCAACTCTGTTAGTTGAATGCACAGAACAGAAAGAAGTTTCATACAATGCTTCTGTGTAGTTTATATTTGAACATATTCTTTTTTCCACTATTACCCACTTAGCGCTACGAATGTCCAATTGCATTTTCTACAGACAGAGTGTTTCAAAACTGCTCAATCAAAAGTATGGTTTAACTCTGTTAGCTGAATGCTCAGATCAGAAAGAAGTTTCACAGAATGCTTCTGTGTTGTTTATATTTGAATATATTCCTTTTTCCACTACTACTCTCTTAGCGCTCCAAATGTCCAGTTGCATTTTCTACAGAAAGAGTGTTCAGATCTCCTCAATCAAAAGTATGGTTTAACTCTGTTAGCTGAATGCACAGATCAGAAAGAAGTTTCACAGAATGATTCTGTGTAGTTTATATTTGGAGACATTCCTTTTTCCACTATTACCCTCTTAGCGCTCCGAATCTCCACTTGCATTTTCTACAGAAAGAGTGTTTCAGAACGGCTCAATCAAAACTAAGATTCAACGCTTTTAGTAAAACAAACAGAACAGAAAGAAGTTTCACACAATTCTTCTGTGTAGTTTTTATTTGTAGACATTCTTTTTCCCAATATAGGCCTCTTAGCGCTCAGAATGTCCAATTGCAGTTTCTACAGAAAGAGTGTTTCAGAACGGCTCAATCAAAAGTAAGGTTCAACTCTGTTAGTTGAATGCACAGAACAGAAAGAAGTTTCATACAATGCTTCTGTGTAGTTTATATTTGAACATATTCTTTTTTCCACTATTACCCACTTAGCGCTACGAATGTCCAGTTGCATTTTCTACAGACAGAGTGTTTCAAAACTGCTCAATCAAAAGTATGGTTTAACTCTGTTAGCTGAATGCTCAGATCAGAAAGTAGTTTCACAGAATGCTTCTGTGTAGTTTATATTTGAAGACATTCCTTTTTCCACTATTACCCTCTTAGCGCTCCGAATCTCCACTTGCATTTTCTACAAAAAGAGTGTTTCATAACTGCTCAATCAAAAATATGTTTTATCTCTGTTAACTGAATTTACAGATCAGAAATAAGTTTCACAGAATGCATCTGTGTAGTTTTTATTTGAAGATATTCTTTTTCCCAATGTAGGCCTCTTAGCGCTTAGCATGTCCAATGGCAGTTTCTACAGAAAGAGTGTTTCAGAACGGCTCAATCAAAAGTAAGGTTCAACTCTGTTAGTTGAATGCACAGAACAGAAAGAATTTTCACAGAATGCTACTGTGTAGTTTATATTTGAATATATTCCTTTTTCCACTATTACCCTCTTAGCGCTCCGAATGTCCACTTGCATTTTCTACAGAAAGAGTGTTCAGAACTGCGCAATTAAAAGTATGGTTTAACTCTGTTAGCTTAATGAACATATCAGAAATAAGTTTCACACAATGCTTCTGTGTAGTTTTTATTTGAAGATATTATTTTTCCCAATATAGGCCTCTTAGCGCTCAGAATGTCCAATTGCAGTTTCTACAGAAAGAGTGTTTCAGAAAGGCTCAATCAAATGTAAGGTTCAACTCTGTTAGTTGAATGCAAAGAACAGAAAGAAGTTTCATACAATGCTTCTGTGTAATTTATATTTGAACATATTCTTTTTTCCACTATTACACACTTAGCGCTACGAATGTCCAGTTGCATTTCCTACAGACAGAGTGTTTCAAAACTGCTCAATCAAAAGTATGGTTTAACTCTGTTAGCTGAATGCTCAGATCAGAAAGTAGTTTCACAGAATGCTTCTGTGTAGTTTATATTTGAATATATTCCTTTTTCCACTACTACTCTCTTAGCGCTCCAAATGTCCAGTTGCATTTTCTACAGAAAGAGTGTTCAGATCTGCTCAATGAAAAGTATGGTTTAAATCTGTTAGCTGAATGCACAGATCAGAAAGAAGTTTCACAGAATGTTTCTTTGTAGTTTATATTTGGAGACATTCCTTTATCCACTATTACCCTCTTAGCGCTCCGAATCTCCACTTGCATTTTTTAAAGAAAGAGTGTTTCAGAACGGCTCAATCAAAAATAAGGTTCAACTCTTTTAGTTGAACAAACAGAACAGAAAGAAGTTTCACACAATTCTTCTGTGTAGTTTTTATTTGTAGACATTCTTTTTCCCAATATAGGCCTCTTAGCGCTCAGAATATCCAATTGCAATTTCCACAGATAGAGTGTTTCAGAACGGCTCAATCAAAAGTAAGGTTCAACTCTGTTAGTTGAATGCACAGAACAGAAAGAAGTTTCATACAATGCTTCTGTGTAGTTTATATTTGAACATATTCTTTTTTCCACTATTACCCACTTAGCGCTACGAATGTCCAGTTGCATTTTCTACAGACAGAGTGTTTCAAAACTGCTCAATCAAAAGTATGGTTTAACTCTGTTAGCTGAATGCTCAGATCAGAAAGAAGTTTCACAGAATGCTTCTGTGTAGTTTATATTTGAATATATTCCTTTTTCCACTACTACTCTCTTAGCGCTCCAAATGTCCAGTTGCATTTTCTACAGAAAGAGTGTTCAGATCTGCTCAATCAAAAGTATGGTTTAACTCTGTTAGCTGAATGCACAGACCAGAAAGAAGTTTCACAGAATGATTCTGTGTAGTTTATATTTGGAGACATTCCTTTTTCCACTATTACCCTCTTATCGCTCCGAATCTCCACTTGCATTTTCTACAGAAAGAGTGTGTCAGAACGGCTCAAACAAAAGTAAGGTTCAACTCTTTTAGTTGAACAAACAGAACAGAAAGAAGTTTCACACAATTCTTCTGTGTAGTTTTTATTTGTAGACATTCATTTTCCCAATATAGGCCTCTTAGCGCTCAGAATGTCCAATTGCAGTTTCTACAGAAAGAGTGTTTCAGAACGGCTCAATCAAAAGTAAGGTTCAACTCTGTTAGTTGAATGCACAGAACAGAAAGAAGTTTCATACAATGCTTCTGTGTAGTTTATATTTGAACATATTCTTTTTTCCACTATTACCCACTTAGTGCTACGAATGTCCAGTTGCATTTTCTACAGACAGAGTGTTTCAAAACTGCTCAATCAAAAGTATGGTTTAACTCTGTTAGCTGAATGCTCAGATCAGAAAGAAGTTTCACAGAATGCTTCTGTGTAGCTTATATTTGAATATATTCCTTTTTCCACTACTACCCTCTTAGCGCTCCGAATCTCCACTTGCATTTTCTACAGAAAGAGTGTTTCAGAACGGCTCAATCAAAACTAAGGTTCAACTCTTTTAGTTGAACAAACAGAACAGAAAGAAGTTTCACACAATTCTTCTGTGTAGTTTTTATTTGTAGACATTCTTTTTCCCAATATAGGCCTCTTAGCGCTCAGAATGTCCAATTGCAGTTTCTACAGAAGGAGTGTTTCAGAACGGCTCAATCAAAAGTAATGTTCAACTCTGTTAGTTGAATGCACAGAACAGAAAGAAGTTTCATAAAATGCTTCTGTATAGTTTATATTTGAACATATTCTTTTTTCCACTATTACCCACTTAGCGCTACGAATGTCCAGTTGCATTTTCTACAGACAGAGAGTTTCAAAACTGCTCAATCAAAAGTATGGTTTAACTCTGTTAGCTGAATGCTCAGATAAGAAAGAAGTTTCACAGAATGCTTCTGTGTAGTTTATATTTGAATATATTCCTTTTTCCACTACTACGCTCTTAGCGCTCAAAATGTCCAGTTGCATTTTCTACAGAAAGAGTGTTCAGATCCGCTCAATCAAAAGTATGGTTTAACTCTGTTAGCTGAATGCACAGATCAGAAAGAAGTTTCACCGAATGATTCTGTTTAGTTTATATTTGAAGACATTCCTTTTTCCACTGTTACCCCCTTAGCGCTCCGAATCTCAACTTGCATTTTCTACAAAAAGAGTGTTTCATAACTGCTCAATCAAATATATGTTTTATATCTGTTAACTGAACTTACAGATCAGAAATAAGTTTCACAGAATGCATCTGTGTACTTTTTATTTGAAGATATTCTTTTTCCCAATGTAGGCCTCTTAGCGCTTAGCATGTCCAATTGCAGTTACTACAGAAAGAGTGTTTCAGAATGGCTCAATCAAAAGTAAGGTTCAACTCTGTTAGTTGAATACACAGAACAGAAAGAATTTTCACAGAATGCTACTGTGTAGTTTATATTTGAATATATTCCTTTTTCCACTATTACCCTCTTAGCGCTCCGAATGTCCACTTGCATTTTCTACAGAAAGAGTGTTCAGAACTGCGCAATCAAAAGTATGGTTTAACTCTGTTAGCTTAATGAACATATCAGAAATAAGTTTCACACAATGCTTCTGTGTAGTTTTTATTTGAAGATATTATTTTTCCCAATAGAGGCCTCTTAGCGCTCAGAATGTCCAATTGCAGTTTCTACAGAAAGAGTGTTTCAGAAAGGCTCAATCAAAAGTAAGGTTCAACTCTGTTAGTTGAATGCACAGAACAGAAAGAAGTTTCATACAATGCTTCTGTGTAGTTTATATTTGAACATATTCTTTTTTCCACTATTACCCACTTAGCGCTACGAATGTCCAGTTGCATTTTCTACAGACAGAGTGTTTCAAAACTGCTCAATCAAAAGTATGGTTTAACTCTGTTTGCTGAATGCTCAGATCAGAAATAAGTTTCACAGAATGCTTCTGTGTAGTTTATATTTGAATATATTCCTTTTTCCACTACTACTCTCTTAGCGCTCCAAATGTCCAGTTGCATTTTCTACAGAAAGAGTGTTCAGATCTGCTCAATCAAAAGTATGGTTTAACTCTGTTAGCTGAATGCACAGCTCAGAAAGAAGTTTCACAGAATGATTCTGTGTAGTTTATATTTGGAGACATTCCTTTTTCCACTATTACCCTCTTAGCGCACCGAATCTCCACTTGCATTTTCTACAGAAAGAGTGTTTCAGAACGGCTCAATCAAAACTAAGGTTCAACTCTTTTAGTTGAACAAACAGAACAGAAAGAAGTTTCACACAATTCTTCTGTGTAGTTTTTATTTGTAGACATTCTTTTCCCAATATAGGCCTCTTAGCGCTCAGAATGTCCAATTGCACTTTCTACAGAAAGAGTGTTTCAGAAAGGCTCAATCAAAAGTAAGGTTCAACTCTGTTAGTTGAATGCACAGAACAGAAAGAAGTTTCATACAATGCTTCTGTGTAGTTTATATTTGAACATATTCTTTTTTCCACTATTACCCACTTAGCGCTACGAATGTCCAGTTGCATTTTCTACAGACAGAGTGTTTCAAAACTGCTCAATCAAAAGTATGGTTTAACTGTGTTAGCTGAATGCTCAGATCAGAAAGAAGTTTCACAGAATGCTTCTGTGTAGTTTATATTTGAATATATTCCTTTTTCCACTACTACGCTCTTAGCGCTAAAAATGTCCAGTTGCATTTTCAACAGAAAGAGTGTTCAGATCTGCTCAATCAAAAGTATGGTTTAACTCTGTTAGCTGAATGCACAGATCAGAAAGAAGTTTCACCGAATGATTCTGTGTAGTTTATATTTGAAGACATTCCTTTTTCCACTATTACCCTCTTAGCGCTCCGAATCTCCACTTGCATTTTCTACAAAAAGTGTGTTTCATAACTGCTCAATCAAAAATATGTTTTATCTCTGTTAACTGAATTTACAGATCAGAAATAAGTTTCACAGAATGCATCTGTGTAGTTTTTATTTGAAGATATTCTTTTTCCCAATGTAGGCCTCTTAGCGCTTAGCATGTCCAATTGCAGTTTCTACAGAAAGAGTGTTTCAGAACGGCTCAATCAAAAGTAAGGTTCAACTCTGTTAGTTGAATGCACAGAACAGAAAGAATTTTCACAGAATGCTACTGTGCAGTTTATATTTGAATATATCCCTTTTTCCACTATTACCCGCTTAGCGCTCCGAATGTCCACTTGCATTTTCTACAGAAAGAGTGTTCAGAACTGCGCAATCAAAAGTATGTTTTAACTCTGTTAGCTTAATGAACATATCAGAAATAAGTTTCACACAATGCTTCTGTGTAGTTTTTATTTGAAGATATTATTTTTCCCAATAGAGGCCTCTTAGCGCTCAGAATGTCCAATTGCAGTTTCTACAGAAAGAGTGTTTCAGAAAGGCTCAATCAAAAGTAAGGTTCAACTCTGTTAGTTGAATTCACAGAACAGAAAGAAGTTTCATGCAATGCTTCTGTGTAGTTTATATTTGAACATATTCTTTTTTCCACTATTACCCAGTTAGCGCTACGAATGTCCAGTTGCATTTTCTACAGACAGAGTGTTTAAAAACTGCTCAATCAAAAGTATGGTTTAACTCTGTTAGCTGAATGCTCAGATCAGAAAGAAGTTTCACAGAATGCTTCTGTGTAGTTTATATTTGAATATATTCCTTTTTCAACTACTACTCTCGTAGCTCTCCAAATGTCCTGTTGCATTTTCTACAGAAAGAGTGTTCAGATCTGCTCAATCAAAAGTATGTTTTAACTCTGTTAGCTGAATGCACAGATCAGAAAGAAGTTTCACAGAATGATTCTGTGTAGTTTATATTTGGAGACATTCCTTTTTCCACTATTACCCTCTTAGCGCTCCAAATCTCCACTTGCATTTTCTACAGAAAGAGTGTTTCAGAACGGCTCAATCAAAACTAAGGTTCAACTCTTTTAGTTGAACAAACAGAACAGAAAGAAGTTTCACACAATTCTTCTGTGTAGTTTTTATTTGTAGACATTCTTTTTCCCAATATAGGCCTCTTAGCGCTCAGAATGTCCAATTGCAGTTTCTACAGAAAGAGTGTTTCAGAACGGCTCAATCAAAAGTAAGGTTCAACTCTGTTAGTTGAATGCACAGAACAGAAAGAAGTTTCATACAATGCTTCTGTGTAGTTTATATTTGAACATATTCTCTTTTCCACTATTACCCACTTAGCGCTACGAATGTCCAGTTGCATTTTCTACAGACAGAGTGTTTCAAAACTGCTCAATCAAAAGTATGGTTTAACTCTGTTAGCTGTATGCTCAGATCAGAAAGAAGTTTCACAGAATGCTTCTGTGTAGTTTATATTTGAATATATTACTTTTTCCACTACTACGCTCTTAGCGCTCAAAATGTCCAGTTGCATTTTCCACAGAAAGAGTGTTCAGATCTGCTCAATCAAAAGTATGGTTTAACTCTGTTAGCTGAATGCACAGATCAGAAAGAAGTTTCACCGAATGATTCTGTGTAGTTTATATTTGAAGACATTCCTTTTTCCACTATTACCCACTTAGCGCTCCGAATCTCCACTTGCATTTTCTACAAAAAGAGTGTTTCATAACTGCTCAATCAAAAATATGTTTTATCTCTGTTAACTGAATTTATAGATCAGAAATAAGTTTCACAGAATGCATCTGTGTAGTTTTTATTTGAAGATATTCTTTTTCCCAATGTAGGCCTCTTAGCGCTTAGCATGTCCAATTGCAGTTTCTACAGAAAGAGTGTTTCAGAACGGCTCAATCAAAAGTAAGGTTCAACACTGTTAGTTGAATGCACAGAACAGAAAGAATTTTCACAGAATGCTACTGTGTAGTTTATATTTGAATATATTCCTTTTTCCACTATTACCCTCTTAGCGCTCCGAATGTCCACTTGCATTTTCTACAGAAAGAGTGTTCAGAACTGCGCAATCAAAAGTATGGTTTAACTCTGTTAGCTTAATGAACATATCAGAAATAAGTTTCACACAATGCTTCTGTGTAGTTTTTATTTGAAGATATTATTTTTCCCAATAGAGGCCTCTTAGCGCTCAGAATGTCCAATTGCAGTTTCTACAGAAAGAGTGTTTCAGAAAGGCTCAATCAAAAGTAAGGTTCAACTCTGTTAGTTGAATGCACAGAACAGAAAGAAGTTTCATACAATGCTTCTGTGTAGTTTATATTTGAACATATTCTTTTTTCCACTATTACCCACTTAGCGCTACGAATGTCCAGTTGCATTTTCTACAGACAGAGTGTTTCAAAACTGCTCAATCAAAAGTAAGGTTTAACTCTGTTAGCTGAATGCTCAGATCAGAAAGAAGTTTCACAGAATGCTTCTGTGTAGTTTATATTTGAATATATTCCTTTTTCCACTACTACTCTCTTAGCGCTCCAAATGTCCAGTTGCATTTTCTACAGAAAGAGTGTTCAGATCTGCTCAATCAAAAGTATGGTTTAACTCTGTTAGCTGAATGCACAGATCAGAAAGAAGTTTCACAGAATGATTCTGTGTAGTTTATATTTGGAGACATTCCTTTTTCCACTATTACCCTCTTAGCGCTCCGAATCTCCACTTGCATTTTCTACAGAAAGAGTGTTTCAGAACGACTCAATCAAAACTAAGGTTCAACTCTTTTAGTTGAACAAACAGAACAGAAAGAAGTTTCACACAATTCTTCTGTGTAGTTTTTATTTGTAGACATTCTTTTTCCCAATATAGGCCTCTTAGCGCTGAGAATGTCCAATTGCAGTTTCTACAGAAAGAGTGTTTCAGAACGGCTCAATCAAAAGTAAGGTTCAACTCTGTTAGTTGAATGCACAGAACAGAAAGAAGTTTCATACAATGCTTCTGTGTATTTTATATTTGAACATATTCTTTTTTCCACTATTACCCACTTAGCGCTACGAATGTCCAGTTGCATTTTCTACAGACAGAGTGTTTCAAAACTGCTCAATCAAAAGTATGGTTTAACTCTGTTAGCTGAATGCTCAGATCAGAAAGAAGTTTCACAGAATGCTTCTGTGTAGTTTATATTTGAATATATTCCTTTTTCCACTACTACGCTCTTAGCGCTCCAAATGTCCAGTTGCATTTTCAACAGAAAGAGTGTTCAGATCTGCTCAATCAAAAGTATGGTTTAACTCTGTTAGCTGAATGCACAGATCAGAAAGAAGTTTCACCGAATGATTCTGTGTAGTTTATATTTGAAGACATTCCTTTTTCCACTATTACCCTCTTAGCGCTCCGAATCTCCACTTGCATTTTCTACAAAAAGAGTGTTTCATAACTGCTCAATCAAAAATATGTTTTATCTCTGTTAACTGAATTTACAGATCAGAAATAAGTTTCACAGATTGCATCTGTGTAGTTTTTATTTGAAGATATTCTTTTTCCCAATGTAGGCCTCTTAGCGCTTAGCATGTCCAATTGCAGTTTCTACAGAAACAGTGTTTCAGAACGGCTCAATCAAAAGTAAGGTTCAACTCTGTTAGTTGAATGCACAGAACAGAAAGAATTTTCACAGAATGCTACTGTGTAGTTTATATTTGAATATATCCCTTTTTCCACTATTACCCTCTTAGCGCTCCGAATGTCCACTTGCATTTTCTACAGAAAGAGTGTTCAGAACTGCGCAATCAAAAGTATGTTTTAACTCTGTTAGCTTAATGAACATATCAGAAATAAGTTTCACACAATGCTTCTGTGTAGTTTTTATTTGAAGATATTATTTTTCCCAATAGAGTCCTCTTAGCGCTCAGAATGTCCAATTGCAGTTTCTACAGAAAGAGTGTTTCAGAAAGGCTCAATCAAAAGTAAGGTTCAACTCTGTTAGTTGAATGCACAGAACAGAAAGAAGTTTCATGCAATGCTTCTGTGTAGTTTTTATTTGTAGACATTCTTTTTCCCAATATAGGCCTCTTAGGGCTCAGAATGTCCAATTGCAGTTTCTACAGAAAGAGTGTTTCAGAACGGCTCAATCAAAAGTAAGGTTCAACTCTGTTAGTTGAATGCACAGAACAGAAAGAAGTTTCATACAATGCTTCTGTGTAGTCTATATTTGAACATATCCTTTTTTCCACGATTACCCACTTAGCGCTACGAATGTCCAGTTGCATTTTCTACAGACAGAGTGTTTCAAACTGCTCAATCAAAAGTATGGTTTAACTCTGTTAGCTGAATGCTCAGATCAGAAAGAAGTTTCACAGAATGCTTCTGTGTAGTTTATATTTGAATATATTCCTTTTTCCACTACTACTCTCTTAGCGCTCCAAATGTCCAGTTGCATTTTCTACAGAAAGAGTGTTCAGATCTGCTCAATCAAATGTATGGTTTAACTCTGTTAGCTGAATGCACAGATCAGAAAGAAGTTTCACAGAATGATTCTGTGTAGTTTACATTTGGAGACATTCCTTTTTCCACGATTACCCTCTTAACGCTACGAATCTCCACTTGCATTTTCTACATAAAGAGTGTTTCAGAACGGCTCAATCAAAACTAAGGTTCAACTCTTTTAGTTGAACAAACAGAACAGAAAGTAATTTCACACAATTCTTCTGTGTAGTTTTTATTTTTAGACATTCTTTTTCCCAATATAGGCCTCTTAGCGCTCAGAATGTCCAATTGCAGTTTCTACAGAAAGAGTGTTTCAGAACGGCTCAATCAAAAGTAAGGTTCAACTCTGTTAGTTGAATGCACAGAACAGAAAGAAGTTTCATACAATGCTTCTGTGTAGTTTATATTTGAACATATTCTTTTTTCCACTATTACCCACTTAGCGCTACGAATGTCCAGTTGCATTTTCTACAGACAGAGTGTTTCAAAACTGCTCAATCAAAAGTATGGTTTAACTCTGTTAGCTGAAGGCTCAGATTAGAAAGAAATTTCACAGAATGCTTCTGTGTAGTTTATATTTGAATATATTCCTTTTTCCACTACGACTCTCTTAGCGCTCCAAATGTCCAGTTGCATTTTCTACAGAAAGAGTGTTCAGATCTGCTCAATCAAAAGTATGGTTTAACTCTGTTAGCTGAATGCACAGATCAGAAAGAAGTTTCACAGAATGATTCTGTGTAGTTTATATTTGGAGACATTCCTTTTTCCACTATTACCCTCTTAGCGCTCCGAATCTCCACTTGCATTATCTACAGAAAGAGTGTTTCAGAACGGCTCAATCAAAACTAAGGTTCAACACTTTTAGTTGAACAAACAGAACAGAAAGAAGTTTCACACAATTCTTCTGTGTAGTTTTTATTTGTAGACATTCTTTTTCCCAATATAGGCCTCTTAGCGCTCAGAATGTCCAATTGCAGTTTCTACAGAAAGAGTGTTTCAGAACGGCTCAATCAAAAGTAAGGTTCAACTCTGTTAGTTGAATGCACAGAACAGAAAGAAGTTTCATACAATGCTTCTGTGTAGTTTATATTTGAAAATATTCTTTTTTCCACTATTACCCACTTAGCGCTACGAATGTCCAGTTGCATTTTCTACAGACAGAGTGTTTCAAAACTGCTCAATCAAAAGTATGGTTTAACTGTGTTAGCTGAATGCTCAGATCAGAAAGAAGTTTCACAGAATGCTTCTGTTTAGTTTATATTTGAATATATTCCTTTTTCCACTACTACTCTCTTAGCGCTCCAAATGTCCAGTTGCATTTTCTACAGAAAGAGTGTTCAGATCTGCTCAATCAAAAGTATGGTTTAACTCTGTTAGCTGAATGCACAGATCAGAAAGAAGTTTCACAGAATGATTCTGTGTAGTTTATATTTGGAGACATTCCTTTTTCCACTATTACCCTCTTAGCGCTCTGAATCTCCACTTGCATTTTCTACAGAAAGAGTGTTTCAGAACGGCTCAATCAAAACTAAGGTTCAACTCTTTTAGTTGAACAAACAGAACAGAAAGAAGTTTCACAGAATGCATCTGTGTAGTTTTTATTTGAGGATATTTTTTTTCCCAATGTAGGCCTCTTAGCGCTTAGCATGTCCAATTGCAGTTTCTACAGAAAGAGTGTTTCAGAACGGCTCAATTAAAAGTAAGGTTCAACTCGGTTAGTTGAATGCACAGAACAGAAAGTATTTTCACAGAATGCTACTGTGTAGTTTATATTTTAATGTATTCCTTTTTCCACTATTACCCTCTTAGCGCTCCGAATGTCCACTTGCATTTTCTACAGAAAGAGTGTTCAGAACTGCGCAATCAAAAGTATGGTTTAACTCTGTTAGCTTAATGAACATATCAGAAATAAGTTTCACACAATGCTTCTGTGTAGTTTTTATTTGAAGATATTATTTTTCCCAATAGAGGCCTCTTAGCGCTCAGAATGTCCAATTGCAGTTTCTACAGAAAGAGTGTTTCAGAAAGGCTCAATCAAAAGTAAGGTTCAACTCTGTGAGTTGAATGCACAGAACAGAAAGAAGTTTCATACAATGCTTCTGTGTAGTTTATATTTGAACATATTCTTTTTTCCACTATTACCCACTTGGCGCTACGAATGTCCAGTTGCATTTTCTACAGACAGAGTGTTTCAAAACTGCTCAATCAAAAGTATGGTTTAACTCTGTTAGCTGAATGCTCAGATCAGAAAGAAGTTTCACAGAATGCTTCTGTGTAGTTTATATTTGAATATATCCCTTTTTCCACTACTACTCTCTTAGCGCTCCAAATGTCCAGTTGCATTTTCTACAGAAAGAGTGTTCAGATCTGCTCAATCAAAAGTATGCTTTTACTCTGTTACCTGAATGCACAGATCAGAAAGAAGTTTCACAGAATGATTCTGTGTAGTTTATATTTGGAGACATTCCTTTTTCCACTATTACCCTCTTAGCGCTCCGAATCTCCACTTGCATTTTCTACAGAAAGAGTGTTTCAGAACGGCTCAATCAAAACTAAGGTTCAACTCTTTTAGTTGAACAAACAGAACAGAAAGAAGTTTCACACAATTCTTCTGTGTAGTTTTTATTTGTAGACATTCTTTTTCCCAATATAGGCCTCTTAGCGCTCAGAATGTCCAATTGCAGTTTCTACAGAAAGAGTGTTTCAGAACGGCTCAATCAAAAGTAAGGTTCAACTCTGTTAGTTGAATGCACAGAACAGAAAGAAGTTTCATACAATGCTTCTGTGTAGTTTATATTTGAACATATTCTTTTTTCCACTATTACCCACTTAGCGCTACGAATGTCCAGTTGCATTTTCTACAGACAGAGTGTTTCAAAACTGCTCAATCAAAAGTATGGTTTAACTCTGTTAGCTGAATGCTCAGATCAGAAAGAAGTTTCACAGAATGCTTCTGTGTAGTTTATATTTGAATATATTCCTTTTTCCACTACCACGCTCTTAGCGCTCCAAATGTCCAGTTGCATTTTCCACAGAAAGAGTGTTCAGATCTGCTCAATCAAAAGTATGGTTTAACTCTGTTAGCTGAATGCACAGATCAGAAAGAAGTTTCACAGAATGATTCTGTGTAGTTTATATTTGAAGACATTCCTTTTTCCACTATTACCCTCTTAGCGCTCCGAATGTCCACTTGCATTTTCCACAGAAAGAGTGTTCAGAACTGCGCAATCAAAAGTATGGTTTAACTCTGTTAGCTTAATGAACATATCAGAAATAAGTTTCACACAATGCTTCTGTGTAGTTTTTATTTGAAGATATTATTTCTCCCAATAGAGGCCTCTTAGCGCTCAGAATGTCCAATTGCAGTTTCTACAGAAAGAGTGTTTCAGAAAGGCTCAATCAAAAGTAAGGTTCAACTCTGTTAGTGGAATGCACAGAACAGAAAGAAGTTTCATACAATGCTTCTGTGTAGTTTATTTTTGGACATATTCTTTTTCCCAGGATTACCCACTTAGCGCTACCAATGTCCAGTTGCATTTTCTACAGACAGAGTGTTTGAAAACTGCTCAATCAAAAGTATGGTTTAACTCTATTAGCTGAATGCTCAGATCAGAAAGAAGTTTCACAGAATGCTTCTGTGTAGTTTATATTTGAATATATTCCTTTTTCCACTACTACTCTCTTAGCGCTCCAAATGTCCAGTTGCATTTTCTACAGAAAGAGTGTTCAGATCTGCTCAATCAAAAGTATGGTTTAACTCTGTGAGCTGAATGCACAGATCAGAAAGAAGTTTCACAGAATGATTCTGTGTAGTTTATATTTGGAGACATTCCTTTTTCCACTATTACACTCTTAGCGCTCCAAATGTCCAGTTGCATTTTCTACAGAAAGAGTGTTCAGATCTGCTCAATCAAAAGTATGCTTTTACTCTGTTACCTGAATGCACAGATCAGAAAGAAGTTTCACAGAATGATTCTGTGTAGTTTATATTTGGAGACATTCCTTTTTCCACTATTACCCTCTTAGCGCTCCGAATCTCCACTTGCATTTTCTACAGAAAGAGTGTTTCAGAACGGCTCAATCAAAACTAAGGTTCAACTCTTTTAGTTGAACAAACAGAACAGAAAGAAGTTTCACACAATTCTTCTGTGTAGTTTTTATTTGTAGACATTCTTTTTCCCAATATAGGCCTCTTAGCGCTCAGAATGTCCAATTGCAGTTTCTACCGAAAGAGTGTTTCAGAACGGCTCAATCAAAAGTAAGGTTCAACTCTGTTAGTTGAATGCACAGAACAGAAAGAAGTTTCATACAATGCTTCTGTGTAGTTTATATTTGAACATATTCTTTTTTCCACTATTACCCACGTAGCGCTACGAATGTCCAGTTGCATTTTCTACAGACAGAGTGTTTCAAAACTGCTCAATCAAAAGTATGTTTTAACTCTGTTAGCTGAATGCTCAGATCAGAAAGAAGTTTCACAGAATGCTTCTGTGTAGTTTATATTTGAATATATTCCTTTTTTCACTACTACGCTCTTAGCCCTCCAAATGTCCAGTTGCATTTTCTACAGAAAGAGTGTTCAGATCTGCTCAATCAAAAGTATGGTTTAACTCTGTTAGCTGAATGCACAGATCAGAAAGAAGTTTCACAGAATGATTCTGTGTAGTTTATATTTGAAGACATTCCTTTTTCCACTATTACCCTCTTAGCGCTCCGAATGTCCACTTGCATTTTCTACAGAAAGAGTGTTCAGAACTGCGCAATCAAAAGTATGGTTTAACTCTGTTAGCTTAATGAACATATCAGAAATAAGTTTCACACAATGCTTCTGTGTAGTTTTTATTTGAAGATATTATTTTTCCCAATAGAGGCCTCTTAGCGCTCAGAATGTCCAATTGCTGTTTCTACAGAAAGAGTGTTTCAGAAAGGCTCAATCAAAAGTAAGGTTCAACTCTGTTAGTTGAATGCACAGAACAGAAAGAAGTTTCATACAATGCTTCTGTGTAGTTTATATTTGAACATATTCTTTTTTCCACTATTACCCACTTAGCGCTAAGAATGTCCAGTTGCATTTTCTACAGACAGAGTGTTTCAAATCTGCTCAATCAAAAGTATGGTTTAAATCTGTTAGCTGAATGCTCAGATCAGAAAGAAGTTTCACAGAATGCTTCTGCGTAGTTTATATTTGAATATATTCCTTTTTCCACTACTACGCTCTTAGCGCTCCAAATGTCCAGTTGCATTTTCAACAGAAAGAGTGTTCAGATCTGCTCAATCAAAAGTATGGTTTAACTCTGTTAGCTGAATGCACAGATCAGAAAGAAGTTTCACCGAATGATTCTGTGTAGTTTATATTTGAAGACATTCCTTTTTCCACTATTACCCTCTTAGCGCTCCGAATCTCCACTTGCATTTTCTACAAAAAGAGTGTTTCATAACTGCTCAATCAAAAATATGTTTTATCTCTGTTAACTGAATTTACAGATCAGAAATAAGTTTCACAGAATGCATCTGTGTAGTTTTTATTTGAAGATATTATTTTTCCCAATGTAGGCCTCTTAGCGCTTAGCATGTCCAATTGCAGTTTCTACAGAAAGAGTGTTTCAGAACGGCTAAATCAAAAGTAAGGTTCAACTCTGTTAGTTGAATGCACAGAACAGAAAGAATTTTCACAGAATGCTACTGTGTAGTTTATATTTGAATATATTCCTTTTTCCACTATTACCCTCTTAGCGCTCCGAATGTCCACTTGCATTTTCTACAGAAAGAGTGTTCAGAACTGCGCAATCAAAAGTATGGTTTAACTCTGTTAGCTTAATGAACATATCAGAAATAAGTTTCACACAATGCTTCTGTGTAGTTTTTATTTGAAGATATTATTTTTCCCAATAGAGGCCTCTTAGCGCTCAGAATGTCCAATTGCAGTTTCTACAGAAAGGGTGTTTCAGAAATGCTCAATCAAAAGTAAGGTTCAACTCTGTTAGTTGAATGCACAGAACAGAAAGTAATTTCATACAATGCTTCTGTGTAGTTTATATTTGGACATATTCTTTTTCCCAGGATTACCCACTTAGCGCTACGAATGTCCAGTTGCATTTTCTACAGACAGAGTGTTTGAAAACTGCTCAATCAAAAGTATGGTTTAACTCTATTAGCTGAATGCTCAGATCAGAAAGAAGTTTCACAGAATGCTTCTGTGTAGTTTATATTTGAATATATTCCTTTTTCCACTACTACTCTCTTAGCGCTCCAAATGTCCAGTTGCATTTTCTACAGAAAGAGTGTTCAGATCTGCTCAATCAAAAGTATGGTTTAACTCTGTGAGCTGAATGCACAGATCAGAAAGAAGTTTCACAGAATGATTCTGTGTAGTTTATATTTGGAGACATTCCTTTTTCCACTATTACACTCTTAGCGCTCCAAATGTCCAGTTGCATTTTCTACAGAAAGAGTGTTCAGATCTGCTCAATCAAAAGTATGCTTTTACTCTGTTACCTGAATGCACAGATCAGAAAGAAGTTTCACAGAATGATTCTGTGTAGTTTATATTTGGAGACATTCCTTTTTCCACTATTACCCTCTTAGCGCTCCGAATCTCCACTTGCATTTTCTACAGAAAGAGTGTTTCAGAACGGCTCAATCAAAACTAAGGTTCAACCCTTTTAGTTGAACAAACAGAACAGAAAGAAGTTTCACACAATTCTTCTGTGTTGTTTTTATTTGTAGACATTCTTTTTCCCAATATAGGCCTCTTAGCGCTCAGAATGTCCAATTGCAGTTTCTACAGAAAGAGTGTTTCAGAACGGCTCAATCAAAAGTAAGGTTCAACTCTGTTAGTTGAATGCACAGAACAGAAAGAAGATTCATACAATGCTTCTGTGTAGTTTATATTTGAACATATTCTTTTTTCCACTATTACCCACTTAGCGCTACGAATGTCCAGTTGCATTTTCTACAGACAGAGTGTTTCAAAACTGCTCAATCAAAAGTATGGTTTAATTCTGTTAGCTGAATGCTCAGATCAGAAAGAAGTTTCACAGAATGCTTCTGTGTAGTTTATATTTGAATATATTCCTTTTTCCACTACTACGCTCTTAGAGCTCCAAATGTCCAGTTGCATTTTCTACAGAAAGAGTGTTCAGATCTGCTCAATCAAAAGTATGGTTTAACTCTGTTAGCTGAATGCACAGATCAGAAAGAAGTTTCACAGAATGATTCTGTGTAGTTTATATTTGAATATATTCCTTTTTCCACTACTACGCTCTTAGCGCTCCAAATGTCCAGTTGCATTTTCTACAGAAAGAGTGTTCAGATCTGCTCAATCAAAAGTATGGTTTAACTCTGTTAGCTGAATGCTCAGATCAGAAAGAAGTTTCACAGAATGCTTCTGTGTAGTTTATATTTGAATATATTCCTTTTTCCACTACTACTCTCTTAGCGCTCCAAATGTCCAGTTGCATTTTCTACAGAAAGAGTGTTCAGATCTGCTCTATCAAAAGTATGGTTTAACTCTGTTAGCTGAATGCACAGATCAGAAAGAAGTTTCACCGAATGATTCTGTGTAGTTTATATTTGAAGACACTCCTTTTTCCACTATTACCCTCTTAGCGCTCCGAATCTCCACTTGCATTTTCTACAAAAAGAGTGTTTCATAACTGCTCAATCAAAAATATGTTTTATCTCTGTTAACTGAATTTACAGATCAGAAATAGGTTTCACAGAATGCATCTGTGTAGTTTTTATTTGAAGATATTCTTTTTCCCAATGTAGGCCTCTTAGCGCTTAGCATGTCCAATTGCAGTTTCTACAGAAAGAGTGTTTCAGAACGGCTCAATCAAAAGTAAGGTTCAACTCTGTTAGTTGAATGCACAGAACAGAAAGAATTTTCACAGAATGCTACTGTGTAGTTTATATTTGAATATATTCCTTTCTCCACTATTACCCTCTTAGCGCTCCGAATGTCCACTTGCATTTTCTACAGAAAGAGTGTTCAGAACTGCGCAATCAAAAGTATGGTTTAACTCTGTGAGCTTAATGAACATATCAGAAATAAGTTTCACACAATGCTTCTGTGTAGTTTTTATTTGAAGACATTATTTTTCCCAATATAGGCCTCTTAGCGCTCAGAATGTCCAATTGCAGTTTCTACAGAAAGAGTGTTTCAGAAAGGCTCAATCAAAAGTAAGGTTCAACTCTGTTAGTTGAATGCACAGAACAGAAAGAAGTTTCATACAATGCTTCTGTGTAGTTTATATTTGAACATATTCTTTTTTTCACTATTACCCACTTAGCGCTACGAATGTCCAGTGGCATTTTCTACAGACAGAGTGTTTCAAAACTGCTCAATCAAAAGTATGGTTTAACTCTGTTAGCTGAATGCTCAGATCAGAAAGAAGTTTCACAGAATGCTTCTGTGTAGTTTATATTTGAATATATTCCTTTTTCCACTACTACGCTCTTAGCGCTCCAAATGTCCAGTTGCATTTTCTACAGAAAGAGTGTTCAGATCTGCTCAATCCAAAGTATGGTTTAACTCTGTTAGCTGAATGCACACATCAGAAAGAAGTTTCACAGAATGATTCTGTGTAGTTTATATTTGGAGACATTCCTTTTTCCACTATTACCCTCTTAGCGCTCCGAATCTCCACTTGCATTTTCTACAAAAAGAGTGTTTCATAACTGCTCAATCAAAAATATGTTTTATCTCTGTTAACTGAATTTACAGATCAGAAATAGGTTTCACAGAATGCATCTGTGTAGTTTTTATTTGAAGATATTCTTTTTCCCAATGTAGGCCTCTTAGCGCTTAGCATGTCCAATTGCAGTTTCTACAGAAAGAGTGTTTCAGAACGGCTCAATCAAAAGTAAGGTTCAACTCTGTTAGTTGAATGCACAGAACAGAAAGAATTTTCACAGAATGCTACTGTGTAGTTTATATTTGAATATATTCCTTTCTCCACTATTACCCTCTTAGCGCTCCGAATGTCCACTTGCATTTTCTACAGAAAGAGTGTTCAGAACTGCGCAATCAAAAGTATGGTTTAACTCTGTTAGCTTAATGAACATATCAGAAATAAGTTTCACACAATGCTTCCTTGTAGTTTTTATTTGAAGATATTATTTTTCCCAATAGAGGCCTCTTAGCGCTCAGAATGTCCAATTGCAGTTTCTACAGAAAGAGTGTTTCAGAAAGGCTCAATGAAAACTAAGGATCAACTCTGTTAGTTGAATGCACAGAACAGAAAGAAATTTCAAACAATGCTTCTGTGTAGTTTATATTTGAACATATTCTTTTTTCCACTATTACCCACTTGGCGCTACGAATGTCCAGTTGCATTTTCTACAGACAGAGTGTTTCAAAACTGCTCAATCAAAAGTATGGTTTAACTCTGTTAGCTGAATGCTCAGATCAGAAAGAAGTTTCACAGAATGCTTCTGTGTAGTTTATATTTGAATATATTCCTTTTTCCACTACTACTCTCTTAGCGCTCCAAATGTCCAGTTGCATTTTCTGCAGAACGAGTGTTCAGATCTGCTCAATCAAAAGTATGGTTTAACTCTGTTAGCTGAATGCACAGATCAGAAAGAAGTTTCACAGAATGATTCTGTGTAGTTTATATTTGGAGACATTCCTTTTTCCACTATTACCCTCTTAGCGCTCCGAATCTCCACTTGCATTTTCTACAGAAAGAGTGTTTCAGAACGGCTCAATCAAAACTAAGGTTCAACTCTTTTAGTTGAACAAACAGAACAGAAAGTAGTTTGACACAATTCTTCTGTGTAGTTTTTATTTGTAGACATTCTTTTTCCCAATATAGGCCTCTTAGCGCTCAGAATGTCCAATTGCAGTTTCTACAGAAAGAGTGTTTCAGAACGGCTCAATCAAAAGTAAGGTTCAACTCTGTTAGTTGAATGCACAGAACAGAAAGAAGTTTCATACAATGCTTCTGTGTAGTTTATATTTGAACATATTCTTTTTTCCACTATTACCCACTTAGCGCTACGAATGTCCAGTTGCATTTTCTACAGACAGAGTGTTTCAAAACTGCTCAATCAAAAGTATGGTTTAACTCTGTTAGCTGAATGCTCAGATCAGAAAGAAGTTTCACAGAATGCTTCTGTGTAGTTTATATTTGAATATATTCCTTTTTCCACTACTACGCTCTTAGCGCTCCAAATGTCCAGTTGCATTTTCTACAGAAAGAGTGTTCAGATCTGCTCAATCAAAAGTATGGTTTAACTCTGTTAGCTGAATGCACAGATCAGAAAGAAGTTTCACAGAATGATTCTGTGTAGTTTATATTTGAAGACATTCCTTTTTCCACTATTACCCTCTTAGCGCTCCGAATGTCCACTTGCATTTTCTACAGAAAGAGTGTTCAGAACTGCGCAATCAAAAGTATGGTTTAACTCTGTTAGCTTAATGAACATATCAGAAATAAGTTTCACACAATGCTTCTGTGTAGTTTTTATTTGAAGATATTATTTTTCCCAATAGAGGCCTCTTAGCGCTCAGAATGTCCAATTGCAGTTACTACAGAAAGAGTGTTTCAGAAAGGCTCAATCAAAAGTAAGGTTCAACTCTGTTAGTTGAATGCACAGAACAGAAAGAAGTTTCATACAATGCTTCTGTGTAGTTTATATTTGAACATATTCTTTTTTCCACTATTACCCACTTAGCGCTAAGAATGTCCAGTTGCATTTTCTACAGACAGAGTGTTTCAAATCTGCTCAATCAAAAGTATGGTTTAAATCTGTTAGCTGAATGCTCAGATCAGAAAGAAGTTTCACAGAATGCTTCTGCGTAGTTTATATTTGAATATATTCCTTTTTCCACTACTACGCTCTTAGCGCTCCAAATGTCCAGTTGCATTTTCAACAGAAAGAGTGTTCAGATCTGCTCAATCAAAAGTATGGTTTAACTCTGTTAGCTGAATGCACAGATCAGAAAGAAGTTTCACCGAATGATTCTGTGTAGTTTATATTTGAAGACATTCCTTTTTCCACTATTACCCTCTTAGCGCTCCGAATCTCCACTTGCATTTTCTACAAAAAGAGTGTTTCATAACTGCTCAATCAAAAATATGTTTTATCTCTGTTAACTGAATTTACAGATCAGAAATAAGTTTCACAGAATGCATCTGTGTAGTTTTTATTTGAAGATATTATTTTTCCCAACGTAGGCCTCTTAGCGCTTAGCATGTCCAATTGCAGTTTCTACAGAAAGAGTGTTTCAGAACGGCTCAATCAAAAGTAAGGTTCAACTCTGTTAGTTGAATGCACAGAACAGAAAGAATTTTCACAGAATGCTACTGTGTAGTTTATATTTGAATATATTCCTTTTTCCACTATTACCCTCTTAGCGCTCCGAATGTCCACTTGCATTTTCTACAGAAAGAGTGTTCAGAACTGCGCAATCAAAAGTATGGTTTAACTCTGTTAGCTTAATGAACATATCAGAAATAAGTTTCACACAATGCTTCTGTGTAGTTTTTATTTGAAGATATTATTTTTCCCAATATAGGCCTCTTAGCGCTCAGAATGTCCAATTGCAGTTTCTACAGAAAGAGTGTTTCAGAAAGGCTCAATCAAAAGTAAGGTTCAACTCTGTGAGTTGAATGCACAGAACAGAAAGAAGTTTCATACAATGCTTCTGTGTAGTTTATATTTGAACATATTCTTTTTTCCACTATTACCCACATGTCGCTACGAATGTCCAGTTGCATTTTCTACAGACAGAGTGTTTCAAAACTGCTCAATCTAAAGTATGGTTTAACTCTGTTAGCTGAATGCTCAGATCAGAAAGAAGTTTCACAGAATGCTTCTGTGTAGTTTATATTTGAATATATCCCTTTTTCCACTACTACTCTCTTAGCGCTCCAAATGTCCAGTTGCATTTTCTACAGAAAGAGTGTTCAGATCTGCTCAATCAAAAGTATGCTTTTACTCTGTTACCTGAATGCACAGATCAGAAAGAAGTTTCACAGAATGATTCTGTGTAGTTTATATTTGGAGACATTCCTTTTTCCACTATTACCCTCTTAGCGCTCCGAATCTCCACTTGCATTTTCTACAGAAAGAGTGTTTCAGAACGGCTCAATCAAAACTAAGGTTCAAATCTTTTAGTTGAACAAACAGAACAGAAAGAAGTTTCACACAATTCTTCTGTGTAGTTTTTATTTGTAGACATTCTTTTTCCCAATATAGGCCTCTTAGCGCTCAGAATGTCCAATTGCAGTTTCAACAGAAAGAGTGTTTCAGAACGGCTCAATCAAAAGTAAGGTTCAACTCTGTTAGTTGAATGCACAGAACAGAAAGAAGATTCATACAATGCTTCTGTGTAGTTTATATTTGAACATATTCTTTTTTCCACTATTACCCACTTAGCGCTACGAATGTCCAGTTGCATTTTCTACAGACAGAGTGTTTCAAAACTGCTCAATCAAAAGTATGGTTTAATTCTGTTAGCTGAATGCTCAGATCAGAAAGAAGTTTCACAGAATGCTTCTGTGTAGTTTATATTTGAATATATTCCTTTTTCCACTACTACGCTCTTAGAGCTCCAAATGTCCAGTTGCATTTTCTACAGAAAGAGTGTTCAGATCTGCTCAATCAAAAGTATGGTTTAACTCTGTTAGCTGAATGCACAGATCAGAAAGAAGTTTCACAGAATGATTCTGTGTAGTTTATATTTGAATATATTCCTTTTTCCACTACTACGCTCTTAGCGCTCCAAATGTCCAGTTGCATTTTCTACAGAAGGAGTGTTCAGATCTGCTCAATCAAAAGTATGGTTTAATTCTGTTAGCTGAATGCTCAGATCAGAAAGAAGTTTCACAGAATGCTTCTGTGTAGTTTATATTTGAATATATTCCTTTTTCCACTACTACTCTCTTAGCGCTCCAAATGTCCAGTTGCATTTTCTACAGAAAGAGTGTTCAGATCTGCTCTATCAAAAGTATGGTTTAACTCTGTTAGCTGAATGCACAGATCAGAAAGAAGTTTCACCGAATGATTCTGTGTAGTTTATATTTGAAGACACTCCTTTTTCCACTATTACCCTCTTAGCGCTCCGAATCTCCACTTGCATTTTCTACAAAAAGAGTGTTTCATAACTGCTCAATCAAAAATATGTTTTATCTCTGTTAACTGAATTTACAGATCAGAAATAGGTTTCACAGAATGCATCTGTGTAGTTTTTATTTGAAGATATTCTTTTTCCCAATGTAGGCTTCTTAGCGCTTAGCATGTCCAATTGCAGTTTCTACAGAAAGAGTGTTTCAGAACGGCTCAATCAAAAGTAAGGTTCAACTCTGTTAGTTGAATGCACAGAACAGAAAGAATTTTCACAGAATGCTACTGTGTAGTTTATATTTGAATATATTCCTTTCTCCACTATTACCCTCTTAGCGCTCCGAATGTCCACTTGCATTTTCTACAGAAAGAGTGTTCAGAACTGCGCAATCAAAAGTATGGTTTAACTCTGTTAGCTTAATGAACATATCAGAAATAAGTTTCACACAATGCTTATGTGTAGTTTTTATTTGAAGACATTATTTTTCCTAATATAGGCCTCTTAGCGCTCAGAATGTCCAATTGCAGTTTCTACAGAAAGAGTGTTTCAGAAAGGCTCAATCAAAAGTAAGGTTCAACTCTGTTAGTTGAATGCACAGAACAGAAAGAAGTTTCATACAATGCTTCTGTGTAGTTTATATTTTTACATATTCTTTTTTTCACTATTACCCACTTAGCGCTACGAATGTCCAGTGGCATTTTCTACAGACAGAGTGTTTCAAAACTGCTCAATCAAAAGTATGGTTAAACTCTGTTAGCTGAATGCTCAGATCAGAAAGAAGTTTCAAAGAATGCTTCTGTGTAGTTTATATTTGAATATATTCCTTTTTCCACTACTACGCTCTTAGCGCTCCAAATGTCCAGTTGCATTTTCTACAGAAAGAGTGTTCAGATCTGCTCAATCCAAAGTATGGTTTAACTCTGTTAGCTGAATGCACAGATCAGAAAGAAGTTTCACAGAATGATTCTGTGTAGTTTATATTTGGAGACATTCCTTTTTCCACTATTACCCTCTTAGCGCTCCGAATCTCCACTTGCATTTTCTACAAAAAGAGTGTTTCATAACTGCTCAATCAAAAATATGTTTTATCTCTGTTAACTGAATTTACAGATCAGAAATAGGTTTCACAGAATGCATCTGTGTAGTTTTTATTTGAAGATATTCTTTTTCCCAATGTAGGCCTCTTAGCGCTTAGCATGTCCAATTGCAGTTTCTACAGAAAGAGTGTTTCAGAACGGCTCAATCAAAACTAAGGTTCAAATCTTTTAGTTGAACAAACAGAACAGAAAGAAGTTTCACACAATTCTTCTGTGTAGTTTTTATTTGTAGACATTCTTTTTCCCAATATAGGCCTCTTAGCGCTCAGAATGTCCAATTGCAGTTTCAACAGAAAGAGTGTTTCAGAACGGCTCAATCAAAAGTAAGGTTCAACTCTGTTAGTTGAATGCACAGAACAGAAAGAAGATTCATACAATGCTTCTGTGTAGTTTATATTTGAACATATTCTTTTTTCCACTATTACCCACTTAGCGCTACGAATGTCCAGTTGCATTTTCTACAGACAGAGTGTTTCAAAACTGCTCAATCAAAAGTATGGTTTAATTCTGTTAGCTGAATGCTCAGATCAGAAAGAAGTTTCACAGAATGCTTCTGTGTAGTTTATATTTGAATATATTCCTTTTTCCACTACTACGCTCTTAGAGCTCCAAATGTCCAGTTGCATTTTCTACAGAAAGAGTGTTCAGATCTGCTCAATCAAAAGTATGGTTTAACTCTGTTAGCTGAATGCACAGATCAGAAAGAAGTTTCACAGAATGATTCTGTGTAGTTTATATTTGAATATATTCCTTTTTCCACTACTACGCTCTTAGCGCTCCAAATGTCCAGTTGCATTTTCTACAGAAGGAGTGTTCAGATCTGCTCAATCAAAAGTATGGTTTAATTCTGTTAGCTGAATGCTCAGATCAGAAAGAAGTTTCACAGAATGCTTCTGTGTAGTTTATATTTGAATATATTCCTTTTTCCACTACTACTCTCTTAGCGCTCCAAATGTCCAGTTGCATTTTCTACAGAAAGAGTGTTCAGATCTGCTCTATCAAAAGTATGGTTTAACTCTGTTAGCTGAATGCACAGATCAGAAAGAAGTTTCACCGAATGATTCTGTGTAGTTTATATTTGAAGACACTCCTTTTTCCACTATTACCCTCTTAGCGCTCCGAATCTCCACTTGCATTTTCTACAAAAAGAGTGTTTCATAACTGCTCAATCAAAAATATGTTTTATCTCTGTTAACTGAATTTACAGATCAGAAATAGGTTTCACAGAATGCATCTGTGTAGTTTTTATTTGAAGATATTCTTTTTCCCAATGTAGGCTTCTTAGCGCTTAGCATGTCCAATTGCAGTTTCTACAGAAAGAGTGTTTCAGAACGGCTCAATCAAAAGTAAGGTTCAACTCTGTTAGTTGAATGCACAGAACAGAAAGAATTTTCACAGAATGCTACTGTGTAGTTTATATTTGAATATATTCCTTTCTCCACTATTACCCTCTTAGCGCTCCGAATGTCCACTTGCATTTTCTACAGAAAGAGTGTTCAGAACTGCGCAATCAAAAGTATGGTTTAACTCTGTTAGCTTAATGAACATATCAGAAATAAGTTTCACACAATGCTTATGTGTAGTTTTTATTTGAAGACATTATTTTTCCTAATATAGGCCTCTTAGCGCTCAGAATGTCCAATTGCAGTTTCTACAGAAAGAGTGTTTCAGAAAGGCTCAATCAAAAGTAAGGTTCAACTCTGTTAGTTGAATGCACAGAACAGAAAGAAGTTTCATACAATGCTTCTGTGTAGTTTATATTTTTACATATTCTTTTTTTCACTATTACCCACTTAGCGCTACGAATGTCCAGTGGCATTTTCTACAGACAGAGTGTTTCAAAACTGCTCAATCAAAAGTATGGTTAAACTCTGTTAGCTGAATGCTCAGATCAGAAAGAAGTTTCAAAGAATGCTTCTGTGTAGTTTATATTTGAATATATTCCTTTTTCCACTACTACGCTCTTAGCGCTCCAAATGTCCAGTTGCATTTTCTACAGAAAGAGTGTTCAGATCTGCTCAATCCAAAGTATGGTTTAACTCTGTTAGCTGAATGCACAGATCAGAAAGAAGTTTCACAGAATGATTCTGTGTAGTTTATATTTGGAGACATTCCTTTTTCCACTATTACCCTCTTAGCGCTCCGAATCTCCACTTGCATTTTCTACAAAAAGAGTGTTTCATAACTGCTCAATCAAAAATATGTTTTATCTCTGTTAACTGAATTTACAGATCAGAAATAGGTTTCACAGAATGCATCTGTGTAGTTTTTATTTGAAGATATTCTTTTTCCCAATGTAGGCCTCTTAGCGCTTAGCATGTCCAATTGCAGTTTCTACAGAAAGAGTGTTTCAGAACGGCTCAATCAAAAGTAAGGTTCAACTCTGTTAGTTGAATGCACAGAACAGAAAGTATTTTCACAGAATGCTACTGTGTAGTTTATATTTGAATATATTCCTTTCTCCACTATTACCCTCTTAGCGCTCCGAATGTCCACTTGCATTTTCTACAGAAAGAGTGTTCAGAACTGCGCAATCAAAAGTATGGTTTAACTCTGTTAGCTTAATGAACATATCAGAAATAAGTTTCACACAATGCTTCCTTGTAGTTTTTATTTGAAGATATTATTTTTCCCAATAGAGGCCTCTTAGCGCTCAGAATGTCCAATTGCAGTTTCTACAGAAAGAGTGTTTCAGAAAGGCTCAATGAAAACTAAGGATCAACTCTGTTAGTTGAATGCACAGAACAGAAAGAAATTTCAAACAATGCTTCTGTGTAGTTTATATTTGAACATATTCTTTTTTCCACTATTACCCACTTGGCGCTACGAATGTCCAGTTGCATTTTCTACAGACAGAGTGTTTCAAAACTACTCAATCAAAAGTATGGTTTAACTCTGTTAGCTGAATGCTCAGATCAGAAAGAAGTTTCACAGAATGCTTCTGTGTAGTTTATATTTGAATATATTCCTTTTTCCACTAGTACTCTCTTAGCGCTCCAAATGTCCAGTTGCATTTTCTGCAGAACGAGTGTTCAGATCTGCTCAATCAAAAGTATGGTTTAACTCTGTTAGCTGAATGCACAGATCAGAAAGAAGTTTCACAGAATGATTCTGTGTAGTTTATATTTGGAGACATTCCTTTTTCCACTATTACCCTCTTAGCGCTCCGAATCTCCACTTGCATTTTCTACAGAAAGAGTGTTTCAGAACGGCTCAATCAAAACTAAGGTTCAACTCTTTTAGTTGAACAAACAGAACAGAAAGTAGTTTGACACAATTCTTCTGTGTAGTTTTTATTTGTAGACATTCTTTTTCCCAATATAGGCCTCTTAGCGCTCAGAATGTCCAATTGCAGTTTCTACAGAAAGAGTGTTTCAGAACGGCTCAATCAAAAGTAAGGTTCAACTCTGTTAGTTGAATGCACAGAACAGAAAGAAGTTTCATACAATGCTTCTGTGTAGTTTATATTTGAACATATTCTTTTTTCCACTATTACCCACTTAGCGCTACGAATGTCCAGTTGCATTTTATACAGACAGACTGTTTCAGAACTGCTCAATCAAAAGTATGGTTTAACTCTGTTAGCTGTATGCTCAGATCAGAAAGAAGTTTCACAGAATGCTTCTGTGTAGTTTATATTTGAATATATTCCTTTTTCCACTACTACGCTCTTAGCGCTCCAAATGTCCAGTTGCATTTTCAACAGAAAGAGTGTTCAGATGTGCTCAATCAAAAGTATGGTTTAACTCTGTTAGCTGAATGCACAGATCAGAAAGAAGTTTCACCGAATGATTCTGTGTAGTTTATATTTGAAGACATTCCTTTTTCCACTATTACCCTCTTAGCGCTCCGAATCTCCACTTGCATTTTCTACAAAAAGAGTGTTTCATATCTGCTCAATCAAAAATATGTTTTATCTCTGTTAACTGAATTTACAGATCAGAAATAAGTTTCACAGAATGCATCTGTGTAGTTTTTATTTGAAGATATTCTTTTTCCCAATGTAGGCCTCTTAGCGCTTAGCATGTCCAATTGCACTTTCTACAGAAAGAGTGTTTCAGAACGGCTCAATCAAAAGTAAGGTTCAACTCTGTTAGTTGAATGCACAGAACAGAAAGAATTTTCACAGAATGCTACTGTGTAGTTTATATTTGAATATATTCCTTTTTCCACTATTACCCTCTTAGCGCTCCGAATGTCCACTTGCATTTTCTATAGAAAGAGTGTTCAGAACTGCGCAATCAAAAGTATGCTTTAACTCTGTTAGCTTAATGAACATATCAGAAATAAGTTTCACACAATGCTTCTGTGTAGTTTTTATTTGAAGATATTATTTTTCCCAATAGAGGCCTCTTAGCGCTCAGAATGTCCAATTGCAGTTTCTACAGAAAGAGTGTTTCAGAAAGGCTCAATCAAATGTAAGGTTCAACTCTGTTAGTTGAATGCACAGAACAGAAAGAAGTTTCATACAATGCTTCTGTGTAGTTTATATTTGAACATATTCTTTTTTCCACTATTACCCACTTAGCGCTACGAATGTCCAGTTGCATTTTCAACAGACAGAGTGTTTCAAAACTGCTCAATTAAAGGTATGGTTTAACTCTGTTAGCTGAATGCTCAGATCAGAAAGAAGTTTCACAGAATGCTTCTGTGTAGTTTATATTTGAATATATTCCTTTTTCCACTACTACGCTCTTAGCGCTCCAAATGTCCAGTTGCATTTTCTACAGAAAGAGTGTTCAGATCTGCTCAATCAAAAGTATGGTTTAACTCTGTTAGCTGAATGCACAGATCAGAAAGAAGTTTCACAGAATGATTCTGTGTAGTTTATATTTGGAGACATTCCTTTTTCCACTGTTACCCTCTTAGCGCTCCGAATCTCCACTTGCATTTTCTACAGAAAAAGTGTTTCAGAACGGCTCAATCAAAACTAAGGTTCAACACTTTTAGTTGAACAAACAGAACAGAAAGAAGTTTCACACAATTCTTCTGGGTAGTTTTTATTTGTAGACATTCTTTTTCCCAATATAGGCCTCTTAGCGCTCAGAATGTCCAATTGCAGTTTCTACAGAAAGAATGTTTCAGAACGGCTCAATCAAAAGTAAGGTTCAACTCTGTTAGTTGAATGCACAGAACAGAAAGAAGTTTCATACAATGCTTCTGTGTAGTTTATATTTGAACATATTCTTTTTCCACTATTACCCACTTAGCGCTACGAATGTCCAGTTGCATTTTCTACAGACAGAGTGTTTCAAAACTGCTCAATCAAAAGTATGGTTTAACTCTGTTAGCTGAATGCTCAGATCATAAAGAAGTTTCACAGAATGCTTCTGTGTAGTTTATATTTGAATATATTCCTTTTTCCACTATTACGCTCTTAGCGCTCCAAATGTCCAGTTGCATTTTCTACAGAAAGAGTGTTCAGATCTGCTCAATCAAAAGTATGGTTTAACTCTGTTAGCTGAATGCACAGATCAGAAAGAAGTTTCACCGAATGATTCTGTGTAGTTTATATTTGAAGACATTCCTTTTTCCACTATTACCCACTTAGCGCTCCGAATCTCCACTTGCATTTTCTACAAAAAGAGTGTTTCATAACTGCTCAATCAAAAATATGTTTTATCTCTGTTAACTGAATTTACAGATCAGAAATAAGTTTCACAGAATGCATCTGTGTAGTTTTTATTTGAAGATATTCTTTTTCCCAATGTAGGCCTCTTAGCGCTTAGCATGTCCAATTGCACTTTCTACAGAAAGAGTGTTTCAGAACGGCTCAATCAAAAGTAAGGTTCAACTCTGTTAGTTGAATGCACAGAACAGAAAGAATTTTCACAGAATGCTACTGTGTAGTTTATATTTGAATATATTCCTTTCTCCACAATTACCCTCTTAGCGCTCCGAATGTCCACTTGCATTTTCTACAGAAAGAGTGTTCAGAACTACGCAATCAAAAGTATGGTTTAACTCTGTTAGCTTAATGAACATATCAGAAATAAGTTTCACACAATGCTTCTGTGTAGTTTTTATTTGAAGATATTATTTTTCCCAATATAGGCCTCTTAGCGCTCAGAATGTCCAATTGCACTTTCTACAGAAAGAGTGTTTCAGAAAGGCTCAATGAAAACTAAGGATCAACTCTGTTAGTTGAATGCACAGAACAGAAAGAAATTTCAAACAATGCTTCTGTGTAGTTTATATTTGAACATATTCTTTTTTCCACTATTACCCACTTGGCGCTACGAATGTCCAGTTGCATTTTCTACAGACAGAGTGTTTCAAAACTGCTCAATCAAAAGTATGGTTTAACTCTGTTAGCTGAATGCTCAGATCAGAAAGAAGTTTCACAGAATGCTTCTGTGTAGTTTGTATTTGAATATATTCCTTTTTCCACTACTACGCTCTTAGCGCTCCAAATGTCCAGTTGCATTTTCTACAGAAAGTGTGTTCAGATCTGCTCAATCAAAAGTATGGTTTAACTCTGTTAGCTGAATGCACAGATCAGAAAGAAGTTTCACAGAATGATTCTGTGTAGTTTATATTTGGAGACATTCCTTTTTCCACTATTACCCTCTTAGCGCTCCGAATCTCCACTTGCATTTTCTACAGACAGAGTGTTTCAGAACGGCTCAATCAAAACTAAATTTCAACTCTTTTAGTTGAACAAACAGAACAGAAACAAGTTTCACACAATTCTTCTGTGTAGTTTTTATTTGTAGACATTCTTTTTCCCAATATAGGCCTCTTAGCGCTCAGAATGTCCAATTGCAGTTTCTACAGAAAGAGTGTTTCAGAACGGCTCAATCAAAAGTAAGGTTCAACTCTGTTAGTTGAATGCACAGAACAGAAAGAAGTTTCATACAATGCTTCTGTGTAGTTTATATTTGAACATGTTCTTTTTTCCACTATCACCCACTTAGCGCTACGAATGTCCAGTTGCATTTTCTACAGACAGAGTGTTTCAAAACTGCTCAATCAAAAGTATGGTTTAACTCTGTTAGCTGAATGCACAGATCAGAAATAAGTTTCACAGAATGATTCTGTGTAGTTTATATTTGTAGACATTCCTTTTTCCACTATTACCCTCTTAGCGCTCCGAATCTCCACTTGCATTTTCTACAGAAAGAGTGTTTCAGAACGGCTCAATCAAAACTTAGGTTCAACTCTTTTAGTTGAACAAACAGAACAGAAAGAAGTTTCACACAATTCTTCTGTGTAGTTTTTATTTGTAGACATTCTTTTTCCCAATATAGGCCTCTTAGCGCTCAGAATGTCCAATACAGTTTCTACAGAAAGAGTGTTTCAGAACGGCTCAATCAAAAGTAAGGTTCAACTCTGTTAGTTGAATGCACAGAACAGAAAGAAGTTTCATACAATGCTTCTGTGTAGTTTATATTTGAACATATTCTTTTTTCCTCTATTACCCTCTTAGCGCTACGAATGTCCAGTTGCATTTTCTACAGACAGAGTGTTTCAAAACTGCTCAATCAAAAGTATGGTTTAACTCTGTTAGCTGAATGCTCACATCAGAAAGAAGTTTCACAGAATGCTTCTGTGTAGTTTATATTTGAATATATTCCTTTTTCCACTACTACGCTCTTAGCGCTCCAAATGTCCAGTTGCATTTTCTACAGAAAGAGTGTTCAGATCTGCTCAATCAAAACTATGGTTTAACTCTGTTAGCTGAATGCACAGATCAGAAAGAAGTTTCACCGAATGATTCTGTGTAGTTTATATTTGAAGACATTCCTTTTTCCACTATTACCCTCTTAGCGCTCCGAATCTCCACTTGCATTTTCTACAAAAAGAGTGTTTCATAACTGCTCAATCAAAAATATGTTTTATCTCTGTTAACTGAATTTACAGATCAGAAATAAGTTTCACAGAATGCATCTGTGTAGTATTTATTTGAAGATATTCTTTTTCCCAATGTAGGCCTCTTAGCGCATAGCATGTCCAATTGCAGTTTCTACAGAAAGAGTGTTTCAGTACGGCTCAATCAAAAGTAAGGTTCAACTCTGTTAGTTGAATGCACAGAACAGAAAGGATTTTCACAGAATGCTACTGTGTAGTTTATATTTGAATATATTCCTTTCTCCACTATTACCTTCTTAGCGCTCCGAATGTCCACTTGCATTTTCTACAGAAAGAGTGTTCAGAACTGCACAATCAAAAGTATGGTTTAACTCTGTTAGCTTAATGAACATATCAGAAATAAGTTTCACACAATGCTTCTGTGTAGTTTTTATTTGAAGATATTATTTTTCCCAATATAGGCCTCTTAGCGCTCAGAATGTCCAATTGCAGTTTCTACAGAAAGAGTGTTTCAGAAAGGCTCAATCAAAAGTAAGGTTCAACTCTGTTAGTTGAATGCACAGAACAGAAAGAAATTTCATACAATGCTTCTGTGTAGTTTATATTTGAAGATATTCTTTTTTCCACTATTACCCACTTGGCGCTACGAATGTCCAGTTGCATTTTCTACAGACAGAGTGTTTCAAAACTGCTCAATCAAAAGTACGGTTTAACTCTCTTAGCTGAATGCTCAGATCAGAAAGAAGTTTCACAGAATGCTTCTGTGTAGTTTATATTTGAATATATTTCTTTTTCCACTACTACTCTCTTAGCGCTCCAAATGTCCAGTTGCATTTTCTACAGAAAGAGTGTTCAGATCTGCTCAATCAAAAGTATGGTTTAACTCTGTTAGCTGAATGCACAGATCAGAAAGGAGTTTCACCGAATGATTCTGTGTAGTTTATATTTGGAGACATTCCTTTTTCCACTATTACCCTCTTAGCGCTCCGAATCTCCACTTGCATTTTCTACAAAAAGAGTGTTTCATAACTGCTCAATCAAAAATATGTTTTATCTCTGTTAACTGAATTTACAGATCAGAAATAAGTTTCACAGAATGCATCTGTGTAGTTTTTATTTGAAGATATTATTTTTCCCAATAGAGGCCTCTTAGCGCTCAGAATGTCCAATTGCAGTTTCAACAGAAAGAGTGTTTCAGAAAGGCTCAATCAAAAGTAAGGTTCAACTCTGTTAGTTGAATGCACAGAACAGAAAGAAGTTTCATACAATGCTTCTGTGTAGTTTATATTTGAACATATTCTTTTTTCCACTATTACCCACTTAGCGCTACGAATGTCCAGTTGCATTTTCTACAGACAGAGTGTTTCATAACTGCTCAATCAAAAGTATGGTTAAACTCTGTTAGCTGAATGCACAGATCAGAAAGAAGTTTCACATAATGATTCTGTGTAGTTTATATTTGTAGACATTCCTTTTTCCACTATTACCCTCTTAGCGCTCCGAATCTCCACTTGCATTTTCTACAGAAAGAGTGTTTCAGAACGGCTCAATCAAAACTAAAGTTCAACTCTTTTAGTTGAACAAACAGAACAGAAAGAAGTTTCACACAATTCTTCTGTGTAGTTTTTATTTGTAGACATTCTTTTTCCCAATATAGGCCTCTTAGCGCTCAGAATGTCCAATTGCAGCTTCTACAGAAAGAGTGTTTCAGAACGGCTCAATCAAAAGTAAGGTTCAACCCTGTTAGTTGAATGCACAGAACAGAAAGAAGTTTCATACAATGCTTCTGTGTAGTTTATATTTGAACATATTCTTTTTTCCACTATTACCCACTTAGCGCTACGAATGTCCAGTTGCATTTTCTACAGACAGAGTGTTTCAAAACTGCTCAATCAAAAGTATGGTTTAACTCTGTTAGCTGAATGCTCAGGTCAGAAATAAGATTCACAGAATGCTTCTGTGTAGTTTATATTTGAATATATTCCTTTTTCCACTACTACGCTCTTAGCGCTCCAAATGTCCAGTTGCATTTTCTACAGAAAGAGTGTTCAGATCTGCTCAATCAAAAGTATGGTTTAACTCTGTTAGCTGAATGCACAGATCAGAAAGAAGTTTCACCGAATGATTCTGTGTAGTTTATATTTGAAGACATTCCTTTTTCCACTATTACCCACTTAGCGCTCTGAATCTCCACTTGCATTTCCTACAAAAAGAGTGTTTCATAACTGCTCAATCAAAAATATGTTTTATCTCTGTTAACTGAATTTACAGATGAGAAATAAGTTTCACAGAATGCATCTGTGTAGTTTTTATTTGAAGATATTCTTTTTCCCAATGTAGGCCTCTTAGCGCTTAGCATGTCCAATTGCAGTTTCTACAGAAAGAGTGTTTCAGAACGGCTCAATCAAAAGTAAGGTTCAACTCTGTTAGTTGAATGCACGGAACAGAAAGAATTATCACAGAATGCTACTGTGTAGTTTATATTTGAATATATTCCTTTCTCCACTATTACCCTCTTAGCGCTCCGAATGTCCACTTGCATTTTCTACAGAAAGAGTGTTCAGGACTGCGCAATCAAAAGTATGGTTTAACTCTGTTAGCTTAATGAACATATCAGAAATAAGTTTCACACAATGCTTCTGTGTAGTTTTTATTTGAAGATATTATTTTTCCCAATAGAGGCCTCTTAGCGCTCAGAATGTCCAATTGCAGTTTCTACAGAAAGAGTGTTTCAGAAAGGCTCAATCAAACGTAAGGTTCAACTCTGTTAGTTGAATCCACAGAACAGAAAGAAGTTTCATACAATGATTCTGTGTAGTTTATATTTGAACATATTCTTTTTTCCACTATTACCAACTTAGCGCTACGAATGTCCAGTTGCATTTTCTACAGACAGAGTGTTTCAAAACTGCTCAATCAAAAGTATGGTTTAACTCTGTTAGCTGAATGCTCAGATCAGAAAGAAGTTTCACAGAATGATTCTGTGTAGTTTATATTTGAATATATTCCTTTTTCCACTACTACTCTCTTAGCGCTCCAAATGTCCAGTTGCATTTTCTACAGAAAGAGTGTTCAGATCTGCTCAATCAAAAGTATGTTTTAACTCTGTTAGCTGAATGCACGGATCAGAAAGAAGTTTCACACAATGATTCTGTGTAGTTTATATTTGGAGACATTCCTTTTTCCACTAATACCCTCTTAGCGCTCCGAATCTCCACTTGCATTTTCTACAGAAAGAGTGTTTCAGAACGGCTCAATCAAAACTAATGTTCAACTCTTTTAGTTGAACAAACAGAACAGAAAGAAGTTTCACGCAATTCTTCTGGGTAGTTTTTATTTGTAGACATTCTTTTTCCCAATATAGGCCTCTTAGCGCTCAGAATGTCCAATTGCAGTTTCTACAGAAAGAATGTTTCAGAACGGCTCATTCAAAAGTAAGGTTCAACTCTGTTAGTTGAATGCACAGAACAGAAAGAAGTTTCATACAATGCTTCTGTGTAGTTTATATTTGAACATATTCTTTTTTCCACTATTACCCACTTAGCGCTACGAATGTCCAGTTGCATTTTCTACAGACAGAGTGTTTCAAAACTGCTCAATCAACAGTATGGTTTAACTCTGTTAGCTGAATGCTCAGATCAGAAAGAAGTTTCACAGAATGCTTCTGTGTAGTTTATATTTGAATATATTCCTTTTTCCACTATTATGCTCTTAGCGCTCCAAATGTCCAGTTGCATTTTCTACAGAAAGAGTGTTCAGATCTGCTCAATCAAAAGTATGGTTTAACTCTGTTAGCTGAATGCACAGATCAGAAAGAAGTTTCACCGAATGATTCTGTGTAGTTTATATTTGAAGACATTCCTTTTTCCACTATTACCCTCTTAGCGCTCCGAATCTCCACTTGCATTTTCTACAAAAAGAGTGTTTCATAACTGCTCAATCAAAAATATGTTTTATCTCTGTTAACTGAATTTACAGATCAGAAATAAGTTTCACAGAATGCATCTGTGTAGTTTTTATTTGAAGATATTCTTTTTCCCAATGTAGGCCTCTTAGTGCTTAGCATGTCCAATTGCAGTTTCTACAGAAAGAGTGTTTCAGAACGGCTCAATCAAAAGTAAGGTTCAACTCTGTTAGTTGAATGCACAGAACAGAAAGAATTTTCACAGAATGCTACTGTGTAGTTTATATTTGAATATATTCCTTTCTCCACAATTACCCTCTTAGCGCTCCGAATGTCCACTTGCATTTTCTACAGAAAGAGTGTTCAGAACTGCGCAATCAAAAGTGTGGTTTAACTCTGTTAGCTTAATGAACATATCAGAAATAAGTTTCACACAATGCTTCTGTGTAGTTTTTATTTGAAGATATTATTTTTCCCAATATAGGCCTCCTAGCGCTCAGAATGTCCAATTGCAGTTTCTACAGAAAGAGTGTTTCAGAAAGGCTCAATGAAAACTAAGGATCAACTCTGTTAGTTGAATGCACAGAACAGAAAGAAATTTCAAACAATGCTTCTGTGTAGTTTATATTTGAACATATTCTTTTTTCCACTATTACCCACTTGGCGCTACGAATGTCCAGTTGCATTTTCTACAGACAGAGTGTTTCAAAACTGCTCAATCAAAAGTATGGTTTAACTCTGTTAGCTGAATGCTCAGATCAGAAAGAAGTTTCACAGAATGCTTCTGTGTAGTTTATATTTGAATATACTCCTTTTTCCACTACTACGCTCTTAGCGCTCCAAATGTCCAGTTGCATTTTCTACAGAAAGTGTGTTCAGATCTGCTCAATCAAAAGTATGGTTTAACTCTGTTAGCTGAATGCACAGATCAGAAAGAAGTTTCACAGAATGATTCTGTGTAGTTTATATTTGGAGACATTCCTTTTTCCACTATTACCCTCTTAGCGCTCCGAATCTCCACTTGCATTTTCTACAGACAGAGTGTTTCAGAACGGCTCAATCAAAACTAAATTTCAAGTCTTTTAGTTGAACAAACAGAACAGAAAGAAGTTTCACACAATTCTTCTGTGTAGTTTTTATTTGTAGACATTCTTTTTCCCAATATAGGCCTCTTAGTGCTCAGAATGTCCAATTGCAGTTTCTACAGAAAGAGTGTTTCAGAACGGCTCAATCAAAAGTAAGGTTCAACTCTGTTAGTTGAATGCACAGAACAGAAAGAAGTTTCATACAATGCTTCTGTGTAGTTTATATTTGAACATATTCTTTTTTCCACTATTACCCACTTGGCGCTACGAATGTCCAGTTGCATTTTCTACAGACAGAGTGTTTCAAAACTGCTCAATCAAAAGTATGGTTTAACTCTGTTAGCTGAATGCTCAGATCAGAAAGTAGTTTCACAGAATGCTTCTGTGTAGTTTATATTTGAAGACATTCCTTTTTCCACTATTACCCTCTTAGTGCTCCGAATCTCCACTTGCATTTTCTACAAAAAGAGTGTTTCATAACTGCTCAATCAAAAATATGTTTTATCTCTGTTAACTGAATTTACAGATCAGAAATAAGTTTCACAGAATGCATCTGTGTAGTTTTTATTTGAAGATATTCTTTTTCCCAATGTAGGCCTCTTAGCGCTTAGCATGTCCAATTGCAGTTTCTACAGATAGAGTGTTTCAGAACGGCTCAATCAAAAGTAAGGTTCAACCCTGTTAGTTGAATGCACAGAACAGAAAAAAGTTTCATACAATGCTTCTGTGTAGTTTATATTTGAACATATTCTTTTTTCCACTATTACCCACTTAGCGCTACGAATGTCCAGTTGCATTTTCTACAGACAGAGTGTTTCAAAACTGCTCAATCAAAAGTATGGTTTAACTCTGTTAGCTGAATGCTCAGATCAGAAAGAAGTTTCACAGAATGCTTCTGTGTAGTTTATATTTGAATATATTCCTTTTGCCACTACTACGCTCTTAGCGCTCCAAATGTCCAGTTGCATTTTCTACAGAAAGGGTGTTCAGATCTGCTCAATCAAAAGTATGGTTTAACTCTGTTAGCTGAATGCACAGATCAGAAAGAAGTTTCACCGAATGATTCTGTGTAGTTTATATTTGAAGACATTCCTTTTTCCACTATTACCCTCTTAGCGCTCCGAATCTCCACTTGCATTTTCTACAAAAAGAGTGTTTCATAACTGCTCAATCAAAAATATGTTTTATCTCTGTTAACTGAATTTACAGATCAGAAATAAGTTTCACAGAATGCATCTGTGTAGTTTTTATTTGAAGATATTATTTTTCCCAATAGAGGCCTCTTAGCGCTCAGAATGTCCAATTGCAGTTTCAACAGAAAGAGTGTTTCAGAAAGGCTCAATCAAAAGTAAGGTTCAAATCTGTTAGTTGAATGCACAGAACAGAAAGAAGTTTCATACAATGCTTCTGTGTAGTTTATATTTGAACATAATCTTTTTTCCACTATTACCCACTTAGCGCTACGAATGTCCAGTTGCATTTTCTACAGACAGATTGTTTCAAAACTGCTCAATCAAAAGTATGGTTAAACTCTGTTAGCTGAATGCACAGATCAGAAAGAAGTTTCACAGAATGATTCTGTGTAGTTTATATTTGTAGACATTCCTTTTTCCACTATTACCCTCTTAGCGCTCCGAATCTCCACTTGCATTTTCTACAGAAAGAGTGTTTCAGAACGGCTCAATCAAAACTAAAGTTCAACTCTTTTTGTTGAACAAACAGAACAGAAAGAAGTTTCACACAATTCTTCTGTGTAGTTTTTATTTGTAGACATTCTTTTTCCCAATATAGGCCTCTTAGCGCTTAGAATGTCCAATTGCAGTTTCTACAGAAAGAGTGTTTCAGAACGGCTCAATCAAAAGTAAGGTTCAACCCTGTTAGTTGAATGCACAGAACAGAAAGAAGTTTCATACAATGCTTCTGTGTAGTTTATATTTGAACATATTCTTTTTTCCACTATTACCCACTTAGCGCTACGAATGTCCAGTTGCATTTTCTACAGACAGAGTGTTTCAAAACTGCTCAATCAAAAGTATGGTTTAACTCTGTTAGCTGAATGCTCAGATCAGAAAGAAGTTTCACAGAATGCTTCTGTGTAGTTTATATTTGAATATATTCCTTTTTCCACTACTACGCTCTTAGCGCTCCAAATGTCCAGTTGCATTTTCTACAGAAAGGGTGTTCAGATCTGCTCAATCAAAAGTATGGTTTAACTCTGTTAGCTGAATGCACAGATCAGAAAGAAGTTTCACCGAATGATTCTGTGTAGTTTATATTTGAAGACATTCGTTTTTCCACTATTACCCTCTTAGCGCTCCGAATCTCCACTTGCATTTTCTACAAAAAGAGTGTTTCATAACTGCTCAATCAAAAATATGTTTTATCTCTGTTAACTGAATTTACAGATCAGAAATAAGTTTCACAGAATGCATCTGTGTAGTTTTTATTTGAAGATATTATTTTTCCCAATAGAGGCCTCTTAGCGCTCAGAATGTCCAATTGCAGTTTCAACAGAAAGAGTGTTTCAGAAAGGCTCAATCAAAAGTAAGGTTCAACTCTGTTAGTTGAATGCACAGAACAGAAAGAAGTTTCATACAATGCTTCTGTGTAGTTTATATTTGAACATATTCTTTTTTCCACTATTACCCACTTAGCGCTACGAATGTCCAGTTGCATTTTCTACAGACAGAGTGTTTCAAAACTGCTCAATCAAAAGTATGGTTAAACTCTGTTAGCTGAATGCACAGATCAGAAAGAAGTTTCACAGAATGATTCTGTGTAGTTTATATTTGTAGACATTCCTTTTTCCACTATTACCCTCTTAGCGCTCCGAATCTCCACTTGCATTTTCTACAGAAAGAGTGTTTCAGAACGGCTCAATCAAAACTAAGGTTCAACTCTTTTAGTTGAACAAACAGAACAGAAAGAAGTTTCACACAATTCTTCTGTGTAGTTTTTATTTGTAGACATTCTTTTTCCCAATATAGGCCTCTTAGCGCTCAGAATGTCCAATTGCAGTTTCTACAGAAAGAGTGTTTCAGAACGGCTCAATCAAAAGTAAGGTTCAACTCTGTTAGTTGAATGCACAGAACAGAAAGAAGTTTCATACAATGCTTCTGTGTAGTTTATATTTGAACATATTCTTTTTTCCTCTATTACCCAATTAGCGCTACGAATGTCCAGTTGCATTTTCTACAGACAGAGTGTTTCAAAACTGCTCAATCAAAAGTATGGTTTAACTCTGTTAGCTGAATGCTCAGATCAGAAAGAAGTTTCACAGAATGCTTCTGTGTAGTTTACATTTGAATATATTCCTTTTTCCACTACCACGCTCTTAGCGCTCCAAATGTCCAGTTGCATTTTCTACAGAAAGAGTGTTCAGATCTGCTCAATCAAAAGTATGGTTTAACTCTGTTAGCTGAATGCACAGATCAGAAAGAAGTTTCACCGAATGATTCTGTGTAGTTTATATTTGAAGACATTCCTTTTTCCACTATTACCCTCTTAGCGCTCCGAATCTCCACTTGCATTTTCTACAAAAAGAGTGTTTCATAACTGCTGAATCAAAAATATGTTTTATCTCTGTTAACTGAATTTACAGATCAGAAATAAGTTTCACAGAATGCATCTGTGTAGTTTTTATTTGAAGATATTCTTTTTCCCAATATAGGCCTCTTAGCGCTTAGCATGTCCAATTGCAGTTTCTACAGAAAGAGTGTTTCAGAACGGCTCAATCAAAAGTAAGGTTCAACTCTGTTAGTTGAATGCACAGAACAGAAAGAATTTTCACAGAATGCTACTGTGTAGTTTATATTTGAATATATTCCTTTTTCCACTATTACCCTCTTAGCGCTCCGAATGTCCACTTGCATTTTCTACAGAAAGAGTGTTCAGAACTGCGCAATCAAAAGTATGGTTTAACTCTGTTAGCTTAATGAACATATCAGAAATAAGTTTCACACAATGCTTCTGTGTAGTTTTTATTTGAAGATATTATTTTTCCCAATAGAGGCCTGTTAGCGCTCAGAATGTCCAATTGCAGTTTCTACGGAAAGAGTGTTTCAGAAAGGCTCAATCAAAAGTAAGGTTCAACTCTGTTAGTTGAATGCACAGAACAGAAAGAAGTTTCATACAATGCTTCTGTGTAGTTTATATTTGAACATATTCTTTTTTCCACTATTACCCACTTGGCGCTACGAATGTCCAGTTGCATTTTCTACAGACAGAGTGTTTCAAAACTGCTCAATCAAAAGTATGGTTTAACTCTGTTAGCTGAATGCTCAGATCAGAAAGTAGTTTCACAGAATGCTTCTGTGTAGTTTATATTTGAAGACATTCCTTTTTCCACTATTACCCTCTTAGCGCTCCGAATCTCCACTTGCATTTTCTACAAAAAGAGTGTTTCATAACTGCTCAATCAAAAATATGTTTTATCTCTGTTAACTGAATTTACAGATCAGAAATAAGTTTCACAGAATGCATCTGTGTAGTTTTTATTTGAAGATATTCTTTTTCCCAATGTAGGCCTCTTAGCGCTTAGCATGTCCAATTGCAGTTTCTACAGAAAGAGTGTTTCAGAACGGCTCAATCAAAAGTAAGGTTCAACTCTGTTAGTTGAATGCACAGAACAGAAAGAATTTTCACAGAATGCTACTGTGTAGTTTATATTTGAATATATTCCTTTTTCCACTATTACCCTCTTAGCGCTCCGAATGTCCACTTGCATTTTCTACAGAAAGAGTGTTCAGAACTGCGCAATCAAAAGTATGGTTTAACTCTGTTAGCTTAATGAACATATCAGAAATAAGTTTCACACAATGCTTCTGTGTAGTTTTTATTTGAAGATATTATTTTTCCCAATAGAGGCCTGTTAGCGCTCAGAATGTCCAATTGCAGTTTCTACAGAAAGAGTGTTTCAGAAAGGCTCAATCAAAAGTAAGGTTCAACTCTGCTAGTTGAATGCACAGAACAGAAAGAAGTTTCATACAATGCTTCTGTGTAGTTTATATTTGAACATATTCTTTTTTCCACTATTACCCACTTGGCGCTACGAATGTCCAGTTGCATTTTCTACAGACAGAGTGTTTCAAAACTGCTCAATCAAAAGTATGGTTTAACTCTGTTAGCTGAATGCTCAGATCAGAAAGTAGTTTCACAGAATGCTTCTGTGTAGTTTATATTTGAAGACATTCCTTTTTCCACTATTACCCTCTTAGCGCTCCGAATCTCCACTTGCATTTTCTACAAAAAGAGTGTTTCATAACTGCTCAATCAAAAATATGTTTTATCTCTGTTAACTGAATTTACAGATCAGAAATAAGTTTCACAGAATGCATCTGTGTAGTTTTTATTTGAAGATATTCTTTTTCCCAATGTAGGCCTCTTAGCGCTTAGCATGTCCAATTGCAGTTTCTACAGAAAGAGTGTTTCAGAACGGCTCAATCAAAAGTAAGGTTCAACTCTGTTAGTTGAATGCACAGAACAGAAAGAATTTTCACAGAATGCTACTGTGTAGTTTATATTTGAATATATTCCTTTTTCCACTATTACCCTCTTAGCGCTCCGAATGTCCACTTGCATTTTCTACAGATAGAGTGTTCAGAACTGCGCAATCAAAAGTATGGTTTAACTCTGTTAGCTTAATGAACATATCAGAAATAAGTTTCACACAATGCTTCTGTGTAGTTTTTATTTGAAGATATTATTTTTCCCAATAGAGGCCTCTTAGCGCTCAGAATGTCCAATTGCAGTTTCTACAGAAAGAGTGTTTCAGAAAGGCTCAATCAAAAGTAAGGTTCAACTCTGCTAGTTGAATGCACAGAACAGAAAGAAGTTTCATACAATGCTTCTGTGTAGTTTATATTTGAACATATTCTTTTTTCCACTATTACCCACTTAGCGCTACGAATGTCCAGTTGCATTTTCTACAGACAGAGTGTTTCAAAACTGCTCAATCAAAAGTATGGTTTAACTCTGTTAGCTGAATGCTCAGATCAGAAAGAAGTTTCACAGAATGATTCTGTGTAGTTTATATTTGTAGACATTCCTTTTTCCACTATTACCCTCTTAGCGCTCCGAATCTCCACTTGCATTTTCTACAGAAAGAGTGTTTCAGAACGGCTCAATCAAAACTAAGTTTCAACTCTTTTAGTTGAACAAACAGAACAGAAAGAAGTTTCACACAATTCTTCTGTGTAGTTTTTATTTGTAGACATTCTTTTTCCCAGTATAGGCCTCTTTGCGCTCAGAATGTCCAATTGCAGTTTCTACAGAAAGAGTGTTTCAGAACGGCTCAATCAAAAGTAAGGTTCAACTCTGTTAGTTGAATGCACAGAACAGAAAGAAGTTTCATACAATGCTTCTGTGTAGTTTATATTTGAACATATTCTTTTTTCCACTATTACCCACTTAGCGCTACGAATGTCCAGTTGCATTTTCTACAGACAGAGTGTTTCAAAACTGCTCAATCAAAAGTATAGTTTAACTCTGTTAGCTGAATGCTCAGATCAGAAAGAAGTTTCACAGAATGCTTCTGTGTAGTTTATATTTGAATATATTCCTTTTTCCACTACTACGCTCTTAGCGCTCCAAATGTCCAGTTGCATTTTCTACAGAAAGAGTGTTCAGATCTGCTCAATCAAAAGTATGGTTTAACTCTGTTAGCTGAATGCACAGATCAGAAAGAAGTTTCACCGAATGATTCTGTGTAGTTTATATTTGAAGACATTCCTTTTTCCACTATTACCCTCTTAGCGCTCCGAATCTCCACTTTCATTTTCTACAAAAAGAGTGTTTCATAACTGCTCAATCAAAAATATGTTTTATCTCTGTTAACTGAATTTACAGATCAGAAATAAGTTTCACAGAATGCATCTGTGTAGTTTTTATTTGAAGATATTCTTTTTCCCAATGTAGGCCTCTTAGCGCTTAGCATGTCCAATTGCAGTTTCTACAGAAAGAGTGTTTCAGAACGGCTCAATCAAAAGTAAGGTTCAACTCTGTTAGTTGAATGCACAGAACAGAAAGAATTTTCACAGAATGCTACTGTGTAGTTTATATTTGAATATATTCCTTTTTCCACTATTACCCTCTTAGCGCTCCGAATGTCCACTTGCATTTTCTACAGAAAGAGGGTTCAGCACTGCGCAATCAAAAGTATGGTTTAACTCTGTTAGCTTAATGAACATATCAGAAATAAGTTTCACACAATGCTTCTGTGTAGTTTTTATTTGAAGATATTATTTTTCCCAATATAGGCCTCTTAGCGCTCAGAATGTCCTATTGCAGTTTCTACAGAAAGTGTGTTTCAGAAAGGCTCAATCAAAAGTAAGGTTCAACTCTGTTAGTTGAATGCACAGAACAGAAAGAAGTTTCATACAATGCTTCTGTGTAGTTTATATTTGAACATATTCTTTTTTCCCCTATTACCCACTTAGCACTACGAATGTCCAGTTGCATTTTCTACAGACAGAGTGTTTCAAAACTGCACAATCAAAAGTATGGTTTATCTCTGTTAGCTGAATGCTCAGATCAGAAAGAAGTTTCACAGAATGCTTCTGTGTAGTTTATATTTGAATATATTCCTTTTTCCACTACTAATCTCTTAGCGCTCCAAATGTCCAGTTGCATTTTCTACAGAAAGAGTGTTCAGATCTGCTCAATCAAAAGTATGGTTTAACTCTGTTAGCTGAATGCACAGATCAGAAAGAAGTTTCACAGAATGATTCTGTGTAGTTTATATTTGGAGACATTCCTTTTTCCACTATTACCCTCTTAGCGCTCCGAATCTCCACTTGCATTTTCTACAAAAAGAGTGTTTCATAACTGCTCAATCAAAAATATGTTTTATCTCTGTTAACTGAATTTACAGATCAGAAATAAGTTTCACAGAATGCATCTGTGTAGTTTTTATTTGAAGATATTATTTTTCCCAATAGAGGCCTCTTAGCGCTCAGAATGTCCAATTGCAGTTTCAACAGAAAGAGTGTTTCAGAAAGGCTCAATCAATAGTAAGGTTCAACTCTGTTAGTTGAATGCACAGAACAGAAAGAAGTTTCATACAATGCTTCTGTGTAGTTTATATTTGAACATATTCTTTTTTCCACTATTACCCACTTAGCGCTACGAATGTCCAGTTGCATTTTCTACAGACAGAGTGTTTCAAAACTGCTCAATCAAAAGTATGGTTAAACTCTGTTAGCTGAATGCACAGATCAGAAAGAAGTTTCACAGAATGATTCTGTGTAGTTTATATTTGTAGACATTCCTTTTTCCACTATTACCCTCTTAGCGCTCCGAATCTCCACTTGCATTTTCTACAGAAAGAGTGTTTCAGAACGGCTCAATCAAAACTAAGGTTCAACTCTTTTAGTTGAACAAACAGAACAGAAAGAAGTTTCACACAATTCTTCTGTGTAGTTTTTATTTGTAGACATTCTTTTTCCCAATATAGGCCTCTTAGCGCTCAGAATGTCCAATTGCAGTTTCTACAGAAAGAGTGTTTCAGAACGGCTCAATCAAAAGTAAGGTTCAACTCTGTTAGTTGAATGCACAGAACAGAAAGAAGTTTCATACAATGCTTCTGTGTAGTTTATATTTGAACATATTCTTTTTTCCTCTATTACCCAATTAGCGCTACGAATGTCCAGTTGCATTTTCTACAGACAGAGTGTTTCAAAACTGCTCAATCAAAAGTATGGTTTAACTCTGTTAGCTGAATGCTCAGATCAGAAAGGAGTTTCACAGAATGCTTCTGTGTAGTTTATATTTGAATATATTCCTTTTTCCACTACCACGCTCTTAGCGCTCCAAATGTCCAGTTGCATTTTCTACAGAAAGAGTGTTCAGATCTGCTCAATCAAAAGTATGGTTTAACTCTGTTAGCTGAATGCACAGATCAGAAAGAAGTTTCACCGAATGATTCTGTGTAGTTTATATTTGAAGACATTCCTTTTTCCACTATTACCCTCTTAGCGCTCCGAATCTCCACTTGCATTTTCTACAAAAAGAGTGTTTCATAACTGCTCAATCAAAAATATGTTTTATCTCTGTTAACTGAATTTACAGATCAGAAATAAGTTTCACAGAATGCATCTGTGTAGTTTTTATTTGAAGATATTCTTTTTCCCAATGTAGGCCTCTTAGCGCTTAGCATGTCCAATTGCAGTTTCTACAGAAAGAGTGTTTCAGAACGGCTGAATCAAAAGTAAGGTTCAACTCTGTTAGTTGAATGCACAGAACAGAAAGAATTTTCACAGAATGCTACTGTGTAGTTTATATTTGAATATATTCCTTTTTCCACTATTACCCTCTTAGCGCTCTGAATGTCCACTTGCATTTTCTACAGAAAGAGTGTTCAGAACTGCGCAATCAAAAGTATGGTTTAACTCTGTTAGCTTAATGAACATATCAGAAATAAGTTTCACACAATGCTTCTGTGTAGTTTTTATTTGAAGATATTATTTTTCCCAATAGAGGCCTGTTAGCGCTCAGAATGTCCAATTGCAGTTTCTACGGAAAGAGTGTTTCAGAAAGGCTCAATCAAAAGTAAGGTTCAACTCTGTTAGTTGAATGCACAGAACAGAAAGAAGTTTCATACAATGCTTCTGTGTAGTTTATATTTGAACATATTCTTTTTTCCACTATTACCCACTTGGCGCTACGAATGTCCAGTTGCATTTTCTACAGACAGAGTGTTTCAAAACTGCTCAATCAAAAGTATGGTTTAACTCTGTTAGCTGAATGCTCAGATCAGAAAGTAGTTTCACAGAATGCTTCTGTGTAGTTTATATTTGAAGACATTCCTTTTTCCACTATTACCCTCTTAGCGCTCCGAATCTCCACTTGCATTTTCTACAAAAAGAGTGTTTCATAACTGCTCAATCAAAAATATGTTTTACCTCTGTTAACTGAATTTACAGATCAGAAATAAGTTTCACAGAATGCATCTGTGTAGTTTTTATTTGAAGATATTCTTTTTCCCAATGTAGGCCTATTAGCGCTTAGCATGTCCAATTGCAGTTTCTACAGAAAGAGTGTTTCAGAACGGCTCAATCAAAAGTAAGGTTCAACTCTGTTAGTTGAATGCACAGAACAGAAAGAATTTTCACAGAATGCTACTGTGTAGTTTATATTTGAATATATTCCTTTTTCCACTATTACCCTCTTAGCGCTCCGAATGTCCACTTGCATTTTCTACAGAAAGAGTGTTCAGAACTGCGCAATCAAAAGTATGGTTTAACTCTGTTAGCTTAATGAACATATCAGAAATAAGTTTCACACAATGCTTCTGTGTAGTTTTTATTTGAAGATATTATTTTTCCCAATAGAGGCCTCTTAGCGCTCAGAATGTCCAATTGCAGTTTCTACAGAAAGAGTGTTTCAGAAAGGCTCAATCAAAAGTAAGGTTCAACTCTGCTAGTTGAATGCACAGAACACAAAGAAGTTTCATACAATGCTTCTGTGTAGTTTATATTTGAACATATTCTTTTTTCCACTATTACCCACTTAGCGCTACGAATGTCCAGTTGCATTTTCTACAGACAGAGTGTTTCAAAACTGCTCAATCAAAAGTATGGTTTAACTCTGTTAGCTGAATGCTCAGATCAGAAAGAAGTTTCACAGAATGCTTCTGTGTATTTTATATTTGAATATATTCCTTTTTCCACTACTACTCTCTTAGCGCTCAAAATGTCCAGTTGCATTTTCTACAGAAAGAGTGTTCAGATCTGCTCAATCAAAAGTATGGTTTAACTCGGTTAGCTGAATGCACAGATCAAAAAGAAGTTTCACAGAATGATTCTGTGTAGTTTATATTTGGAGACATTCCTTTTTCCACTATTACCCTCTTAGCGCTCCGAATCTCCACTTGCATTTTCTACAGAAAGAGTGTTTCAGAACGGCTCAATCAAAACTAAGGTTCAACTCTTTTAGTTGAACAAACAGAACAGAAAGAAGTTTCACACAATTCTTCTGTGTAGTTTTTATTTGTAGACATTCTTTTTCCCAATATAGGCCTCCTAGCGCTCAGAATGTCCAATTGCAGTTTCTACAGAAAGAGTGTTTCAGAACGGCTCAATCAAAAGTAAGGTTCAACTCTGTTAGTTGAATGCACAGAACAGAAAGAAGTTTCATACAATGCTTCTGTGTAGTTTATATTTGAACATATTCTTTTTTCCACTATTACCCACTTAGCGCTACGAATGTCCAGTTGCATTTTCTACAGACAGAGTGTTTCAAAACTGCTCAATCAAAAGTATGGTTTAACTGTGTTAGCTGAATGCTCAGATCAGAAAGAAGTTTCACAGAATGCTTCTGTGTAGTTTATATTTGAATATATTCCTTTTTCCACTACTACGCTCTTAGCGCTCCAAATGTCCAGTTGCATTTTCTACAGAAAGAGTGTTCAGATCTGCTCAATCAAAAGTATGGTTTAACTCTGTTAGGTGAATGCACAGATCAGAGAGAAGTTTCACCGAATGATTCTGTGTAGTTTATATTTGAAGACATTCCTTTTTCCACTATTACCCTCTTAGCGCTCCGAATCTCCACTTGCATTTTCTACAAAAAGAGTGTTTCTTAACTGCTCAATCCAAAACATGTTTTATCTCTGTTAACTGAATTTACAGATCAGAAATAAGTTTCACAGAATGCATCTGTGTAGTTTTTATTTGAAGATATTCTTTTTCCCAATGTAGGCCTCTTAGCACTTAGCATGTGCAATTGCAGTTTCTACAGAAAGAGTGTTTCAGAACGGCTCAATCAAAAGTAAGGTTCAACTCTGTTAGTTGAATGCACAGAACAGAAAGAATTTTCACAGAATGCTACTGTGTAGTTTATATTTGAATATATTCCTTTTTCCACTATTACCCTCTTAGCGCTCCGAATGTCCACTTGCATTTTCTACAGAAAGAGTGTTCAGAACTGCGCAATCAAAAGTATGGTTTAACTCTGTTAGCTTAATGAACATATCAGAAATAAGTTTCACACAATGCTTCTGTGTAGTTTTTATTTGAAGATATTAATTTTCCCAATAGAGGCCTCATAGCGCTCAGAATGTCCAATTGCAGTTTCTACAGAAAGAGTGTTTCAGAAAGGCTCAATCAAAAGTAAGGTTCAACTCTGTTAGTTGAATGCACAGAACAGAAAGTAGTTTCATACAATGCTTCTGTGTAGTTTATATTTGAACATATTCTTTTTTCCACTATTACCCACTTAGCGCTACGAATGTCCAGTTGCATTTTCTACAGACAGAGTGTTTCAAAACTGCTCAATCAAAAGTATGGTTTAACTCTGTTAGCTGAATGCTCAGATCAGAAAGAAGTTTCACAGAATGCTTCTGTGTATTTTATATTTGAATATATTCCTTTTTCCACTACTACTCTCTTAGCGCTCCAAATGTCCAGTTGCATTTTCTACAGAAAGAGTGTTCAGATCTGCTCAATCAAAAGTATGGTTTAACTAGGTTAGCTGAATGCACAGATCAAAAAGAAGTTTCACAGAATGATTCTGTGTAGTTTATATTTGGAGACATTCCTTTTTCCACTATTACCCTCTTAGCGCTCCGAATCTCCACTTGCATTTTCTACAGAAAGAGTGTTTCAGAACGGCTCAATCAAAACTAAGGTTCAACTCTTTTAGTTGAACAAACAGAACAGAAAGAAGTTTCACACAATTCTTCTGTGTAGTTTTTATTTGTAGACATTCTTTTTCCCAATATAGGCCTCTTAGCGCTCAGAATGTCCAATTGCAGTTTCTACAGAAAGAGTGTTTCAGAACGGCTCAATCAAAAGTAAGGTTCAACTCTGTTAGTTGAATGCACAGAACAGAAAGAAGTTTCATACAATGCTTCTGTGTAGTTTATATTTGAACATATTCTTTTTTCCACTATTACCCACTTAGCGCTACGAATGTCCAGTTGCATTTTCTACAGACAGAGTGTTTCAAAACTGCTCAATCAAAAGTATGGTTTAACTGTGTTAGCTGAATGCTCAGATCAGAAAGAAGTTTCACAGAATGCTTCTGTGTAGTTTATATTTGAATATATTCCTTTTTCCACTACTACGCTCTTAGCGCTCCAAATGTCCAGTTGCATTTTCTACAGAAAGAGTGTTCAGATCTGCTCAATCAAAAGTATGGTTTAACTCTGTTAGCTGAATGCACAGATCAGAGAGAAGTTTCACCGAATGATTCTGTGTAGTTTATATTTGAAGACATTCCTTTTTCCACTATTACCCTCTTAGCGCTCCGAATCTCCACTTGCATTTTCTACAAAAAGAGTGTTTCTTAACTGCTCAATCCAAAACATGTTTTATCTCTGTTAACTGAATTTACAGATCAGAAATAAGTTTCACAGAATGCATCTGTGTAGTTTTTATTTGAAGATATTCTTTTTCCCAATGTAGGCCTCTTAGCGCTTAGCATGTGCAATTGCAGTTTCTACAGAAAGAGTGTTTCAGAACGGCTCAATCAAAAGTAAGGTTCAACTCTGTTAGTTGAATGCACAGAACAGAAAGAATTTTCACAGAATGCTACTGTGTAGTTTATATTTGAATATATTCCTTTTTCCACTATTACCCTCTTAGCGCTCCGAATGTCCACTTGCATTTTCTACAGAAAGAGTGTTCAGAACTGCGCAATCAAAAGTATGGTTTAACTCTGTTAGCTTAATGAACATATCAGAAATAAGTTTCACACAATGCTTCTGTGTAGTTTTTATTTGAAGATATTAATTTTCCCAATAGAGGCCTCATAGCGCTCAGAATGTCCAATTGCAGTTTCTACAGAAAGAGTGTTTCAGAAAGGCTCAATCAAAAGTAAGGTTCAACTCTGTTAGTTGAATGCACAGAACAGAAAGTAGTTTCATACAATGCTTCTGTGTAGTTTATATTTGAACATATTCTTTTTTCCACTATTACCCACTTAGCGCTACGAATGTCCAGTTGCATTTTCTACAGACAGAGTGTTTCAAAACTGCTCAATCAAAAGTATGGTTTAACTCTGTTAGCTGAATGCTCAGATCAGAAAGAAGTTTCACAGAATGCTTCTGTGTATTTTATATTTGAATATATTCCTTTTTCCACTACTACTCTCTTAGCGCTCCAAATGTCCAGTTGCATTTTCTACAGAAAGAGTGTTCAGATCTGCTCAATCAAAAGTATGGTTTAACTCGGTTAGCTGAATGCACAGATCAAAAAGAAGTTTCACAGAATGATTCTGTGTAGTTTATATTTGGAGACATTCCTTTTTCCACTATTACCCTCTTAGCGCTCCGAATCTCCACTTGCATTTTCTACAGAAAGAGTGTTTCAGAACGGCTCAATCAAAACTAAGGTTCAACTCTTTTAGTTGAACAAACAGAACAGAAAGAAGTTTCACACAATTCTTCTGTGTAGTTTTTATTTGTAGACATTCTTTTTCCCAATATAGGCCTCTTAGCGCTCAGAATGTCCAATTGCAGTTTCTACAGAAAGAGTGTTTCAGAACGGCTCAATCAAAAGTAAGGTTCAACTCTGTTAGTTGAATGCACAGAACAGAAAGAAGTTTCATACAATGCTTCTGTGTAGTTTATATTTGAACATATTCTTTTTTCCACTATTACCCACTTAGCGCTACGAATGTCCAGTTGCATTTTCTACAGACAGAGTGTTTCAAAACTGCTCAATCAAAAGTATGGTTTAACTGTGTTAGCTGAATGCTCAGATCAGAAAGAAGTTTCACAGAATGCTTCTGTGTAGTTTATATTTGAATATATTCCTTTTTCCACTACTACGCTCTTAGCGCTCCAAATGTCCAGTTGCATTTTCTACAGAAAGAGTGTTCAGATCTGCTCAATCAAAAGTATGGTTTAACTCTGTTAGGTGAATGCACAGATCAGAGAGAAGTTTCACCGAATGATTCTGTGTAGTTTATATTTGAAGACATTCCTTTTTCCACTATTACCCTCTTAGCGCTCCGAATCTCCACTTGCATTTTCTACAAAAAGTGTGTTTCTTAACTGCTCAATCCAAAACATGTTTTATCTCTGTTAACTGAATTTACAGATCAGAAATAAGTTTCACAGAATGCATCTGTGTAGTTTTTATTTGAAGATATTCTTTTTCCCAATGTAGGCCTCTTAGCGCTTAGCATGTGCAATTGCAGTTTCTACAGAAAGAGTGTTTCAGAACGGCTCAATCAAAAGTAAGGTTCAACTCTGTTAGTTGAATGCACAGAACAGAAAGAATTTTCACAGAATGCTACTGTGTAGTTTATATTTGAATATATTCCTTTTTCCACTATTACCCTCTTAGCGCTCCGAATGTCCACTTGCATTTTCTACAGAAAGAGTGTTCAGAACTGCGCAATCAAAAGTATGGTTTAACTCTGTTAGCTTAATGAACATATCAGAAATAAGTTTCACACAATGCTTCTGTGTAGTTTTTATTTGAAGATATTAATTTTCCCAATAGAGGCCTCATAGCGCTCAGAATGTCCAATTGCAGTTTCTACAGAAAGAGTGTTTCAGAAAGGCTCAATCAAAAGTAAGGTTCAACTCTGTTAGTTGAATGCACAGAACAGAAAGTAGTTTCATACAATGCTTCTGTGTAGTTTATATTTGAACATATTCTTTTTTCCACTATTACCCACTTAGCGCTACGAATGTCCAGTTGCATTTTCTACAGACAGAGTGTTTCAAAACTGCTCAATCAAAAGTATGGTTTAACTCTGTTAGCTGAATGCTCAGATCAGAAAGAAGTTTCACAGAATGCTTCTGTGTATTTTATATTTGAATATATTCCTTTTTCCACTACTACTGTCTTAGCGCTCCAAATGTCCAGTTGCATTTTCTACAGAAAGAGTGTTCAGATCTGCTCAATCAAAAGTATGGTTTAACTCGGTTAGCTGAATGCACAGATCAAAAAGAAGTTTCACAGAATGATTCTGTGTAGTTTATATTTGGAGACATTCCTTTTTCCACTATTACCCTCTTAGCGCTCCGAATCTCCACTTGCATTTTCTACAGAAAGAGTGTTTCAGAACGGCTCAATCAAAACTAAGGTTCAACTCTTTTAGTTGAACAAACAGAACAGAAAGAAGTTTCACACAATTCTTCTGTGTAGTTTTTATTTGTAGACATTCTTTTTCCCAATATAGGCCTCTTAGCGCTCAGAATGTCCAATTGCAGTTTCTACAGAAAGAGTGTTTCAGAACGGCTCAATCAAAAGTAAGGTTCAACTCTGTTAGTTGAATGCACAGAACAGAAAGAAGTTTCATACAATGCTTCTGTGTAGTTTATATTTGAACATATTCTTTTTTCCACTATTACCCACTTAGCGCTACGAATGTCCAGTTGCATTTTCTACAGACAGAGTGTTTCAAAACTGCTCAATCAAAAGTATGGTTTAACTGTGTTAGCTGAATGCTCAGATCAGAAAGAAGTTTCACAGAATGCTTCTGTGTAGTTTATATTTGAATATATTCCTTTTTCCACCACTACGCTCTTAGCGCTCCAAATGTCCAGTTGCATTTTCTACAGAAAGAGTGTTCAGATCTGCTCAATCAAAAGTATGGTTTAACTCTGTTAGGTGAATGCACAGATCAGAGAGAAATTTCACCGAATGATTCTGTGTAGTTTATATTTGAAGACATTCCTTTTTCCACTATTACCCTCTTAGCGCTCCGAATCTCCACTTGCATTTTCTACAAAAAGAGTGTTTCTTAACTGCTCAATCCAAAACATGTTTTATCTCTGTTAACTGAATTTACAGATCAGAAATAAGTTTCACAGAGTGCATCTGTGTAGTTTTTATTTGAAGATATTCTTTTTCCCAATGTAGGCCTCTTAGCGCTTAGCATGTGCAATTGCAGTTTCTACAGAAAGAGTGTTTCAGAACGGCTCAATCAAAAGTAAGGTTCAACTCTGTTAGTTGAATGCACAGAACAGAAAGAATTTTCACAGAATGCTACTGTGTAGTTTATATTTGAATATATTCCTTTTTCCACTATTACCCTCTTAGCGCTCCGAATGTCCACTTGCATTTTCTACAGAAAGAGTGTTCAGAACTGCGCAATCAAAAGTATGGTTTAACTCTGTTAGCTTAATGAACATATCAGAAATAAGTTTCACACAATGCTTCTGTGTAGTTTTTATTTGAAGATATTAATTTTCCCAATAGAGGCCTCATAGCGCTCAGAATGTCCAATTGCAGTTTCTACAGAAAGAGTGTTTCAGAAAGGCTCAATCAAAAGTAAGGTTCAACTCTGTTAGTTGAATGCACAGAACAGAAAGTAGTTTCATACAATGCTTCTGTGTAGTTTATATTTGAACATATTCTTTTTTCCACTATTACCCACTTAGCGCTACGAATGTCCAGTTGCATTTTCTACAGACAGAGTGTTTCAAAACTGCTCAATCAAAAGTATGGTTTAACTCTGTTAGCTGAATGCTCAGATCAGAAAGAAGTTTCACAGAATGCTTCTGTGTATTTTATATTTGAATATATTCCTTTTTCCACTACTACTCTCTTAGCGCTCCAAATGTCCAGTTGCATTTTCTACAGAAAGAGTGTTCAGATCTGCTCAATCAAAAGTATGGTTTAACTCGGTTAGCTGAATGCACAGATCAAAAAGAAGTTTCACAGAATGATTCTGTGTAGTTTATATTTGGAGACATTCCTTTTTCCACTATTACCCTCTTAGCGCTCCGAATCTCCACTTGCATTTTCTACAGAAAGAGTGTTTCAGAACGGCTCAATCAAAACTAAGGTTCAACTCTTTTAGTTGAACAAACAGAACAGAAAGAAGTTTCACACAATTCTTCTGTGTAGTTTTTATTTGTAGACATTCTTTTTCCCAATATAGGCCTCTTAGCGCTCAGAATGTCCAATTGCAGTTTCTACAGAAAGAGTGTTTCAGAACGGCTCAATCAAAAGTAAGGTTCAACTCTGTTAGTTGAATGCACAGAACAGAAAGAAGTTTCATACAATGCTTCTGTGTAGTTTATATTTGAACATATTCTTTTTTCCACTATTACCCACTTAGCGCTACGAATGTCCAGTTGCATTTTCTACAGACAGAGTGTTTCAAAACTGCTCAATCAAAAGTATGGTTTAACTGTGTTAGCTGAATGCTCAGATCAGAAAGAAGTTTCACAGAATGCTTCTGTGTAGTTTATATTTGAATATATTCCTTTTTCCACTGCTACGCTCTTAGCGCTCCAAATGTCCAGTTGCATTTTCTACAGAAAGAGTGCTCAGATCTGCTCAATCAAAAGTATGGTTTAACTCTGTTAGGTGAATGCACAGATCAGAGAGAAATTTCACCGAATGATTCTGTGTAGTTTATATTTGAAGACATTCCTTTTTCCACTATTACCCTCTTAGCGCTCCGAATCTCCACTTGCATTTTCTACAAAAAGAGTGTTTCTTAACTGCTCAATCCAAAACATGTTTTATCTCTGTTAACTGAATTTACAGATCAGAAATAAGTTTCACAGAATGCATCTGTGTAGTTTTTATTTGAAGATATTCTTTTTCCCAATGTAGGCCTCTTAGCGCTTAGCATGTGCAATTGCAGTTTCTACAGAAAGAGTGTTTCAGAACGGCTCAATCAAAAGTAAGGTTCAACTCTGTTAGTTGAATGCACAGAACAGAAAGAATTTTCACAGAATGCTACTGTGTAGTTTATATTTGAATATATTCCTTTTTCCACTATTACCCTCTTAGCGCTCCGAATGTCCACTTGCATTTTCTACAGAAAGAGTGTTCAGAACTGCGCAATCAAAAGTATGGTTTAACTCTGTTAGCTTAATGAACATATCAGAAATAAGTTTCACACAATGCTTCTGTGTAGTTTTTATTTGAAGGTATTAATTTTCCCAATAGAGGCCTCATAGCGCTCAGAATGTCCAATTGCAGTTTCTACAGAAAGAGTGTTTCAGAAAGGCTCAATCAAAAGTAAGGTTCAACTCTGTTAGTTGAATGCACAGAACAGAAAGTAGTTTCATACAATGCTTCTGTGTAGTTTATATTTGAACATATTCTTTTTTCCACTATTACCCACTTAGCGCTACGAATGTCCAGTTGCATTTTCTACAGACAGAGTGTTTCAAAACTGCTCAATCAAAAGTATGGTTTAACTCTGTTAGCTGAATGCTCAGATCAGAAAGAAGTTTCACAGAATGCTTCTGTGTATTTTATATTTGAATATATTCCTTTTTCCACTACTACTCTCTTAGCGCTCCAAATGTCCAGTTGCATTTTCTACAGAAAGAGTGTTCAGATCTGCTCAATCAAAAGTATGGTTTAACTCGGTTAGCTGAATGCACAGATCAAAAAGAAGTTTCACAGAATGATTCTGTGTAGTTTATATTTGGAGACATTCCTTTTTCCACTATTACCCTCTTAGCGCTCCGAATCTCCACTTGCATTTTCTACAGAAAGAGTGTTTCAGAACGGCTCAATCAAAACTAAGGTTCAACTCTTTTAGTTGAACAAACAGAACAGAAAGAAGTTTCACACAATTCTTCTGTGTAGTTTTTATTTGTAGACATTCTTTTTCCCAATATAGGCCTCTTAGCGCTCAGAATGTCCAATTGCAGTTTCTACAGAAAGAGTGTTTCAGAACGGCTCAATCAAAAGTAAGGTTCAACTCTGTTAGTTGAATGCACAGAACAGAAAGAAGTTTCATACAATGCTTCTGTGTAGTTTATATTTGAACATATTCTTTTTTCCACTATTACCCACTTAGCGCTACGAATGTCCAGTTGCATTTTCTACAGACAGAGTGTTTCAAAACTGCTCAATCAAAAGTATGGTTTAACTGTGTTAGCTGAATGCTCAGATCAGAAAGAAGTTTCACAGAATGCTTCTGTGTAGTTTATATTTGAATATATTCCTTTTTCCACCACTACGCTCTTAGCGCTCCAAATGTCCAGTTGCATTTTCTACAGAAAGAGTGTTCAGATCTGCTCAATCAAAAGTATGGTTTAACTCTGTTAGGTGAATGCACAGATCAGAGAGAAGTTTCACCGAATGATTCTGTGTAGTTTATATTTGAAGACATTCCTTTTTCCACTATTACCCTCTTAGCGCTCCGAATCTCCACTTGCATTTTCTACAAAAAGAGTGTTTCTTAACTGCTCAATCCAAAACATGTTTTATCTCTGTTAACTGAATTTACAGATCAGAAATAAGTTTCACAGAGTGCATCTGTGTAGTTTTTATTTGAAGATATTCTTTTTCCCAATGTAGGCCTCTTAGCGCTTAGCATGTGCAATTGCAGTTTCTACAGAAAGAGTGTTTCAGAACGGCTCAATCAAAAGTAAGGTTCAACTCTGTTAGTTGAATGCACAGAACAGAAAGAATTTTCACAGAATGCTACTGTGTAGTTTATATTTGAATATATTCCTTTTTCCACTATTACCCTCTTAGCGCTCCGAATGTCCACTTGCATTTTCTACAGAAAGAGTGTTCAGAACTGCGCAATCAAAAGTATGGTTTAACTCTGTTAGCTTAATGAACATATCAGAAATAAGTTTCACACAATGCTTCTGTGTAGTTTTTATTTGAAGATATTAATTTTCCCAATAGAGGCCTCATAGCGCTCAGAATGTCCAATTGCAGTTTCTACAGAAAGAGTGTTTCAGAAAGGCTCAATCAAAAGTAAGGTTCAACTCTGTTAGTTGAATGCACAGAACAGAAAGTAGTTTCATACAATGCTTCTGTGTAGTTTATATTTGAACATATTCTTTTTTCCACTATTACCCACTTAGCGCTACGAATGTCCAGTTGCATTTTCTACAGACAGAGTGTTTCAAAACTGCTCAATCAAAAGTATGGTTTAACTCTGTTAGCTGAATGCTCAGATCAGAAAGAAGTTTCACAGAATGCTTCTGTGTATTTTATATTTGAATATATTCCTTTTTCCACTACTACTCTCTTAGCGCTCCAAATGTCCAGTTGCATTTTCTACAGAAAGAGTGTTCAGATCTGCTCAATCAAAAGTATGGTTTAACTCGGTTAGCTGAATGCACAGATCAAAAAGAAGTTTCACAGAATGATTCTGTGTAGTTTATATTTGGAGACATTCCTTTTTCCACTATTACCCTCTTAGCGCTCCGAATCTCCACTTGCATTTTCTACAGAAAGAGTGTTTCAGAACGGCTCAATCAAAACTAAGGTTCAACTCTTTTAGTTGAACAAACAGAACAGAAAGAAGTTTCACACAATTCTTCTGTGTAGTTTTTATTTGTAGACATTCTTTTTCCCAATATAGGCCTCTTAGCGCTCAGAATGTCCAATTGCAGTTTCTACAGAAAGAGTGTTTCAGAACGGCTCAATCAAAAGTAAGGTTCAACTCTGTTAGTTGAATGCACAGAACAGAAAGAAGTTTCATACAATGCTTCTGTGTAGTTTATATTTGAACATATTCTTTTTTCCACTATTACCCACTTAGCGCTACGAATGTCCAGTTGCATTTTCTACAGACAGAGTGTTTCAAAACTGCTCAATCAAAAGTATGGTTTAACTGTGTTAGCTGAATGCTCAGATCAGAAAGAAGTTTCACAGAATGCTTCTGTGTAGTTTATATTTGAATATATTCCTTTTTCCACTGCTACGCTCTTAGCGCTCCAAATGTCCAGTTGCATTTTCTACAGAAAGAGTGCTCAGATCTGCTCAATCAAAAGTATGGTTTAACTCTGTTAGGTGAATGCACAGATCAGAGAGAAATTTCACCGAATGATTCTGTGTAGTTTATATTTGAAGACATTCCTTTTTCCACTATTACCCTCTTAGCGCTCCGAATCTCCACTTGCATTTTCTACAAAAAGAGTGTTTCTTAACTGCTCAATCCAAAACATGTTTTATCTCTGTTAACTGAATTTACAGATCAGAAATAAGTTTCACAGAATGCATCTGTGTAGTTTTTATTTGAAGATATTCTTTTTCCCAATGTAGGCCTCTTAGCGCTTAGCATGTGCAATTGCAGTTTCTACAGAAAGAGTGTTTCAGAACGGCTCAATCAAAAGTAAGGTTCAACTCTGTTAGTTGAATGCACAGAACAGAAAGAATTTTCACAGAATGCTACTGTGTAGTTTATATTTGAATATATTCCTTTTTCCACTATTACCCTCTTAGCGCTCCGAATGTCCACTTGCATTTTCTACAGAAAGAGTGTTCAGAACTGCGCAATCAAAAGTATGGTTTAACTCTGTTAGCTTAATGAACATATCAGAAATAAGTTTCACACAATGCTTCTGTGTAGTTTTTATTTGAAGGTATTAATTTTCCCAATAGAGGCCTCATAGCGCTCAGAATGTCCAATTGCAGTTTCTACAGAAAGAGTGTTTCAGAAAGGCTCAATCAAAAGTAAGGTTCAACTCTGTTAGTTGAATGCACAGAACAGAAAGTAGTTTCATACAATGCTTCTGTGTAGTTTATATTTGAACATATTCTTTTTTCCACTATTACCCACTTAGCGCTACGAATGTCCAGTTGCATTTTCTACAGACAGAGTGTTTCAAAACTGCTCAATCAAAAGTATGGTTTAACTCTGTTAGCTGAATGCTCAGATCAGAAAGAAGTTTCACAGAATGCTTCTGTGTATTTTATATTTGAATATATTCCTTTTTCCACTACTACTCTCTTAGCGCTCCAAATGTCCAGTTGCATTTTCTACAGAAAGAGTGTTCAGATCTGCTCAATCAAAAGTATGGTTTAACTCGGTTAGCTGAATGCACAGATCAAAAAGAAGTTTCACAGAATGATTCTGTGTAGTTTATATTTGGAGACATTCCTTTTTCCACTATTACCCTCTTAGCGCTCCGAATCTCCACTTGCATTTTCTACAGAAAGAGTGTTTCAGAACGGCTCAATCAAAACTAAGGTTCAACTCTTTTAGTTGAACAAACAGAACAGAAAGAAGTTTCACACAATTCTTCTGTGTAGTTTTTATTTGTAGACATTCTTTTTCCCAATATAGGCCTCTTAGCGCTCAGAATGTCCAATTGCAGTTTCTACAGAAAGAGTGTTTCAGAACGGCTCAATCAAAAGTAAGGTTCAACTCTGTTAGTTGAATGCACAGAACAGAAAGAAGTTTCATACAATGCTTCTGTGTAGTTTATATTTGAACATATTCTTTTTTCCACTATTACCCACTTAGCGCTACGAATGTCCAGTTGCATTTTCTACAGACAGAGTGTTTCAAAACTGCTCAATCAAAAGTATGGTTTAACTGTGTTAGCTGAATGCTCAGATCAGAAAGAAGTTTCACAGAATGCTTCTGTGTAGTTTATATTTGAATATATTCCTTTTTCCACCACTACGCTCTTAGCGCTCCAAATGTCCAGTTGCATTTTCTACAGAAAGAGTGTTCAGATCTGCTCAATCAAAAGTATGGTTTAACTCTGTTAGGTGAATGCACAGATCAGAGAGAAGTTTCACCGAATGATTCTGTGTAGTTTATATTTGAAGACATTCCTTTTTCCACTATTACCCTCTTAGCGCTCCGAATCTCCACTTGCATTTTCTACAAAAAGAGTGTTTCTTAACTGCTCAATCCAAAACATGTTTTATCTCTGTTAACTGAATTTACAGATCAGAAATAAGTTTCACAGAATGCATCTGTGTAGTTTTTATTTGAAGATATTCTTTTTCCCAATGTAGGCCTCTTAGCGCTTAGCATGTGCAATTGCAGTTTCTACAGAAAGAGTGTTTCAGAACGGCTCAATCAAAAGTAAGGTTCAACTCTGTTAGTTGAATGCACAGAACAGAAAGAATTTTCACAGAATGCTACTGTGTAGTTTATATTTGAATATATTCCTTTTTCCACTATTACCCTCTTAGCGCTCCGAATGTCCACTTGCATTTTCTACAGAAAGAGTGTTCAGAACTGCGCAATCAAAAGTATGGTTTAACTCTGTTAGCTTAATGAACATATCAGAAATAAGTTTCACACAATGCTTCTGTGTAGTTTTTATTTGAAGATATTAATTTTCCCAATAGAGGCCTCATAGCGCTCAGAATGTCCAATTGCAGTTTCTACAGAAAGAGTGTTTCAGAAAGGCTCAATCAAAAGTAAGGTTCAACTCTGTTAGTTGAATGCACAGAACAGAAAGTAGTTTCATACAATGCTTCTGTGTAGTTTATATTTGAACATATTCCTTTTTCCACTATTACCCACTTAGCGCTACGAATGTCCAGTTGCATTTTCTACAGACAGAGTGTTTCAAAACTGCTCAATCAAAAGTATGGTTTAACTCTGTTAGCTGAATGCTCAGATCAGAAAGAAGTTTCACAGAATGCTTCTGTGTATTTTATATTTGAATATATTCCTTTTTCCACTACTACTCTCTTAGCGCTCCAAATGTCCAGTTGCATTTTCTACAGAAAGAGTGTTCAGATCTGCTCAATCAAAAGTATGGTTTAACTCGGTTAGCTGAATGCACAGATCAAAAAGAAGTTTCACAGAATGATTCTGTGTAGTTTATATTTGGAGACATTCCTTTTTCCACTATTACCCTCTTAGCGCTCCGAATCTCCACTTGCATTTTCTACAGAAAGAGTGTTTCAGAACGGCTCAATCAAAACTAAGGTTCAACTCTTTTAGTTGAACAAACAGAACAGAAAGAAGTTTCACACAATTCTTCTGTGTAGTTTTTATTTGTAGACATTCTTTTTCCCAATATAGGCCTCTTAGCGCTCAGAATGTCCAATTGCAGTTTCTACAGAAAGAGTGTTTCAGAACGGCTCAATCAAAAGTAAGGTTCAACTCTGTTAGTTGAATGCACAGAACAGAAAGAAGTTTCATACAATGCTTCTGTGTAGTTTATATTTGAACATATTCTTTTTTCCACTATTACCCACTTAGCGCTACGAATGTCCAGTTGCATTTTCTACAGACAGAGTGTTTCAAAACTGCTCAATCAAAAGTATGGTTTAACTGTGTTAGCTGAATGCTCAGATCAGAAAGAAGTTTCACAGAATGCTTCTGTGTAGTTTATATTTGAATATATTCCTTTTTCCACTACTACGCTCTTAGCGCTCCAAATGTCCAGTTGCATTTTCTACAGAAAGAGTGCTCAGATCTGCTCAATCAAAAGTATGGTTTAACTCTGTTAGGTGAATGCACAGATCAGAGAGAAGTTTCACCGAATGATTCTGTGTAGTTTATATTTGAAGACATTCCTTTTTCCACTATTACCCTCTTAGCGCTCCGAATCTCCACTTGCATTTTCTACAAAAAGAGTGTTTCTTAACTGCTCAATCCAAAACATGTTTTATCTCTGTTAACTGAATTTACAGATCAGAAATAAGTTTCACAGAATGCATCTGTGTAGTTTTTATTTGAAGATATTCTTTTTCCCAATGTAGGCCTCTTAGCGCTTAGCATGTGCAATTGCAGTTTCTACAGAAAGAGTGTTTCAGAACGGCTCAATCAAAAGTAAGGTTCAACTCTGTTAGTTGAATGCACAGAACAGAAAGAATTTTCACAGAATGCTACTGTGTAGTTTATATTTGAATATATTCCTTTTTCCACTATTACCCTCTTAGCGCTCCGAATGTCCACTTGCATTTTCTACAGAAAGAGTGTTCAGAACTGCGCAATCAAAAGTATGGTTTAACTCTGTTAGCTTAATGAACATATCAGAAATAAGTTTCACACAATGCTTCTGTGTAGTTTTTATTTGAAGGTATTAATTTTCCCAATAGAGGCCTCATAGCGCTCAGAATGTCCAATTGCAGTTTCTACAGAAAGAGTGTTTCAGAAAGGCTCAATCAAAAGTAAGGTTCAACTCTGTTAGTTGAATGCACAGAACAGAAAGTAGTTTCATACAATGCTTCTGTGTAGTTTATATTTGAACATATTCTTTTTTCCACTATTACCCACTTAGCGCTACGAATGTCCAGTTGCATTTTCTACAGACAGAGTGTTTCAAAACTGCTCAATCAAAAGTATGGTTTAACTCTGTTAGCTGAATGCTCAGATCAGAAAGAAGTTTCACAGAATGCTTCTGTGTATTTTATATTTGAATATATTCCTTTTTCCACTACTACTCTCTTAGCGCTCCAAATGTCCAGTTGCATTTTCTACAGAAAGAGTGTTCAGATCTGCTCAATCAAAAGTATGGTTTAACTCGGTTAGCTGAATGCACAGATCAAAAAGAAGTTTCACAGAATGATTCTGTGTAGTTTATATTTGGAGACATTCCTTTTTCCACTATTACCCTCTTAGCGCTCCGAATCTCCACTTGCATTTTCTACAGAAAGAGTGTTTCAGAACGGCTCAATCAAAACTAAGGTTCAACTCTTTTAGTTGAACAAACAGAACAGAAAGAAGTTTCACACAATTCTTCTGTGTAGTTTTTATTTGTAGACATTCTTTTTCCCAATATAGGCCTCTTAGCGCTCAGAATGTCCAATTGCAGTTTCTACAGAAAGAGTGTTTCAGAACGGCTCAATCAAAAGTAAGGTTCAACTCTGTTAGTTGAATGCACAGAACAGAAAGAAGTTTCATACAATGCTTCTGTGTAGTTTATATTTGAACATATTCTTTTTTCCACTATTACCCACTTAGCGCTACGAATGTCCAGTTGCATTTTCTACAGACAGAGTGTTTCAAAACTGCTCAATCAAAAGTATGGTTTAACTGTGTTAGCTGAATGCTCAGATCAGAAAGAAGTTTCACAGAATGCTTCTGTGTAGTTTATATTTGAATATATTCCTTTTTCCACCACTACGCTCTTAGCGCTCCAAATGTCCAGTTGCATTTTCTACAGAAAGAGTGTTCAGATCTGCTCAATCAAAAGTATGGTTTAACTCTGTTAGGTGAATGCACAGATCAGAGAGAAGTTTCACCGAATGATTCTGTGTAGTTTATATTTGAAGACATTCCTTTTTCCACTATTACCCTCTTAGCGCTCCGAATCTCCACTTGCATTTTCTACAAAAAGAGTGTTTCTTAACTGCTCAATCCAAAACATGTTTTATCTCTGTTAACTGAATTTACAGATCAGAAATAAGTTTCACAGAATGCATCTGTGTAGTTTTTATTTGAAGATATTCTTTTTCCCAATGTAGGCCTCTTAGCGCTTAGCATGTGCAATTGCAGTTTCTACAGAAAGAGTGTTTCAGAACGGCTCAATCAAAAGTAAGGTTCAACTCTGTTAGTTGAATGCACAGAACAGAAAGAATTTTCACAGAATGCTACTGTGTAGTTTATATTTGAATATATTCCTTTTTCCACTATTACCCTCTTAGCGCTCCGAATGTCCACTTGCATTTTCTACAGAAAGAGTGTTCAGAACTGCGCAATCAAAAGTATGGTTTAACTCTGTTAGCTTAATGAACATATCAGAAATAAGTTTCACACAATGCTTCTGTGTAGTTTTTATTTGAAGGTATTAATTTTCCCAATAGAGGCCTCATAGCGCTCAGAATGTCCAATTGCAGTTTCTACAGAAAGAGTGTTTCAGAAAGGCTCAATCAAAAGTAAGGTTCAACTCTGTTAGTTGAATGCACAGAACAGAAAGTAGTTTCATACAATGCTTCTGTGTAGTTTATATTTGAACATATTCTTTTTTCCACTATTACCCACTTAGCGCTACGAATGTCCAGTTGCATTTTCTACAGACAGAGTGTTTCAAAACTGCTCAATCAAAAGTATGGTTTAACTCTGTTAGCTGAATGCTCAGATCAGAAAGAAGTTTCACAGAATGCTTCTGTGTATTTTATATTTGAATATATTCCTTTTTCCACTACTACTCTCTTAGCGCTCCAAATGTCCAGTTGCATTTTCTACAGAAAGAGTGTTCAGATCTGCTCAATCAAAAGTATGGTTTAACTCGGTTAGCTGAATGCACAGATCAAAAAGAAGTTTCACAGAATGATTCTGTGTAGTTTATATTTGGAGACATTCCTTTTTCCACTATTACCCTCTTAGCGCTCCGAATCTCCACTTGCATTTTCTACAGAAAGAGTGTTTCAGAACGGCTCAATCAAAACTAAGGTTCAACTCTTTTAGTTGAACAAACAGAACAGAAAGAAGTTTCACACAATTCTTCTGTGTAGTTTTTATTTGTAGACATTCTTTTTCCCAATATAGGCCTCTTAGCGCTCAGAATGTCCAATTGCAGTTTCTACAGAAAGAGTGTTTCAGAACGGCTCAATCAAAAGTAAGGTTCAACTCTGTTAGTTGAATGCACAGAACAGAAAGAAGTTTCATACAATGCTTCTGTGTAGTTTATATTTGAACATATTCTTTTTTCCACTATTACCCACTTAGCGCTACGAATGTCCAGTTGCATTTTCTACAGACAGAGTGTTTCAAAACTGCTCAATCAAAAGTATGGTTTAACTGTGTTAGCTGAATGCTCAGATCAGAAAGAAGTTTCACAGAATGCTTCTGTGTAGTTTATATTTGAATATATTCCTTTTTCCACTACTACGCTCTTAGCGCTCCAAATGTCCAGTTGCATTTTCTACAGAAAGAGTGTTCAGATCTGCTCAATCAAAAGTATGGTTTAACTCTGTTAGGTGAATGCACAGATCAGAGAGAAGTTTCACCGAATGATTCTGTGTAGTTTATATTTGAAGACATTCCTTTTTCCACTATTACCCTCTTAGCGCTCCGAATCTCCACTTGCATTTTCTACAAAAAGAGTGTTTCTTAACTGCTCAATCCAAAACATGTTTTATCTCTGTTAACTGAATTTACAGATCAGAAATAAGTTTCACAGAATGCATCTGTGTAGTTTTTATTTGAAGATATTCTTTTTCCCAATGTAGGCCTCTTAGCGCTTAGCATGTGCAATTGCAGTTTCTACAGAAAGAGTGTTTCAGAACGGCTCAATCAAAAGTAAGGTTCAACTCTGTTAGTTGAATGCACAGAACAGAAAGAATTTTCACAGAATGCTACTGTGTAGTTTATATTTGAATATATTCCTTTTTCCACTATTACCCTCTTAGCGCTCCGAATGTCCACTTGCATTTTCTACAGAAAGAGTGTTCAGAACTGCGCAATCAAAAGTATGGTTTAACTCTGTTAGCTTAATGAACATATCAGAAATAAGTTTCACACAATGCTTCTGTGTAGTTTTTATTTGAAGGTATTAATTTTCCCAATAGAGGCCTCATAGCGCTCAGAATGTCCAATTGCAGTTTCTACAGAAAGAGTGTTTCAGAAAGGCTCAATCAAAAGTAAGGTTCAACTCTGTTAGTTGAATGCACAGAACAGAAAGTAGTTTCATACAATGCTTCTGTGTAGTTTATATTTGAACATATTCTTTTTTCCACTATTACCCACTTAGCGCTACGAATGTCCAGTTGCATTTTCTACAGACAGAGTGTTTCAAAACTGCTCAATCAAAAGTATGGTTTAACTCTGTTAGCTGAATGCTCAGATCAGAAAGAAGTTTCACAGAATGCTTCTGTGTATTTTATATTTGAATATATTCCTTTTTCCACTACTACTCTCTTAGCGCTCCAAATGTCCAGTTGCATTTTCTACAGAAAGAGTGTTCAGATCTGCTCAATCAAAAGTATGGTTTAACTCGGTTAGCTGAATGCACAGATCAAAAAGAAGTTTCACAGAATGATTCTGTGTAGTTTATATTTGGAGACATTCCTTTTTCCACTATTACCCTCTTAGCGCTCCGAATCTCCACTTGCATTTTCTACAGAAAGAGTGTTTCAGAACGGCTCAATCAAAACTAAGGTTCAACTCTTTTAGTTGAACAAACAGAACAGAAAGAAGTTTCACACAATTCTTCTGTGTAGTTTTTATTTGTAGACATTCTTTTTCCCAATATAGGCCTCTTAGCGCTCAGAATGTCCAATTGCAGTTTCTACAGAAAGAGTGTTTCAGAACGGCTCAATCAAAAGTAAGGTTCAACTCTGTTAGTTGAATGCACAGAACAGAAAGAAGTTTCATACAATGCTTCTGTGTAGTTTATATTTGAACATATTCTTTTTTCCACTATTACCCACTTAGCGCTACGAATGTCCAGTTGCATTTTCTACAGACAGAGTGTTTCAAAACTGCTCAATCAAAAGTATGGTTTAACTGTGTTAGCTGAATGCTCAGATCAGAAAGAAGTTTCACAGAATGCTTCTGTGTAGTTTATATTTGAATATATTCCTTTTTCCACTACTACGCTCTTAGCGCTCCAAATGTCCAGTTGCATTTTCTACAGAAAGTGTGTTCAGATCTGCTCAATCAAAAGTATGGTTTAACTCTGTTAGGTGAATGCACAGATCAGAGAGAAGTTTCACCGAATGATTCTGTGTAGTTTATATTTGAAGACATTCCTTTTTCCACTATTACCCTCTTAGCGCTCCGAATCTCCACTTGCATTTTCTACAAAAAGAGTGTTTCTTAACTGCTCAATCCAAAACATGTTTTATCTCTGTTAACTGAATTTACAGATCAGAAATAAGTTTCACAGAATGCATCTGTGTAGTTTTTATTTGAAGATATTCTTTTTCCCAATGTAGGCCTCTTAGCGCTTAGCATGTGCAATTGCAGTTTCTACAGAAAGAGAGTTTCAGAACGGCTCAATCAAAAGTAAGGTTCAACTCTGTTAGTTGAATGCACAGAACAGAAAGAATTTTCACAGAATGCTACTGTGTAGTTTATATTTGAATATATTCCTTTTTCCACTATTACCCTCTTAGCGCTCCGAATGTCCACTTGCATTTTCTACAGAAAGAGTGTTCAGAACTGCGCAATCAAAAGTATGGTTTAACTCTGTTAGCTTAATGAACATATCAGAAATAAGTTTCACACAATGCTTCTGTGTAGTTTTTATTTGAAGATATTAATTTTCCCAATAGAGGCCTCATAGCGCTCAGAATGTCCAATTGCAGTTTCTACAGAAAGAGTGTTTCAGAAAGGCTCAATCAAAAGTAAGGTTCAACTCTGTTAGTTGAATGCACAGAACAGAAAGTAGTTTCATACAATGCTTCTGTGTAGTTTATATTTGAACATATTCTTTTTTCCACTATTACCCACTTAGCGCTACGAATGTCCAGTTGCATTTTCTACAGACAGAGTGTTTCAAAACTGCTCAATCAAAAGTATGGTTTAACTCTGTTAGCTGAATGCTCAGATCAGAAAGAAGTTTCACAGAATGCTTCTGTGTATTTTATATTTGAATATATTCCTTTTTCCACTACTACTCTCTTAGCGCTCCAAATGTCCAGTTGCATTTTCTACAGAAAGAGTGTTCAGATCTGCTCAATCAAAAGTATGGTTTAACTCGGTTAGCTGAATGCACAGATCAAAAAGAAGTTTCACAGAATGATTCTGTGTAGTTTATATTTGGAGACATTCCTTTTTCCACTATTACCCTCTTAGCGCTCCGAATCTCCACTTGCATTTTCTACAGAAAGAGTGTTTCAGAACGGCTCAATCAAAACTAAGGTTCAACTCTTTTAGTTGAACAAACAGAACAGAAAGAAGTTTCACACAATTCTTCTGTGTAGTTTTTATTTGTAGACATTCTTTTTCCCAATATAGGCCTCTTAGCGCTCAGAATGTCCAATTGCAGTTTCTACAGAAAGAGTGTTTCAGAACGGCTCAATCAAAAGTAAGGTTCAACTCTGTTAGTTGAATGCACAGAACAGAAAGAAGTTTCATACAATGCTTCTGTGTAGTTTATATTTGAACATATTCTTTTTTCCACTATTACCCACTTAGCGCTACGAATGTCCAGTTGCATTTTCTACAGACAGAGTGTTTCAAAACTGCTCAATCAAAAGTATGGTTTAACTGTGTTAGCTGAATGCTCAGATCAGAAAGAAGTTTCACAGAATGCTTCTGTGTAGTTTATATTTGAATATATTCCTTTTTCCACTACTACGCTCTTAGCGCTCCAAATGTCCAGTTGCATTTTCTACAGAAAGAGTGTTCAGATCTGCTCAATCAAAAGTATGGTTTAACTCTGTTAGGTGAATGCACAGATCAGAGAGAAGTTTCACCGAATGATTCTGTGTAGTTTATATTTGAAGACATTCCTTTTTCCACTATTACCCTCTTAGCGCTCCGAATCTCCACTTGCATTTTCTACAAAAAGAGTGTTTCTTAACTGCTCAATCCAAAACATGTTTTATCTCTGTTAACTGAATTTACAGATCAGAAATAAGTTTCACAGAATGCATCTGTGTAGTTTTTATTTGAAGATATTCTTTTTCCCAATGTAGGCCTCTTAGCGCTTAGCATGTGCAATTGCAGTTTCTACAGAAAGAGTGTTTCAGAACGGCTCAATCAAAAGTAAGGTTCAACTCTGTTAGTTGAATGCACAGAACAGAAAGAATTTTCACAGAATGCTACTGTGTAGTTTATATTTGAATATATTCCTTTTTCCACTATTACCCTCTTAGCGCTCCGAATGTCCACTTGCATTTTCTACAGAAAGAGTGTTCAGAACTGCGCAATCAAAAGTATGGTTTAACTCTGTTAGCTTAATGAACATATCAGAAATAAGTTTCACACAATGCTTCTGTGTAGTTTTTATTTGAAGGTATTAATTTTCCCAATAGAGGCCTCATAGCGCTCAGAATGTCCAATTGCAGTTTCTACAGAAAGAGTGTTTCAGAAAGGCTCAATCAAAAGTAAGGTTCAACTCTGTTAGTTGAATGCACAGAACAGAAAGTAGTTTCATACAATGCTTCTGTGTAGTTTATATTTGAACATATTCTTTTTTCCACTATTACCCACTTAGCGCTACGAATGTCCAGTTGCATTTTCTACAGACAGAGTGTTTCAAAACTGCTCAATCAAAAGTATGGTTTAACTCTGTTAGCTGAATGCTCAGATCAGAAAGAAGTTTCACAGAATGCTTCTGTGTATTTTATATTTGAATATATTCCTTTTTCCACTACTACTCTCTTAGCGCTCCAAATGTCCAGTTGCATTTTCTACAGAAAGAGTGTTCAGATCTGCTCAATCAAAAGTATGGTTTAACTCGGTTAGCTGAATGCACAGATCAAAAAGAAGTTTCACAGAATGATTCTGTGTAGTTTATATTTGGAGACATTCCTTTTTCCACTATTACCCTCTTAGCACTCCGAATCTCCACTTGCATTTTCTACAGAAAGAGTGTTTCAGAACGGCTCAATCAAAACTAAGGTTCAACTCTTTTAGTTGAACAAACAGAACAGAAAGAAGTTTCACACAATTCTTCTGTGTAGTTTTTATTTGTAGACATTCTTTTTCCCAATATAGGCCTCTTAGCGCTCAGAATGTCCAATTGCAGTTTCTACAGAAAGAGTGTTTCAGAACGGCTCAATCAAAAGTAAGGTTCAACTCTGTTAGTTGAATGCACAGAACAGAAAGAAGTTTCATACAATGCTTCTGTGTAGTTTATATTTGAACATATTCTTTTTTCCACTATTACCCACTTAGCGCTACGAATGTCCAGTTGCATTTTCTACAGACAGAGTGTTTCAAAACTGCTCAATCAAAAGTATGGTTTAACTGTGTTAGCTGAATGCTCAGATCAGAAAGAAGTTTCACAGAATGCTTCTGTGTAGTTTATATTTGAATATATTCCTTTTTCCACTACTACGCTCTTAGCGCTCCAAATGTCCAGTTGCATTTTCTACAGAAAGAGTGTTCAGATCTGCTCAATCAAAAGTATGGTTTAACTCTGTTAGGTGAATGCACAGATCAGAGAGAAGTTTCACCGAATGATTCTGTGTAGTTTATATTTGAAGACATTCCTTTTTCCACTATTACCCTCTTAGCGCTCCGAATCTCCACTTGCATTTTCTACAAAAAGAGTGTTTCATAACTGCTCAATCCAAAACATGTTTTATCTCTGTTAACTGAATTTACAGATCAGAAATAAGTTTCACAGAATGCATCTGTGTAGTTTTTATTTGAAGATATTCTTTTTCCCAATGTAGGCCTCTTAGCGCTTAGCATGTGCAATTGCAGTTTCTACAGAAAGAGTGTTTCAGAACGGCTCAATCAAAAGTAAGGTTCAACTCTGTTTGTTGAATGCACAGAACAGAAAGAATTTTCACAGAATGCTACTGTGTAGTTTATATTTGAATATATTCCTTTTTCCACTATTACCCTCTTAGCGCTCCGAATGTCCACTTGCATTTTCTACAGAAAGAGTGTTCAGAACTGCGCAATCAAAAGTATGGTTTAACTCTGTTAGCTTAATGAACATATCAGAAATAAGTTTCACACAATGCTTCTCTGTAGTTTTTATTTGAAGATATTAATTTTCCCAATAGAGGCCTCATAGCGCTCAGAATGTCCAATTGCAGTTTCTACAGAAAGAGTGTTTCAGAAAGGCTCAATCAAAAGTAAGGTTCAACTCTGTTAGTTGAATGCACAGAACAGAAAGTAGTTTCATACAATGCTTCTGTGTAGTTTATATTTGAACATATTCTTTTTTCCACTATTACCCACTTAGCGCTACGAATGTCCAGTTGCATTTTCTACAGACAGAGTGTTTCAAAACTGCTCAATCAAAAGTATGGTTTAACTCTGTTAGCTGAATGCTCAGATCAGAAAGAAGTTTCACAGAATGCTTCTGTGTATTTTATATTTGAATATATTCCTTTTTCCACTACTACTCTCTTAGCGCTCCAAATGTCCAGTTGCATTTTCTACAGAAAGAGTGTTCAGATCTGCTCAATCAAAAGTATGGTTTAACTCGGTTAGCTGAATGCACAGATCAAAAAGAAGTTTCACAGAATGATTCTGTGTAGTTTATATTTGGAGACATTCCTTTTTCCACTATTACCCTCTTAGCGCTCCGAATCTCCACTTGCATTTTCTACAGAAAGAGTGTTTCAGAACGGCTCAATCAAAACTAAGGTTCAACTCTTTTAGTTGAACAAACAGAACAGAAAGAAGTTTCACACAATTCTTCTGTGTAGTTTTTATTTGTAGACATTCTTTTTCCCAATATAGGCCTCTTAGCGCTCAGAATGTCCAATTGCAGTTTCTACAGAAAGAGTGTTTCAGAACGGCTCAATCAAAAGTAAGGTTCAACTCTGTTAGTTGAATGCACAGAACAGAAAGAAGTTTCATACAATGCTTCTGTGTAGTTTATATTTGAACATATTCTTTTTTCCACTATTACCCACTTAGCGCTACGAATGTCCAGTTGCATTTTCTACAGACAGAGTGTTTCAAAACTGCTCAATCAAAAGTATGGTTTAACTGTGTTAGCTGAATGCTCAGATCAGAAAGAAGTTTCACAGAATGCTTCTGTGTAGTTTATATTTGAATATATTCCTTTTTCCACTACTACGCTCTTAGCGCTCCAAATGTCCAGTTGCATTTTCTACAGAAAGAGTGTTCAGATCTGCTCAATCAAAAGTATGGTTTAACTCTGTTAGGTGAATGCACAGATCAGAGAGAAGTTTCACCGAATGATTCTGTGTAGTTTATATTTGAAGACATTCCTTTTTCCACTATTACCCTCTTAGCGCTCCGAATCTCCACTTGCATTTTCTACAAAAAGAGTGTTTCATAACTGCTCAATCCAAAACATGTTTTATCTCTGTTAACTGAATTTACAGATCAGAAATAAGTTTCACAGAATGCATCTGTGTAGTTTTTATTTGAAGATATTCTTTTTCCCAATGTAGGCCTCTTAGCGCTTAGCATGTGCAATTGCAGTTTCTACAGAAAGAGTGTTTCAGAACGGCTCAATCAAAAGTAAGGTTCAACTCTGTTAGTTGAATGCACAGAACAGAAAGAATTTTCACAGAATGCTACTGTGTAGTTTATATTTGAATATATTCCTTTTTCCACTATTACCCTCTTAGCGCTCCGAATGTCCACTTGCATTTTCTACAGAAAGAGGGTTCAGCACTGCGCAATCAAAAGTATGGTTTAACTCTGTTAGCTTAATGAACATATCAGAAATAAGTTTCACACAACGCTTCTGTGTAGTTTTTATTTGAAGATATTATTTTTCCCTATAGAGGCCTCTTAGCGCTCAGAATGTCCAATTGCAGTTTCTACAGAAAGAGTGTTTCAGAAACGCTCAATCAAAAGTAAGGTTCAACTCTGTTAGTTGAATGCACAGAACAGAAAGAAGTTTCATACAATGCTTCTGTGTAGTTTATATTTGAACATATTCTTTGTTCCACTATTACCCACTTAGCCCTACTAATGTCCAGTTGCATTTTCTACAGACAGAGTGTTTCAAAACTGCTCAATCAAAAGTATGGTTTAAGTCTGTTAGCTCAATGCTCAGATCAGAAAGAAGTTTCACAGAATGCTTCTGTGTAGTTTATATTTGAATATATTCCTTTTTCCACTAGTACTCTCTTAGCGCTCCAAATGTCCAGTTGCATTTTCTACAGAAAGAGTGTTCAGATCTGCTCAATCAAAAGTATGGTTTAACTCGGTTAGCTGAATGCACAGATCAAAAATAAGTTTCACAGAATGATTCTGTGTAGTTTATATTTGGAGACATTCCTTTTTCCACTATTACCCTCTTAGCGCTCCGAATCTCCACTTGCATTTTCTACAGAAAGAGTGTTTCAGAACGGCTCAATCAAAACTAAGGTTCAACTCTTTTAGTTGAACAAACAGAACAGAAAGAAGTTTCACACAATTCTTCTGTGTAGTTTTTATTTGTAGACATTCTTTTTCCCAATATAGGCCTCTTTGCGCTCAGAATGTCCAATTGCAGTTTCTACAGAAAGAGTGTTTCAGAACGGCTCAATCAAAAGTAAGGTTCAACTCTGTTAGTTGAATGCACAGAATAGAAAGAAGTTTCATACAATGCTTCTGTGTAGTTTATATTTGAACATATTCTTTTTTCCACTATTAACCACTTAGCGCTACGAATGTCCAGTTGCATTTCCTACAGACAGAGTGTTTCAAAACTGCTCAATCAAAAGTATGGTTTAACTCTGTTAGCTGAATGCTCAGATCAGAAAGAAGTTTCACAGAATGCTTCTGTGTAGTTTATATTTGAATATATTCCTTTTTCCACTACTACTCTCTTAGCGCTCCAAATGTCCAGTTGCATTTTCTACAGAAAGAGTGTTCAGATCTCCTCAATCAAAAGTATGGTTTAACTCTGTTAGCTGAATGCACAGATCAGAAAGAAGTTTCACAGAATGATTCTGTGTAGTTTATATTTGGAGACATTCCTTTTTCCACTATTACCCTCTTAGCGCTCCGAATCTCCACTTGCATTTTCTACAGAAAGAGTGTTTCAGAACGGCTCAATCAAAACTAAGGTTCAACTCTTTTAGTTGAACAAACAGAACATAAAGAAGTTTCACACAATTCTTCTGTGTAGTTTTTATTTGTAGACATTCTTTTTCCCAATATAGGCCTCTTAGCGCTCAGAATGTCCAATTGCAGTTTCTACAGAAAGAGTGTTTCAGAACGGCTCAATCAAAAGTAAGGTTGAACTCTGTTAGTTGAATGCACAGAACAGAAAGAAGTTTCATACAATGCTTCTGTGTAGTTTATATTTGAAGATATTCTTTTTTCCACTATTACCCACCTAGCGCTACGAATGTCCAGTTGCATTTTCTACAGACAGAGTGTTTCAAAACTGCTCAATCAAAAGTATGGTTTAACTGTGTTAGCTGAATGCTCAGATCAGAAAGAAGTCTCACAGAATGCTTCTGTGTAGTTTATATTTGAATATATTCCTTTTTCCACTACTACGCTCTTAGCGCTCCAAATGTCCAGTTGCATTTTCTACAGAAAGAGTGTTCAGATCTGCTCAATCAAAAGTATGGTTTAACTCTGTTAGGTGAATGCACAGATCAGAGAGAAGTTTCACCGAATGATTCTGTGTAGTTTATATTTGAAGACATTCCTTTTTCCACTATTACCCTCTTAGCGCTCCGAATCTCCACTTGCATTTTCTACAAAAAGAGTGTTTCATAACTGCTCAATCCAAAACATGTTTTATCTCTGTTAACTGAATTTACAGATCAGAAATAAGTTTCACAGAATGCATCTGTGTAGTTTTTATTTGAAGATATTCTTTTTCCCAATGTAGGCCTCTTAGCGCTTAGCATGTGCAATTGCAGTTTCTACAGAAAGAGTGTTTCAGACCGGCTTAATCAAAAGTAAGGTTCAACTCTGTTAGTTGAATGCACAGAACAGAAAGAATTTTCACAGAATGCTACTGTGTAGTTTATATTTGAATATATTCCTTTTTCCACTATTACCCTCTTAGCGCTCCGAATGTCCACTTGCATTTTCTACAGAAAGAGTGTTCAGAACTGCGCAATCAAAAGTATGGTTTAACTCTGTTAGCTTAATGAACATATCAGAAATAAGTTTCACACAATGCTTCTGTGTAGTTTTTATTTGAAGATATTATTTTTCCCAATAGAGGCCTCATAGCGCTCAGAATGTCCAATTGCAGTTTCTACAGAAAGAGTGTTTCAGAAAGGCTCAATCAAAAGTAAGGTTCAACTCTGTTAGTTGAATGCACAGAACAGAAAGTAGTTTCATACAATGCTTCTGTGTAGTTTATATTTGAACATATTCTTTTTTCCACTATTACCCACTTAGCGCTACGAATGTCCAGTTGCATTTTCTACAGACAGAGTGTTTCAAAACTGCTCAATCAAAAGTATGGTTTAACTCTGTTAGCTGAATGCTCAGATCAGAAAGAAGTTTCACAGAATGCTTCTGTGTATTTTATATTTGAATATATTCCTTTTTCCACTACTACTCTCTTAGCGCTCCAAATGTCCAGTTGCATTTTCTACAGAAAGAGTGTTCAGATCTGCTCAATCAAAAGTATGGTTTAACTCGGTTAGCTGAATGCACAGATCAAAAAGAAGTTTCACAGAATGATTCTGTGTAGTTTATATTTGGAGACATTCCTTTTTCCACTATTACCCTCTTAGCGCTCGGAATCTCCACTTGCCTTTTCTACAAAAAGAGTGTTCATAACTGCTCAATCAAAAATATGTTTTATCTCTGTTAACTGAATTTACAGATCAGAGATAAGTTTCACAGAATGCATCTGTGTAGTTTTTATTTGAAGATATTCTTTTTCCCAATGTAGGCCTCTTGGCGCTTAGCATGTCCAATTGCAGTTTCTACAGAAAGAGTGTTTCAGAACGGCTCAATCAAAAGTAAGGTTCAACTCTGTTAGTTGAATGCACAGAACAGAAAGAATTTTCACAGAATGCTACTGTGTAGTTTATATTTGAATATATTCCTTTTTCCACTATTACCCTCTTAGAGCTCCGAATGTCCACTTGCATTTTCTACAGAAAGAGGGTTCAGCACTGCGCAATCAAAAGTATGGTTTAACTCTGTTAGCTTAATGAACATATCAGAAATAAGTTTCACACAACGCTTCTGTGTAGTTTTTATTTGAAGATATTATTTTTCCCTATAGAGGCCTCTTAGCGCTCAGAATGTCCAATTGCAGTTTCTACAGAAAGAGTGATTCAGAAAGGCTCAATCAAAAGTAAGGTTCAACTCTGTTAGTTGAATGCACAGAACAGAAAGAAGTTTCATACAATGCTTCTGTGTAGTTTATATTTGAACATATTCTTTTTTCCACTATTACCCACTTAGCCCTAGGAATGTCCAGTTGCATTTTCTACAGACAGAGTGTTTCAAAACTGCTCAATCAAAAGTATGGTTTAACTCTGTTAGCTCAATGCTCAGATCAGAAAGAAGTTTCACAGAATGCTTCTGTGTAGTTTATATTTGAATATATTCCTTTTTCCACTAGTACTCTCTTAGCGCTCCAAATGTCCAGTTGCATTTTCTACAGAAAGAGTGTTCAGATCTGCTCAATCAAAAGTATGGTTTAACTCTGTTAGCTGAATGCACAGATCAGAAAGAAGTTTCACAGAATGATTCTGTGTAGTTTATATTTGGAGACATTCCTTTTTCCACTATTACCCTCTTAGCGCTCCGAATCTCCACTTGCATTTTCTACAGAAAGAGTGTTTCAGAACGGCTCAATCAAAACTAACGTTCAACTGTTTTAGTTGAACAAACAGAACAGAAAGAAGTTTCACACAATTCTGCTGTGTAGTTTTTATTTGTAGACATTCTTTTTCCCAATATAGGCCTCTTAGCGCTCAGAATGTCCAATTGCAGTTTCTACAGAAAGAGTGTTTCAGAACGGCTCAATCAAAAGTAAGGTTCAACTCTGTTAGTTGAATGCACAGAACAGAAAGAAGTTTCACAGAATGCTTCTGTGTAGTTTATATTTGAATATATTCCTTTTTCCACTACCACGCTCTTAGCGCTCCAAATGTCCAGTTGCATTTTCTACAGAAAGAGTGTTCAGATCTGCTCAATCAAAAGTATGGTTTAACTCTGTTAGCTGAATGCACAGATCAGAAAGAAGTTTCACCGAATGATTCTGTGTAGTTTATATTTGAAGACATTCCTTTTTCCACTATTACCCTCTTAGCGCTCCGAATCTCCACTTGCATTTTCTACAAAAAGAGTGTTTCATAACTGCTGAATCAAAAATATGTTTTATCTCTGTTAACTGAATTTACAGATCAGAAATAAGTTTCACAGAATGCATCTGTGTAGTTTTTATTTGAAGATATTCTTTTTCCCAATGTAGGCCTCTTAGCGCTTAGCATGTCCAATTGCAGTTTCTACAGAAAGAGTGTTTCAGAACGGCTCAATCAAAAGTAAGGTTCAACTCTGTTAGTTGAATGCACAGAACAGAAAGAATTTTCGCAGAATGCTACTGTGTAGTTTATATTTGAATATATTCCTTTTTCCACTATTACCCTCTTAGCGCTCCGAATGTCCACTTGCATTTTCTACAGAAAAAGTGTTCAGAACTGCGCAATCAAAAGTATGGTTTAACTCTGTTAGCTTAATGAACATATCAGAAACAAGTTTCACACAATGCTTCTGTGTAGTTTTTATTTGAAGATATTATTTTTCCCAATAGAGGCCTCTTAGCGCTCAGAATGTCCAATTGCAGTTTCTACGGAAAGAGTGTTTCAAAACTGCTCAATCAAAGTATGGTTAAACTCTGTTAGCTGAATGCACAGATCAGAAAGAAGTTTCACAGAATGATTCTGTGTAGTTTATATTTGTAGACATTCCTTTTTCCACTATTACCCTCTTAGCGCTCCGAATCTCCACTTGCATTTTCTACAGAAAGAGTGTTTCAGAACGGCTCAATCAAAACTAAAGTTCAACTCTTTTAGTTGAACAAACAGAACAGAAAGAAGTTTCACACAATTCTTCTGTGTAGTTTTTATTTGTAGACATTCTTTTTCCCAATATAGGCCTCTTAGCGCTCAGAATGTCCAATTGCAGTTTCTACAGAAAGAGAGTTTCAGAACGGCTCAATCAAAAGTAAGGTTCAACCCTGTTAGTTGAATGCACAGAACAGAAAGAAGTTTCATACAATGCTTCTGTGTAGTTTATATTTGAACATATTCTTTTTTCCACTATTACCCACTTAGCGCTACGAATGTCCAGTTGCATTTTCTACAGACAGAGTGTTTCAAAACTGCTCAATCAAAAGTATGGTTTAACTCTGTTAGCTGAATGCTCAGATCAGAAAGAAGTTTCACAGAATGCTTCTGTGTAGTTTATATTTGAATATATTCCTTTTTCCACTACTACGCTCTTAGCGCTCCAAATGTCCAGTTGCATTTTCTACAGAAAGGGTGTTCAGATCTGCTCAATCAAAAGTATGGTTTAACTCTGTTAGCTGAATGCACAGATCAGAAAGAAGTTTCACCGAATGATTCTGTGTAGTTTATATTTGAAGACATTCCTTTTTCCACTATTACCCTCTTAGCGCTCCGAATCTCCACTTGCATTTTCTACAAAAAGAGTGTTTCATAACTGCTCAATCAAAAATATGTTTTATCTCTGTTAACTGAATTTACAGATCAGAAATAAGTTTCACAGAATGCATCTGTGTACTTTTTATTTGAAGATATTATTTTTCCCAATAGAGGCCTCTTAGCGCTCAGAATGTCCAATTGCAGTTTCTACAGAAAGAGTGTTTCAGAACGGCTCAATCAAAAGTAAGGTTCAACTCTGTTAGTTGAATGCACAGAACAGAAAGAAGTTTCATACAATGCTTCTGTGTAGTTTATATTTGAACATATTCTTTTTTCCTCTATTACCCAATTAGCGCTACGAATGTCCAGTTGCATTTTCTACAGACAGAGTGTTTCAAAACTGCTCAATCAAACGTATGGTTTAACTCTGTTAGCTGAATGCTCAGATCAGAAAGAAGTTTCACAGAATGCTTCTGTGTAGTTTATATTTGAATATATTCCTTTTTCCACTACCACGCTCTTAGCGCTCCAAATGTCCAGTTGCATTTTCTACAGAAAGAGTGTTCAGATTTGCTCAATCAAAAGTATGTTTTAACTCTGTTAGCTGAATGCACAGATCAGAAAGAAGTTTCACCGAATGATTCTGTGTAGTTTATATTTGAAGACATTCCTTTTTCCACTATTACCCCCTTAGCGCTCCGAATCTCCACTTGCATTTTCTACAAAAAGAGTGTTTCATAACTGCTCAATCAAAAATATGTTTTATCTCTGTTAACTGAATTTACAGATCAGAAATAAGTTTCACAGAATGCATCTGTGTAGTTTTTATTTGAAGATATTCTTTTTCCCAATGTAGGCCTCTTAGCGCTTAGCATGTCCAATTGCAGTTTCTACAGAAAGAGTGTTTCAGAACGGCTCAATCAAAAGTAAGGTTCAACTCTGTTAGTTGAATGCACAGAACAGAAAGAATTTTCACAGAATGCTACTGTGTAGTTTATATTTGAATATATTCCTTTTTCCACTATTACCCTCTTAGCGCTCCGAATGTCCACTTGCATTTTCTACAGAAAGAGTGTTCAGAACTGCGCAATCAAAAGTATGGTTTAACTCTGTTAGCTTAATGAACATATCAGAAATAAGTTTCACACAATGCTTCTGTGTAGTTTTTATTTGAAGATATTATTTTTCCCAATAGATGCCTGTTAGCGCTCAGAATGTCCAATTGCAGTTTCTACGGAAAGAGTGTTTCAGAAAGGCTCAATCAAAAGTGAGGTTCAACTCTGTTAGTTGAATGCACAGAACAGAAAGAAGTTTCATACAATGCTTCTGTGTAGTTTATATTTGAACATATTCTTTTTTCCACTATTACCCACTTGGCGCTACGAATGTCCAGTTGCATTTTCTACAGACAGAGTGTTTCAAAACTGCTCAATCAAAAGTATGGTTTAACTCTGTTAGCTGAATGCTCAGATCAGAAAGTAGTTTCACAGAATGCTTCTGTGTAGTTTATATTTGAAGACATTCCTTTTTCCACTATTACCCTCTTAGCGCTCCGAATCTCCACTTGCATTTTCTAGAAAAAGAGTGTTTCATAACTGCTCAATCAAAAATATGTTTTATCTCTGTTAACTGAATTTACAGATCAGAAATAAGTTTCACAGAATGAATCTGTGTAGTTTTTATTTGAAGATATTCTTTTTCCCAATGTAGGCCTCTTAGCGCTTAGCATGTCCAATTGCAGTTTCTACAGATAGAGTGTTTCAGAACGGCTCAATCAAAAGTAAGGTTCAACTCTGTTAGTTGAATGCACAGAACAGAAAGAAGTTTCATACAATGCTTCTGTGTAGTTTATATTTGAACATATTCTTTTTTCCACTATTACCCACTTAGTGCTACGAATGTCCAGTTGCATTTTCTACAGACAGAGTGTTTCAAAACTGCTCAATCAAAGTATGGTTAAACTCTGTTAGCTGAATGCACAGATCAGAAAGAAGTTTCACAGAATGATTCTGTGTAGTTTATATTTGTAGACATTCCTTTTTCCACTATTACCCTCTTAGCGCTCCGAATCTCCACTTGCATTTTCTACAGAAAGAGTGTTTCAGAACGGCTCAATCAAAACTAAAGTTCAACTCTTTTAGTTGAACAAACAGAACAGAAAGAAGTTTCACAAAATTCTTCTGTGTAGTTTTTATTTGTAGACATTCTTTTTCCCAATATAGGCCTCTTAGCGCTCAGAATGTCCAATTGCAGTTTCTACAGAAAGAGAGTTTCAGAACGGCTCAATCAAAAGTAAGGTTCAACCCTGTTAGTTGAATGCACAGAACAGAAAGAAGTTTCATACAATGCTTCTGTGTAGTTTATATTTGAACATATTCTTTTTTCCACTATTACCCACTTAGCGCTACGAATGTCCAATTGCATTTTCTACAGACAGAGTGTTTCAAAACTGCTCAATCAAAAGTATGGTTTAACTCTGTTAGCTGAATGCTCAGATCAGAAAGAAGTTTCACAGAATGCTTCTGTGTAGTTTATATTTGAATATATTCCTTTTTCCACTACTACGCTCTTAGCGCTCCAAATGTCCAGTTGCATTTTCTACAGAAAGGGTGTTCAGATCTGCTCAATCAAAAGTATGGTTTAACTCTGTTAGCTGAATGCACAGATCAGAAAGAAGTTTCACCGAATGATTCTGTGTAGTTTATATTTGAAGACATTCCTTTTTCCACTATTACCCTCTTTGCGCTCCGAATCTCCACTTGCATTTTCTACAAAAAGAGTGTTTCATAACTGCTCAATCAAAAATATGTTTTATCTCTGTTAACTGAATTTACAGATCAGAAATAAGTTTCACAGAATGCATCTGTGTAGTTTTTATTTGAAGATATTATTTTTCCCAATAGAGGCCTCTTAGCGCTCAGAATGTCCAATTGCAGTTTCAACAGAAAGAGTGTTTCAGAAAGGCTCAATCAAAAGTAAGGTTCAACTCTGTTAGTTGAATGCACAGAACAGAAAGAAGTTTCATACAATGCTTCTGTGTAGTTTATATTTGAACATATTCTTTTTTCCACTATTACCCACTTAGCGCTACGAATGTCCAGTTGCATTTTCTACAGACAGAGTGTTTCAAAACTGCTCAATCAAAAGTATGGTTAAACTCTGTTAGCTGAATGCACAGATCAGAAAGAAGTTTCACAGAATGATTCTGTGTAGTTTATATTTGTAGACATTCCTTTTTCCACTATTACCCTCTTAGCGCTCCGAATCTCCACTTGCATTTTCTACAGAAAGAGTGTTTCAGAACGGCTCAATCAAAACTAAGGTTCAACTCTTTTATTTGAACAAACAGAACAGAAAGAAGTTTCACACAATTCTTCTGTGTAGTTTTTATTTGTAGACATTCTTTTTCCCAATATAGGCCTCTTAGCGCTCAGAATGTCCAATTGCAGTTTCTACAGAAAGAGTGTTTCAGAACGGCTCAATCAAAAGTAAGGTTCAACTCTGTTAGTTGAATGCACAGAACAGAAAGAAGTTTCATACAATGCTTCTGTGTAGTTTATATTTGAACATATTCTTTTTTCCTCTATTACCCAATTAGCGCTACGAATGTCCAGTTGCATTTTCTACAGACAGAGTGTTTCAAAACTGCTCAATCAAAAGTATGGTTTAACTCTGTTAGCTGAATGCTCAGATCAGAAAGAAGTTTCACAGAATGCTTCTGTGTAGTTTATATTTGAATATATTCCTTTTTCCACTACCACGCTCTTAGCGCTCCAAATGTCCAGTTGCATTTTCTACAGAAAGAGTGTTCAGATTTGCTCAATCAAAAGTATGGTTTAACTCTGTTAGCTGAATGCACAGATCAGAAAGAAGTTTCACCGAATGATTCTGTGTAGTTTATATTTGAAGACATTCCTTTTTCCACTATTACCCTCTTTGCGCTCCGAATCTCCACTTGCATTTTCTACAAAAAGAGTGTTTCATAACTGCTGAATCAAAAATATGTTTTATCTCTGTTAACTGAATTTACAGATCAGAAATAACTTTCACAGAATGCATCTGTGTAGTTTTTATTTGAAGATATTCTTTTTCCCAATGTAGGCCTCTTAGCGCTTAGCATGTCCAATTGCAGTTTCTACAGAAAGAGTGTTTCAGAACGGCTCAATCAAAAGTAAGGTTCAACTCTGTTAGTTGAATGCACAGAACAGAAAGAATTTTCACAGAATGCTACTGTGTAGTTTATATTTGAATATATTCCTTTTTCCACTATTACCCTCTTAGCGCTCCGAATGTCCACTTGCATTTTCTACAGAAAGAGTGTTCAGAACTGCGCAATCAAAAGTATGGTTTAACTCTGTTAGCTTAATGAACATATCAGAAATAAGTTTCACACAATGCTTCTGTGTAGTTTTTATTTGAAGATATTATTTTTCCCAATAGAGGCCTCTTAGCGCTCAGAATGTCCAATTGCAGTTTCTACAGAAAGAGTGTTTCAGAAAGGCTCAATCAAAAGTAAGGTTCAACTCTGCTAGTTGAATGCACAGAACAGAAAGAAGTTTCATACAATGCTTCTGTGTAGTTTATATTTGAACATATTCTTTTTTCCACTATTACCCACTTAGCGCTACGAATGTCCAGTTGCATTTTCTACAGACAGAGTGTTTCAAAACTGCTCAATCAAAAGTATGGTTTAACTCTGTTAGCTGAATGCTCAGATCAGAAAGAAGTTTCACAGAATGATTCTGTGTAGTTTATATTTGTAGACATTCCTTTTTCCACTATTACCCTCTTAGCGCTCCGAATCTCCACTTGCATTTTCTACAGAAAGAGTGTTTCAGAACGGCTCAATCAAAACTAAGTTTCAACTCTTTTAGTTGAACAAACAGAACAGAAAGAAGTTTCACACAATTCTTCTGTGTAGTTTTTATTTGTAGACATTCTTTTTCCCAGTATAGGCCTCTTTGCGCTCAGAATGTCCAATTGCAGTTTCTACAGAAAGAGTGTTTCAGAACGGCTCAATCAAAAGTAAGGTTCAACTCTGTTAGTTGAATGCACAGAACAGAAAGAAGTTTCATACAATGCTTCTGTGTAGTTTATATTTGAACATATTCTTTTTTCCACTATTACCCACTTGGCGCTACGAATGTCCAGTTGCATTTTCTACAGACAGAGTGTTTCAAAACTGCTCAATCAAAAGTATGGTTTAACTCTGTTAGCTGAATGCTCAGATCAGAAAGTAGTTTCACAGAATGCTTCTGTGTAGTTTATATTTGAAGACATTCCTTTTTCCACTATTACCCTCTTAGCGCTCCGAATCTCCACTTGCATTTTCTACAAAAAGAGTGTTTCATAACTGCTCAATCAAAAATATGTTTTATCTCTGTTAACTGAATTTACAGATCAGAAATAAGTTTCACAGAATGCATCTGTGTAGTTTTTATTTGAAGATATTCTTTTTCCCAATGTAGGCCTCTTAGCGCTTAGCATGTCCAATTGCAGTTTCTACAGATAGAGTGTTTCAGAACGGCTCAATCAAAAGTAAGGTTCAACTCTGTTAGTTGAATGCACAGAACAGAAAGAAGTTTCATACAATGCTTCTGTGTAGTTTATATTTGAACATATTCTTTTTTCCACTATTACCCACTTAGCGCTACGAATGTCCAGTTGCATTTTCTACAGACAGAGTGTTTCAAAACTGCTCAATCAAAGTATGGTTAAACTCTGTTAGCTGAATGCACAGATCAGAAAGAAGTTTCACAGAATGATTCTGTGTAGTTTATATTTGTAGACATTCCTTTTTCCACTATTACCCTCTTAGCGCTCCGAATCTCCACTTGCATTTTCTACAGAAAGAGTGTTTCAGAACGGCTCAATCAAAACTAAAGTTCAACTCTTTTAGTTGAACAAACAGAACAGAAAGAAGTTTCACACAATTCTTCTGTGTAGTTTTTATTTGTAGACATTCTTTTTCCCAATATAGGCCTCTTAGCGCTCAGAATGTCCAATTGCAGTTTCTACAGAAAGAGAGTTTCAGAACGGCTCAATCAAAAGTAAGGTTCAACCCTGTTAGTTGAATGCACAGAACAGAAAGAAGTTTCATACAATGCTTCTGTGTAGTTTATATTTGAACATATTCTTTTTTCCACTATTACCCACTTAGCGCTACGAATGTCCAGTTGCATTTTCTACAGACAGAGTGTTTCAAAACTGCTCAATCAAAAGTATGGTTTAACTCTGTTAGCTGAATGCTCAGATCAGAAAGAAGTTTCACAGAATGCTTCTGTGTAGTTTATATTTGAATATATTCCTTTTTCCACTACTACGCTCTTAGCGCTCCAAATGTCCAGTTGCATTTTCTACAGAAAGGGTGTTCAGATCTGCTCAATCAAAAGTATGGTTTAACTCTGTTAGCTGAATGCACAGATCAGAAAGAAGTTTCACCGAATGATTCTGTGTAGTTTATATTTGAAGACATTCCTTTTTCCACTATTACCCTCTTAGCGCTCCGAATCTCCACTTGCATTTTCTACAAAAAGAGTGTTTCATAACTGCTCAATCAAAAATATGTTTTATCTCTGTTAACTGAATTTACAGATCAGAAATTAGTTTCACAGAATGCATCTGTGTAGTTTTTATTTGAAGATATTATTTTTCCCAATAGAGGCCTCTTAGCGCTCAGAATGTCCAATTGCAGTTTCAACAGAAAGAGTGTTTCAGAAAGGCTCAATCAAAAGTAAGGTTCAACTCTGTTAGTTGAATGCACAGAACAGAAAGAAGTTTCATACAATGCTTCTGTGTAGTTTATATTTGAACATATTCTTTTTTCCACTATTACCCACTTAGCGCTACGAATGTCCAGTTGCATTTTCTACAGACAGAGTGTTTCAAAAATGCTCAATCAAAAGTATGGTTAAACTCTGTTAGCTGAATGCACAGATCAGAAAGAAGTTTCACAGAATGATTCTGTGTAGTTTATATTTGTAGACATTCCTTTTTCCACTATTACCCTCTTAGCGCTCCGAATCTCCACTTGCATTTTCTACAGAAAGAGTGTTTCAGAACGGCTCAATCAAAACTAAGGTTCAACTCTTTTAGTTGAACAAACAGAACAGAAAGAAGTTTCACACAATTCTTCTGTGTAGTTTTTATTTGTAGACATTCTTTTTCCCAATATAGGCCTCTTAGCGCTCAGAATGTCCAATTGCAGTTTCTACAGAAAGAGTGTTTCAGAACGGCTCAATCAAAAGTAAGGTTCAACTCTGTTAGTTGAATGCACAGAACAGAAAGAAGTTTCATACAATGCTTCTGTGTAGTTTATATTTGAACATATTCTTTTTTCCTCTTTTACCCAATTAGCGCTACGAATGTCCAGTTGCATTTTCTACAGACAGAGTGTTTCAAAACTGCTCAATCAAAAGTATGGTTTAACTCTGTTAGCTGAATGCTCAGATCAGAAAGAAGTTTCACAGAATGCTTCTGTGTAGTTTATATTTGAATATATTCCTTTTTCCACTACCACGCTCTTAGCGCTCCAAATGTCCAGTTGCATTTTCTACAGAAAGAGTGTTCAGATTTGCTCAATCAAAAGTATGGTTTAACTCTGTTAGCTGAATGCACAGATCAGAAAGAAGTTTCACCGAATGATTCTGTGTAGTTTATATTTGAAGACATTCCTTTTTCCACTATTACCTTCTTAGCGCTCCGAATCTCCACTTGCATTTTCTACAAAAAGAGTGTTTCATAACTGCTGAATCAAAAATATGTTTTATCTCTGTTAACTGAATTTACAGATCAGAAATAAGTTTCACAGAATGCATCTGTGTAGTTTTTATTTGAAGATATTCTTTTTCCCAATGTAGGCCTCTTAGCGCTTAGCATGTCCAATTGCAGTTTCTACAGAAAGAGTGTTTCAGAACGGCTCAATCAAAAGTAAGGTTCAACTCTGTTAGTTGAATGCACAGAACAGAAAGAATTTTCACAGAATGCTACTGTGTAGTTTATATTTGAATATATTCCTTTTTCCACTATTACCCTCTTAGCGCTCCGAATGTCCACTTGCATTTTCTACAGAAAGAGTGTTCAGAACTGCGCAATCAAAAGTATGGTTTAACTCTGTTAGCTTAATGAACATATCAGAAATAAGTTTCACACAATGCTTCTGTGTAGTTTTTATTTGAAGATATTATTTTTCCCAATAGATGCCTGTTAGCGCTCAGAATGTCCAATTGCAGTTTCTACGGAAAGAGTGTTTCAGGAAGGCTCAATCAAAAGTGAGGTTCAACTCTGTTAGTTGAATGCACAGAACAGAAAGAAGTTTCATACAATGCTTCTGTGTAGTTTATATTTGAACATATTCTTTTTTCCACTATTACCCACTTGGCGCTACGAATGTCCAGTTGCATTTTCTACAGACAGAGTGTTTCAAAACTGCTCAATCAAAAGTATGGTTTAACTCTGTTAGCTGAATGCTCAGATCAGAAAGTAGTTTCACAGAATGCTTCTGTGTAGTTTATATTTGAAGACATTCCTTTTTCCACTATTACCCTCTTAGCGCTCCGAATCTCCACTTGCATTTTCTACAAAAAGAGTGTTTCATAACTGCTCAATCAAAAATATGTTTTATCTCTGTGAACTGAATTTACAGATCAGAAATAAGTTTCACAGAATGCATCTGTGTAGTTTTTATTTGAAGATATTCTTTTTCCCAATGTAGGCCTCTTAGCGCTTAGCATGTCCAATTGCAGTTTCTACAGAAAGAGTGTTTCAGAACGGCTCAATCAAAAGTAAGGTTCAACTCTGTTAGTTGAATGCACAGAACAGAAAGAATTTTCACAGAATGCTACTGTGTAGTTTATATTTGAATATATTCCTTTTTCCACTATTACCCTCTTAGCGCTCCGAATGTCCACTTGCATTTTCTACAGAAAGAGTGTTCAGAACTGCGCAATCAAAAGTATGGTTTAACTCTGTTAGCTTAATGAACATATCAGAAATAAGTTTCACACAATGGTTCTGTGTAGTTTTTATTTGAAGATATTATTTTTCCCAATAGAGGCCTCTTAGCGCTCAGAATGTCCAATTGCAGTTTCTACAGAAAGAGTGTTTCAGAAAGGCTCAATCAAAAGTAAGGTTCAACTCTGCTAGTTGAATGCACAGAACAGAAAGAAGTTTCATAAAATGCTTCTGTGTAGTTTATATTTGAACATATTCTTTTTTCCACTATTACCCACTTAGCGCTACGAATGTCCAGTTGCATTTTCTACAGACAGAGTGTTTCAAAACTGCTCAATCAAAAGTATGGTTTAAATCTGTTAGCTGAATGCTCAGATCAGAAAGAAGTTTCACAGAATGATTCTGTGTAGTTTATATTTGTAGACATTCCTTTTTCCACTATTACCCTCTTAGCGCTCCGAATCTCCACTTGCATTTTCTACAGAAAGAGTGTTTCAGAACGGCTCAATCAAAACTAAGTTTCAACTCTTTTAGTTGAACAAACAGAACAGAAAGAAGTTTCACACAATTCTTCTGTGTAGTTTTTATTTGTAGACATTCTTTTTCCCAGTATAGGCCTCTTTGCGCTCAGAATGTCCAATTGCAGTTTCTACAGAAAGAGTGTTTCAGAACGGCTCAATCAAAAGTAAGGTTCAACTCTGTTAGTTGAATGCACAGAACAGAAAGAAGTTTCATACAATGCTTCTGTGTAGTTTATATTTGAACATATTCTTTTTTCCACTATTACCCACTTAGCGCTACGAATGTCCAGTTGCATTTTCTACAGACAGAGTGTTTCAAAACTGCTCAATCAAAAGTATAGTTTAACTGTGTTAGCTGAATGCTCAGATCATAAAGAAGTTTCACAGAATGCTTCTGTGTAGTTTATATTTGAATATATTCCTTTTTCCACTACTACGCTCTTAGCGCTCCAAATGTCCAGTTGCATTTTCTACAGAAAGAGTGTTCAGATCTGCTCAATCAAAAGTATGGTTTAACTCTGTTAGCTGAATGCACAGATCAGAAAGAAGTTTCACCGAATGATTCTGTGTAGTTTATATTTGAAGACATTCCTTTTTCCACTATTACCCTCTTAGCGCTCCGAATCTCCACTTTCATTTTCTACAAAAAGAGTGTTTCATAACTGCTCAATCAAAAATATGTTTTATCTCTGTTAACTGAATTTACAGATCAGAAATAAGTTTCACAGAATGCATCTGTGTAGTTTTTATTTGAAGATATTCTTTTTCCCAATGTAGGCCTCTTAGCGCTTAGCATGTCCAATTGCAGTTTCTACAGAAAGAGTGTTTCAGAACGGCTCAATCAAAAGTAAGGTTCAACTCTGTTAGTTGAATGCACAGAACAGAAAGAATTTTCACAGAATGCTACTGTGTAGTTTATATTTGAATATATTCCTTTTTCCACTATTACCCTCTTAGCGCTCCGAATGTCCACTTGCATTTTCTACAGAAAGAGGGTTCAGCACTGCGCAATCAAAAGTATGGTTTAACTCTGTTAGCTTAATGAACATATCAGAAATAAGTTTCACACAATGCTTCTGTGTAGTTTTTATTTGAAGATATTATTTTTCCCAATATAGGCCTCTTAGCGCTCAGAATGTCCAATTGCAGTTTCTACAGAAAGAGTGTTTCAGAAAGGCTCAATCAAATGTAAGGTTCAACTCTGTTAGTTGAATGCACAGAACAGAAAGAAGTTTCATACAAGGCTTCTGTGTAGTTTATATTTGAACATATTCTTTTTTCCCCTATTACCCACTTAGCACTACGAATGTCCAGTTGCATTTTCTACAGACATAGTGTTTCAAAACTGCTCAATCAAAAGTATGGTTTAACTTTGTTAGCTGAATGCTCAGATCAGAAAGAAGTTTCACAGAATGCTTCTGTGTAGTTTATATTTGAATATATTCCTTTTTCCACTACTAATCTCTTAGCGCTCCAAATGTCCAGTTGCATTTTCTACAGAAAGAGTGTTCAGATCTGCTCAATCAAAAGTATGGTTTAACTCTGTTAGCTGAATGCACAGATCAGAAAGAAGTTTCACAGAATGATTCTGTGTAGTTTATATTTGGAGACATTCCTTTTTCCACTATTACCCTCTTAGCGCTGCGAATCTCCACTTGCATTTTCTACAGAAAGAGTGTTTCAGAACGGCTCAATCAAAATTAACGTTCAACTCTTTTAGTTGAACAAACAGAACAGAAAGAAGTTTCACACAATTCTGCTGTGTAGTTTTTATTTGTAGACATTCTTTTTCCCAATATAGGCCTCTTAGCGCTCAGAATGTCCAATTGCAGTTTCTACAGAAAGAGTGTTTCAGAACGGCTCAATCAAAAGTAAGGTTCAACTCTGTTAGTTGAATGCACAGAACAGAAAGAAGTTTCATACAATGCTTCTGTGTAGTTTATATTTGAACATATTCTTTTTTCCACTATTACCCACTTAGCGCTACGAATGTCCAGTTGCATTTTCTACAGACAGAGTGTTTCAAATCTGCTCAATCAAAAGTATGGTTTAACTCTGTTAGCTGAATGCTCAGATCAGAAAGAAGTTTCACAGAATGCTTCTGTGTAGTTTATATTTGAATATATTCCTTTTTCCACTACCACGCTCTTAGCGCTCCAAATGTCCAGTTGCATTTTCTACAGAAAGAGTGTTCAGATCTGCTCAATCAAAAGTATGGTTTAACTCTGTTAGCTGAATGCACAGATCAGAAAGAAGTTTCACCGAATGATTCTGTGTAGTTTATATTTGAAGACATTCCTTTTTCCACTATTACCCTCTTAGCGCTCCGAATCTCCACTTGCATTTTCTACAAAAAGAGTGTTTCATAACTGCTGAATCAAAAATATGTTTTATCTCTGTTAACTGAATTTACAGATCAGAAATAAGTTTCACAGAATGCATCTGTGTAGTTTTTATTTGAAGATATTCTTTTTCCCAATGTAGGCCTCTTAGCGCTTAGCATGTCCAATTGCAGTTTCTACAGAAAGAGTGTTTCAGAACGGCTCAATCAAAAGTAAGGTTCAACTCTGTTAGTTGAATGCACAGAACAGAAAGAATTTTCACAGAATGCTACTGTGTAGTTTATATTTGAATATATTCCTTTTTCCACTATTACCCTCTTAGCGCTCCGAATGTCCACTTGCATTTTCTACAGAAAGAGTGTTCAGAACTGCGCAATCAAAAGTATGGTTTAACTCTGTTAGCTTAATGAACATATCAGAAATAAGTTTCACACAATGCTTCTGTGTAGTTTTTATTTGAAGATATTATTTTTCCCAATAGATGCCTGTTAGCGCTCAGAATGTCCAATTGCAGTTTCTACGGAAAGAGTGTTTCAGAAAGGCTCAATCAAAAGTGAGGTTCAACTCTGTTAGTTGAATGCACAGAACAGAAAGAAGTTTCATACAATGCTTCTGTGTAGTTTATATTTGAACATATTCTTTTTTCCACTATTACCCACTTGGCGCTACGAATGTCCAGTTGCATTTTCTACAGACAGAGTGTTTCAAAACTGCTCAATCAAAAGTATGGTTTAACTCTGTTAGCTGAATGCTCAGATCAGAAAGTAGTTTCACAGAATGCTTCTGTGTAGTTTATATTTGAAGACATTCCTTTTTCCACTATTACCCTCTTAGCGCTCCGAATCTCCACTTGCATTTTCTACAAAAAGAGTGTTTCATAACTGCTCAATCAAAAATATGTTTTATCTCTGTTAACTGAATTTACAGATCAGAAATAAGTTTCACAGAATGCATCTGTGTAGTTTTTATTTGAAGATATTCTTTTTCCCAATGTAGGCCTCTTAGCGCTTAGCATGTCCAATTGCAGTTTCTACAGAAAGAGTGTTTCAGAACGGCTCAATCAAAAGTAAGGTTCAACTCTGTTAGTTGAATGCACAGAACAGAAAGAATTTTCACAGAATGCTACTGTGTAGTTTATATTTGAATATATTCCTTTTTCCACTATTACCCTCTTAGCGCTCCGAATGTCCACTTGCATTTTCTACAGAAAGAGTGTTCAGAACTGCGCAATCAAAAGTATGGTTTAACTCTGTTAGCTTAATGAACATATCAGAAATAAGTTTCACACAATGGTTCTGTGTAGTTTTTATTTGAAGATATTATTTTTCCCAATAGAGGCCTCTTAGCGCTCAGAATGTCCAATTGCAGTTTCTACAGAAAGAGTGTTTCAGAAAGGCTCAATCAAAAGTAAGGTTCAACTCTGCTAGTTGAATGCACAGAACAGAAAGAAGTTTCATACAATGCTTCTGTGTAGTTTATATTTGAACATATTCTTTTTTCCACTATTACCCACTTAGCGCTACGAATGTCCAGTTGCATTTTCTACAGACAGAGTGTTTCAAAACTGCTCAATCAAAAGTATGGTTTAACTCTGTTAGCTGAATGCTCAGATCAGAAAGAAGTTTCACAGAATGATTCTGTGTAGTTTATATTTGTAGACATTCCTTTTTCCACTATTACCCTCTTAGCGCTCCGAATCTCCACTTGCATTTTCTACAGAAAGAGTGTTTCAGAACGGCTCAATCAAAACTAAGTTTCAACTCTTTTAGTTGAACAAACAGAACAGAAAGAAGTTTCACACAATTCTTCTGTGTAGTTTTTATTTGTAGACATTCTTTTTCCCAGTATAGGCCTCTTTGCGCTCAGAATGTCCAATTGCAGTTTCTACAGAAAGAGTGTTTCAGAACGGCTCAATCAAAAGTAAGGTTCAACTCTGTTAGTTGAATGCACAGAACAGAAAGAAGTTTCATACAATGCTTCTGTGTAGTTTATATTTGAACATATTCTTTTTTCCACTATTACCCACTTAGCGCTACGAATGTCCAGTTGCATTTTCTACAGACAGAGTGTTTCAAAACTGCTCAATCAAAAGTATAGTTTAACTGTGTTAGCTGAATGCTCAGATCAGAAAGAAGTTTCACAGAATGCTTCTGTGTAGTTTATATTTGAATATATTCCTTTTTCCACTACTACGCTCTTAGCGCTCCAAATGTCCAGTTGCATTTTCTACAGAAAGAGTGTTCAGATCTGCTCAATCAAAAGTATGGTTTAACTCTGTTAGCTGAATGCACAGATCAGAAAGAAGTTTCACCGAATGATTCTGTGTAGTTTATATTTGAAGACATTCCTTTTTCCACTATTACCCTCTTAGCGCTCCGAATCTCCACTTTCATTTTCTACAAAAAGAGTGTTTCATAACTGCTCAATCAAAAATATGTTTTATCTCTGTTAACTGAATTTACAGATCAGAAATAAGTTTCACAGAATGCATCTGTGTAGTTTTTATTTGAAGATATTCTTTTTCCCAATGTAGGCCTCTTAGCGCTTAGCATGTCCAATTGCAGTTTCTACAGAAAGAGTGTTTCAGAACGGCTCAATCAAAAGTAAGGTTCAACTCTGTTAGTTGAATGCACAGAACAGAAAGAATTTTCACAGAATGCTACTGTGTAGTTTATATTTGAATATATTCCTTTTTCCACTATTACCCTCTTAGCGCTCCGAATGTCCACTTGCATTTTCTACAGAAAGAGGGTTCAGCACTGCGCAATCAAAAGTATGGTTTAACTCTGTTAGCTTAATGAACATATCAGAAATAAGTTTCACACAATGCTTCTGTGTAGTTTTTATTTGAAGATATTATTTTTCCCAATATAGGCCTCTTAGCGCTCAGAATGTCCAATTGCAGTTTCTACAGAACGAGTGTTTCAGAAAGGCTCAATCAAATGTAAGGTTCAACTCTGTTAGTTGAATGCACAGAACAGAAAGAAGTTTCATACAATGCTTCTGTGTAGTTTATATTTGAACATATTCTTTTTTCCCCTATTACCCACTTAGCACTACGAATGTCCAGTTGCATTTTCTACAGACATAGTGTTTCAAAACTGCTCAATCAAAAGTATGGTTTAACTTTGTTAGCTGAATGCTCAGATCAGAAAGAAGTTTCACAGAATGCTTCTGTGTAGTTTATATTTGAATATATTCCTTTTTCCACTACTAATCTCTTAGCGCTCCAAATGTCCAGTTGCATTTTCTACAGAAAGAGTGTTCAGATCTGCTCAATCAAAAGTATGTTTTAACTCTGTTAGCTGAATGCACAGATCAGAAAGAAGTTTCACAGAATGATTCTGTGTAGTTTATATTTGGAGACATTCCTTTTTCCACTATTACCCTCTTAGCGCTCCGAATCTCCACTTGCATTTTCTACAGAAAGAGTGTTTCAGAACGGCTCAATCAAAATTAACGTTCAACTCTTTTAGTTGAACAAACAGAACAGAAAGAAGTTTCACACAATTCTGCTGTGTAGTTTTTATTTGTAGACATTCTTTTTCCCAATATAGGCCTCTTAGCGCTCAGAATGTCCAATTGCAGTTTCTACAGAAAGAGTGTTTCAGAACGGCTCAATCAAAAGTAAGGTTCAACTCTGTTAGTTGAATGCACAGAACAGAAAGAAGTTTCATACAATGCTTCTGTGTAGTTTATATTTGAACATATTCTTTTTTCCACTATTACCCACTTAGCGCTACGAATGTCCAGTTGCATTTTCTACAGACAGAGTGTTTCAAATCTGCTCAATCAAAAGTATGGTTTAACTCTGTTAGCTGAATGCTCAGATCAGAAAGAAGTTTCACAGAATGCTTCTGTGTAGTTTATATTTGAATATATTCCTTTTTCCACTACCACGCTCTTAGCGCTCCAAATGTCCAGTTGCATTTTCTACAGAAAGAGTGTTCAGATCTGCTCAATCAAAAGTATGGTTTAACTCTGTTAGCTGAATGCACAGATCAGAAAGAAGTTTCACCGAATGATTCTGTGTAGTTTATATTTGAAGACATTCCTTTTTCCACTATTACCCTCTTAGCGCTCCGAATCTCCACTTGCATTTTCTACAAAAAGAGTGTTTCATAACTGCTGAATCAAAAATATGTTTTATCTCTGTTAACTGAATTTACAGATCAGAAATAAGTTTCACAGAATGCATCTGTGTAGTTTTTATTTGAAGATATTCTTTTTCCCAATGTAGGCCTCTTAGCGCTTAGCATGTCCAATTGCAGTTTCTACAGAAAGAGTGTTTCAGAACGGCTCAATCAAAAGTAAGGTTCAACTCTGTTAGTTGAATGCACAGAACAGAAAGAATTTTCACAGAATGCTACTGTGTAGTTTATATTTGAATATATTCCTTTTTCCACTATTACCCTCTTAGCGCTCCGAATGTCCACTTGCATTTTCTACAGAAAGAGTGTTCAGAACTGCGCAATCAAAAGTATGGTTTAACTCTGTTAGCTTAATGAACATATCAGAAATAAGTTTCACACAATGCTTCTGTGTAGTTTTTATTTGAAGATATTATTTTTCCCAATAGATGCCTGTTAGCGCTCAGAATGTCCAATTGCAGTTTCTACGGAAAGAGTGTTTCAGAAAGGCTCAATCAAAAGTGAGGTTCAACTCTGTTAGTTGAATGCACAGAACAGAAAGAAGTTTCATACAATGCTTCTGTGTAGTTTATATTTGAACATATTCTTTTTTCCACTATTACCCACTTGGCGCTACGAATGTCCAGTTGCATTTTCTACAGACAGAGTGTTTCAAAACTGCTCAATCAAAAGTATGGTTTAACTCTGTTAGCTGAATGCTCAGATCAGAAAGTAGTTTCACAGAATGCTTCTGTGTAGTTTATATTTGAAGACATTCCTTTTTCCACTATTACCCTCTTAGCGCTCCGAATCTCCACTTGCATTTTCTACAAAAAGAGTGTTTCATAACTGCTCAATCAAAAATATGTTTTATCTCTGTTAACTGAATTTACAGATCAGAAATAAGTTTCACAGAATGCATCTGTGTAGTTTTTATTTGAAGATATTCTTTTTCCCAATGTAGGCCTCTTAGCGCTTAGCATGTCCAATTGCAGTTTCTACAGAAAGAGTGTTTCAGAACGGCTCAATCAATAGTAAGGTTCAACTCTGTTAGTTGAATGCACAGAACAGAAAGAATTTTCACAGAATGCTACTGTGTAGTTTATATTTGAATATATTCCTTTTTCCACTATTACCCTCTTAGCGCTCCGAATGTCCACTTGCATTTTCTACAGAAAGAGTGTTCAGAACTGCGCAATCAAAAGTATGGTTTAACTCTGTTAGCTTAATGAACATATCAGAAATAAGTTTCACACAATGGTTCTGTGTAGTTTTTATTTGAAGATATTATTTTTCCCAATAGAGGCCTCTTAGCGCTCAGAATGTCCAATTGCAGTTTCTACAGAAAGAGTGTTTCAGAAAGGCTCAATCAAAAGTAAGGTTCAACTCTGCTAGTTGAATGCACAGAACAGAAAGAAGTTTCATACAATGCTTCTGTGTAGTTTATATTTGAACATATTCTTTTTTCCACTATTACCCACTTAGCGCTACGAATGTCCAGTTGCATTTTCTACAGACAGAGTGTTTCAAAACTGCTCAATCAAAAGTATGGTTTAACTCTGTTAGCTGAATGCTCAGATCAGAAAGAAGTTTCACAGAATGATTCTGTGTAGTTTATATTTGTAGACATTCCTTTTTCCACTATTACCCTCTTAGCGCTCCGAATCTCCACTTGCATTTTCTACAGAAAGAGTGTTTCAGAACGGCTCAATCAAAACTAAGTTTCAACTCTTTTAGTTGAACAAACAGAACAGAAAGAAGTTTCACACAATTCTTCTGTGTAGTTTTTATTTGTAGACATTCTTTTTCCCAGTATAGGCCTCTTTGCGCTCAGAATGTCCAATTGCAGTTTCTACAGAAAGAGTGTTTCAGAACGGCTCAATCAAAAGTAAGGTTCAACTCTGTTAGTTGAATGCACAGAACAGAAAGAAGTTTCATACAATGCTTCTGTGTAGTTTATATTTGAACATATTCTTTTTTCCACTATTACCCACTTAGCGCTACGAATGTCCAGTTGCATTTTCTACAGACAGAGTGTTTCAAAACTGCTCAATCAAAAGTATAGTTTAACTGTGTTAGCTGAATGCTCAGATCAGAAAGAAGTTTCACAGAATGCTTCTGTGTAGTTTATATTTGAATATATTCCTTTTTCCACTACTACGCTCTTAGCGCTCCAAATGTCCAGTTGCATTTTCTACAGAAAGAGTGTTCAGATCTGCTCAATCAAAAGTATGGTTTAACTCTGTTAGCTGAATGCACAGATCAGAAAGAAGTTTCACCGAATGATTCTGTGTAGTTTATATTTGAAGACATTCCTTTTTCCACTATTACCCTCTTAGCGCTCCGAATCTCCACTTTCATTTTCTACAAAAAGAGTGTTTCATAACTGCTCAATCAAAAATATGTTTTATCTCTGTTAACTGAATTTACAGATCAGAAATAAGTTTCACAGAATGCATCTGTGTAGTTTTTATTTGAAGATATTCTTTTTCCCAATGTAGGCCTCTTAGCGCTTAGCATGTCCAATTGCAGTTTCTACAGAAAGAGTGTTTCAGAACGGCTCAATCAAAAGTAAGGTTCAACTCTGTTAGTTGAATGCACAGAACAGAAAGAATTTTCACAGAATGCTACTGTGTAGTTTATATTTGAATATATTCCTTTTTCCACTATTACCCTCTTAGCGCTCCGAATGTCCACTTGCATTTTCTACAGAAAGAGGGTTCAGCACTGCGCAATCAAAAGTATGGTTTAACTCTGTTAGCTTAATGAACATATCAGAAATAAGTTTCACACAATGCTTCTGTGTAGTTTTTATTTGAAGATATTATTTTTCCCAATATAGGCCTCTTAGCGCTCAGAATGTCCAATTGCAGTTTCTACAGAAAGAGTGTTTCAGAAAGGCTCAATCAAATGTAAGGTTCAACTCTGTTAGTTGAATGCACAGAACAGAAAGAAGTTTCATACAATGCTTCTGTGTAGTTTATATTTGAACATATTCTTTTTTCCCCTATTACCCACTTAGCACTACGAATGTCCAGTTGCATTTTCTACAGACATAGTGTTTCAAAACTGCTCAATCAAAAGTATGGTTTAACTTTGTTAGCTGAATGCTCAGATCAGAAAGAAGTTTCACAGAATGCTTCTGTGTAGTTTATATTTGAATATATTCCTTTTTCCACTACTAATCTCTTAGCGCTCCAAATGTCCAGTTGCATTTTCTACAGAAAGAGTGTTCAGATCTGCTCAATCAAAAGTATGTTTTAACTCTGTTAGCTGAATGCACAGATCAGAAAGAAGTTTCACAGAATGATTCTGTGTAGTTTATATTTGGAGACATTCCTTTTTCCACTATTACCCTCTTAGCGCTCCGAATCTCCACTTGCATTTTCTACAGAAAGAGTGTTTCAGAACGGCTCAATCAAAATTAACGTTCAACTCTTTTAGTTGAACAAACAGAACAGAAAGAAGTTTCACACAATTCTGCTGTGTAGTTTTTATTTGTAGACATTCTTTTTCCCAATATAGGCCTCTTAGCGCTCAGAATGTCCAATTGCAGTTTCTACAGAAAGAGTGTTTCAGAACGGCTCAATCAAAAGTAAGGTTCAACTCTGTTAGTTGAATGCACAGAACAGAAAGAAGTTTCATACAATGCTTCTGTGTAGTTTATATTTGAACATATTCTTTTTTCCACTATTACCCACTTAGCGCTACGAATGTCCAGTTGCATTTTCTACAGACAGAGTGTTTCAAATCTGCTCAATCAAAAGTATGGTTTAACTCTGTTAGCTGAATGCTCAGATCAGAAAGAAGTTTCACAGAATGCTTCTGTGTAGTTTATATTTGAATATATTCCTTTTTCCACTACCACGCTCTTAGCGCTCCAAATGTCCAGTTGCATTTTCTACAGAAAGAGTGTTCAGATCTGCTCAATCAAAAGTATGGTTTAACTCTGTTAGCTGAATGCACAGATCAGAAAGAAGTTTCACCGAATGATTCTGTGTAGTTTATATTTGAAGACATTCCTTTTTCCACTATTACCCTCTTAGCGCTCCGAATCTCCACTTGCATTTTCTACAAAAAGAGTGTTTCATAACTGCTGAATCAAAAATATGTTTTATCTCTGTTAACTGAATTTACAGATCAGAAATAAGTTTCACAGAATGCATCTGTGTAGTTTTTATTTGAAGATATTCTTTTTCCCAATGTAGGCCTCTTAGCGCTTAGCATGTCCAATTGCAGTTTCTACAGAAAGAGTGTTTCAGAACGGCTCAATCAAAAGTAAGGTTCAACTCTGTTAGTTGAATGCACAGAACAGAAAGAATTTTCACAGAATGCTACTGTGTAGTTTATATTTGAATATATTCCTTTTTCCACTATTACCCTCTTAGCGCTCCGAATGTCCACTTGCATTTTCTACAGAAAGAGTGTTCAGAACTGCGCAATCAAAAGTATGGTTTAACTCTGTTAGCTTAATGAACATATCAGAAATAAGTTTCACACAATGCTTCTGTGTAGTTTTTATTTGAAGATATTATTTTTCCCAATAGAGGCCTGTTAGCGCTCAGAATGTCCAATTGCAGTTTCTACAGAAAGAGTGTTTCAGAAAGGCTCAATCAAAAGTAAGGTTCAACTCTGCTAGTTGAATGCACAGAACAGAAAGAAGTTTCATACAATGCTTCTGTGTAGTTTATATTTGAACATATTCTTTTTTCCACTATTACCCACTTAGCGCTACGAATGTCCAGTTGCATTTTCTACAGACAGAGTGTTTCAAAACTGCTCAATCAAAAGTATGGTTTAACTCTGTTAGCTGAATGCTCAGATCAGAAAGAAGTTTCACAGAATGATTCTGTGTAGTTTATATTTGTAGACATTCCTTTTTCCACTATTACCCTCTTAGCGCTCCGAATCTCCACTTGCATTTTCTACAGAAAGAGTGTTTCAGAACGGCTCAATCAAAACTAAGTTTCAACTCTTTTAGTTGAACAAACAGAACAGAAAGAAGTTTCACACAATTCTTCTGTGTAGTTTTTATTTGTAGACATTCTTTTTCCCAGTATAGGCCTCTTTGCGCTCAGAATGTCCAATTGCAGTTTCTACAGAAAGAGTGTTTCAGAACGGCTCAATCAAAAGTAAGGTTCAACTCTGTTAGTTGAATGCACAGAACAGAAAGAAGTTTCATACAATGCTTCTGTGTAGTTTATATTTGAACATATTCTTTTTTCCACTATTACCCACTTAGCGCTACGAATGTCCAGTTGCATTTTCTACAGACAGAGTGTTTCAAAACTGCTCAATCAAAAGTATAGTTTAACTGTGTTAGCTGAATGCTCAGATCAGAAAGAAGTTTCACAGAATGCTTCTGTGTAGTTTATATTTGAATATATTCCTTTTTCCACTACTACGCTCTTAGCGCTCCAAATGTCCAGTTGCATTTTCTACAGAAAGAGTGTTCAGATCTGCTCAATCAAAAGTATGGTTTAACTCTGTTAGCTGAATGCACAGATCAGAAAGAAGTTTCACCGAATGATTCTGTGTAGTTTATATTTGAAGACATTCCTTTTTCCACTATTACCCTCTTAGCGCTCCGAATCTCCACTTTCATTTTCTACAAAAAGAGTGTTTCATAACTGCTCAATCAAAAATATGTTTTATCTCTGTTAACTGAATTTACAGATCAGAAATAAGTTTCACAGAATGCATCTGTGTAGTTTTTATTTGAAGATATTCTTTTTCCCAATGTAGGTCTCTTAGCGCTTAGCATGTCCAATTGCAGTTTCTACAGAAAGAGTGTTTCAGAACGGCTCAATCAAAAGTAAGGTTCAACTCTGTTAGTTGATTGCACAGAACAGAAAGAATTTTCACAGAATGCTACTGTGTAGTTTATATTTGAATATATTCCTTTTTCCACTATTACCCTCTTAGCGCTCCGAATGTCCACTTGCATTTTCTACAGAAAGAGGGTTCAGCACTGCGCAATCAAAAGTATGGTTTAACTCTGTTAGCTTAATGAACATATCAGAAATAAGTTTCACACAATGCTTCTGTGTAGTTTTTATTTGAAGATATTATTTTTCCCAATATAGGCCTCTTAGCGCTCAGAATGTCCAATTGCAGTTTCTACAGAAAGAGTGTTTCAGAAAGGCTCAATCAAATGTAAGGTTCAACTCTGTTAGTTGAATGCACAGAACAGAAAGAAGTTTCATACAATGCTTCTGTGTAGTTTATATTTGAACATATTCTTTTTTCCCCTATTACCCACTTAGCACTACGAATGTCCAGTTGCATTTTCTACAGACATAGTGTTTCAAAACTGCTCAATCAAAAGTATGGTTTAACTTTGTTAGCTGAATGCTCAGATCAGAAAGAAGTTTCACAGAATGCTTCTGTGTAGTTTATATTTGAATATATTCCTTTTTAAACTACTAATCTCTTAGCGCTCCAAATGTCCAGTTGCATTTTCTACAGAAAGAGTGTTCAGATCTGCTCAATCAAAAGTATGGTTTAACTCTGTTAGCTGAATGCACAGATCAGAAAGAAGTTTCACAGAATGATTCTGTGTAGTTTATATTTGGAGACATTCCTTTTTCCACTATTACCCTCTTAGCGCTCCGAATCTCCACTTGCATTTTCTACAGAAAGAGTGTTTCAGAACGGCTCAATCAAAATTAACGTTCAACTCTTTTAGTTGAACAAACAGAACAGAAAGAAGTTTCACACAATTCTGCTGTGTAGTTTTTATTTGTAGACATTCTTTTTCCCAATATAGGCCTCTTAGCGCTCAGAATGTCCAATTGCAGTTTCTACAGAAAGAGTGTTTCAGAACGGCTCAATCAAAAGTAAGGTTCAACTCTGTTAGTTGAATGCACAGAACAGAAAGAAGTTTCATACAATGCTTCTGTGTAGTTTATATTTGAACATATTCTTTTTTCCACTATTACCCACTTAGCGCTACGAATGTCCAGTTGCATTTTCTACAGACAGAGTGTTTCAAATCTGCTCAATCAAAAGTATGGTTTAACTCTGTTAGCTGAATGCTCAGATCAGAAAGAAGTTTCACAGAATGCTTCTGTGTAGTTTATATTTGAATATATTCCTTTTTCCACTACCACGCTCTTAGCGCTCCAAATGTCCAGTTGCATTTTCTACAGAAAGAGTGTTCAGATCTGCTCAATCAAAAGTATGGTTTAACTCTGTTAGCTGAATGCACAGATCAGAAAGAAGTTTCACCGAATGATTCTGTGTAGTTTATATTTGAAGACATTCCTTTTTCCACTATTACCCTCTTAGCGCTCCGAATCTCCACTTGCATTTTCTACAAAAAGAGTGTTTCATAACTGCTGAATCAAAAATATGTTTTATCTCTGTTAACTGAATTTACAGATCAGAAATAAGTTTCACAGAATGCATCTGTGTAGTTTTTATTTGAAGATATTCTTTTTCCCAATGTAGGCCTCTTAGCGCTTAGCATGTCCAATTGCAGTTTCTACAGAAAGAGTGTTTCAGAACGGCTCAATCAAAAGTAAGGTTCAACTCTGTTAGTTGAATGCACAGAACAGAAAGAATTTTCACAGAATGCTACTGTGTAGTTTATATTTGAATATATTCCTTTTTCCACTATTACCCTCTTAGCGCTCCGAATGTCCACTTGCATTTTCTACAGAAAAAGTGTTCAGAACTGCGCAATCAAAAGTATGGTTTAACTCTGTTAGCTTAATGAACATATCAGAAACAAGTTTCACACAATGCTTCTGTGTAGTTTTTATTTGAAGATATTATTTTTCCCAATAGAGGCCTCTTAGCGCTCAGAATGTCCAATTGCAGTTTCTACAGAAAGAGTGTTTCAGAAAGGCTCAATCAAAAGTAAGGTTCAACTCTGTTAGTTGAATGCACAGAACAGAAAGAAGTTTCATACAATGCTTCTGTGTAGTTTATATTTGAACATATTCTTTTTTCCACTATTACCCACTTGGCGCTACGAATGTCCAGTTGCATTTTCTACAGACAGAGTGTTTCAAAACTGCTCAATCAAAAGTATGGTTTAACTCTGTTAGCTGAATGCTCAGATCAGAAAGTAGTTTACAGAATGCTTCTGTGTAGTTTATATTTGAAGACATTCCTTTTTCCACTATTACCCTCTTAGCGCTCCGAATCTCCACTTGCATTTTCTACAAAAAGAGTGTTTCATAACTGCTCAATCAAAAATCTGTTTTATCTCTGTTAACTGAATTTACAGATCAGAAATAAGTTTCACAGAATGCATCTGTGTAGTTTTTATTTGAAGATATTCTTTTTCCCAATGTAGGCCTCTTAGCGCTTAGCATGTCCAATTGCAGTTTATACAGATAGAGTGTTTCAGTACGGCTCAATCAAAAGTAAGGTTCAACTCTGTTAGTTGAATGCACAGAACAGAAAGAAGTTTCATACAATGCTTCTGTGTAGTTTATATTTGAACATATGCTTTTTTCCACTATTACCCACTTAGCGCTACGAATGTCCAGTTGCATTTTCTACAGACAGAGTGTTTCAAAACTGCTCAATCAAAGTATGGTTAAACTCTGTTAGCTGAATGCACAGATCAGAAAGAAGTTTCACAGAATGATTCTGTGTAGTTTATATTTGTAGACATCCCTTTTTCCACTATTACCCTCTTAGCGCTCCGAATCTCCACTTGCATTTTCTACAGAAAGAGTGTTTCAGAACGGCTCAATCAAAACTAAAGTTCAACTCTTTTAGTTGAACAAACAGAACAGAAAGAAGTTTCACACAATTCTTCTGTGTAGTTTTTATTTGTAGACATTCTTTTTCCCAATATAGGCCTCTTAGCGCTCAGAATGTCCAATTGCAGTTTCTACAGAAAGAGAGTTTCAGAACGGCTCAATCAAAAGTAAGGTTCAACCCTGTTAGTTGAATGCACAGAACAGAAAGAAGTTTCATACAATGCTTCTGTGTAGTTTATATTTGAACATATTCTTTTTTCCACTATTACCCACTTAGCGCTACGAATGTCCAGTTGCATTTTCTACAGACAGAGTGTTTCAAAACTGCTCAATCAAAAGTATGGTTTAACTCTGTTAGCTGAATGCTCAGATCAGAAAGAAGTTTCACAGAATGCTTCTGTGTAGTTTATATTTGAATATATTCCTTTTTCCACTACTACGCTCTTAGCGCTCCAAATGTCCAGTTGCATTTTCTACAGAAAGGGTGTTCAGATCTGCTCAATCAAAAGTATGGTTTAACTCTGTTAGCTGAATGCACAGATCAGAAAGAAGTTTCACCGAATGATTCTGTGTAGTTTATATTTGAAGACATTCCTTTTTCCACTATTACCCTCTTAGCGCTCCGAATCTCCACTTGCATTTTCTACAAAAAGAGTGTTTCATAACTGCTCAATCAAAAATATGTTTTATCTCTGTTAACTGAATTTACAGATCAGAAATAAGTTTCACAGAATGCATCTGTGTAGTTTTTATTTGAAGATATTATTTTTCCCAATAGAGGCCTCTTAGCGCTCAGAATGTCCAATTGCAGTTTCAACAGAAAGAGTGTTTCAGAAAGGCTCAATCAAATGTAAGGTTCAACTCTGTTAGTTGAATGCACAGAACAGAAAGAAGTTTCATACAATGCTTCTGTGTAGTTTATATTTGAACATATTCTTTTTTCCACTATTAACCACTTAGCGCTACGAATGTCCAGTTGCATTTTCTACAGACAGAGTGTTTCAAAACTGCTCAATCAAAAGTATGGTTAAACTCTGTTAGCTGAATGCACAGATCAGAAAGAAGTTTCACAGTATGATTCTGTGTAGTTTATATTTGTAGACATTCCTTTTTCCACTATTACCCTCTTAGCGCTCCGAATCTCCACTTGCATTTTCTACAGAAAGAGTGTTTCAGAACGGCTCAATCAATACTAAGGTTCAACTCTTTTAGTTGAACAAACAGTACAGAAAGAAGTTTCACACAATTCTTCTGTGTAGTTTTTATTTGTAGACATTCTTTTTCCCAATATAGGCCTCTTAGCGCTCAGAATGTCCAATTGCAGTTTCTACAGAAAGAGTGTTTCAGAATGGCTCAATCAAAAGTAAGGTTCAACTCTGTTAGTTGAATGCACAGAACAGAAAGAAGTTTCATACAATGCTTCTGTGTAGTTTATATTTGAACATATTCTTTTTTCCTCTATTACCCAATTAGCGCTACGAATGTCCAGTTGCATTTTCTACAGACAGAGTGTTTCAAAACTGCTCAATCAAAAGTATGGTTTAACTCTGTTAGCTGAATGCTCAGATCAGAAAGAAGTTTCACAGAATGCTTCTGTGTAGTTTATATTTGAATATATTCCTTTTTCCACTACCACGCTCTTAGCGCTCCAAATGTCCAGTTGCATTTTCTACAGAAAGAGTGTTCAGATTTGCTCAATCAAAAGTATGGTTTAACTCTGTTAGCTGAATGCACAGATCAGAAAGAAGTTTCACCGAATGATTCTGTGTAGTTTATATTTGAAGACATTCCTTTTTCCACTATTACCCTCTTAGCGCTCCGAATCTCCACTTGCATTTTCTACAAAAAGAGTGTTTCATAACTGCTCAATCAAAAATATGTTTTATCTCTGTTAACTGAATTTACAGATCAGAAATAAGTTTCACAGAATGCATCTGTGTAGTTTTTATTTGAAGATATTCTTTTTCCCAATGTAGGCCTCTTAGCGCTTAGCATGTCCAATTGCAGTTTCTACAGAAAGAGTGTTTCAGAACGGCTCAATCAAAAGTAAGGTTCAACTCTGTTAGTTGAATGCACAGAACAGAAAGAATTTTCACAGAATGCTACTGTGTAGTTTATATTTGAATATATTCCTTTTTCCACTATTACCCTCTTAGCGCTCCGAATGTCCACTTGCATTTTCTACAGAAAGAGTGTTCAGAACTGCGCAATCAAAAGTATGGTTTAACTCTGTTAGCTTAATGAACATATCAGAAATAAGTTTCACACAATGCTTCTGTGTAGTTTTTATTTGAAGATATTATTTTTCCCAATAGATGCCTGTTAGCGCTCAGAATGTCCAATTGCAGTTTCTACGGAAAGAGTGTTTCAGAAAGGCTCAATCAAAAGTAAGGTTCAACTCTGTTAGTTGAATGCACAGAACAGAAAGAAGTTTCATACAATGCTTCTGTGTAGTTTATATTTGAACATATTCTTTTTTCCACTATTACCCACTTAGCGCTACGAATGTCCAGTTGCATTTTCTACAGACAGAGTGTTTCAAAACTGCTCAATCAAAAGTATGGTTAAACTCTGTTAGCTGAATGCACAGATCAGAAAGAAGTTTCACAGAATGATTCTGTGTAGTTTATATTTGTAGACATTCCTTTTTCCACTATTACCCTCTTAGCGCTCCGAATCTCCACTTGCATTTTCTACAGAAAGAGTGTTTCAGAACGGCTCAATCAAAACTAAGATTCAACTCTTTTAGTTGAACAAACAGAACAGAAAGAAGTTTCACACAATTCTTCTGTGTAGTTTTTATTTGTAGACATTCTTTTTCCCAATATAGGCCTCTTAGCGCTCAGAATGTCCAATTGCAGTTTCTACAGAAAGAGTGTTTCAGAACGGCTCAATCAAAAGTAAGGTTCAACTCTGTTAGTTGAATGCACAGAACAGAAAGAAGTTTCATACAATGCTTCTGTGTAGTTTATATTTGAACATATTCTTTTTTCCTCTATTACCCAATTAGCGCTACGAATGTCCAGTTGCATTTTCTACAGACAGAGTGTTTCAAAACTGCTCAATCAAAAGTATGGTTTAACTCTGTTAGCTGAATGCTCAGATCAGAAAGAAGTTTCACAGAATGCTTCTGTGTAGTTTATATTTGAATATATTCCTTTTTCCACTACCACGCTCTTAGCGCTCCAAATGTCCAGTTGCATTTTCTACAGAAAGAGTGTTCAGATTTGCTCAATCAAAAGTATGGTTTAACTCTGTTAGCTGAATGCACAGATCAGAAAGAAGTTTCACCGAATGATTCTGTGTAGTTTATATTTGAAGACATTCCTTTTTCCACTATTACCCTCTTAGCGCTCCGAATCTCCACTTGCATTTTCTACAAAAAGAGTGTTTCATAACTGCTGAATCAAAAATATGTTTTATCTCTGTTAACTGAATTTACAGATCAGAAATAAGTTTCACAGAATGCATCTGTGTAGTTTTTATTTGAAGATATTCTTTTTCCCAATGTAGGCCTCTTAGCGCTTAGCATGTCCAATTGCAGTTTCTACAGAAAGAGTGTTTCAGAACGGCTCAATCAAAAGTAAGGTTCAACTCTGTTAGTTGAATGCACAGAACAGAAAGAATTTTCACAGAATGCTACTGTGTAGTTTATATTTGAATATATTCCTTTTTCCACTATTACCCTCTTAGCGCTCCGAATGTCCACTTGCATTTTCTACAGAAAGAGTGTTCAGAACTGCGCAATCAAAAGTATGGTTTAACTCTGTTAGCTTAATGAACATATCAGAAATAAGCTTCACACAATGCTTCTGTGTAGTTTTTATTTGAAGATATTATTTTTCCCAATAGATGCCTCTTAGCGCTCAGAATGTCCAATTGCAGTTTCTACGGAAAGAGTGTTTCAGAAAGGCTCAATCAAAAGTAAGGTTCAACTCTGTTAGTTGAATGCACAGAACAGAAAGAAGTTTCATACAATGCTTCTGTGTAGTTTATATTTGAACATATTCTTTTTTCCACTATTACCCACTTGGCGCTACGAATGTCCAGTTGCATTTTCTACAGACAGAGTGTTTCAAAACTGCTCAATCAAAAGTATGGTTTAACTCTGTTAGCTGAATGCTCAGATCAGAAAGTAGTTTCACAGAATGCTTCTGTGTAGTTTATATTTGAAGACATTCCTTTTTCCACTATTACCCTCTTAGCGCTCCGAATCTCCACTTGCATTTTCTACAAAAAGAGTGTTTCATAACTGCTCAATCAAAAATATGTTTTATCTCTGTTAACTGAATTTACAGATCAGAAATAAGTTTCACAGAATGCATCTGTGTAGTTTTTATTTGAAGATATTCTTTTTCCCAATGTAGGCCTCTTAGCGCTTAGCATGTCCAATTGCAGTTTCTACAGAAAGAGTGTTTCAGAACGGCTCAATCAAAAGTAAGGTTCAACTCTGTTAGTTGAATGCACAGAACAGAAAGAATTTTCACAGAATGCTACTGTGTAGTTTATATTTGAATATATTCCTTTTTCCACTATTACCCTCTTAGCGCTCCGAATGTCCACTTGCATTTTCTACAGAAAGAGGGTTCAGCACTGCGCAATCAAAAGTATGGTTTAACTCTGTTAGCTTAATGAACATATCAGAAATAAGTTTCACACAATGCTTCTGTGTAGTTTTTATTTGAAGATATTATTTTTCCCAATATAGGCCTCTTAGCGCTCAGAATGTCCAATTGCAGTTTCTACAGAAAGAGTGTTTCAGAAAGGCTCAATCAAATGTAAGGTTCAACTCTGTTAGTTGAATGCACAGAACAGAAAGAAGTTTCATACAATGCTTCTGTGTAGTTTATATTTGAACATATTCTTTTTTCCCCTATTACCCACTTAGCACTACGAATGTCCAGTTGCATTTTCTACAGACATAGTGTTTCAAAACTGCTCAATCAAAAGTATGGTTTAACTTTGTTAGCTGAATGCTCAGATCAGAAAGAAGTTTCACAGAATGCTTCTGTGTAGTTTATATTTGAATATATTCCTTTTTCCACTACTAATCTCTTAGCGCTCCAAATGTCCAGTTGCATTTTCTACAGAAAGAGTGTTCAGACCTGCTCAATCAAAAGTATGGTTTAACTCTGTTAGCTGAATGCACAGATCAGAAAGAAGTTTCACAGAATGATTCTGTGTAGTTTATATTTGGAGACATTCCTTTTTCCACTATTACCCTCTTAGCGCTCCGAATCTCAACTTGCATTTTCTACAGAAAGAGTGTTTCAGTACGGCTCAATCAAAACTAAGGTTCAACTCTTTTAGTTCAACAAACAGAACAGAAAGAAGTTTCACACAATTCTTCTGTGTAGTTTTTATTTGTAGACATTCTTTTTCCCAATATAGGCCTCTTAGCGCTCAGAATGTCCAATTGCAGTTTCTACAGAAAGAGTGTTTCAGAAAGGCTCAATCAAAAGTAAGGTTCAACTCTGTTAGTTGAATGCACAGAACAGAAAGAAGTTTCATACAATGCTTCTGTTTAGTTTATATTTGAACATATTCTTTTTTCCACTATTACCCACTTAGCGCTACGAATGTCCAGTTGCATTTTCTACAGACAGAGTGTTTCAAAACTGCTCAATCAAAAGTATGGTTTAACTCTGTTAGCTGAATGCTCAGATCAGAAAGAAGTTTCACAGAATGCTTCTGTGTAGTTTATATTTGAATATATTCCTTTTTCCACTACTACGCTCTTAGCGCTCCAAATGTCCAGTTGCATTTTCTACAGAAAGAGTGTTCAGATCTGCTCAAACAAAAGTATGGTTTAACTCTGTTAGGTGAATGCACAGATCAGAGAGAAGTTTCACCGAATGATTCTGTGTAGTTTATATTTGAAGACATTCCTTTTTCCACTATTACCCTCTTAGCGCTCCGAAACTCCACTTGCATTTTCTACAAAAAGAGTGTTTCATAACTGCTCAATCCAAAACATGTTTTATCTCTGTTAACTGAATTTACAGATCGGAAATAAGTTTCACAGAATGCATCTGTGTAGTTTTTATTTGAAGATATTCTTTTTCCCAATGTAGGCCTCTTAGCGCTTAGCATGTGCAATTGCAGTTTCTACAGAAAGAGTGTTTCAGAACGGCTCAATCAAAAGTAAGGTTCAACTCTGTTAGTTGAATGCACAGAACAGAAAGAATTTTCACAGAATGCTACTGTGTAGTTTATATTTGAATATATTCCTTTTTCCACTATTACCCTCTTAGCGCTCCGAATGTCCACTTGCATTTTCTACAGAAAGAGTGTTCAGAACTGCGCAATCAAAAGTATGGTTTAACTCTGTTAGCTTAATGAACATATCAGAAATAAGTTTCACACAATGCTTTTGTGTAGTTTTTATTTGAAGATATTATTTTTCCCAATAGAGGCCTCATAGCGCTCAGAATGTCCAATTGCAGTTTCTACAGAAAGAGTGTTTCAGAAAGGCTCAATCAAAAGTAAGGTTCAACTCTGTTAGTTGAATGCACAGAACAGAAAGTAGTTTCATACAATGCTTCTGTGTAGTTTATATTTGAACATATTCTTTTTTCCACTATTACCCACTTAGCGCTACGAATGTCCAGTTGCATTTTCTACAGACAGAGTGTTTCAAAACTCCTCAATCAAAAGTATGGTTTAACTCTGTTAGCTGAATGCTCAGATCAGAAAGAAGTTTCACAGAATGCTTCTGTGTATTTTATATTTGAATATATTCCTTTTTCCACTACTACTCTCTTAGCGCTCCAAATGTCCAGTTGCATTTTCTACAGAAAGAGTGTTCAGATCTGCTCAATCAAAAGTATGGTTTAACTCGGTTAGCTGAATGCACAGATCAAAAAGAAGTTTCACAGAATGATTCTGTGTAGTTTATATTTGGAGACATTCCTTTTTCCACTATTACCCTCTTAGCGCTCCGAATCTCCACTTGCATTTTCTACAGAAAGAGTGTTTCAGAACGGCTCAATCAAAACTAAGGTTCAACTCTTTAGTTGAACAAACAGAACAGAAAGAAGTTTCACACAATTCTTCTGTGTAGTTTTTATTTGTAGACATTCTTTTTCCCAATATAGGCCTCTTTGCGCTCAGAATGTCCAATTGCAGTTTCTACAGAAAGAGTGTTTCAGAACGGCTCAATCAAAAGTAAGGTTCAACTCTGTTAGTTGAATGCACAGAATAGAAAGAAGTTTCATACAATGCTTCTGTGTAGTTTATATTTGAACATATTCTTTTTTCCACTATTACCCACTTAGCGCTACGAATGTCCAGTTGCATTTCCTACAGACAGAGTGTTTCAAAACTGCTCAATCAAAAGTATGGTTTAACTCTGTTAGCTGAATGCTCAGATCAGAAAGAAGTTTCACAGAATGCTTCTGTGTAGTTTATATTTGAATATATTCCTTTTTCCACTACTACTCTCTTAGCGCTCCAAATGTCCAGTTGCATTTTCTACAGGAAGAGTGTTCAGATCTGCTCAATCAAAAGTATGGTTTAACTCTGTTAGCTGAATGCACAGATCAGAAAGAAGTTTCACAGAATGATTCTGTGTAGTTTATATTTGGAGACATTCCTTTTTCCACTATTACCCTCTTAGCGCTCCGAATCTCCACTTGCATTTTCTACAGAAAGAGTGTTCAGAACTGCGCAATCAAAAGTATGGTTTTACTCTGTTAGCTTAATGAACATATCAGAAATAAGTTTCACACAATGCTTCTGTGTAGTTTTTATTTGAAGATATTATTTTTCCCAATAGAGGCCTCTTAGCGCTCAGAATGTCCAATTGCAGTTTCTACAGAAAGAGTGTTTCAGAAAGGCTCAATCAAAAGTAAGGTTCAACTCTGTTAGTTGAATGCACAGAACAGAAAGAAGTTTCATACAATGCTTCTGTGTAGTTTATATTTGAACATATTCTTTTTTCCACTATTACCCACTTAGCGCTACGAATGTCCAGTTGCATTTTCTACAGACAGAGTATTTCAAAACTGCTCAATCAAAAGTATGTTTTAACTGTGTTAGCTGAATGCTCAGATCAGAAGAAGTTTCACAGAATGCTTCTGTGTAGTTTATATTTGAATATATTTCTTTTTCCACTACTACGCTCTTAGCGCTCCAAATGTCCAGTTGCATTCTCTACAGAAAGAGTGTTCAGATCTGCTCAATAAAAAGTATGCTTTAACTCTGTTAGGTGAATGCACAGATCAGAGAGATGTTTCACCGAATGATTCTGTGTAGTTTATATTTGAACATATTCTTTTTTCCACTATTACCCACTTAGCGCTCCGAATCTCCACTTGCATTTTCTACAAAAAGACTGTTTCATAACTGCTCAATCCAAAACATGTTTTATCTCTGTTAACTGAATTTACAGATCAGAAATAAGTTTCACAGAATGCATCTGTGTAGTTTTTATTTGAAGATATTCTTTTTCCCAATGTAGGCCTCTTAGCGCTTAGCATGTGCAATTGCAGTTTCTACAGAAAGAGTGTTTCAGAACGGCTCAATCAAAAGTAAGGTTCAACTCTGTTAGTTGAATGCACAGAACAGAAAGAATTTTCACAGAATGCTACTGTGTAGTTTATATTTGAATATATTCATTTTTCCACTATTACCCTCTTAGCGCTCCGAATGTCCACTTGCATTTTCTACAGAAAGAGTGTTCAGAACTGCGCAATCAAAAGTATGGTTTTACTCTGTTAGCTTAATGAACATATCAGAAATAAGTTTCACACAATGCTTCTGTGTAGTTTTTATTTGAAGATATTATTTTTCCCAATAGAGGGCTCTTAGCGCTCAGAATGTCCAATTGCAGTTTCTACAGAAAGAGTGTTTCAGAAAGGCTCAATCAAAAGTAAGGTTCAACTCTTTTAGTTGAATGCACAGAACAGAAAGAAGTTTCATACAATGCTTCTGTGTAGTTTATATTTGAACATATTCTTTTTTCCACTATTACCCACTTAGCGCTACGAATGTCCAGTTGCATTTTCTACAGACAGAGTGTTTCAAAACTGCTCAATCAAAAGTATGGTTTAACTCTGTTAGCTGAATGCTCAGATCAGAAAGAAGTTTCACAGAATGCTTCTGTGTAGTTTATATTTGAATATATTCCTTTTTCCACTACTACGCTCTCTGCGCTCCAAATGTCCAGTTGCATTTTCTACAGAAAGAGTGTTCAGATCTGCTCAATCAAAAGTGTGGTTTAACTCTGTTAGCTGAATGCACAGATCAGAAAGAAGTTTCACCGAATGATTCTGTGTAGTTTATATTTGAAGACATTCCTTTTTCCACTATTACCCTCTTAGCGCTCGGAATCTCCACTTGCCTTTTCTACAAAAAGAGTGTTTCATAACTGCTCAATCAAAAATATGTTTTATCTCTGTTAACTGAATTTACAGATCAGAAATAAGTTTCACAGAATGCATCTGTGTAATTTTTATTTGAAGAGATTCTTTTTCCCAATGTAGGCCTCTTAGCGCTTAGCATGTCCAATTGCAGTTTCTACAGAAAGAGTGTTTCAGAACGGCTCAATCAAAAGTAAGGTTCAACTCTGTTAGTTGAATGCACAGAACAGAAAGAATTTTCACAGAATGCTACTGTGTAGTTTATATTTGAATATATTCATTTTTCCACTATTACCCTCTTAGCGCTCCGAATGTACACTTGCATTTTCTACAGAAAGAGTGTTCAGAACTGTGCAATCAAAAGTATGGTTTAACTCTGTTAGCTTAATGAACATATGAGAAATAAGATTCACACAATGCTTCTGTGTAGTTTTTATTTGAAGATATTATTTTTCCCCATATAGGCCTCTTAGCGCTCAGAATGTCCAATTGCAGTTTCTACAGAAAGAGTGTTTCAGAAAGGCTCAATCAAAAGTCAGGTTCAACTCTGTTAGTTGAATGCACAGAACAGAAAGAAGTTTCATACAATGCTTCTGTGTAGTTTATATTTGAACATATTCTTTTTTCCACTATTACCCACTTAGCGCTACGAATGTCCAGTTGCATTTTCTACAGACAGAGTGTTTCAAAACTGCTCAATCAAAAGTATGGTTTAACTCTGTTAGCTGAATGCTCAAATCAGAAAGAAGTTTCACAGAATGCTTCTGTGTAGTTTATATTTGAATATATTCCTTTTTCCACTACTACTCTCTTAGCGCTCCAAATGTCCAGTTGCATTTTCTACAGAAAGAGTGTTCAGATCTGCTCAATCAAAAGTATGGTTTAACTCTGTTAGCTGAATGCACAGATCGGAAAGAAGTTTCACAGAATGATTCTGTGTAGTTTATATTTGGAGACATTCCTTTTTCCACTATTACCCTCTTTGCGCTCCGAATCTCCACTTGCATTTTCTACAGAAAGAGTGTTTCAGAACGGCTCAATCAAAACTAAGGTTCAACTCTTTTAGTTGAACAAACAGAACAGAAAGAAGTTTCACACAATTCTTCTGTGTAGTTTTTATTTGTAGACATTCTTTTTCCCAATATAGGCCTCTTAGCGCTCAGAATGTCCAATTGCAGTTTCTACAGAAAGAGTGTTTCAGAACGGCTCAATCAAAAGTAAGGTTCAACTCTGTTAGTTGAATGCACAGAACAGAAAGAAGTTTCATACAATGCTTCTGTGTAGTTTATATTTGAACATATTCTTTTTTCCACTATTACCCACTTAGCGCTACGAATGTCCATTTGCATTTTCTACAGACAGAGTGTTTCAAAACTGCTCAATCAAAAGTATGGTTTAAATCTGTTAGCTGAATGCTCAGATCAGAAAGAAGTTTCACAGAATGCTTCTGTGTAGTTTATATTTGAATATATTCCTTTTTCCACTACTACGCTCTTAGCGCTCCAAATGTCCAGTTGCATTTTCTACAGAAAGAGTGTTCAGATCTGCTCAATCAAAAGTATGGTTTAACTCTGTTAGCTGAATGCACAGATCAGAAACAAGTTTCACCGAATGATTCTGTGTAGTTTATATTTGAAGACATTAATTTTTCCACTATTACCCTCTTAGCGCTCCGAATCTCCACTTGTATTTTCTACAAAAAGAGTGTTTCATAACTGCTCAATCAAAAATATGTTTTATCTCTGTTAACTGAATTTACAGATCAGAAATAAGTTTCACAGAATGCATCTGTGTAGTTTTTATTTGAAGATATTCTTTTTCCCAAAGTAGGCCTCTTAGCGCTTAGCATGTCCAATTGCAGTTTCTACAGAAAGAGTGTTTCAGAACGGCTCAATCAAAAGTAAGGTTCAACTCTGTTAGTTGAATGCACAGAACAGAAAGAATTTTCACAGAATGCTACTGTGTAGTTTATATTTGAATATAGTCCTTTTTCCACTATTACCCTCTTAGCGCTCCGAATGTCCACTTGCATTTTCTACAGAAAGAGGGTTCAGCACTGCGCAATCAAAAGTATGGTTTAACTCTGTTAGCTTAATGAACATATCGAAATAAGTTTCACACAATGCTTCTGTGTAGTTTTTATTTGAAGATATTATTTTTCCCAATAGAGGCCTCTTAGCGCTCAGAATGTCCAATTGCAGTTTCTACAGAAAGAGTGTTTCAGAAAGGCTCAATCAAAAGTAAGGTTCAACTCTGTTAGTTGAATGCACAGAACAGAAAGAAGTTTCATACAATGCTTCTGTGTAGTTTATATTTGAACATATTCTTTTTTCCACTATTACCCACTTAGCGCTACGAATGTCCAGTTGCATTTTCTACAGACAGAGTGTTTCAAAACTGCTCAATCAAAAGTATGGTTTAAATCTGTTAGCTGAATGCTCAGATCAGAAAGAAGTTTCACAGAATGCTTCTGTGTAGTTTATATTTGAATATATTCCTTTTTCCACTACTACTCTCTTAGCGCTCCAAATGTCCAGTTGCATTTTCTACAGAAAGAGTGTTCAGATCTGCTCAATCAAAAGTATGGTTTATCTCTGTTAGCTGAATGCACAGATCGGAAAGAAGTTTCACAGAATGATTCTGTGTAGTTTATATTTGTAGACATTCCTTTTTCCACTATTACCCTCTTAGCGCTCCGAATCTCCACTTGCATTTTCTACAGAAAGAGTGTTTCAGAACGGCTCAATCAAAAGTAAGGTTCAACTCTGTTAGTTGAATGCACAGAACAGAAAGAAGTTTCATACAATGATTCTGTGTAGTTTATATTTGAACATATTCTTTTTTCCACTATTACCCACTTAGCGCTACGAATGTCCAGTTGCATTTTCTACAGACAGAGTGTTTCAAAACTGCTCAATCAAAAGTATGGTTTAACTCTGTTAGCTGAATGCTCAGATCAGAAAGAAGTTTCACAGAATGCTTCTGTGTAGTTTATATTTGAATATATTCCTTTTTCCACTACTACGCTCTTAGCGCTCCAAATGTCCAGTTGCATTTTCTACAGAAAGAGTGTTCAGATCTGCTCAATCAAAAGTATGGTTTAACTCTGTTAGCTGAATGCACAGATCAGAAAGAAGTTTCACCGAATGATTCTGTGTAGTTTATATTTGAAGACATTCCTTTTTCCACTATTACCCTCTTAGCGCACAGAATCTCCACTTGCATTTTCTACAAAAAGAGTGTTTCATAACTGCTCAATCAAAAACATGTTTTATCCCTGTTAACTGAATTTACAGATCAGAAATAAGTTTCACAGAATGCATCTGTGTAGTTTTTATTTGAAGATATTCTTTTTCCCAAAGTAGGCCTCTTAGCGCTTAGCATGTCTAATTGCAGTTTCTACAGAAAGAGTGTTTCAGAACGGCTCAATCAAAATAAGGTTCAACTCTGTTAGTTGAATGCACAGAAGAGAAAGAATTTTCACAGAATGCTACTGTGTAGTTTATATTTGAATATAGTCCTTTTTCCACTATTACCCTCTTAGCGCTCCGAATGTCCACTTGCATTTTCTACAGAAATAGGTTTCAGCATTGCGCAATCAAAAGTATGGTTTAACTCTGTTAGCTTAATGAACATATCAGAAATAAGTTTCACACAATGCTTCTGTGTAGTTTTTATTTGAAGATATTATTTTTCCCAAAAGAGGCCTCTTAGCGCTCAGAATGTCCAATTGCAGTTTCTACATAAAGAGTGTTTCAGAAAGGCTCAATCAAATGTAAGGTTCAACTCTGTTAGTTGATTGCACAGAACAGAAAGAAGTTTCATACAATGCTTCTGTGTAGTTTATATTTGAACATATTCTTTTTTCCACTATTACCCACTTAGCGCTACGAATGTCCAGTTGCATTTTCTACAGACAGAGTGTTTCAAAACTGCTCAATCAAAAGTATGGTTTAACTCTGTTAGCTGAATGCACAGATCAGAAAGAAGTTTCACAGAATGATTCTGTGTAGTTTATATTTGGAGACATTCCTTTTTCCACTATTACCCACTTAGCGCTACGAATGTCCAGTTGCATTTTCTACAGACAGAGTGTTTCAAAACTGCTCAATCAAAAGTATGGTTTAACTCTGTTAGCTGAGTGCTCAGATCAGAAAGAAGTTTCACAGAATGCTTCTGTGTAGTTTATATTTGAATATATTCCTTTTTCCACTACTACTCTCTTAGCGCTCCAAATGTCCAGTTGCATTTTCTACAGAAAGAGTGTTCAGATCTGCTCAATCAAAAGTATGGTTTAACTCTGTTAGCTGAATGCACAGATCAGAAAGAAGTTTCACAGAATGATTCTGTGTAGTTTATATTTGGAGACATTCCTTTTTCCACTATTACCCTCTTAGCGCTCCGAATCTCCACTTGCATTTTCTACAGAAAGAGTGTTTCAGAACAGCTCAATCAAAACTAAGGTTCAACTCTTTTAGTTGAACAAACAGAACAGAAAGAAGTTTCACACAATTCTTCTGTGTAGTTTTTATTTGTAGACATTCTTTTTCCCAATATAGGCCTCTTGGCGCTCAGAATGTCCAATTGCAGTTTCTACAGAAAGAGTGTTTCAGAACGGCTCAATCAAAAGTAAGGTTGAACTCTGTTAGTTGAATGCACAGAACAGAAAGAAGTTTCATACAATGCTTCTGTGTAGTTTATATTTGAACATATTCTTTTTTCCACTATTACCCATTTAGCGCTACGAATGTCCAGTTGCATTTTCTACAGACAGAGTGTTTCAAAAGTGCTCAATCAAATGTATGGTTTAACTCTGTTAGCTGAATGCTCAGATCAGAAAGTAGTTTCACAGAATGCTTCTGTGTAGTTGATATTTGAATATATTCCTTTTTCCACTACTACTCTCTTAGCGCTCCAAATGTCCAGTTGCATTTTCTACAGAAAGAGTGTTCAGATCTGCTCAATCAAAAGTATGGTTTAACTCTGTTAGCTGAATGCACAGATCAGAAAGAAGTTTCACCGAATGATTCTGTGTAGTATATATTTGAAGACATTCCTTTTTCCACTATTACAATCTTAGCGCTCGGAATCTCCACTTGCATTTTCTACAAAAAGAGTGTTTCATAACTGCTCAATCAAAAATATGTTTTATCTCTGTTAACTGAATTTACAGATCAGAAATAAGTTTCACAGAATGCATCTGTGTAGTTTTTATTTGAAGAGATTCTTTTTCCCAATGTAGGCCTCTTAGCGCTTAGCATGTCCAATTGCAGTTTCTACAGAAAGAGTGTTTCAGAACGGCTCAATCAAAAGTAAGGTTCAACTCTGTTAGTTGAATGCACAGAAAAGAAAGAATTTTCACAGAATGCTACTGTGTAGTTTATATTTGAATATATTCCTTTTTCCACTATTACCCTCTTAGCGCTCCGAATGTCCACTTGCATTTTCTACAGAAAGAGTGTTCAGAACTGCGCAATCAAAAGTATGGTTTAACTCTGTTAGCTTAATGAACATATCAGAAATAAGATTCACACAATGCTTCTGTGTAGTTTTTATTTGAAGATATTATTTTTCCCCATATAGGCCTCTTAGCGCTCAGAATGTCCAATTGCAGTTTCTACAGAAAGAGTGTTTCAGAAAGGCTCAATCAAAAGTAAGGTTCAACTCTGTTAGTTGAATGCACAGAACAGAAAGAAGTTTCATACAATGCTTCTGTGTAGTTTATATTTGAACATATTCTTTTTTCCACTATTACCCACTTAGCGCTACGAATGTCCAGTTGCATTTTCTACAGACAGAGTGTTTCAAAACTGCTCAATCAAAAGTATGGTTTAACTCTGTTAGCTGAATGCTCAGATCAGAAAGAAGTTTCACAGAATGCTTCTGTGTAGTTTATATTTTAATATATTCCTTTTTCCACTACTACGCTCTTAGCGCTCCAAATGTCCAGTTGCATTTTCTACAGAAAGAGTGTTCAGATCTGCTCAATCAAAAGTATGGTTTAACTCTGTTAGCTGAATGCACAGATCAGAAACAAGTTTCACCGAATGATTCTGTGTAGTTTATATTTGAAGACATTCTTTTTTCCACTATTACCCTCTTAGCGCTCCGAATCTCCACTTGTATTTTCTACAAAAAGAGTGTTTCATAACTGCTCAATCAAAAATATGTTTTATCTCTGTTAACTGAATTTACAGATCAGAAATAAGTTTCACAGAATGCATCTGTGTAGTTTTTATTTGAAGATATTCTTTTTCCCAAAGTAGGCCTCTTAGCGCTTAGCATGTCCAATTGCAGTTTCTACAGAAAGAGTGTTTCAGAACGGCTCAATCAAAAGTAAGGTTCAACTCTGTTAGTTGAATGCACAGAACAGAAAGAATTTTCACAGAATGCTACTGTGTAGTTTATATTTGAATATAGTCCTTTTTCCACTATTACCCTCTTAGCGCTCCGAATGTCCACTTGCATTTTCTACAGAAAGAGGGTTCAGCACTGCGCAATCAAAAGTATGGTTTAACTCTGTTAGCTTAATGAACATATCGAAATAAGTTTCACACAATGCTTCTGTGTAGTTTTTATTTGAAGATATTATTTTTCCCAATAGAGGCCTCTTAGCGCTCAGAATGTCCAATTGCAGTTTCTACAGAAAGAGTGTTTCAGAAAGGCTCAATCAAAAGTAAGGTTCAACTCTGTTAGTTGAATGCACAGAACAGAAAGAAGTTTCATACAATGCTTCTGTGTAGTTTATATTTGAACATATTCTTTTTTCCACTATTACCCACTTAGCGCTACGAATGTCCAGTTGCATTTTCTACAGACAGAGTGTTTCAAAACTGCTCAATCAAAAGTATGGTTTAAATCTGTTAGCTGAATGCTCAGATCAGAAAGAAGTTTCACAGAATGCTTCTGTGTAGTTTATATTTGAATATATTCCTTTTTCCACTACTACTCTCTTAGTGCTCCAAATGTCCAGTTGCATTTTCTACAGATAGAGTGTTCAGATCTGCTCAATCAAAAGTATGGTTTATCTCTGTTAGCTGAATGCACAGATCGGAAAGAAGTTTCACAGAATGATTCTGTGTAGTTTATATTTGTAGACATTCCTTTTTCCACTATTACCCTCTTAGCGCTCCGAATCTCCACTTGCATTTTCTACAGAAAGAGTGTTTCAGAACGGCTCAATCAAAAGTAAGGTTCAACTCTGTTAGTTGAATGCACAGAACAGAAAGAAGTTTCATACAATGATTCTGTGTAGTTTATATTTGAACATATTCTTTTTTCCACTATTACCCACTTAGCGCTACGAATGTCCAGTTGCATTTTCTACAGACAGAGTGTTTCAAAACTGCTCAATCAAAAGTATGGTTTAACTCTGTTAGCTGAATGCTCAGATCAGAAAGAAGTTTCACAGAATGCTTCTGTGTAGTTTATATTTGAATATATTCCTTTTTCCACTACTACGCTCTTAGCGCTCCAAATGTCCAGTTGCATTTTCTACAGAAAGAGTGTTCAGATCTGCTCAATCAAAAGTATGGTTTAACTCTGTTAGCTGAATGCACAGATCAGAAAGAAGTTTCACCGAATGATTCTGTGTAGTTTATATTTGAAGACATTCCTTTTTCCACTATTACCCTCTTAGCGCACAGAATCTCCACTTGCATTTTCTACAAAAAGAGTGTTTCATAACTGCTCAATCAAAAACATGTTTTATCCCTGTTAACTGAATTTACAGATCAGAAATAATTTTCACAGAATGCATCTGTGTAGTTTTTATTTGAAGATATTCTTTTTCCCAAAGTAGGCCTCTTAGCGCTTAGCATGTCTAATTGCAGTTTCTACAGAAAGAGTGTTTCAGAACGGCTCAATCAAAATAAGGTTCAACTCTGTTAGTTGAATGCACAGAAGAGAAAGAATTTTCACAGAATGCTACTGTGTAGTTTATATTTGAATATAGTCCTTTTTCCACTATTACCCTCTTAGCGCTCCGAATTTCCACTTGCATTTTCTACAGAAATAGGGTTCAGCATTGCGCAATCAAAAGTATGGTTTAACTCTGTTAGCTTAATGAACATATCAGAAATAAGTTTCACACAATGCTTCTGTGTAGTTTTTATTTGAAGATATTATTTTTCCCAATAGAGGCCTCTTAGCGCTCAGAATGTCCAATTGCAGTTTCTACATAAAGAGTGTTTCAGAAAGGCTCAATCAAATGTAAGGTTCAACTCTGTTAGTTGATTGCACAGAACAGAAAGAAGTTTCATACAATGCTTCTGTGTAGTTTATATTTGAACATATTCTTTTTTCCACTATTACCCACTTAGCGCTACGAATGTCCAGTTGCATTTTCTACAGACAGAGTGTTTCAAAACTGCTCAATCAAAAGTATGGTTTAACTCTGTTAGCTGAATGCACAGATCAGAAAGAAGTTTCACAGAATGATTCTGTGTAGTTTATATTTGGAGACATTCCTTTTTCCACTATTACCCACTTAGCGCTACGAATGTCCAGTTGCATTTTCTACAGACAGAGTGTTTCAAAACTGCTCAATCAAAAGTATGGTTTAACTCTGTTAGCTGAGTGCTCAGATCAGAAAGAAGTTTCACAGAATGCTTCTGTGTAGTTTATATTTGAATATATTCCTTTTTCCACTACTACGCTCTTAGCGCTCCAAATGTCCAGTTGCATTTTCTACAGAAAGAGTGTTTCAGAACAGCTCAATCAAAACTAAGGTTCAACTCTTTTATTTGAACAAACAGAACAGAAAGAAGTTTCACACAATTCTTCTGTGTAGTTTTTATTTGTAGACATTCTTTTTCCCAATATAGGCCTCTTGGCGCTCAGAATGTCCAATTGCAGTTTCTACAGAAAGAGTGTTTCAGAACGGCTCAATCAAAAGTAAGGTTGAACTCTGTTAGTTGAATGCACAGAACAGAAAGAAGTTTCATACAATGCTTCTGTGTAGTTTATATTTGAACATATTCTTTTTTCCACTATTACCCATTTAGCGCTACGAATGTCCAGTTGCATTTTCTACAGACAGAGTGTTTCAAAAGTGCTCAATCAAATGTATGGTTTAACTCTGTTAGCTGAATGCTCAGATCAGAAAGTAGTTTCACAGAATGCTTCTGTGTAGTTGATATTTGAATATATTCCTTTTTCCACTACTACTCTCTTAGCGCTCCAAATGTCCAGTTGCATTTTCTACAGAAAGAGTGTTCAGATCTGCTCAATCAAAAGTATGGTTTAACTCTGTTAGCTGAATGCACAGATCAGAAAGAAGTTTCACCGAATGATTCTGTGTAGTATATATTTGAAGACATTCCTTTTTCCACTATTACAATCTTAGCGCTCGGAATCTCCACTTGCATTTTCTACAAAAAGAGTGTTTCATAACTGCTCAATCAAAAATATGTTTTATCTCTGTTAACTGAATTTACAGATCAGAAATAAGTTTCACAGAATGCATCTGTGTAGTTTTTATTTGAAGAGATTCTTTTTCCCAATGTAGGCCTCTTAGCGCTTAGCATGTCCAATTGCAGTTTCTACAGAAAGAGTGTTTCAGAACGGCTCAATCAAAAGTAAGGTTCAACTCTGTTAGTTGAATGCACAGAAAAGAAAGAATTTTCACAGAATGCTACTGTGTAGTTTATATTTGAATATATTCCTTTTTCCACTATTACCCTCTTAGCGCTCCGAATGTCCACTTGCATTTTCTACAGAAAGAGTGTTCAGAACTGCGCAATCAAAAGTATGGTTTAACTCTGTTAGCTTAATGAACATATCAGAAATAAGATTCACACAATGCTTCTGTGTAGTTTTTATTTGAAGATATTATTTTTCCCCATATAGGCCTCTTAGCGCTCAGAATGTCCAATTGCAGTTTCTACAGAAAGAGTGTTTCAGAAAGGCTCAATCAAAAGTAAGGTTCAACTCTGTTAGTTGAATGCACAGAACAGAAAGAAGTTTCATACAATGCTTCTGTGTAGTTTATATTTGAACATATTCTTTTTTCCACTATTACCCACTCAGCGCTACGAATGTCCAGTTGCATTTTCTACAGACAGAGTGTTTCAAAACTGCTCAATCAAAAGTATGGTTTAACTCTGATAGCTGAATGCTCAGATCAGAAAGAAGTTTCACAGAATGCTTCTGTGTAGTTTATATTTGAATATATTCCTTTTTCCACTACTACTCCCTTAGCGCTCCAAATGTCCAGTTGCATTTTCTACAGAAAGAGTGTTCAGATCTGCTCAATCAAAAGTATGGTTTAACTCTGTTAGCTGAATGCACAGATCAGAAATTAGTTTCACAGAATGATTCTGTGCAGTTTATATTTGGAGACATTCCTTTTTCCACTATTACCCTCTTAGCGCTCCGAATCTCCACTTGCATTTTCTACAGAAAGAGTGTTTCAGAACGGCTCAATCAAAACTAAGGTTCAACTCTTTTAGTTGAACAAACAGAACACAAAGAAGTTTCACACAATTCTTCTGTGTAGTTTTTATTTGTAGACATTCTTTTTCCCAATATAGGCCTCTTAGCGCTCAGAATGTCCAATTGCAGTTTCTACAGAAAGAGTGTTTCAGAACGGCTCAATCAAAAGTAAGGTTGAACTCTGTTAGTTGAATGCACAGAACAGAAAGAAGTTTCATACAATGCTTCTGTGTAGTTTATATTTGAACATATTCTTTTTTCCACTATTACCCACTTAGCGCTACGAATGTCCAGTTGCATTTTCTACAGACAGAGTGTTTCAAAACTGCTCAATCAAAAGTATGGTTTAACTCTGTTAGCTGAATGCTCAGATCAGAAAGAAGTTTCACAGAATGCTTCTGTGTAGTTTATATTTTAATATATTCCTTTTTCCACTACTACGCTCTTAGCGTTCCAAATGTCCAGTTGCATTTTCTACAGAAAGAGTGTTCAGATCTGCTCAATCAAAAGTATGGTTTAACTCTGTTAGCTGAATGCCCAGATCAGAAACAAGTTTCACCGAATGATTCTGTGTAGTTTATATTTGAAGACATTCCTTTTTCCACTATTACCCTCTTAGCGCACAGAATCTCCACTTGTATTTTCTACAAAAAGAGTGTTTCATAACTGCTCAATCAAAAATATGTTTTATCTCTGTTAACTGAATTTACAGATCAGAAATAAGTTTCACAGAATGCATCTGTGTAGTTTTTATTTGAAGATATTCTTTTTCCCAAAGTAGGCCTCTTAGCGCTTAGCATGTCCAATTGCAGTTTCTACAGAAAGAGTGTTTCAGAACGGCTCAATCAAAAGTAAGGTTCAACTCTGTTAGTTGAATGCACAGAAAAGAAAGAATTTTCACAGAATGCTACTGTGTAGTTTATATTTGAATATATTCCTTTTTCCACTATTACCCTCTTAGCGCTCCGAATGTCCACTTGCATTTTCTACAGAAATAGTGTTCAGAACTGCGCAATCAAAAGTATGGTTTAACTCTGTTAGCTTAATGAACATATCAGAAATAAGATTCACACAATGCTTCTGTGTAGTTTTTATTTGAAGATATTATTTTTCCCCATATAGGCCTCTTAGCGCTCAGAATGTCCAATTGCAGTTTCTACAGAAAGAGTGTTTCAGAAAGGCTCAATCAAAAGTAAGGTTCAACTCTGTTAGTTGAATGCACAGAACAGAAAGAAGTTTCATACAATGCTTCTGTGTAGTTTATATTTGAACATATTCTTTTTTCCACTATTACCCACTTAGCGCTACGAATGTCAGTTGCATTTTCTACAGACAGAGTGTTTCAAAACTGCTCAATCAAAAGTATGGTTTAACTCTGATAGCTGAATGCTCAGATCAGAAAGAAGTTTCACAGAATGCTTCTGTGTAGTTTATATTTGAATATATTCCTTTTTCCACTACTACTCTCTTAGCGCTCCAAATGTCCAGTTGCATTTTCTACAGAAAGAGTGTTCAGATCTGCTCAATCAAAAGTATGGTTTAACTCTGTTAGCTGAATGCACAGATCAGAAATTAGTTTCACAGAATGATTCTGTGTAGTTTATATTTGGAGACATTCCTTTTTCCACTATTACCCTCTTAGCGCTCCGAATCTCCACTTGCATTTTCTACAGAAAGAGTGTTTCAGAACAGCTCAATCAAAACTAAGGTTCAACTCTTTTAGTTGAACAAACAGAACAGAAAGAAGTTTCACACAATTCTTCTGTGTAGTTTTTATTTGTAGACATTCTTTTTCCCAATATAGGCCTCTTGGCGCTCAGAATGTCCAATTGCAGTTTCTACAGAAAGAGTGTTTCAGAACGGCTCAATCAAAAGTAAGGTTGAACTCTGTTAGTTGAATGCACAGAACAGAAAGAAGTTTCATACAATGCTTCTGTGTAGTTTATATTTGAACATATTCTTTTTTCCACTATTACCCACTCAGCGCTACGAATGTCCAGTTGCATTTTCTACAGACAGAGTGTTTCAAAACTGCTCAATCAAAAGTATGGTTTAACTCTGTTAGCTGAATGCTCAGATCAGAAAGAAGTTTCACAGAATGCTTCTGTGTAGTTTATATTTTAATATATTCCTTTTTCCACTACTACGCTCTTAGCGCTCCAAATGTCCAGTTGCATTTTCTACAGAAAGAGTGTTCAGATCTGCTCAATCAAAAGTATGGTTTAACTCTGTTAGCTGAATGCACAGATCAGAAAGAAGTTTCACCGAATGATTCTGTGTAGTTTATATTTGAAGACATTCCTTTTTCCACTAGTACCCTCTTAGCGCTCAGAATCTCCACTTGTATTTTCTACAAAAAGAGTGTTTCATAACTGCTCAATCAAAAATATGTTTTATCTCTGTTAACTGAATTTACAGATCAGAAATAAGTTTCACAGAATGCATCTGTGTAGTTTTTATTTGAAGATATTCTTTTTCCCAAAGTAGGCCTCTTAGCGCTTAGCATGTCCAATTGCAGTTTCTACAGAAAGAGTGTTTCAGAACGGCTCAATCAAAAGTAAGGTTCAACTCTGTTAGTTGAATGCACAGAAGAGAAAGAATTTTCACAGAATGCTACTGTGTAGTTTATATTTGAATATAGTCCTTTTTCCACTATTACCCTCTTAGCGCTCCGAATGTCCACTTGCATTTTCTACAGAAAGAGGGTTCAGCACTGAGCAATCAAAAGTATGGTTTAACTCTGTTAGCTTAATGAACATATCAGAAATAAGTTTCACACAATGCTTCTGTGTAGTTTTTATTTGAAGATATTATTTTTCCCAATAGAGGCCTCTTTGCGCTCAGAATGTCCAATTGCAGTTTCTACAGAAAGAGTGTTTCAGAAAGGCTCAATCAAAAGTAAGGTTCAACTCTGTTAGTTGAATGCACAGAACAGAAAGAAGTTTCATACAATGCTTCTGTGTAGTTTATATTTGAACATATTCTTTTTTCCACTATTACCCACTTAGCGCTACGAATGTCCAGTTGCATTTTCTACAGACAGAGTGTTTCAAAACTGCTCAATCAAAAGTATGGTTTAACTCTGTTAGCTGAATGCTCAGATCGGAAAGAAGTTTCACAGAATGCTTCTGTGTAGTTTATATTTGAATATATTCCTTTTTCCACTACTACTCTCTTAGCGCTCCAAATGTCCAGTTGCATTTTCTACAGAAAGAGTGTTCAGATCTGCTCAATCAAAAGTATGGTTTAACTCTGTTAGCTGAATGCACAGATCAGAAAGAAGTTTCACAGAATGATTCTGTGTAGTTTATATTTGGAGACATTCCTTTTTCCACTATTACCCTCTTAGCGCTCCGAATCTCCACTTGCATTTTCTACAGAAAGAGTGTTTCACAACGGCTCAATCAAAACTAAGGTTCAACTCTTTTAGTTGAACAAACAGAACAGAAAGAAGTTTCACACAATTCTTCTGTGTAGTTTTTATTTGTAGACATTCTTTTTCCCAATATAGGCCTCTTGGCGCTCAGAATGTCCAATTGCAGTTTCTACAGAAAGAGTGTTTCAGAACGGCTCAATCAAAAGTAAGGTTGAACTCTGTTAGTTGAATGCACAGAACAGAAAGAAGTTTCATACAATGCTTCTGTGTAGTTTATATTTGAACATATTCTTTTTTCCACTATTACCCATTTAGCGCTACGAATGTCCAGTTGCATTTTCTACAGACAGAGTGTTTCAAAACTGCTCAATCAAATGTATGGTTTAACTCTGTTAGCTGAATGCTCAGATCAGAAAGAAGTTTCACAGAATGCTTCTGTGTAGTTTATATTTGAATATATTCCTTTTTCCACTACTACGCTTTTAGCGCTCCAAATGTCCAGTTGCATTTTCTACAGAAAGAGTGTTCAGATCTGCTCAATCAAAAGTATGGTTTAACTCTGTTAGCTGAATGCACAGATCAGAAAGAAGTTTCACCGAATGATTCTGTGTAGTTTATATTTGAAGACATTCCTTTTTCCACTATTACCCTCTTAGCGCTCCGAATCTCCACTTGCATTTTCTACAAAAAGAGTGTTTCATAACTGCTCAATCAAAAATATGTTTTATCTCTGTTAACTGAATTTACAGATCAGAAATAAGTTTCACAGAATGCATCTGTGTAGTTTTTATTTGAAGATATTCTTTTTCCCAATGTAGGCCTCTTAGCGCTTAGCATGTCCAATTGCAGTTTCTACAGAAAGAGTGTTTCAGAACGGCTCAATCAAAAGTAAGGTTCAACTCTGTTAGTTGAATGCACAGAACAGAAAGAATTTTCACAGAATGCTACTGTGTAGTTTATATTTGAATATATTCCTTTTTCCACTATTACCCTCTTAGCGCTCCGAATGTCCACTTGCATTTTCTACAGAAAGAGTGTTCAGAACTGCGCAATCAAAAGTATGGTTTAACTCTGTTAGCTTAATGAACATAGCAGAAATAAGTTTCACACAATGCTTCTGTGTAGTTTTTATTTGAAGGTATTATTTTGCCCAATAGAGGCCTCTTAGCGCTCAGAATGTCCAATTGCAGTTTCTACAGAAAGAGTGTTTCAGAAAGGCTCAATCAAAAGTAAGGTTCAACTCTGTTAGTTGAATGCACAGAACAGAAAGAAGTTTCATACAATGCTTCTGTGTAGTTTATATTTGAACATATTCTTTTTTCCACTATTACCCACTTAGCGCTACGAATGTCCAGTTGCATTTTCTACAGACAGAGTGTTTCAAAACTGCTCAATCAAAAGTATGGTTTAACTCTTTTAGCTGAATGCTCAGATCAGAAAGTAGTTTCACAGAATGCTTCTGTGTAGTTGATATTTGAATATATTCCTTTTTCCACTAATACTCTCTTAGCGCTCCAAATGTCCAGTTGCATTTTCTACAGAAAGAGTGTTCAGATCTGCTCAATCAAAAGTATGGTTTAACTCTGTTAGCTGAATGCACAGATCAGAAAGAAGTTTCACCGAATGATTCTGTGTAGTATATATTTGAAGACATTCCTTTTTCCACTATTACAATCTTAGCGCTCGGAATCTCCACTTGCATTTTCTACAAAAAGAGTGTTTCATAACTGCTCAATCAAAAATATGTTTTATCTCTGTTAACTGAATTTACAGATCAGAAATAAGTTTCAAAGAATGCATCTGTGTAGTTTTTATTTGAAGATATTCTTTTTCCCAATGTAGGCCTCTTAGCGCTTAGCATGTCCAATTGCAGTTTCTACAGAAAGAGTGTTTCAGAACGGCTCAATCAAAAGTAAGGTTCAACTCTGTTAGTTGAATGCACAGAAGAGAAAGAATTTTCACAGAATGCTACTGTGTAGTTTATATTTGAATATAGTCCTTTTTCCACTATTACCCTCTTAGCGCTCCGAATGTCCACTTGCATTTTCTACAGAAAGAGGGTTCAGCACTGAGCAATCAAAAGTATGGTTTAACTCTGTTAGCTTAATGAACATATCAGAAATAAGTTTCACACAATGCTTCTGTGTAGTTTTTATTTGAAGATATTATTTTTCCCAATAGAGGCCTCTTTGCGCTCAGAATGTCCAATTGCAGTTTCTACAGAAAGAGTGTTTCAGAAAGGCTCAATCAAAAGTAAGGTTCAACTCTGTTAGTTGAATGCACAGAACAGAAAGAAGTTTCATACAATGCTTCTGTGTAGTTTATATTTGAACATATTCTTTTTTCCAATATTACCCACTTAGCGCTACGAATGTCAGTTGCATTTTCTACAGACAGAGTGTTTCAAAACTGCTCAATCAAAAGTATGGTTTAACTCTGATAGCTGAATGCTCAGATCAGAAAGAAGTTTCACAGAATGCTTCTGTGTAGTTTATATTTGAATATATTCCTTTTTCCACTACTACTCTCTTAGCGCTCCAAATGTCCAGTTGCATTTTCTACAGAAAGAGTGTTCAGATCTGCTCAATCAAAAGTATGGTTTAACTCTGTTAGCTGAATGCACAGATCAGAAATTAGTTTCACAGAATGATTCTGTGTAGTTTATATTTGGAGACATTCCTTTTTCCACTATTACCCTCTTAGCGCTCCGAATCTCCACTTGCATTTTCTACAGAAAGAGTGTTTCAGAACGGCTCAATCAAAACTAAGGTTCAACTCTTTTAGTTGAACAAACAGAACAGAAAGAAGTTTCACACAATTCTTCTGTGTAGTTTTTATTTGTAGACATTCTTTTTCCCAATATAGGCCTCTTAGCGCTCAGAATGTCCAATTGCAGTTTCTACAGAAAGAGTGTTTCAGAACGGCTCAATCAAAAGTAAGGTTGAACTCTGTTAGTTGAATGCACAGAACAGAAAGAAGTTTCATACAATGCTTCTGTGTAGTTTATATTTGAACATATTCTTTTTTCCACTATTACCCACTTAGCGCTACGAATGTCCAGTTGCATTTTCTACAGACAGAGTGTTTCAAAACTGCTCAATCAAAAGTATGGTTTAACTCTGTTAGCTGAATGCTCAGATCAGAAAGAAGTTTCACAGAATGCTTCTGTGTAGTTTATATTTTAATATATTCCTTTTTCCACTACTACGCTCTTAGCGCTCCAAATGTCCAGTTGCATTTTCTACAGAAAGAGTGTTCAGATCTGATCAATCAAAAGTATGGTTTAACTCTGTTAGCTGAATGCACAGATCAGAAAGAAGTTTCACCGAATGATTCTGTGTAGTTTATATTTGAAGACATTCCTTTTTCCACTATTACCCTCTTAGCGCACAGAATCTCCACTTGTATTTTCTACAAAAAGAGTGTTTCATAACTGCTCAATCAAAAATATGTTTTATCTCTGTTAACTGAATTTACAGATCAGAAATAAGTTTCACAGAATGCATCTGTGTAGTTTTTATTTGAAGATATTCTTTTTCCCAAAGTAGGCCTCTTAGCGCTTAGCATGTCCAATTGCAGATTCTACAGAAAGAGTGTTTCAGAACGGCTCAATCAAAAGTAAGGTTCAACTCTGTTAGTTGAATGCACAGAAGAGAAAGAATTTTCACAGAATGCTACTGTGTAGTTTATATTTGAATATAGTCCTTTTTCCACTATTACCCTCTTAGCGCTCCGAATGTCCACTTGCATTTTCTACAGAAAGAGGGTTCAGCACTGCGCAATCAAAAGTATGGTTTAACTCTGTTAGCTTAATGAACATATCAGAAATAAGTTTCACACAATGCTTCTGTGTAGTTTTTATTTGAAGGTATTATTTTTCCCAATAGAGGCCTCTTTGCGCTCAGAATGTCCAATTGCAGTTTCTACAGAAAGAGTGTTTCAGAAAGGCTCAATCAAAAGTAAGGTTCAACTCTGTTAGTTGAATGCACAGAACAGAAAGAAGTTTCATACAATGCTTCTGTGTAGTTTATATTTGAACATATTCTTTTTTCCACTATTACCCACTTAGCGCTACGAATGTCCAGTTGCATTTTCTACAGACAGAGTGTTTCAAAACTGCTCAATCAAAAGTATGGTTTAACTCTGTTAGCTGAATGCTCAGATCGGAAAGAAGTTTCACAGAATGCTTCTGTGTAGTTTATATTTGAATATATTCCTTTTTCCACTACTACTCTCTTAGCGCTCCAAATGTCCAGTTGCATTTTCTACAGAAAGAGTGTTCAGATCTGCTCAATCAAAAGTATGGTTTAACTCTGTTAGCTGAATGCACAGATCAGAAAGAAGTTTCACAGAATGATTCTGTGTAGTTTATATTTGGAGACATTCCTTTTTCCACTATTACCCTCTTAGCGCTCCGAATCTCCACTTGCATTTTCTACAGAAAGAGTGTTTCAGAACGGCTCAATCAAAACTAAGGTTCAACTCTTTTAGTTGAACAAACAGAACAGAAAGAAGTTTCACACAATTCTTCTGTGTAGTTTTTATTTGTAGACATTCTTTTTCCCAATATAGGCCTCTTGGCGCTCAGAATGTCCAATTGCAGTTTCTACAGAAAGAGTGTTTCAGAACGGCTCAATCAAAAGTAAGGTTGAACTCTGTTAGTTGAATGCACAGAACAGAAAGAAGTTTCATACAATGCTTCTGTGTAGTTTATATTTGAACATATTCTTTTTTCCACTATTACCCATTTAGCGCTACGAATGTCCAGTTGCATTTTCTACAGACAGAGTGTTTCAAAACTGCTCAATCAAATGTATGGTTTAACTCTGTTAGCTGAATGCTCAGATCAGAAAGAAGTTTCACAGAATGCTTCTGTGTAGTTTATATTTGAATATATTCCTTTTTCCACTACTACGCTTTTAGCGCTCCAAATGTCCAGTTGCATTTTCTACAGAAAGAGTGTTCAGATCTGCTCAATCAAAAGTATGGTTTAACTCTGTTAGCTGAATGCACAGATCAGAAAGAAGTTTCACCGAATGATTCTGTGTAGTTTATATTTGAAGACATTCCTTTTTCCACTATTACCCTCTTAGCGCTCCGAATCTCCACTTGCATTTTCTACAAAAAGAGTGTTTCATAACTGCTCAATCAAAAATATGTTTTATCTCTGTTAACTGAATTTACAGATCAGAAATAAGTTTCACAGAATGCATCTGTGTAGTTTTTATTTGAAGATATTCTTTTTCCCAATGTAGGCCTCTTAGCGCTTAGCATGTCCAATTGCAGTTTCTACAGAAAGAGTGTTTCAGAACGGCTCAATCAAAAGTAAGGTTCAACTCTGTTAGTTGAATGCACAGAACAGAAAGAATTTTCACAGAATGCTACTGTGTAGTTTATATTTGAATATATTCCTTTTTCCACTATTACCCTCTTAGCGCTCCGAATGTCCACTTGCATTTTCTACAGAAAGAGTGTTCAGAACTGCGCAATCAAAAGTATGGTTTAACTCTGTTAGCTTAATGAACATATCAGAAATAAGTTTCACACAATGCTTCTGTGTAGTTTTTATTTGAAGATATTATTTTGCCCAATAGAGGCCTCTTAGCGCTCAGAATGTCCAATTGCAGTTTCTACAGAAAGAGTGTTTCAGAAAGGCTCAATCAAAAGTAAGGTTCAACTCTGTTAGTTGAATGCACAGAACAGAAAGAAGTTTCATACAATGCTTCTGTGGAGTTTATATTTGAACATATTCTTTTTTCCACTATTACCCACTTAGCGCTACGAATGTCCAGTTGCATTTTCTACAGACAGAGTGTTTCAAAACTGCTCAATCAAAAGTATGGTTTAACTCTTTTAGCTGAATGCTCAGATCAGAAAGTAGTTTCACAGAATGCTTCTGTGTAGTTGATATTTGAATATATTCCTTTTTCCACTACTACTCTCTTAGCGCTCCAAATGTCCAGTTGCATTTTCTACAGAAAGAGTGTTCAGATCTGCTCAATCAAAAGTATGGTTTAACTCTGTTAGCTGAATGCACAGATCAGAAAGAAGTTTCACCGAATGATTCTGTGTAGTATATATTTGAAGACATTCCTTTTTCCACTATTACAATCTTAGCGCTCGGAATCTCCACTTGCATTTTCTACAAAAAGAGTGTTTCATAACTGCTCAATCAAAAATATGTTTTATCTCTGTTAACTGAATTTACAGATCAGAAATAAGTTTCACAGAATGCATCTGTGTAGTTTTTATTTGAAGATATTCTTTTTCCCAATGTAGGCCTCTTAGCGCTTAGCATGTCCAATTGCAGTTTCTACAGAAAGAGTGTTTCAGAACGGCTCAATCAAAAGTAAGGTTCAACTCTGTTAGTTGAATGCACAGAACAGAAAGAATTTTCACAGAATGCTACTGTGTAGTTTATATTTGAATATATACCTTTTTCCACTATTACCCTCTTAGCGCTCCGAATGTCCACTTGCATTTTCTACAGAAAGAGTGTTCAGAACTGCGCAATCAAAAGTATGGTTTAACTCTGTTAGCTTAATGAACATATCAGAAATAAGTTTCACACAATGCTTCTGTGTAGTTTTTATTTGAAGATATTATTTTGCCCAATAGAGGCCTCTTAGCGCTCAGAATTTCCAATTGCAGTTTCTACAGAAAGAGTGTTTCAGAAAGGCTCAATCAAAAGTAAGGTTCAACTCTGTTAGTTGAATGCACAGAACAGAAAGAAGTTTCATACAATGCTTCTGTGTAGTTTATATTTGAACATATTCTTTTTTCCACTATTACCCACTTAGCGCTACGAATGTCCAGTTGCATTTTCTACAGACAGAGTGTTTCAAAACTGCTCAATCAAAAGTATGGTTTAACTCTTTTAGCTGAATGCTCAGATCAGAAAGTAGTTTCACAGAATGCTTCTGTGTAGTTGATATTTGAATATATTCCTTTTTCCACTACTACTCTCTTAGCGCTCCAAATGTCCAGTTGCATTTTCTACAGAAAGAGTGTTCAGATCTGCTCAATCAAAAGTATGGTTTAACTCTGTTAGCTGAATGCACAGATCAGAAAGAAGTTTCACCGAATGATTCTGTGTAGTATATATTTGAAGACATTCCTTTTTCCACTATTACAATCTTAGCGCTCGGAATCTCCACTTGCATTTTCTACAAAAAGAGTGTTTCATAACTGCTCAATCAAAAATATGTTTTATCTCTGTTAACTGAATTTACAGATCAGAAATAAGTTTCACAGAATGCATCTGTGTAGTTTTTATTTGAAGAGATTCTTTTTCCCAATGTAGGCCTCTTAGCGCTTAGCATGTCCAATTGCAGTTTCTACAGAAAGAGTGTTTCAGAACGGCTCAATCAAAAGTAAGGTTCAACTCTGTTAGTTGAATGCACAGAAAAGAAAGAATTTTCACAGAATGCTACTGTGTAGTTTATATTTGAATATATTCCTTTTTCCACTATTACCCTCTTAGCGCTCCGAATGTCCACTTGCATTTTCTACAGAAAGAGTGTTCAGAACTGCGCAATCAAAAGTATGGTTTAACTCTGTTAGCTTAATGAACATATCAGAAATAAGATTCACACAATGCTTCTGTGTAGTTTTTATTTGAAGATATTATTTTTCCCCATATAGGCCTCTTAGCGCTCAGAATGTCCAATTGCAGTTTCTACAGAAAGAGTGTTTCAGAAAGGCTCAATCAAAAGTAAGGTTCAACTCTGTTAGTTGAATGCACAGAACAGAAAGAATTTTCATACAATGCTTCTGTGTAGTTTATATTTGAACATATACTTTTTTCCACTATTACCCACTTAGCGCTACGAATGTCAGTTGCATTTTCTACAGACAGAGTGTTTCAAAACTGCTCAATCAAAAGTATGGTTTAACTCTGATAGCTGAATGCTCAGATCAGAAAGAAGTTTCACAGAATGCTTCTGTGTAGTTTATATTTGAATATATTCCTTTTTCCACTACTACTCTCTTAGCGCTCCAAATGTCCAGTTGCATTTTCTACAGAAAGAGTGTTCAGATCTGCTCAATCAAAAGTATGGTTTAACTCTGTGAGCTGAATGCAGAGATCAGAAATTAGTTTCACAGAATGATTCTGTGTAGTTTATATTTGGAGACATTCCTTTTTCCACTATTACCCTCTTAGCGCTCCGAATCTCCACTTGCATTTTCTACAGAAAGAGTGTTTCAGAACGGCTCAATCAAAACTAAGGTTCAACTCTTTTAGTTGAACAAACAGAACAGAAAGAAGTTTCACACAATTCTTCTGTGTAGTTTTTATTTGTAGACATTCTTTTTCCCAATATAGGCCTCTTAGCGCTCAGAATGTCCAATTGCAGTTTCTACAGAAAGAGTGTTTCAGAACGGCTCAATCAAAAGTAAGGTTGAACTCTGTTAGTTGAATGCACAGAACAGAAAGAAGTTTCATACAATGCTTCTGTGTAGTTTATATTTGAACATATTCTTTTTTCCACTATTACCCATTTAGCGCTACGAATGTCCAGTTGCATTTTCTACAGACAGAGTGTTTCAAAACTGCTCAATCAAATGTATGGTTTAACTCTGTTAGCTGAATGCTCAGATCAGAAAGAAGTTTCACAGAATGCTTCTGTGTAGTTTATATTTGAATATATTCCTTTTTCCACTACTACGCTTTTAGCGCTCCAAATGTCCAGTTGCATTTTCTACAGAAAGAGTGTTCAGATCTGCTCAATCAAAAGTATGGTTTAACTCTGTTAGCTGAATGCACAGATCAGAAAGAAGTTTCACCGAATGATTCTGTGTAGTTTATATTTGAAGACATTCCTTTTTCCACTATTAACCTCTTAGCGCTCCGAATCTCCACTTGCATTTTCTACAAAAAGAGTGTTTCATAACTGCTCAATCAAAAATATGTTTTATCTCTGTTAACTGAATTTACAGATCAGAAATAAGTTTCACAGAATGCATCTGTGTAGTTTTTATTTGAAGATATTCTTTTTCCCAATGTAGGCCTCTTAGCGCTTAGCATGTCCAATTGCAGTTTCTACAGAAAGAGTGTTTCAGAACGGCTCAATCAAAAGTAAGGTTCAACTCTGTTAGTTGAATGCACAGAACAGAAAGAATTTTCACAGAATGCTACTGTGTAGTTTATATTTGAATATATTCCTTTTTCCACTATTACCCTCTTAGCGCTCCGAATGTCCACTTGCATTTTCTACAGAAAGAGTGTTCAGAACTGCGCAATCAAAAGTATGGTTTAACTCTGTTAGCTTAATGAACATATCAGAAATAAGTTTCACACAATGCTTCTGTGTAGTTTTTATTTGAAGATATTATTTTGCCCAATAGAGGCCTCTTAGCGCTCAGAATTTCCAATTGCAGTTTCTACAGAAAGAGTGTTTCAGAAAGGCTCAATCAAAAGTAAGGTTCAACTCTGTTAGTTGAATGCACAGAACAGAAAGAAGTTTCATACAATGCTTCTGTGTAGTTTATATTTGAACATATTCTTTTTTCCACTATTACCCACTTAGCGCTACGAATGTCCAGTTGCATTTTCTACAGACAGAGTGTTTCAAAACTGCTCAATCAAAAGTATGGTTTAACTCTTTTAGCTGAATGCTCAGATCAGAAAGTAGTTTCACAGAATGCTTCTGTGTAGTTGATATTTGAATATATTCCTTTTTCCACTACTACTCTCTTAGCGCTCCAAATGTCCAGTTGCATTTTCTACAGAAAGAGTGTTCAGATCTGCTCAATCAAAAGTATGGTTTAACTCTGTTAGCTGAATGCACAGATCAGAAAGAAGTTTCACCGAATGATTCTGTGTAGTATATATTTGAAGACATTCCTTTTTCCACTATTACAATCTTAGCGCTCGGAATCTCCACTTGCATTTTCTACAAAAAGAGTGTTTCATAACTGCTCAATCAAAAATATGTTTTATCTCTGTTAACTGAATTTACAGATCAGAAATAAGTTTCACAGAATGCATCTGTGTAGTTTTTATTTGAAGATATTCTTTTTCCCAATGTAGGCCTCTTAGCGCTTAGCATGTCCAATTGCAGTTTCTACAGAAAGAGTGTTTCAGAACGGCTCAATCAAAAGTAAGGTTCAACTCTGTTAGTTGAATGCACAGAACAGAAAGTATTTTCACAGAATGCTACTGTGTAGTTTATATTTGAATATATACCTTTTTCCACTATTACCCTCTTAGCGCTCCGAATGTCCACTTGCATTTTCTACAGAAAGAGTGTTCAGAACTGCGCAATCAAAAGTATGGTTTAACTCTGTTAGCTTAATGAACATATCAGAAATAAGTTTCACACAATGCTTCTGTGTAGTTTTTATTTGAAGATATTATTTTGCCCAATAGAGGCCTCTTAGCGCTCAGAATTTCCAATTGCAGTTTCTACAGAAAGAGTGTTTCAGAAAGGCTCAATCAAAAGTAAGGTTCATCTCTGTTAGTTGAATGCACAGAACAGAAAGAAGTTTCATACAATGCTTCTGTGTAGTTTATATTTGAACATATTCTTTTTTCCACTATTACCCACTTAGCGCTACGAATGTCCAGTTGCATTTTCTACAGACAGAGTGTTTCAAAACTGCTCAATCAAAAGTATGGTTTAACTCTTTTAGCTGAATGCTCAGATCAGAAAGTAGTTTCACAGAATGCTTCTGTGTAGTTGATATTTGAATATATTCCTTTTTCCACTACTACTCTCTTAGCGCTCCAAATGTCCAGTTGCATTTTCTACAGAAAGAGTGTTCAGATCTGCTCAATCAAAAGTATGGTTTAACTCTGTTAGCTGAATGCACAGATCAGAAAGAAGTTTCACCGAATGATTCTGTGTAGTATATATTTGAAGACATTCCTTTTTCCACTATTACAATCTTAGCGCTCGGAATCTCCACTTGCATTTTCTACAAAAAGAGTGTTTCATAACTGCTCAATCAAAAATATGTTTTATCTCTGTTAACTGAATTTACAGATCAGAAATAAGTTTCACAGAATGCATCTGTGTAGTTTTTATTTGAAGAGATTCTTTTTCCCAATGTAGGCCTCTTAGCGCTTAGCATGTCCAATTGCAGTTTCTACAGAAAGAGTGTTTCAGAACGGCTCAATCAAAAGTAAGGTTCAACTCTGTTAGTTGAATGCACAGAAAAGAAAGAATTTTCACAGAATGCTACTGTGTAGTTTATATTTGAATATATTCCTTTTTCCACTATTACCCTCTTAGCGCTCCGAATGTCCACTTGCATTTTCTACAGAAAGAGTGTTCAGAACTGCGCAATCAAAAGTATGGTTTAACTCTGTTAGCTTAATGAACATATCAGAAATAAGATTCACACAATGCTTCTGTGTAGTTTTTATTTGAAGATATTATTTTTCCCCATATAGGCCTCTTAGCGCTCAGAATGTCCAATTGCAGTTTCTACAGAAAGAGTGTTTCAGAAAGGCTCAATCAAAAGTAAGGTTCAACTCTGTTAGTTGAATGCACAGAACAGAAAGAATTTTCATACAATGCTTCTGTGTAGTTTATATTTGAACATATACTTTTTTCCACTATTACCCACTTAGCGCTACGAATGTCAGTTGCATTTTCTACAGACAGAGTGTTTCAAAACTGCTCAATCAAAAGTATGGTTTAACTCTGATAGCTGAATGCTCAGATCAGAAAGAAGTTTCACAGAATGCTTCTGTGTAGTTTATATATGAATATATTCCTTTTTCCACTACTACTCTCTTAGCGCTCCAAATGTCCAGTTGCATTTTCTACAGAAAGAGTGTTCAGATCTGCTCAATCAAAAGTATGGTTTAACTCTGTGAGCTGAATGCACAGATCAGAAATTAGTTTCACAGAATGATTCTGTGTAGTTTATATTTGGAGACATTCCTTTTTCCACTATTACCCTCTTAGCGCTCCGAATCTCCACTTGCATTTTCTACAAAAAGAGTGTTTCATAACTGCTCAATCAAAAATATGTTTTATCTCTGTTAACTGAATTTACAGATCAGAAATAAGTTTCACAGAATGCATCTGTGTAGTTTTTATTTGAAGAGATTCTTTTTCCCAATGTAGGCCTCTTAGCGCTTAGCATGTCCAATTGCAGTTTCTACAGAAATAGTGTTTCAGAACGGCTCAATCAAACGTAAGGTTCAACTCTGTTAGTTGAATGCACAGAACAGAAAGTATTTTCACAGAATGCTACTGTGTAGTTTATATTTGAATATATTCCTTTTTCCGCTATTACCCTCTTAGCGCTCCGAATGTCCACTTGCATTTTCTACAGAAAGAGGTTTCAGCACTGCGCAATCAAAAGTATGGTTTAACTCTGTTAGATTAATGAACATATCAGAAATAAGTTTCACACAATGCTTCTGTGTAGTTTTTATTTGAAGATATTATTTTTCCCTATAGAGGCCTCTTAGCGCTCAGAATGTCCAATTGCAGTTTCTACAGAAAGAGTGTTTCAGAAAGGCTCAATCAAAAGTAAGGTTCAACTCTGTTAGTTGAATGCACAGAACAGAAAGAAGTTTCATACAATGCTTCTGTGTAGTTTATATTTGAACATATTCTTTTTTCCACTATTACCCACTTAGCCCTACGAATGTCCAGTTGCATTTTATACAGACAGAGTGTTTCAAAACTGCTCAATCAAAAGTATGGTTTAACTCTGTTAGCTCAATGCTCAGATCAGAAAGAAGTTTCACAGAATGCTTCTGTGTAGTTTATATTTGAATATATTCCTTTTTCCACTACTACGCTCTTAGCGCTCCAAATGTCCAGTTGCATTTTCTACAGAAAGAGTGTTCAGATCTGCTCAATCAAAAGTATGGTTTAACTCTGTTAGCTGAATGCACAGATCAGAAAGAAGTTTCACCGAATGTTTCTGTGTAGTTTATATTTGGAGACATTCCTTTTTCCACTATTACCCTCTTAGCGCTCCGAATCTCCACTTGCATTTTCTACAGAAAGAGTGTTTCAGAACGGCTCAATCAAAACTAAGGTTCAACTCTTTTAGTTGAACAAACAGAACAGAAAGAATTTTCACACAATTCTTCTGTGTAGTTTTTATTTGTAGATATTCTTTTTCCCAATATAGGCCTCTTAGCGCTCAGAATGTCCAATTGCAGTTTCTACAGAAAGAGTGTTTCAGAACGGCTCAATCAAAAGTAAGGTTCAACTCTGTTAGTTGAATGCACAGAACAGAAAGAAGTTTCATACAATGCTTCTGTGTAGTTTATATTTGAACATATTCTTTTTTCCACTATTACCCACTTAGCGCTACGAATGTCCAGTTGCATTTTCTACAGACAGAGTGTTTCAAAACTGCTCAATCAAAAGTATGGTTTAACTCTGTTAGCTGAATGCTCAGATCAGAAAGAAGTTTCACAGAATGCTTCTGTGTAGTTTATATTTGAATATATTCCTTTTTCCACTACTACGCTCTTAGCGCTCCAAATGTCCAGTTGCATTTTCTACAGAAAGAGTGTTCAGATCTGCTCAATCAAAAGTATGGTTTAACTCTGTTAGCTGAATGCACAGATCAGAAAGAAGTTTCACCGAATGATTCTGTGTAGTTTATATTTGAAGACATTCCTTTTTCCACTATTACCCTCTTAGCGCTCCGAATCTCCACTTGTATTTTCTACAAAAAGAGTGTTTCATAACTGCTCAATCAAAAATATGTTTTATCTCTGTTAACTGAATTTACTGATCAGAAATAAGTTTCACAGAATGCATCTGTGTAGTTTTTATTTGAAGATATTCTTTTTCCCAAAGTAGGCCTCTTAGCGCTTAGCATGTCCAATTGCAGTTTCTACAGAAAGAGTGTTTCAGAACGGCTCAATCAAAAGTAAGGTTCAACTCTGTTAGTTGAATGCACAGAACAGAAAGAATTTTCACAGAATGCTACTGTGTAGTTTATATTTGAATATAGTCCTTTTTCCACTATTACCCTCTTAGCGCTCCGAATGTCCACTTGCATTTTCTACAGAAAGAGGGTTCAGAACTGCGCAATCAAAAGTATGGTTTAACTCTGTTAGCTTAATGAACATATCAGAAATAAGATTCACACAATGCTTCTGTGTAGTTTTTATTTGAAGATATTTTTTTTCCCAATAGAGGCCTCTTAGCACTCAGAATTTCCGATTGCAGTTTCTACAGAAAGAGTGTTTCAGAAAGGCTCAATCAAAAGTAAGGTTCAACTCTGTTAGTTGAATGCACAGAACAGAAAGAAGTTTCATACAATGCTTCTGTGTAGTTTATATTTGAACATATTCTTTTTTCCACTATTACCCACTTAGCGCTACGAATGTCCAGTTGCATTTTCTACAGACAGAGTGTTTCAAAACTGCTCAATCAAAAGTATGGTTTAACTCTGTTAGCTGAATGCTCAAATCAGAAAGAAGTTTCACAGAATGCTTCTGTGTAGTTTATATTTGAATATATTCCTTTTTCCACTACATCTCTCTTAGCGCTCCAAATGTCCAGTTGCATTTTCTACAGAAAGAGGGTTCAGATCTGCTCAATCAAAAGTATGGTTTAACTCTGTTAGCTGAATGCACAGATCGGAAAGAAGTTTCACTGAATGATTCTGTGTAGTTTATATTTGGAGACATTCCTTTTTCCACTATTACCCTCTTAGCGCTCCGAATCTCCACTTGCATTTTCTACAGAAAGAGTGTTTCAGAACGGCTCAATCAAAACTAAGGTTCAACTCTTTTAGTTGAACAAACAGAACAGAAAGAAGTTTCACACAATTCTTCTGTGTAGTTTTTATTTGTAGACATTCATTTTCCCAATATAGGCCTCTTAGCGCTCAGAATGTCCAATTGCAGTTTCTACAGAAAGAGTGTTTCAGAACGGCTCAATCAAAAGTAAGGTTCAACTCTGTTAGTTGAATGCACAGAACAGAAAGAAGTTTCATACAATGCTTCTGTGTAGTTTATATTTGAACATATTCTTTTTTCCACTATTACCCACTTAGCGCTACGAATGTCCAGTTGCATTTTCTACAGACAGAGTGTTTCAAAACTGCTCAATCAAAAGTATGGTTTAACTCTGTTAGCTGAATGCTCATATCAGAAAGAAGTTTCACAGAATGCTTCTGTGTAGTTTATATTTGAATATATTTCTTTTTCCACTACTACGCGCTTAGCGCTCCAAATGTCCAGTTGCATTTTCTACAGAAAGAGTGTTCAGATCTGCTCAATCAAAAGTATGGTTTAACTCTGTTAGCTGAATGCACAGATCAGAAAGAAGTTTAACCGAATGATTCTGTGTAGTTTATATTTGAAGACATACCTTTTTCCACTATTACCCTCTTAGCGCTCCGAATCTCCACTTGCATTTTCTACAAAAAGAGTGTTTCATAACTGCTCAATCAAAAATATGTTTTATCTCTGTTAACTGAATTTACAGATCAGAAATAAGTTTCACAGAATGCATCTGTGTAGTTTTTATTTGAAGATATTCTTTTTCCCAATGTAGGCCTCTTAGCGCTTAGCATGTCCAATTGCAGTTTCTACAGAAAGAGTGTTTCAGAACGGCTCAATCAAAAGTAAGGTTCAATTCTGTTAGTTGAATGCACAGAACAGAAAGAATTTTCACAGAATGCTACTGTGTAGTTTATATTTGAATATATTCCTTTTTCCACTATTACCCTCTTAGCGCTCCGAATGTCCACTTGCATTTTCTACAGAAAGAGTGTTCAGAACTGCGCAATCAAAAGTATGGTTTAACTCTGTTAGCTTAATGAACATATCAGAAATAAGTTTCACACAATGCTTCTGTGTAGTTTTTATTTGAAGATATTATTTTTCCCAATATAGGCCTCTTAGCGCTCAGAATGTCCAATTGCAGTTTCTACAGAAAGAGTGTTTCAGAAAGGCTCAATCAAAAGTAAGGTTCAACTCTGTTAATTGAATGCACAGAACAGAAAGAAGTTTCATACAATGCTTCTGTGTAGTTTATATTTGAACATATTCTTTTTTCCACTATTACCCACTTAGCGCTACGAATGTCCAGTTGCATTTTCTACAGACAGAGTGTTTCAAAACTGCTCAATCAAAAGTATGGTTTAACTCTGTTAGCTGAATGCTCAAATCAGAAAGAAGTTTCACAGAATGCTTCGGTGTAGTTTATATTTGAATATATTCCTTTTTCCACTACTACACTCTTAGCGCTCCAAATATCCAGTTGCATTTTCTACAGAAAGAGTGTTCAGATCTGCTCAATCAAAAGTATGGTTTAACTCTGTTAGCTGAATGCACAGATCGGAAAGAAGTTTCACAGAATGATTCTGTGTATTTATATTTGGAGACATTCCTTTTTCCACTATTACCCGCTTAGCGCTCCGAATCTCCACTTGCATTTTCTACAAAAAGAGTATTTCATAACTGCTCAATCAAAAATATGTTTTATCTCTGTTAACTGAATTTACAGATCAGAAATAAGTTTCACAGAATGCATCTGTGTAGTTTTTATTTGAAGAGATTCTTTTTCCCAATGTAGGCCTCTTAGCGCTTAGCATGTCCAATTGCAGTTTCTACAGAAAGAGTGTTTCAGAACGGCTCAATCAAAAGTAAGGTTCAACTCTGTTAGTTGAATGCACAGAACAGAAAGTATTTTCACAGAATGCTACTGTGTAGTTTATATTTGAATATATTCCTTTTTCCACTATTACCCTCTTAGCGCTCCGAATGTCCGCTTGCATTTTCTACAGAAAGAGGTTTCAGCACTGCGCAATCAAAAGTATGGTTTAACTCTGTTAGATTAATGAACATATCAGAAATAAGTTTCACACAATGCTTCTGTGTAGTTTTTATTTGAAGATATTATTTTTCCCTATAGAGGCCTCTTAGCGCTCAGAATGTCCAATTGCAGTTTCTACAGAAAGAGTGTTTCAGAAAGGCTCAATCAAAAGTAAGGTTCAACTCTGTTAGTTGAATGCACAGAACAGAAAGAAGTTTCATACAATGCTTCTGTGTAGTTTATATTTGAACATATTCTTTTTTCCACTATTACCCACTTAGCCCTACGAATGTCCAGTTGCATTTTCTACAGACAGAGAGTTTCAAAACTGCTCAATCAAAAGTATGGTTTAACTCTGTTAGCTCAATGCTCAGATCAGAAAGAAGTTTCACAGAATGCTTCTGTGTAGTTTATATTTGAATATATTCCTTTTTACACTACTACGCTCTTAGCGCTCCAAATGTCCAGTTGCATTTTCTACAGAAAGAGTGTTCAGATCTGCTCAATCAAAAGTATGGTTTAACTCTGTTAGCTGAATGCACAGATCGGAAAGAAGTTTCACAGAATGATTCTGTGTAGTTTATATTTGGAGACATTCCTTTTTCCACTATTACCCTCTTAGCGCTCCGAATCTCCACTTGCATTTTCTACAGAAAGAGTGTTTCAGAACGGCTCAATCAAAACTAAGGTTCAACTCTTTTAGTTGAACAAACAGAACAGAAAGAAGTTTCACACAATTCTTCTGTGTAGTTTTTATTTGTAGACATTCTTTTTCCCAATATAGGCCTCTTAGCGCTCAGAATGTCCAATTGCAGTTTCTACAGAAAGAGTGTTTCAGAACGGCTCAAACAAAAGTAAGGTTCAACTCTGTTAGTTGAATGCACAGAACAGAAAGAAGTTTTATACAATGCTTCTGTGTAGTTTATATTTGAACATATTCATTTTTCCACTATTACCCACTTAGCGCTACGAATGTCCAGTTGCATTTTCTACAGACAGAGTGTTTCAAAACTGCTCAATCAAAAGTATGGTATAACTCTGTTAGCTGAATGCTCAGATCAGAAAGAAGTTTCACAGAATGCTTCTGTGTAGTTTATATTTGAATATATTACTTTTTCCACTACTACGCGCTTAGCGCTCCAAATGTCCAGTTGCATTTTCTACAGAAAGAGTGTTCAGATCTGCTCAATCAAAAGTGTGGTTTAACTCTGTTAGCTGAATCCACAGATCAGAAAGAAGTTTCACCGAATGATTCTGTGTAGTTTATATTTGAAGACATTCCTTTTCCACTATTACCCTCTTAGCGCTCCGAATCTCCACTTGCATTTTCTACAAAAAGAGTGTTTCATAACTGCTCAATCAAAAATATGTTTTATCTCTGTTAACTGAATTTACAGATCAGAAATAAGTTTCACAGAATGCATCTGTGTAGTTTTTATTTGAAGATATTCTTTTTCCCAATGTAGGCCTCTTAGCGCTTAGCATGCACAATTGCAGTTTCTACAGAAAGAGTGTTTCAGAACGGCTCAATCAAAAGTAAGGTTCAACTCTGTTAGTTGAATGCACAGAACAGAAAGAATTTTCACAGAATGCTACTGTGTAGTTTATATTTGAATATAGTCCTTTTTCCACTCTTACCTTCTTAGCGCTCCGAATGTCCACTTGCATTTTCTACAGAAAGAGGGTTCAGCACTGCGCAATCAAAAGTATGGTTTAACTCTGTTAGCTTAATGAACATATCAGAAATAAGTTTCACACAATGCTTCTGTGTAGTTTTTATTTGAAGATATTATTTTTCCCAATAGAGGCCTCTTAGCGCTCAGAATTTCCAATTGCAGTTTCTACAGAAAGAGTGTTTCAGAAAGGCTCAATCAAAAGTAAGGTTCAACTCTGTTAGTTGAATGCACAGAACAGAAAGAAGTTTCATACAATGCTTCTGTGTAGTTTATATTTGAACATAATCTTTTTTCCACTATTACCCACTTAGCGCTACGAATGTCCAGTTGCATTTTCTACAGACAGAGTGTTTCAAAACTGCTCAATCAAAAGTAGGGTTTAACTCTGTTAGCTGAATGCTCAGATCAGAAAGAAGTTTCACAGAATGCTTCTGTGTAGTTTATATTTGAATATATTCCTTTTTCCACTACTACTCTCTTAGCGCTCCAAATGTCCAGTTGCATTTTCTACAGAAAGAGTGTTCAGATCTGCTCAATCAAAAGTATGGTTTAACTCTGTTAGCTGAATGCACAGATCAGAATGAAGTTTCACAGAATGTTTCTGTGTAGTTTATATTTGGAGACATTCCTTTTTCCACTATTACCCTCTTAGCGCTCCGAATCTCCACTTGCATTTTCTACAGAAAGAGTGTTTCAGAACGGCTCAATCAAAACTAAGGTTCAACTCTTTTAGTTGAACAAACAGAACAGAAAGAATTTTCACACAATTCTTCTGTGTAGTTTTTATTTGTAGATATTCATTTTCCCAATATAGGCCTCTTAGCGCTCAGAATGTCCAATTGCAGTTTCTACAGAAAGAGTGTTTCAGAACGGCTCAATCAAAAGTAAGGTTCAACTCTGTTAGTTGAATGCACAGAACAGAAAGAAGTTTCATACAATGCTTCTGTGTAGTTTATATTTGAACATATTCTTTTTTCCACTATTACCCACTTAGCGCTACGAATGTCCAGTTGCATTTTCTACAGACAGAGTGTTTCAAAACTGCTCAATCAAAAGTATGGTTTAACTCTGTTAGCTGAATGCTCAGATCAGAAAGAAGTTTCACAGAATGCTTCTGTGTAGTTTATATTTGAATATATTCCTTTTTCCACTACTACGCTCTTAGCGCTCCAAATGTCCAGTTGCATTTTCTACAGAAAGAGTGTTCAGATCTGCTCAATCAAAAGTATGGTTTAACTCTGTTAGCTGAATGCACAGATCAGAAAGAAGTTTCACCGAATGATTCTGTGTAGTTTATATTTGAAGACATTCCTTTTTCCACTATTACCCTCTTAGCGCTCCGAATCTCCACTTGTATTTTCTACAAAAAGAGTGTTTCATAACTGCTCAATCAAAAATATGTTTTATCTCTGTTAACTGAATTTACAGATCAGAAATAAGTTTCACAGAATGCATCTGTGTAGTTTTTATTTGAAGATATTCTTTTTCCCAAAGTAGGCCTCTTAGCGCTTAGCATGTCCAATTGCAGTTTCTACAGAAAGAGTGTTTCAGAACGGCTCAATCAAAAGTAAGGTTCAACTCTGTTAAGTGAATGCACAGAACAGAAAGAATTTTCACAGAATGCTACTGTGTAGTTTATATTTGAATATAGTCCTTTTTCCACTATTACCCTCTTAGCGCTCCGAATGTCCACTTGCATTTTCTACAGAAAGAGGGTTCAGAACTGCGCAATCAAAAGTATGGTTTAACTCTGTTAGCTTAATGAACATATCAGAAATAAGATTCACACAATGCTTCTGTGTAGTTTTTATTTGAAGATATTTTTTTTCCCAATAGAGGCCTCTTAGCACTCAGAATTTCCAATTGCAGTTTCTACAGAAAGAGTGTTTCAGAAAGGCTCAATCAAAAGTAAGGTTCAACTCTGTTAGTTGAATGCACAGAACAGAAAGAAGTTTCATACAATGCTTCTGTGTAGTTTATATTTGAACATATTCTTTTTTCCACTATTACCCACTTAGCGCTACGAATGTCCAGTTGCATTTTCTACAGACAGAGTGTTTCAAAACTGCTCAATCAAAAGTATGGTTTAACTCTGTTAGCTGAATGCTCAAATCAGAAAGAAGTTTCACAGAATGCTTCTGTGTAGTTTATATTTGAATATATTCCTTTTTCCACTACATCTCTCTTAGCGCTCCAAATGTCCAGTTGCATTTTCTACAGAAAGAGTGTTCAGATCTGCTCAATCAAAAGAATGGTTTAACTCTGTTAGCTGAATGCACAGATCGGAAAGAAGTTTCACTGAATGATTCTGTGTAGTTTATATTTGGAGACATTCCTTTTTCCACTATTACCCTCTTAGCGCTCCGAATCTCCACTTGCATTTTCTACAGAAAGAGTGTTTTAGAACGGCTCAATCAAAACTAAGGTTCAACTCTTTTAGTTGAACAAACAGAACAGAAAGAAGTTTCACACAATTCTTCTGTGTAGTTTTTATTTGTAGACATTCATTTTCCCAATATAGGCCTCTTAGCGCTCAGAATGTCCAATTGCAGTTTCTACAGAAAGAGTGTTTCAGAACGGCTCAATCAAAAGTAAGGTTCAACTCTGTTAGTTGAATGCACAGAACAGAAAGAAGTTTCATACAATGCTTCTGTGTAGTTTATATTTGAACATATTCTTTTTTCCACTATTACCCACTTAGCGCTACGAATGTCCAGTTGCATTTTCTACAGACAGAGTGTTTCAAAACTGCTCAATCAAAAGTATGGTTTAACTCTGTTAGCTGAATGCTCAGATCAGAAAGAAGTTTCACAGAATGCTTCTGTGTAGTTTATATTTGAATATATTTCTTTTTCCACTACTACGCGCTTAGCGCTCCAAATGTCCAGTTGCATTTTCTACAGAAAGAGTGTTCAGATCTGCTCAATCAAAAGTATGGTTTAACTCTGTTAGCTGAATGCACAGATCAGAAAGAAGTTTCACCGAATGATTCTGTGTAGTTTATATTTGAAGACATACCTTTTTCCACTATTACCCTCTTAGCGCTCCGAATCTCCACTTGCATTTTCTACAAAAAGAGTGTTTCATAACTGCTCAATCAAAAATATGTTTTATCTCTGTTAACTGAATTTACAGATCAGAAATAAGTTTCACAGAATGCATCTGTGTAGTTTTTATTTGAAGATATTCTTTTTCCCAATGTAGGCCTCTTAGCGCTTAGCATGTCCAATTGCAGTTCCTACAGAAAGAGTGTTTCAGAACGGCTCAATCAAAAGTAAGGTTCAATTCTGTTAGTTGAATGCACAGAACAGAAAGAATTTTCACAGAATGCTAATGTGTAGTTTATATTTGAATATATTCCTTTTTCCACTATTACCCTCTTAGCGCTCCGAATGTCCACTTGCATTTTCTACAGAAAGAGTGTTCAGAACTGCGCAATCAAAAGTATGGTTTAACTCTGTTAGCTTAATGAACATATCAGAAATAAGTTTCACACAATGCTTCTGTGTAGTTTTTATTTGAAGATATTATTTTTCCCAATATAGGCCTCTTAGCGCTCAGAATGTCCAATTGCAGTTTCTACAGAAAGAGTGTTTCAGAACGGCTCAATCAAAAGTAAGGTTCAACTCTGTTAGTTGAATGCACAGAACAGAAAGAAGTTTCATACAATGCTTCTGTGTAGTTTATATTTGAACATATTCTTTTTTCCACTATTACCCACTTAGCGCTACGAATGTCCAGTTGCATTTTCTACAGACAGAGTGTTTCAAAACTGCTCAATCAAAAGTATGGTTTAACTCTGTTAGCTGAATGCTCATATCAGAAAGAAGTTTCACAGAATGCTTCTGTGTAGTTTATATTTGAATATATTTCTTTTTCCACTACTACGCGCTTAGCGCTCCAAATGTCCAGTTGCATTTTCTACAGAAAGAGTGTTCAGATCTGCTCAATCAAAAGTATGGTTTAACTCTGTTAGCTGAATGCACAGATCAGAAAGAAGTTTAACCGAATGATTCTGTGTAGTTTATATTTGAAGACATACCTTTTTCCACTATTACCCTCTTAGCGCTCCGAATCTCCACTTGCATTTTCTACAAAAAGAGTGTTTCATAACTGCTCAATCAAAAATATGTTTTATCTCTGTTAACTGAATTTACAGATCAGAAATAAGTTTCACAGAATGCATCTGTGTAGTTTTTATTTGAAGATATTCTTTTTCCCAATGTAGGCCTCTTAGCGCTTAGCATGTCCAATTGCAGTTTCTACAGAAAGAGTGTTTCAGAACGGCTCAATCAAAAGTAAGGTTCAATTCTGTTAGTTGAATGCACAGAACAGAAAGAATTTTCACAGAATGCTACTGTGTAGTTTATATTTGAATATATTCCTTTTTCCACTATTACCCTCTTAGCGCTCCGAATGTCCACTTGCATTTTCTACAGAAAGAGTGTTCAGAACTGCGCAATCAAAAGTATGGTTTAACTCTGTTAGCTTAATGAACATATCAGAAATAAGTTTCACACAATGCTTCTGTGTAGTTTTTATTTGAAGATATTATTTTTCCCAATATAGGCCTCTTAGCGCTCAGAATGTCCAATTGCAGTTTCTACAGAAAGAGTGTTTCAGAAAGGCTCAATCAAAAGTAAGGTTCAACTCTGTTAATTGAATGCACAGAACAGAAAGAAGTTTCATACAATGCTTCTGTGTAGTTTATATTTGAACATATTCTTTTTTCCACTATTACCCACTTAGCGCTACGAATGTCCAGTTGCATTTTCTACAGACAGAGTGTTTCAAAACTGCTCAATCAAAAGTATGGTTTAACTCTGTTAGCTGAATGCTCAAATCAGAAAGAAGTTTCACAGAATGCTTCGGTGTAGTTTATATTTGAATATATTCCTTTTTCCACTACTACACTCTTAGCGCTCCAAATATCCAGTTGCATTTTCTACAGAAAGAGTGTTCAGATCTGCTCAATCAAAAGTATGGTTTAACTCTGTTAGCTGAATGCACAGATCGGAAAGAAGTTTCACAGAATGATTCTGTGTATTTATATTTGGAGACATTCCTTTTTCCACTATTACCCGCTTAGCGCTCCGAATCTCCACTTGCATTTTCTACAAAAAGAGTATTTCATAACTGCTCAATCAAAAATATGTTTTATCTCTGTTAACTGAATTTACAGATCAGAAATAAGTTTCACAGAATGCATCTGTGTAGTTTTTATTTGAAGAGATTCTTTTTCCCAATGTAGGCCTCTTAGCGCTTAGCATGTCCAATTGCAGTTTCTACAGAAAGAGTGTTTCAGAACGGCTCAATCAAAAGTAAGGTTCAACTCTGTTAGTTGAATGCACAGAACAGAAAGTATTTTCACAGAATGCTACTGTGTAGTTTATATTTGAATATATTCCTTTTTCCACTATTACCCTCTTAGCGCTCCGAATGTCCGCTTGCATTTTCTACAGAAAGAGGTTTCAGCACTGCGCAATCAAAAGTATGGTTTAACTCTGTTAGATTAATGAACATATCAGAAATAAGTTTCACACAATGCTTCTGTGTAGTTTTTATTTGAAGATATTATTTTTCCCTATAGAGGCCTCTTAGCGCTCAGAATGTCCAATTGCAGTTTCTACAGAAAGAGTGTTTCAGAAAGGCTCAATCAAAAGTAAGGTTCAACTCTGTTAGTTGAATGCACAGAACAGAAAGAAGTTTCATACAATGCTTCTGTGTAGTTTATATTTGAACATATTCTTTTTTCCACTATTACCCACTTAGCCCTACGAATGTCCAGTTGCATTTTCTACAGACAGAGAGTTTCAAAACTGCTCAATCAAAAGTATGGTTTAACTCTGTTAGCTCAATGCTCAGATCAGAAAGAAGTTTCACAGAATGCTTCTGTGTAGTTTATATTTGAATATATTCCTTTTTACACTACTACGCTCTTAGCGCTCCAAATGTCCAGTTGCATTTTCTACAGAAAGAGTGTTCAGATCTGCTCAATCAAAAGTATGGTTTAACTCTGTTAGCTGAATGCACAGATCGGAAAGAAGTTTCACAGAATGATTCTGTGTAGTTTATATTTGGAGACATTCCTTTTTCCACTATTACCCTCTTAGCGCTCCGAATCTCCACTTGCATTTTCTACAGAAAGAGTGTTTCAGAACGGCTCAATCAAAACTAAGGTTCAACTCTTTTAGTTGAACAAACAGAACAGAAAGAAGTTTCACACAATTCTTCTGTGTAGTTTTTATTTGTAGACATTCTTTTTCCCAATATAGGCCTCTTAGCGCTCAGAATGTCCAATTGCAGTTTCTACAGAAAGAGTGTTTCAGAACGGCTCAAACAAAAGTAAGGTTCAACTCTGTTAGTTGAATGCACAGAACAGAAAGAAGTTTTATACAATGCTTCTGTGTAGTTTATATTTGAACATATTCATTTTTCCACTATTACCCACTTAGCGCTACGAATGTCCAGTTGCATTTTCTACAGACAGAGTGTTTCAAAACTGCTCAATCAAAAGTATGGTATAACTCTGTTAGCTGAATGCTCAGATCAGAAAGAAGTTTCACAGAATGCTTCTGTGTAGTTTATATTTGAATATATTACTTTTTCCACTACTACGCGCTTAGCGCTCCAAATGTCCAGTTGCATTTTCTACAGAAAGAGTGTTCAGATCTGCTCAATCAAAAGTGTGGTTTAACTCTGTTAGCTGAATCCACAGATCAGAAAGAAGTTTCACCGAATGATTCTGTGTAGTTTATATTTGAAGACATTCCTTTTCCACTATTACCCTCTTAGCGCTCCGAATCTCCACTTGCATTTTCTACAAAAAGAGTGTTTCATAACTGCTCAATCAAAAATATGTTTTATCTCTGTTAACTGAATTTACAGATCAGAAATAAGTTTCACAGAATGCATCTGTGTAGTTTTTATTTGAAGATATTCTTTTTCCCAATGTAGGCCTCTTAGCGCTTAGCATGCACAATTGCAGTTTCTACAGAAAGAGTGTTTCAGAACGGCTCAATCAAAAGTAAGGTTCAACTCTGTTAGTTGAATGCACAGAACAGAAAGAATTTTCACAGAATGCTACTGTGTAGTTTATATTTGAATATAGTCCTTTTTCCACTCTTACCTTCTTAGCGCTCCGAATGTCCACTTGCATTTTCTACAGAAAGAGGGTTCAGCACTGCGCAATCAAAAGTATGGTTTAACTCTGTTAGCTTAATGAACATATCAGAAATAAGTTTCACACAATGCTTCTGTGTAGTTTTTATTTGAAGATATTATTTTTCCCAATAGAGGCCTCTTAGCGCTCAGAATTTCCAATTGCAGTTTCTACAGAAAGAGTGTTTCAGAAAGGCTCAATCAAAAGTAAGGTTCAACTCTGTTAGTTGAATGCACAGAACAGAAAGAAGTTTCATACAATGCTTCTGTGTAGTTTATATTTGAACATAATCTTTTTTCCACTATTACCCACTTAGCGCTACGAATGTCCAGTTGCATTTTCTACAGACAGAGTGTTTCAAAACTGCTCAATCAAAAGTAGGGTTTAACTCTGTTAGCTGAATGCTCAGATCAGAAAGAAGTTTCACAGAATGCTTCTGTGTAGTTTATATTTGAATATATTCCTTTTTCCACTACTACTCTCTTAGCGCTCCAAATGTCCAGTTGCATTTTCTACAGAAAGAGTGTTCAGATCTGCTCAATCAAAAGTATGGTTTAACTCTGTTAGCTGAATGCACAGATCAGAATGAAGTTTCACAGAATGTTTCTGTGTAGTTTATATTTGGAGACATTCCTTTTTCCACTATTACCCTCTTAGCGCTCCGAATCTCCACTTGCATTTTCTACAGAAAGAGTGTTTCAGAACGGCTCAATCAAAACTAAGGTTCAACTCTTTTAGTTGAACAAACAGAACAGAAAGAATTTTCACACAATTCTTCTGTGTAGTTTTTATTTGTAGATATTCATTTTCCCAATATAGGCCTCTTAGCGCTCAGAATGTCCAATTGCAGTTTCTACAGAAAGAGTGTTTCAGAACGGCTCAATCAAAAGTAAGGTTCAACTCTGTTAGTTGAATGCACAGAACAGAAAGAAGTTTCATACAATGCTTCTGTGTAGTTTATATTTGAACATATTCTTTTTTCCACTATTACCCACTTAGCGCTACGAATGTCCAGTTGCATTTTCTACAGACAGAGTGTTTCAAAACTGCTCAATCAAAAGTATGGTTTAACTCTGTTAGCTGAATGCTCAGATCAGAAAGAAGTTTCACAGAATGCTTCTGTGTAGTTTATATTTGAATATATTCCTTTTTCCACTACTACGCTCTTAGCGCTCCAAATGTCCAGTTGCATTTTCTACAGAAAGAGTGTTCAGATCTGCTCAATCAAAAGTATGGTTTAACTCTGTTAGCTGAATGCACAGATCAGAAAGAAGTTTCACCGAATGATTCTGTGTAGTTTATATTTGAAGACATTCCTTTTTCCACTATTACCCTCTTAGCGCTCCGAATCTCCACTTGTATTTTCTACAAAAAGAGTGTTTCATAACTGCTCAATCAAAAATATGTTTTATCTCTGTTAACTGAATTTACAGATCAGAAATAAGTTTCACAGAATGCATCTGTGTAGTTTTTATTTGAAGATATTCTTTTTCCCAAAGTAGGCCTCTTAGCGCTTAGCATGTCCAATTGCAGTTTCTACAGAAAGAGTGTTTCAGAACGGCTCAATCAAAAGTAAGGTTCAACTCTGTTAAGTGAATGCACAGAACAGAAAGAATTTTCACAGAATGCTACTGTGTAGTTTATATTTGAATATAGTCCTTTTTCCACTATTACCCTCTTAGCGCTCCGAATGTCCACTTGCATTTTCTACAGAAAGAGGGTTCAGAACTGCGCAATCAAAAGTATGGTTTAACTCTGTTAGCTTAATGAACATATCAGAAATAAGATTCACACAATGCTTCTGTGTAGTTTTTATTTGAAGATATTTTTTTTCCCAATAGAGGCCTCTTAGCACTCAGAATTTCCAATTGCAGTTTCTACAGAAAGAGTGTTTCAGAAAGGCTCAATCAAAAGTAAGGTTCAACTCTGTTAGTTGAATGCACAGAACAGAAAGAAGTTTCATACAATGCTTCTGTGTAGTTTATATTTGAACATATTCTTTTTTCCACTATTACCCACTTAGCGCTACGAATGTCCAGTTGCATTTTCTACAGACAGAGTGTTTCAAAACTGCTCAATCAAAAGTATGGTTTAACTCTGTTAGCTGAATGCTCAAATCAGAAAGAAGTTTCACAGAATGCTTCTGTGTAGTTTATATTTGAATATATTCCTTTTTCCACTACATCTCTCTTAGCGCTCCAAATGTCCAGTTGCATTTTCTACAGAAAGAGTGTTCAGATCTGCTCAATCAAAAGAATGGTTTAACTCTGTTAGCTGAATGCACAGATCGGAAAGAAGTTTCACTGAATGATTCTGTGTAGTTTATATTTGGAGACATTCCTTTTTCCACTATTACCCTCTTAGCGCTCCGAATCTCCACTTGCATTTTCTACAGAAAGAGTGTTTTAGAACGGCTCAATCAAAACTAAGGTTCAACTCTTTTAGTTGAACAAACAGAACAGAAAGAAGTTTCACACAATTCTTCTGTGTAGTTTTTATTTGTAGACATTCATTTTCCCAATATAGGCCTCTTAGCGCTCAGAATGTCCAATTGCAGTTTCTACAGAAAGAGTGTTTCAGAACGGCTCAATCAAAAGTAAGGTTCAACTCTGTTAGTTGAATGCACAGAACAGAAAGAAGTTTCATACAATGCTTCTGTGTAGTTTATATTTGAACATATTCTTTTTTCCACTATTACCCACTTAGCGCTACGAATGTCCAGTTGCATTTTCTACAGACAGAGTGTTTCAAAACTGCTCAATCAAAAGTATGGTTTAACTCTGTTAGCTGAATGCTCAGATCAGAAAGAAGTTTCACAGAATGCTTCTGTGTAGTTTATATTTGAATATATTTCTTTTTCCACTACTACGCGCTTAGCGCTCCAAATGTCCAGTTGCATTTTCTACAGAAAGAGTGTTCAGATCTGCTCAATCAAAAGTATGGTTTAACTCTGTTAGCTGAATGCACAGATCAGAAAGAAGTTTCACCGAATGATTCTGTGTAGTTTATATTTGAAGACATACCTTTTTCCACTATTACCCTCTTAGCGCTCCGAATCTCCACTTGCATTTTCTACAAAAAGAGTGTTTCATAACTGCTCAATCAAAAATATGTTTTATCTCTGTTAACTGAATTTACAGATCAGAAATAAGTTTCACAGAATGCATCTGTGTAGTTTTTATTTGAAGATATTCTTTTTCCCAATGTAGGCCTCTTAGCGCTTAGCATGTCCAATTGCAGTTCCTACAGAAAGAGTGTTTCAGAACGGCTCAATCAAAAGTAAGGTTCAATTCTGTTAGTTGAATGCACAGAACAGAAAGAATTTTCACAGAATGCTAATGTGTAGTTTATATTTGAATATATTCCTTTTTCCACTATTACCCTCTTAGCGCTCCGAATGTCCACTTGCATTTTCTACAGAAAGAGTGTTCAGAACTGCGCAATCAAAAGTATGGTTTAACTCTGTTAGCTTAATGAACATATCAGAAATAAGTTTCACACAATGCTTCTGTGTAGTTTTTATTTGAAGATATTATTTTTCCCAATATAGGCCTCTTAGCGCTCAGAATGTCCAATTGCAGTTTCTACAGAAAGAGTGTTTCAGAAAGGCTCAATCAAAAGTAAGGTTCAACTCTGTTAATTGAATGCACAGAACAGAAAGAAGTTTCATACAATGCTTCTGTGTAGTTTATATTTGAACATATTCTTTTTTCCACTATTACCCACTTAGCGCTACGAATGTCCAGTTGCATTTTCTACAGACAGAGTGTTTCAAAACTGCTCAATCAAAAGTATGGTTTAACTCTGTTAGCTGAATGCTCAAATCAGAAAGAAGTTTCACAGAATGCTTCGGTGTAGTTTATATTTGAATATATTCCTTTTTCCACTACTACGCTCTTAGCGCTCCAAATATCCAGTTGCATTTTCTACAGAAAGAGTGTTCAGATCTGCTCAATCAAAAGTATGGTTTAACTCTGTTAGCTGAATGCACAGATCGGAAAGAAGTTTCACAGAATGATTCTGTGTAGTTTATATTTGGAGACATTCCTTTTTCCACTATTACCCTCTTAGCGCTCCGAATCTCCACTTGCATTTTCTACAGAAAGAGCGTTTCAGAACGGCTCAATCAAAACTAAGGTTCAACTCTTTTAGTTGAACAAACAGAACAGAAAGAAGTTTCACACAATTCTTCTGTGTAGTTTTTATTTGTAGACATTCTTTTTCCCAATATAGGCCTCTTAGCGCTCAGAATGTCCAATTGCAGTTTCTACAGAAAGAGTGTTTCAGAACGGCTCAATCAAAAGTAAGGTTCAACTCTGTTAGTTGAATGCACAGAACAGAAAGAAGTTTTATACAATGCTTCTGTGTAGTTTATATTTGAACATATTCATTTTTCCACTATTACCCACTTAGCGCTACGAATGTCCAGTTGCATTTTCTACAGACAGAGTGTTTCAAAACTGCTCAATCAAAAGTATGGTATAACTCTGTTAGCTGAATGCTCAGATCAGAAAGAAGTTTCACAGAATGCTTCTGTGTAGTTTATATTTGAATATATTACTTTTTCCACTACTACGCGCTTAGCGCTCCAAATGTCCAGTTGCATTTTCTACAGAAAGAGTGTTCAGATCTGCTCAATCAAAAGTGTGGTTTAACTCTGTTAGCTGAATCCACAGATCAGAAAGAAGTTTCACCGAATGATTCTGTGTAGTTTATATTTGAAGACATTCCATTTCCACTATTACCCTCTTAGCGCTCCGAATCTCCACTTGCATTTTCTACAAAAAGAGTGTTTCATAACTGCTCAATCAAAAATATGTTTTATCTCTGTTAACTGAATTTACAGATCAGAAATAAGTTTCACAGAATGCATCTGTGTAGTTTTTATTTGAAGATATTCTTTTTCCCAATGTAGGCCTCTTAGCGCTTAGCATGCACAATTGCAGTTTCTACAGAAAGAGTGTTTCAGAACGGCTCAATCAAAAGTAAGGTTCAACTCTGTTAGTTGAATGCACAGAACAGAAAGAATTTTCACAGAATGCTACTGTGTAGTTTATATTTGAATATAGTCCTTTTTCCACTCTTACCTTCTTAGCGCTCCGAATGTCCACTTGCATTTTCTACAGAAAGAGGGTTCAGCACTGCGCAATCAAAAGTATGGTTTAACTCTGTTAGCTTAATGAACATATCAGAAATAAGTTTCACACAATGCTTCTGTGTAGTTTTTATTTGAAGATATTATTTTTCCCAATAGAGGCCTCTTAGCGCTCAGAATTTCCAATTGCAGTTTCTACAGAAAGAGTGTTTCAGAAAGGCTCAATCAAAAGTAAGGTTCAACTCTGTTAGTTGAATGCACAGAACAGAAAGAAGTTTCATACAATGCTTCTGTGTAGTTTATATTTGAACATAATCTTTTTTCCACTATTACCCACTTAGCGCTACGAATGTCCAGTTGCATTTTCTACAGACAGAGTGTTTCAAAACTGCTCAATCAAAAGTAGGGTTTAACTCTGTTAGCTGAATGCTCAGATCAGAAAGAAGTTTCACAGAATGCTTCGGTGTAGTTTATATTTGAATATATTCCTTTTTCCACTACTACACTCTTAGCGCTCCAATTATCCAGTTGCATTTTCTACAGAAAGAGTGTTCAGATCTGCTCAATCAAAAGTATGGTTTAACTCTGTTAGCTGAATGCACAGATCAGAAAGAAGTTTCACAGAATGTTTCTGTGTAGTTTATATTTGGAGACATTCCTTTTTCCACTATTACCCTCTTAGCGCTCCGAATCTCCACTTGCATTTTCTACAGAAAGAGTGTTTCAGAACGGCTCAATCAAAACTAAGGTTCAACTCTTTTAGTTGAACAAACAGAACAGAAAGAATTTTCACACAATTCTTCTGTGTAGTTTTTATTTGTAGATATTCTTTTTCCCAATATAGGCCTCTTAGCGCTCAGAATGTCCAATTGCAGTTTCTACAGAAAGAGTGTTTCAGAACGGCTCAATCAAAAGTAAGGTTCAACTCTGTTAGTTGAATGCACAGAACAGAAAGAAGTTTCATACAATGCTTCTGTGTAGTTTATATTTGAACATATTCTTTTTTCCACTATTACCCACTTAGCGCTACGAATGTCCAGTTGCATTTTCTACAGACAGAGTGTTTCAAAACTGCTCAATCAAAAGTATGGTTTAACTCTGTTAGCTGAATGCTCAGATCAGAAAGAAGTTTCACAGAATGCTTCTGTGTAGTTTATATTTGAATATATTCCTTTTTCCACTACTACGCTCTTAGCGCTCCAAATGTCCAGTTGCATTTTCTACAGAAAGAGTGTTCAGATCTGCTCAATCAAAAGTATGGTTTAACTCTGTTAGCTGAATGCACAGATCAGAAAGAAGTTTCACCGAATGATTCTGTGTAGTTTATATTTGAAGACATTCCTTTTTCCACTATTACCCTCTTAGCGCTCCGAATCTCCGCTTGTATTTTCTACAAAAAGAGTGTTTCATAACTGCTCAATCAAAAATATGTTTTATCTCTGTTAACTGAATTTACAGATCAGAAATAAGTTTCACAGAATGCATCTGTGTAGTTTTTATTTGAAGATATTCTTTTTCCCAATGTAGGCCTCTTGGCGCTTAGCATGTCCAATTGCAGTTTCTACAGAAAGAGTGTTTCAGAACGGCTCAATCAAAAGTAAGGTTCAATTCTGTTAGTTGAATGCACAGAACAGAAAGAATTTTCACAGAATGCTACTGTGTAGTTTATATTTGAATATATTCCTTTTTCCACTATTACCCTCTTAGCGCTCCGAATGTCCACTTGCATTTTCTACAGAAAGAGTGTTCAGAACTGCGCAATCAAAAGTATGGTTTAACTCTGTTAGCTTAATGAACATATCAGAAATAAGTTTCACACAATGCTTCTGTGTAGTTTTTATTTGAAGATATTATTTTTCCCAATATAGGCCTCTTAGCGCTCAGAATGTCCAATTGCAGTTTCTACAGAAAGAGTGTTTCAGAAAGGCTCAATCAAAAGTAAGGTTCAACTCTGTTAATTGAATGCACAGAACAGAAAGAAGTTTCATACAATGCTTCTGTGTAGTTTATATTTGAACATATTCTTTTTTCCACTATTACCCACTTAGCGCTACGAATGTCCAGTTGCATTTTCTACAGACAGAGTGTTTCAAAACTGCTCAATCAAAAGTATGGTTTAACTCTGTTAGCTGAATGCTCAAATCAGAAAGAAGTTTCACAGAATGCTTCGGTGTAGTTTATATTTGAATATATTACTTTTTCCACTACTACACACTTAGCGCTCCAATTATCCAGTTGCATTTTCTACAGAAAGAGTGTTCAGATCTGCTCAATCAAAAGTATGGTTTAACTCTGTTAGCTGAATGCACAGATGAGAAAGAAGTTTCACAGAATGTTTCTGTGTAGTTTATATTTGGAGACATTCCTTTTTCCACTATTACCCTCTTAGCGCTCCGAATCTCCACTTGCATTTTCTACAGAAAGAGTGTTTCAGAACAGCTCAATCAAAACTAAGGTTCAACTCTTTTAGTTGAACAAACAGAACAGAAAGAATTTTCACACAATTCTTCTGTGTAGTTTTTATTTGTAGATATTCTTTTTCCCAATATAGGCCTCTTAGCGCTCAGAATGTCCAATTGCAGTTTCTACAGAAAGAGTGTTTCAGAACGGCTCAATCAAAAGTAAGGTTCAACTCTGTTAGTTGAATGCACAGAACAGAAAGAAGTTTCATACAATGCTTCTGTGTAGTTTATATTTGAACATATTCTTTTTTCCACTATTACCCACTTAGCGCTACGAATGTCCAGTTGCATTTTCTACAGACAGAGTGTTTCAAAACTGCTCAATCAAAAGTATGGTTTAACTCTGTTAGCTGAATGCTCAGATCAGAAAGAAGTTTCACAGAATGCTTCTGTGTAGTTTATATTTGAATATATTCCTTTTTCCACTACTACGCTCTTAGCGCTCCAAATGTCCAGTTGCATTTTCTACAGAAAGAGTGTTCAGATCTGCTCAATCAAAAGTATGGTTTAACTCGGTTAGCTGAATGCACAGATCAGAAAGAAGTTTCACCGAATGATTCTGTGTAGTTTATATTTGAAGACATTACTTTTTCCACTATTACCCTCTTAGCGCTCCGAATCTCCACTTGCATTTTCTACAAAAAGTGTGTTTCATAACTGCTCAATCAAAAATATGTTTTATCTCTGTTAACTGAATTTACAGATCAGAAATAAGTTTCACAGAATGCATCTGTGTAGTTTTTATTTGAAGATATTCTTTTTCCCAATGTAGGCCTCTTGGCGCTTAGCATGTCCAATTGCAGTTTCTACAGAAAGAGTGTTTCAGAACGGCTCAATCAAAAGTAAGGTTCAATTCTGTTAGTTGAATGCACAGAACAGAAAGAATTTTCACAGAATGCTACTGTGTAGTTTATATTTGAATATATTCCTTTTTCCACTATTACCCTCTTAGCGCTCCGAATGTCCACTTGCATTTTCTACAGAAAGAGTGTTCAGAACTGCGCAATCAAAAGTATGGTTTAACTCTGTTAGCTTAATGAACATATCAGAAATAAGTTTCACACAATGCTTCTGTGTAGTTTTTATTTGAAGATATTATTTTTCCCAATATAGGCCTCTTAGCGCTCAGAATGTCCAATTGCAGTTTCTACAGAAAGAGTGTTTCAGAAAGGCTCAATCAAAAGTAAGGTTCAACTCTGTTAATTGAATGCACAGAACAGAAAGAAGTTTCATACAATGCTTCTGTGTAGTTTATATTTGAACATATTCTTTTTTCCACTATTACCCACTTAGCGCTACGAATGTCCAGTTGCATTTTCTACAGACAGAGTGTTTCAAAACTGCTCAATCAAAAGTATGGATTAACTCTGTTAGCTGAATGCTCAGATCAGAAAGAAGTTTCACAGAATGCTTCTGTGTAGTTTATATTTGAATATATTCCTTTTTCCACTACTACTCTCTTAGCGCTCCAAATGTCCAGTTGCATTTTCTACAGAAAGAGTGTTCAGATCTGCTCAATCAAAAGTATGGTTTAACTCTGTTAGCTGAATGCACAGATCGGAAAGAAGTTTCACAGAATGATTCTGTGTAGTTTATGTTTGGAGACATTCCTTTTTCCACTATTACCCACTTAGCGCTCCGAATCTCCACTTGCATTTTCTACAGAAAGAGTGTTTCAGAATGGCTCAATCAAAACTAAGGTTCAACTCTTTTAGTTGAACAAACAGAACAGAAAGGAGTTTCACACAATTCTTCTGTGTAGTTTTTATTTGTAGACATTCTTTTTCCCAATATAGGCCTCTTAGCGCTCAGAATGTCCAATTGCAGTTTCTACAGAAAGAGTGTTTCAGAACGGCTCAATCAAAAGTAAGGTTCAACTCTGTTAGTTGAATGCACAGAACAGAAAGAAGTTTTATACAATGCTTCTGTGTAGTTTATATTTGAACATATTCATTTTTCCACTATTACCCACTTAGCGCTACGAATGTCCAGTTGCATTTTCTACAGACAGAGTGTTTCAAAACTGCTCAATCAAAAGTATGGTATAACTCTGTTAGCTGAATGCTCAGATCAGAAAGAAGTTTCACAGAATGCTTCTGTGTAGTTTATATTTGAATATATTACTTTTTCCACTACTACGCGCTTAGCGCTCCAAATGTCCAGTTGCATTTTCTACAGAAAGAGTGTTCAGATCTGCTCAATCAAAAGTGTGGTTTAACTCTGTTAGCTGAATCCACAGATCAGAAAGAAGTTTCACCGAATGATTCTGTGTAGTTTATATTTGAAGACATTCCTTTTCCACTATTACCCTCTTAGCGCTCCGAATCTCCACTTGCATTTTCTACAAAAAGAGTGTTTCATAACTGCTCAATCAAAAATATGTTTTATCTCTGTTAACTGAATTTACAGATCAGAAATAAGTTTCACAGAATGCATCTGTGTAGTTTTTATTTGAAGATATTCTTTTTCCCAATGTAGGCCTCTTAGCGCTTAGCATGCACAATTGCAGTTTCTACAGAAAGAGTGTTTCAGAACGGCTCAATCAAAAGTAAGGTTCAACTCTGTTAGTTGAATGCACAGAACAGAAAGAATTTTCACAGAATGCTACTGTGTAGTTTATATTTGAAGATAGTCCTTTTTCCACTCTTACCTTCTTAGCGCTCCGAATGTCCACTTGCATTTTCTACAGAAAGAGGGTTCAGCACTGCGCAATCAAAAGTATGGTTTAACTCTGTTAGCTTAATGAACATATCAGAAATAAGTTTCACACAATGCTTCTGTGTAGTTTTTATTTGAAGATATTAATTTTCCCAATAGAGGCCTCTTAGCGCTCAGAATTTCCAATTGCAGTTTCTACAGAAAGAGTGTTTCAGAAAGGCTCAATCAAAAGTAAGGTTCAACTCTGTTAGTTGAATGCACAGAACAGAAAGAAGTTTCATACAATGCTTCTGTGTAGTTTATATTTGAACATAATCTTTTTTCCACTATTACCCACTTAGCGCTACGAATGTCCAGTTGCATTTTCTACAGACAGAGTGTTTCAAAACTGCTCAATCAAAAGTAGGGTTTAACTCTGTTAGCTGAATGCTCAGATCAGAAAGAAGTTTCACAGAATGCTTCTGTGTAGTTTATATTTGAATATATTCCTTTTTCCACTACTACTCTCTTAGCGCTCCAAATGTCCAGTTGCATTTTCTACAGAAAGAGTGTTCAGATCTGCTCAATCAAAAGTATGGTTTAACTCTGTTAGCTGAATGCACAGATCAGAATGAAGTTTCACAGAATGTTTCTGTGTAGTTTATATTTGGAGACATTCCTTTTTCCACTATTACCCTCTTAGCGCTCCGAATCTCCACTTGCATTTTCTACAGAAAGAGTGTTTCAGAACGGCTCAATCAAAACTAAGGTTCAACTCTTTTAGTTGAACAAACAGAACAGAAAGAATTTTCACACAATTCTTCTGTGTAGTTTTTATTTGTAGATATTCTTTTTCCCAATATAGGCCTCTTAGCGCTCAGAATGTCCAATTGCAGTTTCTACAGAAAGAGTGTTTCAGAACGGCTCAATCAAAAGTAAGGTTCAACTCTGTTAGTTGAATGCACAGAACAGAAAGAAGTTTCATACAATGCTTCTGTGTAGTTTATATTTGAACATATTCTTTTTTCCACTATTACCCACTTAGCGCTACGAATGTCCAGTTGCATTTTCTACAGACAGAGTGTTTCAAAACTGCTCAATCAAAAGTATGGTTTAACTCTGTTAGCTGAATGCTCAGATCAGAAAGAAGTTTCACAGAATGCTTCTGTGTAGTTTATATTTGAATATATTCCTTTTTCCACTACTACGCTCTTAGCGCTCCAAATGTCCAGTTGCATTTTCTACAGAAAGAGTGTTCAGATCTGCTCAATCAAAAGTATGGTTTAACTCTGTTAGCTGAATGCACAGATCAGAAAGAAGTTTCACCGAATGATTCTGTGTAGTTTATATTTGAAGACATTCCTTTTTCCACTATTACCCTCTTAGCGCTCCGAATCTCCACTTGTATTTTCTACAAAAAGAGTGTTTCATAACTGCTCAATCAAAAATATGTTTTATCTCTGTTAACTGAATTTACAGATCAGAAATAAGTTTCACAGAATGCATCTGTGTAGTTTTTATTTGAAGATATTCTTTTTCCCAAAGTAGGCCTCTTAGCGCTTAGCATGTCCAATTGCAGTTTCTACAGAAAGAGTGTTTCAGAACGGCTCAATCAAAAGTAAGGTTCAACTCTGTTAGTTGAATGCACAGAACAGAAAGAATTTTCACAGAATGCTACTGTGTAGTTTATATTTGAATATAGTCCTTTTTCAACTATTACCCTCTTAGCGCTCCGAATGTCCACTTGCATTTTCTACAGAAAGAGGGTTCAGAACTGCGCAATCAAAAGTATGGTTTAACTCTGTTAGCTTAATGAACATATCAGAAATAAGATTCACACAATGCTTCTGTGTAGTTTTTATTTGAAGATATTTTTTTTCCCAATAGAGGCCTCTTAGCACTCAGAATTTCCAATTGCAGTTTCTACAGAAAGAGTGTTTCAGAAAGGCTCAATCAAAAGTAAGGTTCAACTCTGTTAGTTGAATGCACAGAACAGAAAGAAGTTTCATACAATGCTTCTGTGTAGTTTATATTTGAACATATTCTTTTTTCCACTATTACCCACTTAGCGCTACGAATGTCCAGTTGCATTTTCTACAGACAGAGTGTTTCAAAACTGCTCAATCAAAAGTATGGTTTAACTCTGTTAGCTGAATGCTCAAATCAGAAAGAAGTTTCACAGAATGCTTCTGTGTAGTTTATATTTGAATATATTCCTTTTTCCACTACATCTCTCTTAGCGCTCAAAATGTCCAGTTGCATTTTCTACAGAAAGAGTGTTCAGATCTGCTCAATCAAAAGTATGGTTTAACTCTGTTAGCTGAATGCACAGATCGGAAAGAAGTTTCACTGAATGATTCTGTGTAGTTTATATTTGGAGACATTCCTTTTTCCACTATTACCCTCTTAGCGCTCCGAATCTCCACTTGCATTTTCTACAGAAAGAGTGTTTTAGAACGGCTCAATCAAAACTAAGGTTCAACTCTTTTAGTTGAACAAACAGAACAGAAAGAAGTTTCACACAATTCTTCTGTGTAGTTTTTATTTGTAGACATTCATTTTCCCAATATAGGCCTCTTAGCGCTCAGAATGTCCAATTGCAGTTTCTACAGAAAGAGTGTTTCAGAACGGCTCAATCAAAAGTAAGGTTCAACTCTGTTAGTTGAATGCACAGAACAGAAAGAAGTTTCATACAATGCTTCTGTGTAGTTTATATTTGAACATATTCTTTTTTCCACTATTACCCACTTAGCGCTACGAATGTCCAGTTGCATTTTCTACAGACAGAGTGTTTCAAAACTGCTCAATCAAAAGTATGGTTTAACTCTGTTAGCTGAATGCTCAGATCAGAAAGAAGTTTCACAGAATGCTTCTGTGTAGTTTATATTTGAATATATTTCTTTTTCCACTACTACGCGCTTAGCGCTCCAAATGTCCAGTTGCATTTTCTACAGAAAGAGTGTTCAGATCTGCTCAATCAAAAGTATGGTTTAACTCTGTTAGCTGAATGCACAGATCAGAAAGAAGTTTCACCGAATGATTCTGTGTAGTTTATATTTGAAGACATACCTTTTTCCACTATTACCCTCTTAGCGCTCCGAATCTCCACTTGCATTTTCTACAAAAAGAGTGTTTCATAACTGCTCAATCAAAAATATGTTTTATCTCTGTTAACTGAATTTACAGATCAGAAATAAGTTTCACAGAATGCATCTGTGTAGTTTTTATTTGAAGATATTCTTTTTCCCAATGTAGGCCTCTTAGCGCTTAGCATGTCCAATTGCAGTTTCTACAGAAAGAGTGTTTCAGAACGGCTCAATCAAAAGTAAGGTTCAATTCTGTTAGTTGAATGCACAGAACAGAAAGTATTTTCACAGAATGCTAATGTGTAGTTTATATTTGAATATATTCCTTTTTCCACTATTACCCTCTTAGCGCTCCGAATGTCCACTTGCATTTTCTACAGAAAGAGTGTTCAGAACTGCGCAATCAAAAGTATGGTTTAACTCTGTTAGCTTAATGAACATATCAGAAATAAGTTTCACACAATGCTTCTGTGTAGTTTTTATTTGAAGATATTATTTTTCCCAATATAGGCCTCTTAGCGCTCAGAATGTCCAATTGCAGTTTCTACAGAAAGAGTGTTTCAGAAAGGCTCAATCAAAAGTAAGGTTCAACTCTGTTAATTGAATGCACAGAACAGAAAGAAGTTTCATACAATGCTTCTGTGTAGTTTATATTTGAACATATTCTTTTTTCCACTATTACCCACTTAGCGCTACGAATGTCCAGTTGCATTTTCTACAGACAGAGTGTTTCAAAACTGCTCAATCAAAAGTATGGTTTAACTCTGTTAGCTGAATGCTCAAATCAGAAAGAAGTTTAACAGAATGCTTCTGTGTAGTTTATATTTGAATATATTCCTTTTTCCACTACTACGCTCTTAGCGCTCCAAATATCCAGTTGCATTTTCTACAGAAAGAGTGTTCAGATCTGCTCAATCAAAAGTATGGTTTAACTCTGTTAGCTGAATGCACAGATCGGAAAGAAGTTTCACAGAATGATTCTGTGTAGTTTATATTTGGAGACATTCCTTTTTCCACTATTACCCTCTTAGCGCTCCGAATCTCCACTTGCATTTTCTACAGAAAGAGTGTTTCAGAACGGCTCAATCAAAACTAAGGTTCAACTCTTTTAGTTGAACAAACAGAACAGAAAGAAGTTTCACACAATTCTTCTGTGTAGTTTTTATTTGTAGACATTCTTTTTCCCAATATAGGCCTCTTAGCGCTCAGAATGTCCAATTGCAGTTTCTACAGAAAGAGTGTTTCAGAACGGCTCAATCAAAAGTAAGGTTCAACTCTGTTAGTTGAATGCACAGAACAGAAAGAAGTTTTATACAATGCTTCTGTGTAGTTTATATTTGAACATATTCATTTTTCCACTATTACCCACTTAGCGCTACGAATGTCCAGTTGCATTTTCTACAGACAGAGTGTTTCAAAACTGCTCAATCAAAAGTATGGTATAACTCTGTTAGCTGAATGCTCAGATCAGAAAGAAGTTTCACAGAATGCTTCTGTGTAGTTTATATTTGAATATATTACTTTTTCCACTACTACGCGCTTAGCGCTCCAAATGTCCAGTTGCATTTTCTACAGAAAGAGTGTTCAGATCTGCTCAATCAAAAGTGTGGTTTAACTCTGTTAGCTGAATCCACAGATCAGAAAGAAGTTTCACCGAATGATTCTGTGTAGTTTATATTTGAAGACATTCCTTTTCCACTATTACCCTCTTAGCGCTCCGAATCTCCACTTGCATTTTCTACAAAAAGAGTGTTTCATAACTGCTCAATCAAAAATATGTTTTATCTCTGTTAACTGAATTTACAGATCAGAAATAAGTTTCACAGAATGCATCTGTGTAGTTTTTATTTGAAGATATTCTTTTTCCCAATGTAGGCCTCTTAGCGCTTAGCATGCACAATTGCAGTTTCTACAGAAAGAGTGTTTCAGAACGGCTCAATCAAAAGTAAGGTTCAACTCTGTTAGTTGAATGCACAGAACAGAAAGAATTTTCACAGAATGCTACTGTGTAGTTTATATTTGAATATAGTCCTTTTTCCACTCTTACCTTCTTAGCGCTCCGAATGTCCACTTGCATTTTCTACAGAAAGAGGGTTCAGCACTGCGCAATCAAAAGTATGGTTTAACTCTGTTAGCTTAATGAACATATCAGAAATAAGTTTCACACAATGCTTCTGTGTAGTTTTTATTTGAAGATATTATTTTTCCCAATAGAGGCCTCTTAGCGCTCAGAATTTCCAATTGCAGTTTCTACAGAAAGAGTGTTTCAGAAAGGCTCAATCAAAAGTAAGGTTCAACTCTGTTAGTTGAATGCACAGAACAGAAAGAAGTTTCATACAATGCTTCTGTGTAGTTTATATTTGAACATAATCTTTTTTCCACTATTACCCACTTAGCGCTACGAATGTCCAGTTGCATTTTCTACAGACAGAGTGTTTCAAAACTGCTCAATCAAAAGTAGGGTTTAACTCTGTTAGCTGAATGCTCAGATCAGAAAGAAGTTTCACAGAATGCTTCGGTGTAGTTTATATTTGAATATATTCCTTTTTCCACTACTACACTCTTAGCGCTCCAATTATCCAGTTGCATTTTCTACAGAAAGAGTGTTCAGATCTGCTCAATCAAAAGTATGGTTTAACTCTGTTAGCTGAATGCACAGATCAGAAAGAAGTTTCACAGAATGTTTCTGTGTAGTTTATATTTGGAGACATTCCTTTTTCCACTATTACCCTCTTAGCGCTCCGAATCTCCACTTGCATTTTCTACAGAAAGAGTGTTTCAGAACGGCTCAATCAAAACTAAGGTTCAACTCTTTTAGTTGAACAAACAGAACAGAAAGAATTTTCACACAATTCTTCTGTGTAGTTTTTATTTGTAGATATTCTTTTTCCCAATATAGGCCTCTTAGCGCTCAGAATGTCCAATTGCAGTTTCTACAGAAAGAGTGTTTCAGAACGGCTCAATCAAAAGTAAGGTTCAACTCTGTTAGTTGAATGCACAGAACAGAAAGAAGTTTCATACAATGCTTCTGTGTAGTTTATATTTGAACATATTCTTTTTTCCACTATTACCCACTTAGCGCTACGAATGTCCAGTTGCATTTTCTACAGACAGAGTGTTTCAAAACTGCTCAATCAAAAGTATGGTTTAACTCTGTTAGCTGAATGCTCAGATCAGAAAGAAGTTTCACAGAATGCTTCTGTGTAGTTTATATTTGAATATATTCCTTTTTCCACTACTACGCTCTTAGCGCTCCAAATGTCCAGTTGCATTTTCTACAGAAAGAGTGTTCAGATCTGCTCAATCAAAAGTATGGTTTAACTCTGTTAGCTGAATGCACAGATCAGAAAGAAGTTTCACCGAATGATTCTGTTTAGTTTATATTTGAAGACATTCCTTTTTCCACTATTACCCTCTTAGCGCTCCGAATCTCCGCTTGTATTTTCTACAAAAAGAGTGTTTCATAACTGCTCAATCAAAAATATGTTTTATCTCTGTTAACTGAATTTACAGATCAGAAATAAGTTTCACAGAATGCATCTGTGTAGTTTTTATTTGAAGATATTCTTTTTCCCAAAGTAGGCCTCTTAGCGCTTAGCATGTCCAATTGCAGTTTCTACAGAAAGAGTGTTTCAGAACGGCTCAATCAAAAGTAAGGTTCAACTCTGTTAGTTGAATGCACAGAACAGAAAGAATTTTCACAGAATGCTACTGTGTAGTTTATATTTGAATATAGTCCTTTTTCAACTATTACCCTCTTAGCGCTCCGAATGTCCACTTGCATTTTCTACAGAAAGAGGGTTCAGAACTGCGCAATCAAAAGTATGGTTTAACTCTGTTAGCTTAATGAACATATCAGAAATAAGATTCACACAATGCTTCTGTGTAGTTTTTATTTGAAGATATTATTTTTCCCAATAGAGGCCTCTTAGCACTCAGAATTTCCAATTGCAGTTTCTACAGAAAGAGTGTTTCAGAAAGGCTCAATCAAAAGTAAGTTTCAACTCTGTTAGTTGAATGCACAGAACAGAAAGAAGTTTCATACAATGCTTCTGTGTAGTTTATATTTGAACATATTCTTTTTTCCACTATTACCCACTTAGCGCTACGAATGTCCAGTTGCATTTTCTACAGACAGAGTGTTTCAAAACTGCTCAATCAAAAGTATGTTTTAACTCTGTTAGCTGAATGCTCAAATCAGAAAGAAGTTTCACAGAATGCTTCTGTGTAGTTTATATTTGAATATATTCCTTTTTCCACTACATCTCTCTTAGCGCTCCAAATGTCCAGTTGCATTTTCTACAGAAAGAGTGTTCAGATCTGCTCAATCAAAAGTATGGTTTAACTCTGTTAGCTGAATGCACAGACCAGAAAGAAGTTTCACAGAATGATTCTGTGTAGTTTATATTTGGAGACATTCCTTTTTCCACTATTACCCTCTTAGCGCTCCGAATCTCCACTTGCATTTTCTACAGAAAGAGTGTTTCAGAACGGCTCAATCAAAACTAAGGTTCAACTCTTTTAGTTGAACAAACAGAACAGAAAGAAGTTTCACACAATTCTTCTGTGTAGTTTTTATTTGTAGACATTCATTTTCCCAATATAGGCCTCTTAGCGCTCAGAATGTCCAATTGCAGTTTCTACAGAAAGAGTGTTTCAGAACGGCTCAATCAAAAGTAAGGTTCAACTCTGTTAGTTGAATGCACAGAACAGAAAGAAGTTTCATACAATGCTTCTGTGTAGTTTATATTTGAACATATTCTTTTTTCCACTATTACCCACTTAGCGCTACGAATGTCCAGTTGCATTTTCTACAGACAGAGTGTTTCAAAACTGCTCAATCAAAAGTATGGTTTAACTCTGTTAGCTGAATGCTCAGATCAGAAAGAAGTTTCACAGAATGCTTCTGTGTAGTTTATATTTGAATATATTCCTTTTTCCACTACTACGCTCTTAGCGCTCCAAATGTCCAGTTGCATTTTCTACAGAAAGAGTGTTCAGATCTGCTCAATCAAAAGTATGGTTTAACTCGGTTAGCTGAATGCACAGATCAGAAAGAAGTTTCACCGAATGATTCTGTGTAGTTTATATTTGAAGACATTCCTTTTTCCACTATTACCCTCTTAGCGCTCCGAATCTCCACTTGCATTTTCTACAAAAAGAGTGTTTCATAACTGCTCAATCAAAAATATGTTTTATCTCTGTTAACTGAATTTACAGATCAGAAATAAGTTTCACAGAATGCATCTGTGTAGTTTTTATTTGAAGATATTCTTTTTCCCAATGTAGGCCTCTTGGCGCTTAGCATGTCCAATTGCAGTTTCTACAGAAAGAGTGTTTCAGAACGGCTCAATCAAAAGTAAGGTTCAATTCTGTTAGTTGAATGCACAGAACAGAAAGAATTTTCACAGAATGCTACTGTGTAGTTTATATTTGAATATATTCCTTTTTCCACTATTACCCTCTTAGCGCTCCGAATGTCCACTTGCATTTTCTACAGAAAGAGTGTTCAGAACTGCGCAATCAAAAGTATGGTTTAACTCTGTTAGCTTAATGAACATATCAGAAATAAGTTTCACACAATGCTTCTGTGTAGTTTTTATTTGAAGATATTATTTTTCCCAATATAGGCCTCTTAGCGCTCAGAATGTCCAATTGAAGTTTCTACAGAAAGAGTGTTTCAGAAAGGCTCAATCAAAAGTAAGGTTCAACTCTGTTAATTGAATGCACAGAACAGAAAGAAGTTTCATACAATGCTTCTGTGTAGTTTATATTTGAACATATTCTTTTTTCCACTATTACCCACTTAGCGCTACGAATGTCCAGTTGCATTTTCTACAGACAGAGTGTTTCAAAACTGCTCAATCAAAAGTATGGTTTAACTCTGTTAGCTGAATGCTCAAATCAGAAAGAAGTTTCACAGAATGCTTCGGTGTAGTTTATATTTGAATATATTCCTTTTTCCACTACTACACTCTTAGCGCTCCAATTATCCAGTTGCATTTTCTACAGAAAGAGTGTTCAGATCTGCTCAATCAAAAGTATGGTTTAACTCTGTTAGCTGAATGCACAGATGAGAAAGAAGTTTCACAGAATGTTTCTGTGTAGTTTATATTTGGAGACATTCCTTTTTCCACTATTACCCTCTTAGCGCTCCGAATCTCCACTTGCATTTTCTACAGAAAGAGTGTTTCAGAACGGCTCAATCAAAACTAAGGTTCAACTCTTTTAGTTGAACAAACAGAACAGAAAGAATTTTCACACAATTCTTCTGTGTAGTTTTTATTTGTAGATATTCTTTTTCCCAATATAGGCCTCTTAGCGCTCAGAATGTCCAATTGCAGTTTCTACAGAAAGAGTGTTTCAGAACGGCTCAATCAAAAGTAAGGTTCAACTCTGTTAGTTGAATGCACAGAACAGAAAGAAGTTTCATACAATGCTTCTGTGTAGTTTATATTTGAACATATTCTTTTTTCCGCTATTACCCACTTAGCGCTACGAATGTCCAGTTGCATTTTCTACAGACAGAGTGTTTCAAAACTGCTCAATCAAAAGTATGGTTTAACTCTGTTAGCTGAATGCTCAGATCAGAAAGAAGTTTCACAGAATGCTTCTGTGTAGTTTATATTTGAATATATTCCTTTTTCCACTACTACGCTCTTAGCGCTCCAAATGTCCAGTTGCATTTTCTACAGAAAGAGTGTTCAGATCTGCTCAATCAAAAGTATGGTTTAACTCGGTTAGCTGAATGCACAGATCAGAAAGAAGTTTCACCGAATGATTCTGTGTAGTTTATATTTGAAGACATTCCTTTTTCCACTATTACCCTCTTAGCGCTCCGAATCTCCACTTGCATTTTCTACAAAAAGTGTGTTTCATAACTGCTCAATCAAAAATATGTTTTATCTCTGTTAACTGAATTTACAGATCAGAAATAAGTTTCACAGAATGCATCTGTGTAGTTTTTATTTGAAGATATTCTTTTTCCCAATGTAGGCCTCTTGGCGCTTAGCATGTCCAATTGCAGTTTCTACAGAAAGAGTGTTTCAGAACGGCTCAATCAAAAGTAAGGTTCAATTCTGTTAGTTGAATGCACAGAACAGAAAGAATTTTCACAGAATGCTACTGTGTAGTTTATATTTGAATATATTCCTTTTTCCACTATTACCCTCTTAGCGCTCCGAATGTCCACTTGCATTTTCTACAGAAAGAGTGTTCAGAACTGCGCAATCAAAAGTATGGTTTAACTCTGTTAGCTTAATGAACATATCAGAAATAAGTTTCACACAATGCTTCTGTGTAGTTTTTATTTGAAGATATTATTTTTCCCAATATAGGCCTCTTAGCGCTCAGAATGTCCAATTGCAGTTTCTACAGAAAGAGTGTTTCAGAAAGGCTCAATCAAAAGTAAGGTTCAACTCTGTTAATTGAATGCACAGAACAGAAAGAAGTTTCATACAATGCTTCTGTGTAGTTTATATTTGAACATATTCTTTTTTCCACTATTACCCACTTAGCGCTACGAATGTCCAGTTGCATTTTCTACAGACAGAGTGTTTCAAAACTGCTCAATCAAAAGTATGGTTTAACTCTGTTAGCTGAATGCTCAGATCAGAAAGAAGTTTCACAGAATGCTTCTGTGTAGTTTATATTTGAATATATTCCTTTTTCCACTACTACTCTCTTAGCGCTCCAAATGTCCAGTTGCATTTTCTACAGAAAGAGTGTTCAGATCTGCTCAATCAAAAGTATGGTTTAACTCTGTTAGCTGAATGCACAGATCAGAAAGAAGTTTCACAGAATGATTCTGTGTAGTTTATATTGGGAGACATTCCTTTTTCCACTATTACCCTCTTAGCGCTCCGAATCTCCACTTGCATTTTCTACAGAAAGAGTGATTCAGAACGGCTCAATCAAAACTAAGGTTCAACTCTTTTAGTTGAACAAACAGAACAGAAAGAAGTTTCACACAATTCTTCTGTGTAGTTTTTATTTGTAGACATTCTTTTTCCCAATATAGGCCCCTTAGCGCTCAGAATGTCCAATTGCAGTTTCTACAGAAAGAGTGTTTCAGAACGGCTCAATCAAAAGTAAGGTTCAACTCTGTTAGTTGAATGCACAGAACAGAAAGAAGTTTCATACAATGCTTCTGTGTAGTTTATATTTGAACATATTCTGTTTTCCACTATTACCCACTTAGCGCTACGAATGTCCAGTTGCATTTTCTACAGACAGAGTGTTTCAAAACTGCTCAATCAAAAGTATGGTTTAACTCTGTTAGCTGAATGCTCAGATCAGAAAGAAGTTTCACAGAATGCTTCTGTGTAGTTCATATTTGAATATATTCCTTGTTCCACTACTACGCTCTTAGCGCTCCAAATGTACAGTTGCATTTTCTACAGAAAGAGTGTTCAGATCTGCTCAATCAAAAGTATGGTTTAACTCTGTTAGCTGAATGCACAGATCAGAAAGAAGTTTCACCGAATGATTCTGTGTAGTTTATATTTGAAGACATTCCTTTTTCCACTATTACCCTCTTAGCGCTCCGAATCTCCACTTGCATTTTCTACAAAAAGAGTGTTTCATAACTGCTCAATCAAAAATATGTTTTATCTCTGTTAACTGAATTTACAGATCAGAAATAAGTTTCACAGAATGCATCTGTGTAGTTTTTATTTGAAGATATTCTTTTTCCCAATGTAGGCCTCTTAGCGCTTAGCATGTACAATTGCAGTTTCTACAGAAAGAGTGTTTCAGAACGGCTCAATCAAAAGTAAGGTTCAACTCTGTTAGTTGAATGCACAGAACAGAAAGAATTTTCACAGAATGCTACTGTGTAGTTTATATTTGAATATATTCCTTTTTCCACTATTACCATCTTAGCGCTCCGAATGTCCACTTGCATTTTCTGCAGAAAGAGTGTTCAGAACTGCGCAATCAAAAGTATGGTTTAACTCTGTTAGCTTAATGAACATATCAGAAATAAGTTTCACACAATGCTTCTGTGTAGTTTTTATTTGAAGATATTGTTTTTCCCAATATAGGCCTCTTAGCGATCAGAATGTCCAATTGCAGTTTCTACAGAAAGAGTGTTTCAGAAAGGCTCAATCAAAAGTAAGGTTCAACTCTGTTAGTTGAATGCACAGAACAGAAAGAAGTTTCATACAATGCTTTTGTGTAGTTTATATTTGAACATATTCTTTTTTCCACTATTACCCACTTAGCGCTACGAATGTCCAGTTGCATTTTCTACAGACAGAGTGTTTCAAAACTGCTCAATCAAAAGTATGGTTTAACTCTGTTAGCTGAATGCTCAGATCAGAAAAAGTTTCACAGAATGCTTCTGTGTAGTTTATATTTGAATATATTCCTTTTTCCACTACTACTCTCTTAGCGCTCCAAATGTCCAGTTGCATTTTCTACAGAAAGAGTGTTCAGATCTGCTCAATCAAAAGTATGTTTTAACTCTGTTAGCTGAATGCACAGATCAGAAAGAAGTTTCACCGAATGATTCTGTGTAGTTTATATTTGAAGACATTCCTTTTTCCACTATTACCCTCTTAGCGCTCCGAATCTCCACTTGCATTTTCTACAAAAAGAGTGTTTCATAACTGCTCAATCAAAAATATGTTTTATCTCTGTTAACTGAATTTACAGATCAGAAATAAGTTTCACAGAATGCATCTGTGTACTTTTTATTTGAAGATATTCTTTTTCCCAATGTAGGCCTCTTAGCGCTTAGCATGTCCAATTGCAGTTTCTACAGAAAGAGTGTTTCAGAACGGCTCAATCAAAAGTAAGGTTCAACTCTGTTAGTTGAATGCACAGAACAGAAAGAATTTTCACAGAATGCTACTGTGTAGTTTATATTTGAATATATTCCTTTCTCCACTATTACCCTCTTAGCGCTACGAATGTCCACTTGCATTTTCTACAGAAAGAGTGTTCAGAACTGCACAATCAAAAGTGTGGTTTAACTCTGTTAGCTTAATGAACATATCAGAAATAAGTTTCACACAATGATTCTGTGTAGTTTTTATTTGAAGATATTATTTTTCCCAATAGAGGACTCTTAGCGCTCAGAATGTCCAATTGCAGTTTCTACAGAAAGAGTGTTACAGAAAGGCTCAATCAAAAGTAAGGTTCAACTCTGTTAGTTGAATGCACAGAACAGAAAGAAGTTTCATACAATGCTTCTGTGTAGTTTATATTTGAACATATTCTTTTTTCCACTATTACCCACTTGGCGCTACGAATGTCCAGTTGCATTTTCTACAGACAGAGTGTTTCAAAACTGCTCAATCAAAAGTATGGTTTAACTCTGTTAGCTGAATGCTCAGATCAGAAAGAAGTTTCACAGATTGCTTCTGTGTAGTTTATATTTGAATATATTCCTTTTTCCACTACTACGCTCTTAGCGCTCCAAATGTCCAGTTGCATTTTCCACAGAAAGAGTGTTCAGATCTGCTCAATCAAAAGTATGGTTTAACTCTGTTAGCTGAATGCACAGATCAGAAAGAAGTTTCACCGAATGATTCTGTGTAGTTTATATTTGAAGACATTCCTTTTTCCACTATTACCCTCTTAGCGCTCCGAATCTCCACTTGCATTTTCTACAAAAAGAGTGTTTCATAACTGCTCAATCAAAAATATGTTTTATCTCTGTTAACTGAATTTACAGATCAGAAATAAGTTTCACAGAATGCATCTGAGTAGTTTTTATTTGAAGATATTCTTTTTCCCAATGTAGGCCTCTTAGCGCTTAGCATGTCCAATTGCAGTTTCTACAGAAAGAGTGTTTCAGAACGGCTCAATCAAAAGTAAGGTTCAACTCTGTTAGTTGAATGCACAGAACAGAAAGAATTTTCACAGAATGCTACTGTGTAGTTTATATTTGAATATATTCCTTTCTCCACTATTACCCTCTTAGCGCTACGAATGTCCACTTGAATTTTCTACAGAAAGAGTGTTCAGAACTGCGCAATCAAAAGTATGGTTTAACTCTGTTAGCTTAATGAACATATCAGAAATAAGTTTCACACAATGCTTTTGTGTAGTTTTTATTTGAAGATATTATTTTCCCCAATATAGGACTCTTAGCGCTCAGAATGTCCAATTGCAGTTTCTACAGAAAGAGTGTTTCAGAAAGGCTCATTCAAAACTAAGGTTCAACTCTGTTAGTTGAATGCACAGAACAGAAAGAAGTTTCATACAATGCTTCTGTGTAGTTTATATTTGAACATATTCTTTTTTCCACTGTTACCCACTTAGCGCTACGAATGTCCAGTTGCATTTTCTACAGACAGAGTGTTTCAAAACTGCTCAATCAAAAGTATGGTTTAACTCTGTTAGCTGAATGCTCAGATCAGAAAGTAGTTTCACAGAATGCTTCTGTGTAGTTTATATATGAATATATTCCTTTTTCCACTACTACTCTCTAAGCGCTCCAAAAGTCCAGTTGCATTTTCTACAGAAAGAGTGTTCAGATCTGCTCAATCAAAAGTATGGTTTAACTCTGTTAGCTGAATGCACAGATCAGAAAGAAGTTTCACAGAATGATTCTGTGTAGTTTATATTTGGAGACATTCCTTTTTCCACTATTACCCTCTTAGCGCTCCGAATCTCCACTTGCATTTTCTACAGAAAGAGTGTTTCAGAACGGCTCAATCAAAACTAAGGTTCAACACTTTTAGTTGAACAAACAGAACAGAAAGAAGTTTCACACAATTCTTCTGTGTAGTTTTTATTTGTAGACACTCTTTTTCCCAATATACGCCTCTTAGCGCTCAGAATGTCCAATTGCAGTTTCTACAGAAAGAGTGTTTCAGAACGGCTCAATCAAAAGTAAGGTTCAACTCTGTTAGTTGAATGCACAGAACAGAAAGAAATTTCATACAATGCTTCTGTGTAGTTTATATTTGAACATATTCTTTTTTCCACTATTACCCACTTAGCGCTACGAATGTCCAGTTGCATTTTCTACAGACAGAGTGTTTCAAAACTGCTCAATCAAAAGTATGGTTTAACTCTGTTAGCTGAATGCTCAGATCAGAAAGAAGTTTCACAGAATGCTTCTGTGTAGTTTATATTTGAATATATTCCTTTTTCCACTACTACGCTCTTAGCGCTCCAAATGTCCAGTTGCATTTTCTACAGAAAGAGTGTTCAGATCTGCTCAATCAAAAATATGGTTTAACTCTGTGAGCTGAATGCACAGACCAGAAAGAAGTTTCACCGAATGATTCTGTGTAGTTTATATTTGAAGACATTCCTTTTTCCACTATTACCCTCTTAGCGCTCCGAATCTCCACTTGCATTTTCTACAAAAAGAGTGTTTCATAACTGCTCAATCAAAAATATGTTTTATCTCTGTTAACTGAATTTACAGATCAGAAATAAGTTTCACAGAATGCATCTGTGTAGTTTTTATTTGAAGATATTCTTTTTCCCAATGTAGGCCTCTTAGCGCTTAGCATGTCCAATTGCAGTTTCTACAGAAAGAGTGTTTCAGAACGGCTCAATCAAAAGTAAGGTTCAACTCTGTTAGTTGAATGCACAGAACAGAAAGAATTTTCACAGAATGCTACTGTGTAGTTTATATTTGTATATATTCCTTTTTCCACTCTTAACCTCTTAGCGCTCCGAATGTCCACTTGCATTTTCTACAGAAAGAGTGTTCAGAACTGCGCAATCAAAAGTATGGTCTAACTCTGTTAGCTTAATTAACATATCAGAAATAAGTTTCACACAATTCTTCTGTGTAGTTTTTATTTGAAGATATTATTTTTCCCAATATAGGCCTCTTAGCGCTCTGAATGTCCAATTGCAGTTTCTACAGAAAGAGTGTTTCAGAAAGGCTCAATCAAAAGTAAGGTTCAACTCTGTTAGTTGAATGCACAGAACAGAAAGAAGTTTCATACAATGCTTCTGTGTAGTTTATATTTGAACATATTCTTTTTTCCACTATTACCCACTTAGCGCTACGAATGTCCAGTTGCATTTCCTACAGACAGAGTGTTTCAAAACTGCTCAATCAAAAGTATGGTTTAACTCTGTTAGCTGAATGCTCAGATCAGAAAGAAGTTTCACAGAATGCTTCTGTGTAGTTTATATTTGAATATATTCCTTTTTCCACTACTACTCTCTTAGCGCTCCAAAAGTCCAGTTGCATTTTCTACAGAAAGAGTGTTCATATCTGCTCAATCAAAAGTATGGTTTAACTCTGTTAGCTGAATGCACAGATCAGAAAGAAGTTTCACAGAATGATTCTGTGTAGTTTATATTTGGAGACATTCCTTTTTCCACTATTACCCTCTTAGCGCTCCGAATCTCCACTTGCATTTTCTACAGAAAGAGTGTTTCAGAACGGCTCAATCAAAACTAAGGTTCAACTCTTTTAGTTGAACAAACAGATCAGAAAGAAGTTTCACACAATTCTTCTCTGTAGTTTTTATTTGTAGACATACTTTTTCCCAATATAGGCCTCTTAGCGCTCAGAATGTCCAATTGCAGTTTCTACAGAAAGAGTGTTTCAGAACGGCTCAATCAAAAGTAAGGTTCAACTCTGTTAGTTGAATGCACAGAACAGAAAGAAGTTTCATACAATGCTTCTGTGTAGTTTATATTTGAACATATTCTTTTTTCCACTATTACCCACTTAGCGCTACGAATGTCCAGTTGCATTTTCTACAGACAGAGTGTTTCAAAACTGCTCAATCAAAAGTATGGTTTAACTCTGTTAGCTGAATGCTCAGATCAGAAAGAAGTTTCACAGAATGCTTCTGTGTAGTTTATATTTGAATATATTCCTTTTTCCACTAATACGCTCTTAGCGCTCAAAATGTCCAGTTGCATTTTCTACAGAAAGAGTGTTCAGATCTGCTCAATCAAAAGTATGGTTTAACTCTGTTAGCTGAATGCACAGATCAGAAAGAAGTTTCACCGAATGATTCTGTGTAGTTTATATTTGAAGACATTCCTTTTTCCACTATTACCCTCTTAGCGCTCCGAATCCCCACTTGCATTTTCTACAAAAAGAGTGTTTCATAACTGCTCAATCAAAAATATGTTTTATCTCTGTTAACTGAATTTACAGATCAGAAATAAGTTTCACAGAATGCATCTGTGTAATTTTTATTTGAAGATATTCTTTTTCCCAATGTAGGCCTCTTAGCGCTTAGCATGTCCAATTGCAGTTTCTACAGAAAGAGTGTTTCAGAACGGCTCAATCAAAAGTAAGGTTCAACTCTGTTAGTTGAATGCACAGAACAGAAAGAAGTTTCACAGAATGCTACTGTGTAGTTTATATTTGAATATATTCCTTTTTCCACTATTACCCTCTTAGCGCTCGGAATGTCCACTTGCATTTTCTGCAGAAAGAGTGTTCAGAACTGCGCAATCAAAAGTATGGTTTAACTCTGTTAGCTTAATGAACATATCAGAAATAAGTTTCACACAATGCTTCTGTGTAGTTTTTATTTGAAGATATTGTTTTTCCCAATATAGGCCTCTTAGCGCTCAGAATGTCCAATTGCAGTTTCTACAGAAAGAGTGTTTCAGAAAGGCTCAATCAAAAGTAAGGTTCAACTCTGTTAGTTGAATGCACAGAACAGAAAGAAGTTTCATACAATGCTTTTGTGTAGTTTATATTTGAACATATTCTTTTTTCCACTATTACCCACTTAGCGCTACGAATGTCCAGTTGCATTTTCTACAGACAGAGTGTTTCAAAACTGCTCAATCAAAAGTATGGTTTAACTCTGTTAGCTGAATGCTCAGATCAGAAAAATTTCACAGAATGCTTCTGTGTAGTTTATATTTGAATATATTCCTTTTTCCACTACTACTCTCTTAGCGCTCCAAATGTCCAGTTGCATTTTCTACAGAAAGAGTGTTCAGATCTGCTCAATCAAAAGTATGTTTTAACTCTGTTAGCTGAATGCACAGATCAGAAAGAAGTTTCACCGAATGATTCTGTGTAGTTTATATTTGAAGACATTCCTTTTTCCACTATTACCCTCTTAGCGCTCCGAATCTCCACTTGCATTTTCTACAAAAAGAGTGTTTCATAACTGCTCAATCAAAAATATATTTTATCTCTGTTAACTGAATTTACAGATAAGAAATAAGTTTCACAGAATGCATCTGTGTACTTTTTATTTGAAGATATTCTTTTTCCCAATGTAGGCCTCTTAGCGCTTAGCATGTCCAATTGCAGTTTCTACAGAAAGAGTGTTTCAGAACGGCTCAATCAAAAGTAAGGTTCAACTCTGTTAGTTGAATGCACAGAACAGAAAGAATTTTCACAGAATGCTACTGTGTAGTTTATATTTGAATATATTCCTTTCTCCACTATTACCCTCTTAGCGCTACGAATGTCCACTTGCATTTTCTACAGAAAGAGTGTTCAGAACTGCACAATCAAAAGTGTGGTTTAACTCTGTTAGCTTAATGAACATATCAGAAATAAGTTTCACACAATGATTCTGTGTAGTTTTTATTTGAAGATATTATTTTTCCCAATAGAGGACTCTTAGCGCTCAGAATGTCCAATTGCAGTTTCTACAGAAAGAGTGTTTCAGAAAGGCTCAATCAAAAGTAAGGTTCAACTCTGTTAGTTGAATGCACAGAACAGAAAGGTGTTTCATACAATGCTTCTGTGTAGTTTATATTTGAACATATTCTTTTTTCCACTATTACCCACTTGGCGCTACGAATGTCCAGTTGCATTTTCTACAGACAGAGTGTTTCAAAACTGCTCAATCAAAAGTATGGTTTAACTCTGTTAGCTGAATGCTCAGATCAGAAATAAGTTTCACAGATTGCTTCTGTGTAGTTTATATTTGAATATATTCCTTTTTCCACTACTACGCTCTTAGCGCTCCAAATGTCCAGTTGCATTTTCCACAGAAAGAGTGTTCAGATCTGCTCAATCAAAAGTATGGTTTAACTCTGTTAGCTGAATGCACAGATCAGAAAGAAGTTTCACCGAATGATTCTGTGTAGTTTATATTTGAAGACATTCCTTTTTCCACCATTACCCTCTTAGCGCTCCGAATCTCCACTTGCATTTTCTACAAAAAGAGTGTTTCATAACTGCTCAATCAAAAATATGTTTTATCTCTGTTCACTGAATTTACAGATCAGAAATAAGTTTCACAGAATGCATCTGAGTAGTTTTTATTTGAAGATATTCTTTTTCCCAATGTAGGCCTCTTAGCGCTTAGCATGTCCAATTGCAGTTCCTACAGAAAGAGTGTTTCAGAACGGCTCAATCAAAAGTAAGGTTCAACTCTGTTAGTTGAATGCACAGAACAGAAAGAATTTTCACAGAATGCTACTGTGTAGTTTATATTTGAATATATTCCTTTCTCCACTATTACCCTCTTAGCGCTACGAATGTCCACTTGCATTTTCTACAGAAAGAGTTTTCAGAACTGCGCAATCAAAAGTATGGTTTAACTCTGTTAGCTTAATGAACATATCAGAAATAAGTTTCACACAATGCTTCTGTGTAGTTTTTATTTGAAGATATTATTTTCCCCAATATAGGACTCTTAGCGCTCAGAATGTCCAATAGCAGTTTCTACAGAAAGAGTGTTTCAGAAAGGCTCAATCAAAACTAAGGTTCAACTCTGTTAGTTGAATGCACAGAACAGAAAGAAGTTTCATACAATGCTTCTGTGTAGTTTATATTTGAACATATTCTTTTTTCCACTATTACCCACTTAGCGCTACGAATGTCCAGTTGCATTTTCTACAGACAGAGTGTTTCAAAACTGCTCAATCAAAAGTATGGTTTAACTCTGTTAGCTGAATGCTCAGATCAGAAAGAAGTTTCACAGAATGCTTCTGTGTAGTTTATATTTGAATATATTCCTTTTTCCACTACTACTCTCTTAGCGCTCCAAAAGTCCAGTTGCATTTTCTACAGAAAGAGTGTTCAGATCTGCTCAATCAAAAGTATGGTTTAACTCTGTTAGCTGAATGCACAGATCAGAAAGAAGTTTCACAGAATGATTCTGTGTAGTTTATATTTGGAGACATTCCTTTTTCCACTATTACCCTCTTAGCGCTCCGAATCTCCACTTGCATTTTCTACAGAAAGAGTGTTTCAGAACGGCTCAATCAAAACTAAGGTTCAACACTTTTAGTTGAACAAACAGAACAGAAAGAAGTTTCACACAATTCTTCTGTGTAGTTTTTATTTGTAGACACTATTTTTCCCAATATACGCCTCTTAGCGCTCAGAATGTCCAATTGCAGTTTCTACAGAAAGAGTGTTTCAGAACGGCTCAATCAAAAGTAAGGTTCAACTCTGTTAGTTGAATGCACAGAACAGAAAGAAATTTCATACAATGCTTCTGTGTAGTTTATATTTGAACATATTCTTTTTTCCACTATTACCCACTTAGCGCTACGAATGTCCAGTTGCATTTTCTACAGACAGAGTGTTTCAAAACTGCTCAATCAAAAGTATGGTTTAACTCTGTTAGCTGAATGCTCAGATCAGAAAGAAGTTTCACAGAATGCTTCTGTGTAGTTTATATTTGAATATATTCCTTTTTCCACTACTACGCTCTTAGCGCTCCAAATGTCCAGTTGCATTTTCTACAGAAAGAGTGTTCAGATCTGCTCAATCAAAAGTATGGTTTAACTCTGTTAGCTGAATGCACAGATCAGAAAGAAGTTTCACCGAATGATTCTGTGTAGTTTATATTTGAAGACATTCCTTTTTCCACTATTACCCTCTTAGCGCTCCGAATCTCCACTTGCATTTTCTACAAAAAGAGTGTTTCATAACTGCTCAATCAAAAATATGTTTTATCTCTGTTAACTGAATTTACAGATCAGAAATAAGTTTCACAGAATGCATCTGTGTAGTTTTTATTTGAAAATATTCTTTTTCCCAATGTAGGCCTCTTAGCGCTTAGCATGTACAATTGCAGTTTCTACAGAAAGAGTGTTTCAGAACGGCTCAATCAAAAGTAAGGTTCAATTCTGTTAGTTGAATGCACAGAACAGAAATAATTTTCACAGAATGCTACTGTGTAGTTTATATTTGAATATATTCCTTTTTCCACTATTACCCTCATAGCGCTCCGAATGTCCACTTGCATTTTCTACAGAAAGAGTGTTCAGAACTGCGCAATCAAAAGTATGGTTTAACTCTGTTAGCTTAATGAACATATCAGAAATAAGTTTCACACAATGCTTCTGTGTAGTTTTTATTTGAAGATATTATTTTTCCCAATATAGGCCTCTTAGCGCTCAGAATGTCCAATTGCAGTTTCTACAGAAAGAGTGTTTCAGAAAGGCTCAATCAAAAGTAAGGTTCAACTCTGTTAATTGAATGCACAGAACAGAAAGAAGTTTCATACAATGCTTCTGTGTAGTTTATATTTGAACATATTCTTTTTTCCACTATTACCCACTTAGCGCTACGAATGTCCAGTTGCATTTTCTACAGACAGAGTGTTTCAAAACTGCTCAATCAAAAGTATGGTTTAACTCTGTTAGCTGAATGCTCAGATCAGAAAGAAGTTTCACAGAATGCTTCTGTGTAGTTTATATTTGAATATATTCCTTTTTCCACTACTACTCTCTTAGCGCTCCAAATGTCCAGTTGCATTTTCTACAGAAAGAGTGTTCAGATCTGCTCAATCAAAAGTATGGTTTAACTCTGTTAGCTGAATGCACAGATCAGAAAGAAGTTTCACAGAATGATTCTGTGTAGTTTATATTTGGAGACATTCCTTTTTCCACTATTACCCTCTTAGCGCTCCGAATCTCCACTTGCATTTTCTACAGAAAGAGTGTTTCAGAACGGCTCAATCAAAACTAAGGTTCAACTCTTTTAGTTGAACAAACAGATCAGAAAGAAGTTTCACACAATTCTTCTCTGTAGTTTTTATTTGTAGACATACTTTTTCCCAATATAGGCCTCTTAGCGCTCAGAATGTCCAATTGCAGTTTCTACAGAAAGAGTGTTTCAGAACGGCTCAATCAAAAGTAAGGTTCAACTCTGTTAGTTGAATGCACAGAACAGAAAGAAGTTTCATACAATGCTTCTGTGTAGTTTATATTTGAACATATTCTTTTTTCCACTATTACCCACTTAGCGCTACGAATGTCCAGTTGCATTTTCTACAGACAGAGTGTTTCAAAACTGCTCAATCAAAAGTATGGTTTAACTCTGTTAGCTGAATGCTCAGATCAGAAAGAAGTTTCACAGAATGCTTCTGTGTAGTTTATATTTGAATATATTCCTTTTTCCACTAATACGCTCTTAGCGCTCAAAATGTCCAGTTGCATTTTCTACAGAAAGAGTGTTCAGATCTGCTCAATCAAAAGTATGGTTTAACTCTGTTAGCTGAATGCACAGATCAGAAAGAAGTTTCACCGAATGATTCTGTGTAGTTTATATTTGAAGACATTCCTTTTTCCACTATTACCCTCTTAGCGCTCCGAATCCCCACTTGCATTTTCTACAAAAAGAGTGTTTCATAACTGCTCAATCAAAAATATGTTTTATCTCTGTTAACTGAATTTACAGATCAGAAATAAGTTTCACAGAATGCATCTGTGTAATTTTTATTTGAAGATATTCTTTTTCCCAATGTAGGCCTCTTAGCGCTTAGCATGTCCAATTGCAGTTTCTACAGAAAGAGTGTTTCAGAACGGCTCAATCAAAAGTAAGGTTCAACTCTGTTAGTTGAATGCACAGAACAGAAAGAAGTTTCACAGAATGCTACTGTGTAGTTTATATTTGAATATATTCCTTTTTCCACTATTACCCTCTTAGCGCTCGGAATGTCCACTTGCATTTTCTGCAGAAAGAGTGTTCAGAACTGCGCAATCAAAAGTATGGTTTAACTCTGTTAGCTTAATGAACATATCAGAAATAAGTTTCACACAATGCTTCTGTGTAGTTTTTATTTGAAGATATTGTTTTTCCCAATATAGGCCTCTTAGCGCTCAGAATGTCCAATTGCAGTTTCTACAGAAAGAGTGTTTCAGAAAGGCTCAATCAAAAGTAAGGTTCAACTCTGTTAGTTGAATGCACAGAACAGAAAGAAGTTTCATACAATGCTTTTGTGTAGTTTATATTTGAACATATTCTTTTTTCCACTATTACCCACTTAGCGCTACGAATGTCCAGTTGCATTTTCTACAGACAGAGTGTTTCAAAACTGCTCAATCAAAAGTATGGTTTAACTCTGTTAGCTGAATGCTCAGATCAGAAAAATTTCACAGAATGCTTCTGTGTAGTTTATATTTGAATATATTCCTTTTTCCACTACTACTCTCTTAGCGCTCCAAATGTCCAGTTGCATTTTCTACAGAAAGAGTGTTCAGATCTGCTCAATCAAAAGTATGTTTTAACTCTGTTAGCTGAATGCACAGATCAGAAAGAAGTTTCACCGAATGATTCTGTGTAGTTTATATTTGAAGACATTCCTTTTTCCACTATTACCCTCTTAGCGCTCCGAATCTCCACTTGCATTTTCTACAAAAAGAGTGTTTCATAACTGCTCAATCAAAAATATATTTTATCTCTGTTAACTGAATTTACAGATAAGAAATAAGTTTCACAGAATGCATCTGTGTACTTTTTATTTGAAGATATTCTTTTTCCCAATGTAGGCCTCTTAGCGCTTAGCATGTCCAATTGCAGTTTCTACAGAAAGAGTGTTTCAGAACGGCTCAATCAAAAGTAAGGTTCAACTCTGTTAGTTGAATGCACAGAACAGAAAGAATTTTCACAGAATGCTACTGTGTAGTTTATATTTGAATATATTCCTTTCTCCACTATTACCCTCTTAGCGCTACGAATGTCCACTTGCATTTTCTACAGAAAGAGTGTTCAGAACTGCACAATCAAAAGTGTGGTTTAACTCTGTTAGCTTAATGAACATATCAGAAATAAGTTTCACACAATGATTCTGTGTAGTTTTTATTTGAAGATATTATTTTTCCCAATAGAGGACTCTTAGCGCTCAGAATGTCCAATTGCAGTTTCTACAGAAAGAGTGTTTCAGAAAGGCTCAATCAAAAGTAAGGTTCAACTCTGTTAGTTGAATGCACAGAACAGAAAGGTGTTTCATACAATGCTTCTGTGTAGTTTATATTTGAACATATTCTTTTTTCCACTATTACCCACTTGGCGCTACGAATGTCCAGTTGCATTTTCTACAGACAGAGTGTTTCAAAACTGCTCAATCAAAAGTATGGTTTAACTCTGTTAGCTGAATGCTCAGATCAGAAATAAGTTTCACAGATTGCTTCTGTGTAGTTTATATTTGAATATATTCCTTTTTCCACTACTACGCTCTTAGCGCTCCAAATGTCCAGTTGCATTTTCCACAGAAAGAGTGTTCAGATCTGCTCAATCAAAAGTATGGTTTAACTCTGTTAGCTGAATGCACAGATCAGAAAGAAGTTTCACCGAATGATTCTGTGTAGTTTATATTTGAAGACATTCCTTTTTCCACCATTACCCTCTTAGCGCTCCGAATCTCCACTTGCATTTTCTACAAAAAGAGTGTTTCATAACTGCTCAATCAAAAATATGTTTTATCTCTGTTCACTGAATTTACAGATCAGAAATAAGTTTCACAGAATGCATCTGAGTAGTTTTTATTTGAAGATATTCTTTTTCCCAATGTAGGCCTCTTAGCGCTTAGCATGTCCAATTGCAGTTCCTACAGAAAGAGTGTTTCAGAACGGCTCAATCAAAAGTAAGGTTCAACTCTGTTAGTTGAATGCACAGAACAGAAAGAATTTTCACAGAATGCTACTGTGTAGTTTATATTTGAATATATTCCTTTCTCCACTATTACCCTCTTAGCGCTACGAATGTCCACTTGCATTTTCTACAGAAAGAGTTTTCAGAACTGCGCAATCAAAAGTATGGTTTAACTCTGTTAGCTTAATGAACATATCAGAAATAAGTTTCACACAATGCTTCTGTGTAGTTTTTATTTGAAGATATTATTTTCCCCAATATAGGACTCTTAGCGCTCAGAATGTCCAATAGCAGTTTCTACAGAAAGAGTGTTTCAGAAAGGCTCAATCAAAACTAAGGTTCAACTCTGTTAGTTGAATGCACAGAACAGAAAGAAGTTTCATACAATGCTTCTGTGTAGTTTATATTTGAACATATTCTTTTTTCCACTATTACCCACTTAGCGCTACGAATGTCCAGTTGCATTTTCTACAGACAGAGTGTTTCAAAACTGCTCAATCAAAAGTATGGTTTAACTCTGTTAGCTGAATGCTCAGATCAGAAAGAAGTTTCACAGAATGCTTCTGTGTAGTTTATATTTGAATATATTCCTTTTTCCACTACTACTCTCTTAGCGCTCCAAAAGTCCAGTTGCATTTTCTACAGAAAGAGTGTTCAGATCTGCTCAATCAAAAGTATGGTTTAACTCTGTTAGCTGAATGCACAGATCAGAAAGAAGTTTCACAGAATGATTCTGTGTAGTTTATATTTGGAGACATTCCTTTTTCCACTATTACCCTCTTAGCGCTCCGAATCTCCACTTGCATTTTCTACAGAAAGAGTGTTTCAGAACGGCTCAATCAAAACTAAGGTTCAACACTTTTAGTTGAACAAACAGAACAGAAAGAAGTTTCACACAATTCTTCTGTGTAGTTTTTATTTGTAGACACTATTTTTCCCAATATACGCCTCTTAGCGCTCAGAATGTCCAATTGCAGTTTCTACAGAAAGAGTGTTTCAGAACGGCTCAATCAAAAGTAAGGTTCAACTCTGTTAGTTGAATGCACAGAACAGAAAGAAATTTCATACAATGCTTCTGTGTAGTTTATATTTGAACATATTCTTTTTTCCACTATTACCCACTTAGCGCTACGAATGTCCAGTTGCATTTTCTACAGACAGAGTGTTTCAAAACTGCTCAATCAAAAGTATGGTTTAACTCTGTTAGCTGAATGCTCAGATCAGAAAGAAGTTTCACAGAATGCTTCTGTGTAGTTTATATTTGAATATATTCCTTTTTCCACTACTACGCTCTTAGCGCTCCAAATGTCCAGTTGCATTTTCTACAGAAAGAGTGTTCAGATCTGCTCAATCAAAAGTATGGTTTAACTCTGTTAGCTGAATGCACAGATCAGAAAGAAGTTTCACCGAATGATTCTGTGTAGTTTATATTTGAAGACATTCCTTTTTCCACTATTACCCTCTTAGCGCTCCGAATCTCCACTTGCATTTTCTACAAAAAGAGTGTTTCATAACTGCTCAATCAAAAATATGTTTTATCTCTGTTAACTGAATTTACAGATCAGAAATAAGTTTCACAGAATGCATCTGTGTAGTTTTTATTTGAAAATATTCTTTTTCCCAATGTAGGCCTCTTAGCGCTTAGCATGTACAATTGCAGTTTCTACAGAAAGAGTGTTTCAGAACGGCTCAATCAAAAGTAAGGTTCAATTCTGTTAGTTGAATGCACAGAACAGAAATAATTTTCACAGAATGCTACTGTGTAGTTTATATTTGAATATATTCCTTTTTCCACTATTACCCTCATAGCGCTCCGAATGTCCACTTGCATTTTCTACAGAAAGAGTGTTCAGAACTGCGCAATCAAAAGTATGGTTTAACTCTGTTAGCTTAATGAACATATCAGAAATAAGTTTCACACAATGCTTCTGTGTAGTTTTTATTTGAAGATATTATTTTTCCCAATATAGGCCTCTTAGCGCTCAGAATGTCCAATTGCAGTTTCTACAGAAAGAGTGTTTCAGAAAGGCTCAATCAAAAGTAAGGTTCAACTCTGTTAATTGAATGCACAGAACAGAAAGAAGTTTCATACAATGCTTCTGTGTAGTTTATATTTGAACATATTCTTTTTTCCACTATTACCCACTTAGCGCTACGAATGTCCAGTTGCATTTTCTACAGACAGAGTGTTTCAAAACTGCTCAATCAAAAGTATGGTTTAACTCTGTTAGCTGAATGCTCAGATCAGAAAGAAGTTTCACAGAATGCTTCTGTGTAGTTTATATTTGAATATATTCCTTTTTCCACTACTACTCTCTTAGCGCTCCAAATGTCCAGTTGCATTTTCTACAGAAAGAGTGTTCAGATCTGCTCAATCAAAAGTATGGTTTAACTCTGTTAGCTGAATGCACAGATCAGAAAGAAGTTTCACAGAATGATTCTGTGTAGTTTATATTTGGAGACATTCCTTTTTCCACTATTACCCTCTTAGCGCTCCGAATCTCCACTTGCATTTTCTACAGAAAGAGTGTTTCAGAACGGCTCAATCAAAACTAAGGTTCAACTCTTTTAGTTGAACAAACAGATCAGAAAGAAGTTTCACACAATTCTTCTCTGTAGTTTTTATTTGTAGACATACTTTTTCCCAATATAGGCCTCTTAGCGCTCAGAATGTCCAATTGCAGTTTCTACAGAAAGAGTGTTTCAGAACGGCTCAATCAAAAGTAAGGTTCAACTCTGTTAGTTGAATGCACAGAACAGAAAGAAGTTTCATACAATGCTTCTGTGTAGTTTATATTTGAACATATTCTGTTTTCCACTATTACCCACTTAGCGCTACGAATGTCCAGTTGCATTTTCTACAGACAGAGTGTTTCAAAACTGCTCAATCAAAAGTATGGTTTAACTCTGTTAGCTGAATGCTCAGATCAGAAAGAAGTTTCACAGAATGCTTCTGTGTAGTTTATATTTGAATATATTCCTTTTTCCACTACTACGCTCTTAGCGCTCCAAATGTCCAGTTGCATTTTCTACAGAAAGAGTGTTCAGATCTGCTCAATCAAAAGTATGGTTTAACTCTGTTAGCTGAATGCACAGATCAGAAAGTAGTTTCACCGAATGATTCTGTGTAGTTTATATTTGAAGACATTCCTTTTTCCACTATTACCCTCTTAGCGCTCCGAATCTCCACTTGCATTTTCTACAAAAAGAGTGTTTCATAACTGCTCAATCAAAAATATGTTTTATCTCTGTTAACTGAATTTACAGATCAGAAATAAGTTTCACAGAATGCATCTGTGTAGTTTTTCTTTGAAGACATTCTTTTTCCCAATGTAGGCCTCTTAGCACTTAGCATGTCCAATTGCAGTTTCTACAGAAAGAGTGTTTCAGAACGGCTCAATCAAAAGTAAGGTTCAACTCTGTTAGTTGAATGCACAGAACAGAAAGTATTTTCACAGAATGCTACTGTGTAGTTTATATTTGAATATATTCCTTTTTCCACTATTACCATCTTAGCGCTCCGAATGTCCACTTGCATTTTCTGCAGAAAGAGTGTTCAGAACTGCGCAATCAAAAGTATGGTTTAACTCTGTTAGCTTAATGAACATATCAGAAATAAGTTTCACACAATGCTTCTGTGTAGTTTTTATTTGAAGATATTGTTTTTCCCAATATAGGCCTCTTAGCGCTCAGAATGTCCAATTGCAGTTTCTACAGAAAGAGTGATTCAGAAAGGCTCAATCAAAAGTAAGGTTCAACTCTGTTAATTGAATGCACAGAACAGAAAGAAGTTTCATACAATGCTTCTGTGTAGTTTATATTTGAACATATTCTTTTTTCCACTATTACCCACTTAGCGCTACGAATGTCCAGTTGCATTTTCTACAGACAGAGTGTTTCAAAACTGCTCAATCAAAAGTATGGTTTAACTCTGTTAGCTGAATGCTCAGATCAGAAAGAAGTTTCACAGAATGCTTCTGTGTAGTTTATATTTGAATATATTCCTTTTTCCACTACTACTCTCTTAGCGCTCCAAATGTACAGTTGCATTTTCTACAGAAAGAGTGTTCAGATCTGCTCAATCAAAAGTATGGTTTAACTCTGTTAGCTGAATGCACAGATCAGAAAGAAGTTTCACAGAATGATTCTGTGTAGTTTATATTTGGAGACATTCCTTTTTCCACTATTACCCTCTTAGCGCTCCGAAACTGCACTTGCATTTTCTACAGAAAGAGTGTTTCAGAACGGCTCAATCAAAACTAAGGTTCAACTCTTTTAGTTGAACAAACAGAACAGAAAGAAGTTTCACACAATTCTTCTGTGTAGTTTTTATTTGTAGACATTCTTTTTCCCAATATAGGCCTCTTAGCGCTCAGAATGTCCAATTGCAGTTTCTACAGAAAGAGTGTTTCAGAACGGCTCAATCAAAAGTAAGGTTCAACTCTGTTAGTTGAATGCACAGAACAGATAGAAATTTCATACAATGCTTATGTGTAGTTTATATTTGAACATATTCTTTTTTCCACTATTACCCACTTAGCGCTACGAATGTCCAGTTGCATTTTCTACAGACAGAGTGTTTCAAAACTGCTCAATCAAAAGTATGGTTTAACTCTGTTAGCTGAATGCTCAGATCAGAAAGAATTTTCACAGAATGCTTCTGTGTAGTTTATATTTGAATATATTCCTTTTTCCACTACTACGCTCTTAGCGCTCCAAATGTCCAGTTGCATTTTCTACAGGAAGAGTGTTCAGATCTGCTCAATCAAAAGTATGGTTTAACTCTGTTAGCTGAATGCACAGATCAGAAAGAAGTTTCACCGAATGATTCTGTGTAGTTTATATTTGAAGACATTCCTTTTTCCACTATTACCCTCTTAGCGCTCCGAATCTCCACTTGCATTTTCTACAAAAAGAGTGTTTCATAACTGCTCAATCAAAAATGTGTTTTATCTCTGTTAACTGAATTTACAGATCAGAAATAAGTTTCACAGAATGCATCTGTGTAGTTTTTATTTGAAGATATTCTTTTTCCCAATGTAGGCCTCTTAGCGCTTAGCATGTCCAATTGCAGTTTCTACAGAAACAGTGTTTCAGAACGGCTCAATCAAAAGTAAGGTTCAACTCTGTTAGTTGAATGCACAGAACAGAAAGAATTTTCACAGAATGCTACTGTGTAGTTTATATTTGTATATATTCCTTTTTCCACTATTACCCTCTTAGCGCTCCGAATGTCCACTTGCATTTTCTACAGAAAGAGTGTTCAGAACTGCGCAATCAAAAGTATGGTTTAACTCTGTTAGCTTAATGAACATATCAGAAATAAGTTTCACACAATGTTTCTGTGTAGTTTTTATTTGAAGATATTATTTTTCCCAATATAGGCCTCTTAGTGCTCAGAATGTCCAATTGCACTTTCTACAGAAAGAGTGTTTCAGAACGGCTCAATCAAAAGTAAGGTTCAACTCTGTTAGTTGAATGCACAGAACAGAAAGAAGTTTCATACAATGCTTCTGTGTAGTTTATATATGAACATATTCTTTTTTCCACTATTACCCACTTAGCGCTACGAATGTCCAGTTGCATTTTCTACAGACAGAGTGTTTCAAAACTGCTCAATCAAAAGTATGGTTTAACTCTGTTAGCTGAATGCTCAGATCAGAAAGAAGTTTCACAGAATGCTTCTGTGTAGTTTATATTTGAATATATTCCTTTTTCCACTACTACTCTCTTAGCGCTCCAAAAGTCCAGTTGCATTTTCTACAGAAAGAGTGTTCATATCTGCTCAATCAAAAGTATGGTTTAACTCTGTTAGCTGAATGCACAGATCAGAAAGAAGTTTCACAGAATGATTCTCTGTAGTTTATATTTGGAGACATTCCTTTTTCCACTATTACCCTCTTAGCGCTCCGAATCTCCACTTGCATTTTCTACAGAAAGAGTGTTTCAGAACGGCTCAATCAAAACTAAGGTTCAACTATTTTAGTTGAACAAACAGAACAGAAAGAAGTTTCACACAATTCTTCTGTGTAGTTTTTATTTGTAGACATTCTTTTTCCCAATATAGGCCTCTTAGCGCTCAGAATGTCCAATTGCAGTTTCTACAGAAAGAGTGTTTCAGAACGGCTCAATCAAAAGTAAGGTTCAACACTGTTAGTTGAATGCACAGAACAGAAAGAAGTTTCACAGAATGCTACTGTGTAGTTTATATTTGTATATATTCCTTTTTCCACTATTACCCTCTTAGCGCTCCGAATGTCCACTTGCAATTTCTACAGAAAGAGTGTTCAGAACTGCGCAATCAAAAGTATGGTTTAACTCTGTTAGCTTAATGAACATATCAGAAATAAGTTTCACACAATGTTTCTGTGTAGTTTTTATTTGAAGATATTATTTTTCCCAATATAGGCCTCTTAGTGCTCAGAATGTCCAATTGCAGTTTCTACAGAAAGAGTGTTTCAGAACGGCTCAATCAAAAGTAAGGTTCAACTCTGTTAGTTGAATGCACAGAACAGAAAGAAGTTTCATACAATGCTTCTGTGTAGTTTATATTTGAACATATTCTTTTTTCCACTATTACCCACTTAGCGCTACGAATGTACAGTTGCATTTTCTACAGACAGAGTGTTTCAAAACTGCTCAATCAAAAGTATGGTTTAACTCTGTTAGGTGAATGCTCAGATCAGAAAGAAGTTTCACAGAATGCTTCTGTGTAGTTTATATTTGAATATATTCCTTTTTCCACTACTACTCTCTTAGCGCTCCAAATGTCCAGTTGCATTTTCTACAGAAACAGTGTTCAGATCTGCTCAATCAGAAGTATGGTTTAACTCTGTTAGCTGAATGCACAGATCAGAAAGAAGTTTCACCGAATGATTCTGTGTAGTTTATATTTGAAGACATTCCTTTTTCCACTATTACCCTCTTAGCGCTCCGAATCTCCACTTGCATTTTATACAAAATGAGTGTTTCATAACTGCTGAATCAAAAATATGTTTTATCTCTGTTAACTGAATTTACAGATCAGAAATAAGTTTCACAGAATGCATCTGTGTAGTTTTTATTTGAAGATATTTTTTTTCCCAATGTAGGCCTCTTATCGCTTAGCATGTCCAATTGCAGTTTCTACAGAAAGAGTGTTTCAGAACGGCTCAATCAAAAGTAAGTTTCAACTCTGTTAGTTGAATGCACAGAACAGAAAGAATTTTCACAGAATGCTACTGTGTAGTTTATATTTGAATATATTCCTTTTTCCACTATTACCCTCTTAGCGCTCAGAATGTCCACTTGCATTTTCTACAGAAAGAGTGTTCAGAACTGCGCAATCAAAAGTATGGATTAACTCTGTTAGCTTAATGAACATATCAGAAATAGGTTTCACACAATTCTTCTTTGTAGTTTTTATTTGAAGATATTATTTTTCCCAATATAGGCCTCTTAGCGCTCTGAATGTCCAATTGCAGTTTCTACAGAAAGAGTGTTTCAGAAAGGCTCAATCAAAAGTAAGGTTCAACTCTGTTAGTTGAATGCACAGAACAGAAAGAAGTTTCATACAATGCTTCTGTGTAGTTTATATTTGAACATATTCTTTTTTCCACTATTACCCACTTAGCGCTACGAATGTCCAGTTGCATTTCCTACAGACAGAGTGTTTCAAAACTGCTCAATCAAAAGTATGGTTTAACTCTGTTAGCTGAATGCTCAGATCAGAAAGAAGTTTCACATAATGCTTCTGTGTAGTTTATATTTGAATATATTCCTTTTTCCACTACTAATCTCTTAGCGCTCCAAAAGTCCAGTTGCATTTTCTACAGAAAGAGTGTTCATATCTGCTCAATCAAAAGTATGGTTTAACTCTGTTAGCTGAATGCACAGATCAGAAAGTAGTTTCACAGAATGATTCTGTGTAGTTTATATTTGGAGACATTCCTTTTTCCACTATAACCCTCTTAGCGCTCCGAATTTCCACTTGCATTTTCTACAGAAAGAGTGTTTCAGAACGGCTCAATCAAAACTAAGGTTCAACTCTTTTAGTTGAACAAACAGAACAGAAAGAAGTTTCACACAATTCTTCTGTGCAGTTTTTATTTGTAGACATTCTTTTTCCCAATATAGGCCTCTTAGCGCACAGAATGTCCAATTGCAGTTTCTACAGAAAGAGTGTTTCAGAACGGCTCAATCAAAAGTAAGGTTCAACTCTGTTAGTTGAATGCACAGAACAGAAAGAAGTTTCATACAATGCTTCTGTGTAGTTTATATTTGAACATATTCTTTTTTCCACTATTACCCACTTAGCGCTACGAATGTCCAGTTGCATATTCTACAGACAGAGTGTTTCAAAACTGCTCAATCAAAAGTATGGTTTAACTCTGTTAGCTGAATGCTCAGATCAGAAAGAAGTTTCACAGAATGCTTCTGTGTAGTTTATATTTGAATATATTCCTTTTTCCACTAATACGCTCTTAGCGCTCAAAATGTCCAGTTGCATTTTCTACAGAAAGAGTGTTCAGATCTGCTCAATCAAAAGTATGGTTTAACTCTTTTAGCTGAATGCACAGATCAGAAAGAAGTTTCACCGAATGATTCTGTGTAGTTTATATTTGAAGACATTCCTTTTTCCACTATTACCCTCTTAGCGCTCCGAATCTCCACTTGCATTTTCTACAAAAAGAGTGTTTCATAACTGCTCAATCAAAAATATGTTTTATCTCTGTTAACTGAATTTACAGATCAGAAATAAGTTTCACAGAATGCATCTGTGTAATTTTTATTTGAAGATATTCTTTTTCCCAATGTAGGCCTCTTAGCGCTTAGCATGTCCAATTGCAGTTTCTACAGAAAGAGTGTTTCAGAACGGCTCAATCAAAAGTAAGGTTCAACTCTGTTAGTTGAATGCACAGAACAGAAAGAAGTTTCACAGAATGCTACTGTGTAGTTTATATTTGAATATATTCCTTTTTCCACTATTACCCTCTTAGCGCTCCGAATGTCCACTTGCATTTTCTGCAGAAAGAGTGTTCAGAACTGCGCAATCAAAAGTATGGTTTAACTCTGTTAGCTTAATGAACATATCAGAAATAAGTTTCACACAATGCTTCTGTGTAGTTTTTATTTGAAGATATTGTTTTTCCCAATATAGGCCTCTTAGCGCTCAGAATGTCCAATTGCAGTTTCTACAGAAAGAGTGTTTCAGAAAGGCTCAATCAAAAGTAAGGTTCAACTCTGTTAGTTGAATGCACAGAACAGAAAGAAGTTTCATACAATGCTTCTGTGTAGTTTATATTTGAACATATTCTTTTTTCCACTATTACCCACTTAGCGCTACGAATGTCCAGTTGCATTTTCTACAGACAGAGTGTTTCAAAACTGCTCAATCAAAAGTATGGTTTAACTCTGTTAGCTGAATGCTCAGATCAGAAAGAAGTTTCACAGAATGCTTCTGTGTAGTTTATATTTGAATATATTCCTTTTTCCACTACTACTCTCTTAGCGCTCCAAAAGTCCAGTTGCATTTTCTACAGAAATAGTGTTCAGATCTGCTCAATCAAAAGTATGGTTTAACTCTGTTAGCTGAATGCACAGATCAGAAAGAAGTTTCACAGAATGATTCTGTGTAGTTTATATTTGGAGACATTCCTTTTTCCACTATTACCCTCTTAGCGCTCCGAATCTCCACTTGCATTTTCTACAGAAAGAGTGTTTCAGAACGGCTCAATCAAAACTAAGGTTCAACACTTTTAGTTGAACAAACAGAACAGAAAGAAGTTTCACACAATTCTTCTGTGTAGTTTTTATTTGTAGACACTCTTTTTCCCAATATACGCCTCTTAGCGCTCAGAATGTCCAATTGCAGTTTCTACAGAAAGAGTGTTTCAGAACGGCTCAATCAAAAGTAAGGTTCAACTCTGTTAGTTGAATGCACAGAACAGAAAGAAATTTCATACAATGCTTCTGTGTAGTTTATATTTGAACATATTCTTTTTTCCACTATTACCCACTTAGCGCTACGAATGTCCAGTTGCATTTTCTACAGACAGAGTGTTTCAAAACTGCTCAATCAAAAGTATGGTTTAACTCTGTTAGCTGAATGCTCAGATCAGAAAGAAGTTTCACAGAATGCTTCTGTGTAGTTTATATTTGAATATATTCCTTTTTCCACTACTACGCTCTTAGCGCTCCAAATGTCCAGTTGCATTTTCTACAGAAAGAGTGTTCAGATCTGCTCAATCAAAAGTATGGTTTAACTCTGTTAGCTGAATGCACAGATCAGAAAGAAGTTTCACCGAATGATTCTGTGTAGTTTATATTTGAAGACATTCCTTTTTCCACTATTACCCTCTTAGCGCTCCGAATCTCCACTTGCATTTTCTACAAAAAGAGTGTTTCATAACTGCTCAATCAAAAATATGTTTTATCTCTGTTAACTGAATTTACAGATCAGAAATAAGTTTCACAGAATGCATCTGTGTAGTTTTTATTTGAAGATATTCTTTTTCCCAATGTAGGCCTCTTAGCGCTTAGCATGTCCAATTGCAGTTTCTACAGAAAGAGTGTTTCAGAACGGCTCAATCAAAAGTAAGGTTCAATTCTGTTAGTTGAATGCACAGAACAGAAAGAATTTTCACAGAATGCTACTGTGTAGTTTATATTTGAATATATTCCTTTTTCCACTATTACCCTCATAGCGCTCCGAATGTCCACTTGCATTTTCTACAGAAAGAGTGTTCAGAACTGCGCAATCAAAAGTATGGTTTAACTCTGTTAGCTTAATGAACATATCAGAAATAAGTTTCACACAATGCTTCTGTGTAGTTTTTATTTGAAGATATTATTTTTCCCAATATAGGCCTCTTAGCGCTCAGAATGTCCAATTGCAGTTTCTACAGAAAGAGTGTTTCAGAAAGGCTCAATCAAAAGTAAGGTTCAACTCTGTTAATTGAATGCACAGAACAGAAAGAAGTTTCATACAATGCTTCTGTGTAGTTTATATTTGAACATATTCTTTTTTCCACTATTACCCACATAGCGCTACGAATGTCCAGTTGCATTTTCTACAGACAGAGTGTTTCAAAACTGCTCAATCAAAAGTATGGTTTAACTCTGTTAGCTGAATGCTCAGATCAGAAAGAAGTTTCACAGAATGCTTCTGTGTAGTTTATATTTGAATATATTCCTTTTTCCACTACTACTCTCTTAGCGCTCCAAATGTCCAGTTGCATTTTCTACAGAAAGAGTGTTCAGATCTGCTCAATCAAAAGTATGGTTTAACTCTGTTAGCTGAATGCACAGATCAGAAAGAAGTTTCACAGAATGTTTCTGTGTAGTTTATATTTGGAGACATTCCTTTTTCCACTATTACCCTCTTAGCGCTCCGAATCTCCACTTGCATTTTCTACAGAAAGAGTGTTTCAGAACGGCTCAATCAAAACTAAGGTTCAACTCTTTTAGTTGAACAAACAGAACAGAAAGAAGTTTCACACAATTCTTCTGTGTAGTTTTTATTTGTAGACATTCTTTTTCCCAATATAGGCCTCTTAGCGCTCAGAATGTCCAATTGCAGTTTCTACAGAAAGAGTGTTTCAGAACGGCTCAATCAAAAGTAAGGTTCAACTCTGTTAGTTGAATGCACAGAACAGAAAGAAGTTTCATACAATGCTTCTGTGTAGTTTATATTTGAACATATTCTGTTTTCCACTATTACCCACTTAGCGCTACGAATGTCCAGTTGCATTTTCTACAGAGAGAGTGTTTCAAAACTGCTCAATCAAAAGTATGGTTTAACTCTGTTAGCTGAATGCTCAGATCAGAAAGAAGTTTCACAGAATGCTTCTGTGTAGTTTATATTTGAATATATTCCTTTTTCCACTACTACGCTCTTAGCGCTCCAAATGTCCAGTTGCATTTTCTACAGAAAGAGTGTTCAGATCTGCTCAATCAAAAGTATGGTTTAACTCTGTTAGCTGAATGCACAGATCAGAAAGAAGTTTCACCGAATGATTCTGTGTAGTTTATATTTGAAGACATTCCTTTTTCCACTATTACCCTCTTAGCGCTACGAATCTCCACTTGCATTTTCTACAAAAAGAGTGTTTCATAACTGCTCAATCAAAAATATGTTTTATCTCTGTTAACTGAATTTACAGATCAGAAATAAGTTTCACAGAATGCATCTGTGTAGTTTTTATTTGAAGATATTCTTTTTCCCAATGTAGGCCTCTTAGCGCTTAGCATGTCCAATTGCAGTTTCTACAGAAAGAGTGTTTCAGAACGGCTCAATGAAAAGTAAGGTTCAACTCTGTTAGTTGAATGCACAGAACAGAAAGAATTTTCACAGAATGCTACTGTGTAGTTTATATTTGAATATATTCCTTTTTCCACTATTACCATCTTAGCGCTCCGAATGTCCACTTGCATTTTCTGCAGAAAGAGTGTTCAGAACTGCGCAATCAAAAGTATGGTTTAACTCTGTTAGCTTAATGAACATATCAGAAATAAGTTTCACACAATGCTTCTGTGTAGTTTTTATTTGAAGATATTATTTTTCCCAATATAGGCCTCTTAGCGCTCAGAATGTCCAATTGCAGTTTCTACAGAAAGAGTGTTTCAGAAAGGCTCAATCAAAAGTAAGGTTCAACTCTGTTAATTGAATGCACAGAACAGAAAGAAGTTTCATACAATGCTTCTGTGTAGTTTATATTTGAACATATTCTTTTTTCCACTATTACCCACATAGCGCTACGAATGTCCAGTTGCATTTTCTACAGACAGAGTGTTTCAAAACTGCTCAATCAAAAGTATGGTTTAACTCTGTTAGCTGAATGCTCAGATCAGAAAGAAGTTTCACAGAATGCTTCTGTGTAGTTTATATTTGAATATATTCCTTTTTCCAATACTACTCTCTTAGCGCTCCAAATGTCCAGTTGCATTTTCTACAGAAAGAGTGTTCAGATCTGCTCAATCAAAAGTATGGTTTAACTCTGTTAGCTGAATGCACAGATCAGAAAGAAGTTTCACAGAATGTTTCTGTGTAGTTTATATTTGGAGACATTCCTTTTTCCACTATTACCCTCTTAGCGCTCCGAATCTCCACTTGCATTTTCTACAGAAAGAGTGTTTCAGAACGGCTCAATCAAAACTAAGGTTCAACTCTTTTAGTTGAACAAACAGAACAGAAAGAAGTTTCACACAATTCTTCTGTGTAGTTTTTATTTGTAGACATTCTTTTTCCCAATATAGGCCTCTTAGCGCTCAGAATGTCCAATTGCAGTTTCTACAGAAAGAGTGTTTCAGAACGGCTCAATCAAAAGTAAGGTTCAACTCTGTTAGTTGAATGCACAGAACAGAAAGAAGTTTCATACAATGCTTCTGTGTAGTTTATATTTGAACATATTCTGTTTTCCACTATTACCCACTTAGCGCTACGAATGTCCAGTTGCATTTTCTACAGAGAGAGTGTTTCAAAACTGCTCAATCAAAAGTATGGTTTAACTCTGTTAGCTGAATGCTCAGATCAGAAAGAAGTTTCACAGAATGCTTCTGTGTAGTTTATATTTGAATATATTCCTTTTTCCACTACTACGCTCTTAGCGCTCCAAATGTCCAGTTGCATTTTCTACAGAAAGAGTGTTCAGATCTGCTCAATCAAAAGTATGGTTTAACTCTGTTAGCTGAATGCACAGATCAGAAAGAAGTTTCACCGAATGATTCTGTGTAGTTTATATTTGAAGACATTCCTTTTTCCACTATTACCCTCTTAGCGCTACGAATCTCCACTTGCATTTTCTACAAAAAGAGTGTTTCATAACTGCTCAATCAAAAATATGTTTTATCTCTGTTAACTGAATTTACAGATCAGAAATAAGTTTCACAGAATGCATCTGTGTAGTTTTTATTTGAAGATATTCTTTTTCCCAATGTAGGCCTCTTAGCGCTTAGCATGTCCAATTGCAGTTTCTACAGAAAGAGTGTTTCAGAACGGCTCAATGAAAAGTAAGGTTCAACTCTGTTAGTTGAATGCACAGAACAGAAAGAATTTTCACAGAATGCTACTGTGTAGTTTATATTTGAATATATTCCTTTTTCCACTATTACCATCTTAGCGCTCCGAATGTCCACTTGCATTTTCTGCAGAAAGAGTGTTCAGAACTGCGCAATCAAAAGTATGGTTTAACTCTGTTAGCTTAATGAACATATCAGAAATAAGTTTCACACAATGCTTCTGTGTAGTTTTTATTTGAAGACATTCTTTTTCCCAATATAGGCCTCTTAGCGCTCAGAATGTCCAATTGCAGTTTCTACAGAAAGAGTGTTTCAGAACGGCTCAATCAAAAGTAAGGTTCAACTCTGTTAGTTGAATGCACAGAACAGAAAGAAGTTTCATACAATGCTTCTGTGTAGTTTATATTTGAACATATTCTGTTTTCCACTATTACCCACTTAGCGCTACGAATGTCCAGTTGCATTTTCTACAGACAGAGTGTTTCAAAACTGCTCAATCAAAAGTATGGTTTAACTCTGTTAGCTGAATGCTCAGATCAGAAATAAGTTTCACAGAATGCTTCTGTGTAGTTTATATTTGAATATATTAATTTTTCCACTACTACTCTCTTAGCGCTCCAAATGTCCAGTTGCATTTTCTACAGAAAGAGTGTTCAGATCTGCTCAATCAAAAGTATGGTTTAACTCTGTTAGCTGAATGCACAGATCAGAAAGAAGTTTCACCGAATGATTCTGTGTAGTTTATATTTGAAGACATTCCTTTTTCCACTATTACCCTCTTAGCGCTCCGAATCTCCACTTGCATTTTCTACAAAAAGAGTGTTTCATAACTGCTCAATCAAAAATATGTTTTATCTCTGTTAACTGAATTTACAGATCAGAAATAAGTTTCACAGAATGCATCTGTGTAGTTTTTATTTGAAGATATTCTTTTTCCCAATGTAGGCCTCTTAGCGCTTAGCATGTCCAATTGCAGTTTCTACAGAAAGAGTGTTTCAGAACAGCTCAATCAAAAGTAAGGTTCAACTCTGTTAGTTGAATGCACAGAACAGAAAGAATTTTCACAGAATGCTACTGTGTAGTTTATATTTGTATATATTCCTTTTTCCACTATTACCCTCTTAGCGCTCCGAATGTCCACTTGCATTTTCTACAGAAAGAGTGTTCAGAACTGCGCAATCAAAAGTATGGTTTAACTCTGTTAGCTTAATGAACATATCAGATATAAGTTTCACACAATGTTTCTGTGTAGTATTTATTTGAAGATATTATTTTTCCCAATATAGGCCTCTTAGTGCTCAGAATGTCCAATTGCAGTTTCTACAGAAAGAGTGTTTCAGAACGGCTCAATCAAAAGTAAGTTTCAACTCTGTTAGTTGAATGCACAGAACAGAAGGAAGTTTCATACAATGCTTCTGTGTAGTTTATATTTGAACATATTCTTTTTTCCACTATTACCCACTTAGCGCTACGAATGTACAGTTGCCTTTTCTACAGACAGAGTGTTTCAAAACTGCTCAATCAAAAGTATGGTTTAACTCTGTTAGGTGAATGCTCAGATCAGAAAGAAGTTTCACAGAATGCTTCTGTGTAGTTTATATTTGAATATATTCCTTTTTCCACTACTACTCTCTTAGCGCTCCAAATGTCCAGTTGCATTTTCTACAGAAACAGTGTTCAGATCTGCTCAATCAGAAGTATGGTTTAACTCTGTTAGCTGAATGCACAGATCAGAAAGAAGTTTCACCGAATGATTCTGTGTAGTTTATATTTGAAGACATTCCTTTTTCCACTATTACCCTCTTAGCGCTCCGAATCTCCACTTGCATTTTCTACAAAAAGAGTGTTTCATAACTGCTCAATCAAAAATATGTTTTATCTCTGTTAACTGAATTTACAGATCAGAAATAAGTTTCACAGAATGCATCTGTGTAGTTTTTATTTGAAGATATTCTTTTTCCCAATGTAGGCCTCTTAGCGCTTAGCATGTCCAATTGCAGTTTCTACAGAAAGAGTGTTTCAGAACGGCTCAATCAATAGTAAGGTTCAATTCTGTTAGTTGAATGCACAGAACAGAAAGAATTTTCACAGAATGCTACTGTGTAGTTTATATTTGAATATATTCCTTTTTCCACTATTACCCTCATAGCGCTCGGAATGTCCACTTGCATTTTCTACAGAAAGAGTGTTCAGAACTGCGCAATCAAAAGTATGGTTTAACTCTGTTAGCTTAATGAACATATCAGAAATAAGTTTCACACAATGCTTCTGTGTAGTTTTTATTTGAAGATATTATTTTTCCCAATATAGGCCTCTTAGCGCTCAGAATGTCCAATTGCAGTTTCTACAGAAAGAGTGTTTCAGAAAGGCTCAATCAAAAGTAAGGTTCAACTCTGTTAATTGAATGCACAGAACAGAAAGAAGTTTAATACAATACTTCTGTGTAGTTTATATTTGAACATATTCTTTTTTCCACTATTACCCACTTAGCGCTACGAATGTCCAGTTGCATTTTCTACAGACAGAGTGTTTCAAAACTGCTCAATCAAAAGTATGGTTTAACTCTGTTAGCTGAATGCTCAGATCAGAAAGAAGTTTCACAGAATGCTTCTGTGTAGTTTATATTTGAATATATTCCTTTTTCCACTACTACTCTCTTAGCGCTCCAAATGTCCAGTTGCATTTTCTACAGAAAGAGTGTTCAGATCTGCTCAATCAAAAGTTTGGTTTAACTCTGTTAGCTGAATGCACAGATCAGAAAGAAGTTTCACAGAATGATTCTGTGTAGTTTATATTTGGAGACATTCCTTTTTCCACTATTACCCTCTTAGCGCTCCGAATCTCCACTTGCATTTTCTACAGAAAGAGTGTTTCAGAACGGCTCAATCAAAACTAAGGTTCAACACTTTTAGTTGAACAAACAGAACAGAAAGAAGTTTCACACAATTCTTCTGTGTAGTTTTTATTTGTAGACATTCTTTTTCCCAATATACGCCTCTTAGCGCTCAGAATGTCCAATTGCAGTTTCTACAGAAAGAGTGTTTCAGAACGGCTCAATCAAAAGTAAGGTTCAACTCTGTTAGTTGAATGCACAGAACAGAAAGAAATTTCATACAATGCTTCTGTGTAGTTTATATTTGAACATATTCTTTTTTCCACTATTACCCACTTAGCGCTACGAATGTCCAGTTGCATTTTCTACAGACAGAGTGTTTCAAAACTGCTCAATCAAAAGTATGGTTTAACTCTGTTAGCTGAATGCTCAGATCAGAAAGAAGTTTCACAGAATGCTTCTGTGTAGTTTATATTTGAATATATTCCTTTTTCCACTACTACGCTCTTAGCGCTCCAAATGTCCAGTTGCATTTTCTACAGAAAGAGTGTTCAGATCTGCTCAATCAAAAGTATGGTTTAACTCTGTTAGCTGAATGCACAGATCAGAAAGAAGTTTCACCGAATGATTCTGTGTAGTTTATATTTGAAGACATTCCTTTTTCCACTATTACCCTCTTAGCGCTCCGAATCTCCACTTGCATTTTCTACAAAAAGAGTGTTTCATAACTGCTCAATCAAAAATATGTTTTATCTCTGTTAACTGAATTTACAGATCAGAAATAAGTTTCACAGAATGCATCTGTGTAATTTTTATTTGAAGATATTCTTTTTCCCAATGTAGGCCTCTTAGCGCTTAGCATGTCCAATTGCAGTTTCTACAGAAAGAGTGTTTCAGAATGGCTCAATCAAAAGTAAGGTTCAACTCTGTTAGTTGAATGCACAGAACAGAAAGAATTTTCACAGAATGCTACTGTGTAGTTTATATTTGAATATATTCCTTTTTCCACTATTACCATCTTAGCGCTCCGAATGTCCACTTGCATTTTCTGCAGAAAGAGTGTTCAGAACTGCGCAATCAAAAGTATGGTTTAACTCTGTTAGCTTAATGAACATATCAGAAATAAGTTTCACACAATGCTTCTGTGTAGTTTTTATTTGAAGACATTCTTTTTCCCAATATAGGCCTCTTAGCGCTCAGAATGTCCAATTGCAGTTTCTACAGAAAGAGTGTTTCAGAACGGCTCAATCAAAAGTAAGGTTCAACTCTGTTAGTTGAATGCACAGAACAGAAAGAAGTTTCATACAATGCTTCTGTGTAGTTTATATTTGAACATATTCTGTTTTCCACTATTACCCACTTAGCGCTACGAATGTCCAGTTGCATTTTCTACAGACAGAGTGTTTCAAAACTGCTCAATCAAAAGTATGGTTTAACTCTGTTAGCTGAATGCTCAGATCAGAAATAAGTTTCACAGAATGCTTCTGTGTAGTTTATATTTGAATATATTAATTTTTCCACTACTACTCTCTTAGCGCTCCAAATGTCCAGTTGCATTTTCTACAGAAAGAGTGTTCAGATCTGCTCAATCAAAAGTATGGTTTAACTCTGTTAGCTGAATGCACAGATCAGAAAGAAGTTTCACCGAATGATTCTGTGTAGTTTATATTTGAAGACATTTCTTTTTCCACTATTACCCTCTTAGCGCTCCGAATCTCCACTTGCATTTTCTACAAAAAGAGTGTTTCATAACTGCGCAATGAAAAATATGTTTTATCTCTGTTAACTGAATTTACAGATCAGAAATAAGTTTCACAGAATGCATCTGTGTAGTTTTTATTTGAAGATATTCTTTTTCCCAATGTAGGCCTCTTAGCGCTTAGCATGCCCAATTGGAGTTTCTACAGAAAGAGTGTTTCAGAACGGCTCAATCAAAAGTAAGGTTCAACTCTGTTAGTTGAATGCACAGAACAGAAAGAATTTTCACAGAATGCTACCGTGTAGTTTATATTTGAATATATTCCTTTTTCCACTATTACCCTCTTAGCGCTCCGAATGTCCACTTGCATTTTCTACAGAAAGTGTGTTCAGAACTGCGCAATCAAAAGTATGGTTTAACTCTGTTAGCTTAATGAACATATCAGAAATAAGTTTCACACAATGCTTCTGTGTAGTTTTTATTTGAAGATATTATTTTTCCCAATATAGGCCTCTTAGCGCTCAGAATGTCCAATTGCAGTTTCTACAGAAAGAGTGTTTCAGAAAGGCTCAATCAAAAGTAAGGTTCAACTCTGTTAGTTGAATGCACAGAACAGAAAGAAGTTTCATACAATGCTTCTGTGTAGTTTATATTTGAACATATTCTTTTTTCCACTATTACCCACTTAGCGCTACGAATGTCCAGTTGCACTTTCTACAGACAGAGTGTTTCAAAACTGCTCAATCAAAAGTGTGGTTTAACTCGGTTAGCTGAATGCTCAGATCAGAAAGAAGTTTCACAGAATGCTTCTGTGTAGTTTATATTTGAATATATTCCTTTTTCCACTACTACGCCCTTAGCGCTCCAAATGTCCAGTTGCATTTTCTACAGAAAGAGTGTTCAGATCTGCTCAATCAAAAGTATGGTTTAACTCTGTTAGCTGAATGCACAGATCAGAAAGAAGTTTCACCGAATGATTCTGTGTAGTTTATATTTGAAGACATTCCTTTTTCCACTATTACCCTCTTAGCGCTCCGAATCTCCACTTTCATTTTCTACAAAGAGAGTGTTTCATAACTGCTCAATCAAAAATATGTTTTATCTCTGTTAACTGAATTTACAGATCAGAAATAAGTTTCACAGAATGCATCTGTGTAGTTTTTATTTGAAGATATTCTTTTTCCCAATGTAGGCCTCTTAGCGCTTAGCATGTCCAACTGCAGTTTCTACAGAAAGAGTGTTTCAGAATGGCTCAATCAAAAGTAAGGTTCAACTCTGTTAGTTGAATGCACAGAACAGAAAGAATTTTCACAGAATGCTACTGTGTAGTTTATATTTGAATATATTCCTTTTTCCACTATTACCCTCTTAGCGCTCCGAATGTCCACTTGCATTTTCTACAGAAAGAGAGTTCAGAACTGCGCAATCAAAAGTATGGTTTAACTCTGTTAGCTTAATGAACATATCAGAAATAAGTTTCGCACAATGCTTCTGTGTAGTTTTTATTTGAAAATATTATTTTTCCCAATATAGGCCTCTTAGCGCTCAGAATGTCCAATTGCAGTTTCTACAGAAAGAGTGTTTCAGAAAGGCTCAATCAAAAGTAAGGTTCAACTCTGTTAGTTGAATGCACAGAACAGAAAGAAGTTTCATACAATGCTTCTGTGTAGTTTATATTTGAACATATTCTTTTTTCCACTATTACCCACTTAGCGCTACGAATGTCCAGTTGCATTTTCTACAGACAGAGTGTTTCAAAACTGCTCAATCAAAAGTATGGTTTAACTCTGTTAGCTGAATGCTCAGATCAGAAAGAAGTTTCACAGAATGCTTCTGTGTAGTTTATATTTGAATATATTCCTTTTTCCACTACTACTCTCTTAGGGCTCCAAATGTCCAGTTGCATTTTCTACAGAAAGAGTGTTCAGATCTGCTCAATCAAAAGTATGGTTTAACTCTGTTAGCTGAATGCACAGCTCAGAAAGAAGTTTCACCGAATGATTCTGTGTAGTTTATATTTGAAGACATTCCTTTTTCCACTATTACCCTGTTAGCGCTCCGAATCTCCACTTGCATTTTCTACAAAAAGAGTGTTTCATAACTGCTCAATCAAAAATATGTTTTATCTCTGTTAACTGAATTTACAGATCAGAAATAAGTTTCACAGAATGCATCCGTGTAGTTTTTATTTGAAGATATTCTTTTTCCCAATGTAGGCCTCTTAGCGCTTAGCATGTCCAACTGCAGTTTCTACAGAAAGTGTGTTTCAGAACGGCTCAATCAAAAGTAAGGTTCAACTCTGTTAGTTGAATGCACAGAACAGAAAGAATTTTCACAGAATGCTACAGTGTAGTTTATATTTGAATATATTCCTTTTTCCACTATTACCCTCTTAGCGCTCCGAATGTCCACTAGCATTTTCTACAGAAAGAGTGTTCAGAACTGCGCAATCAAAAGTATGGTTTAACTCTGTTAGCTTAATGAACATATCAGAAATAAGTTTCACACAATGCTTCTGTGTAGTTTTTATTTGAAGATATTATTTTTCCCAATAGAGGCCTCTTAGCGCTCAGAATGTCCAATTGCAGTTTCTACAGAAAGAGTGTTTCAGAAAGGCTCAATCAAAAGTAAGGTTCAACTCTGTTAGTTGAATGCACAGAACAGAAAGAAGTTTCATACAATGCTTCTGTGTAGTTTATATTTGAACATATTCTTTTTTCCACTATTACCCACATAGCGCTACGAATGTCCAGTTGCATTTTCTACAGACAGAGTGTTTCAAAACTGCGCAATCAAAAGTATGGTTTAACTCTGTTAGTTGAATGCTCAGATCAGAAAGAAGTTTCACAGAATGCTTCTGTGTAGTTTATATTTGAATATATTCCTTTTTCCACTACTACTCTCTTAGCGCTCCAAATGTCCAGTTGCATTTTCTACAGAAAGAGTGTTCAGATCTGCTCAATCAAAAGTATGGTTTAACTCTGTTAGCTGAATGCACAGATCAGAAAGAAGTTTCACAGAATGATTCTGTGTAGTTTATATTTGGAGACATTCCTTTTTCCACTATTACCCTCTTAGCGCTCCGAATCTCCACTTGCATTTTCTACAGAAAGAGTGTTTCAGAACGGCTCAATCAAAACTAAGGTTCAACTCTTTTAGTTGAACAAACAGAACAGAAAGAAGTTTCACACAATTCTTCTGTGTAGTTTTTATTTGTAGACATTCTTTTTCCCAATATAGGCCTCTTAGCGCTCAGAATGTCCAATTGCAGTTTCTACACAAAGAGTGTTTCAGAACGGCTCAATCAAAAGTAAGGTTCAACTGTGTTAGTTGAATGCACAGAACAGAAAGGAGTTTCATACAATGCTTCTGTGTAGTTTATATTTGAACATATTCTTTTTTCCACTATTACCCACTTAGCGCTACGAATGTCCAGTTGCATTTTCTACAGACAGAGTGTTTCAAAACTGCTCAATCAAAAGTATGGTTTAACTCTGTTAGCTGAATGCTCAGATCAGAAAGAAGTTTCACAGAATGCTTCTGTGCAGTTTATATTTGAATATATTCCTTTTTCCACTACTACGCTCTTAGCGCTCCAAATGTCCATTTGCATTTTCTACAGAAAGAGTGTTCAGATCTGCTCAATCAAAATTATGGTTTAACTCTGTTAGCTGAATGCACAGATCGGAAAGAAGTTTCACCGAATGATTCTGTGTAGTTTATATTTGAAGACATTCCTTTTTCCACTATTACCCTCTTAGCGCTCCGAATCTCCACTTGCATTTTCTACAGAAAGAGTGTTTCAGAACGTCTCAATCAAAACTAAGGTTCAACTCTTTAGGTGAACAAACAGAACAGAAAGAAGTTTCACACAATTCTTCTGTGTAGTTTTTATTTGTAGACATTCTTTTTCCCAATATAGGCCTCTTAGCGCTCAGAATGTCCAATTGCAGTTTCTACAGAAAGAGTGTTTCAGAACGGCTCAATCAAAAGTAAGGTTCAACTCTGTTAGTTGAATGCACAGAACAGAAAGAAGTTTCATACAATGCTTCTGTGTAGTTTATATTTGAACATATTCTTTTTTCCACTATTACCCACTTAGCGCTACGAATGTCTAGTTGCATTTTCTACAGACAGAGTGTTTCAAAACTGCTCAATCAAAAGTATGGTTTAACTCTGTTAGCTTAATGAACATATCAGAAATAAGTTTCACACAATGCTTCTGTGTAGTTTTTATTTGAAGATATTATTTTTCCCAATAGAGGCCTCTTTGCGCTCAGAATGTCCAATTGCAGTTTCTACAGAAAGAGTGTTTCAGAAAGGCTCAATCAAAAGTAAGGTTCAACTCTGTTAGTTGAATGCACAGAACAGAAAGGAGTTTCATACAATGCTTCTGTGTAGTTTATATTTGAACATATTCTTTTTTCCACTATTACCCACTTAGCGCTACGAATGTCCAGTTGCATTTTCTACAGACAGAGTGTTTCAAAACTGCTCAATCAAAAGTATGGTTTAACTCTGTTAGCTGAATGCTCAGATCGGAAAGAAGTTTCACAGAATGCTTCTGTGTAGTTTATATTTGAATATATTCCTTTTTCCACTACTACTCTCTTAGCGCTCCAAATGTCCAGTTGCATTTTCTACAGAAAGAGTGTTCAGATCTGCTCAATCAAAAGTATGGTTTAACTCTGTTAGCTGAATGCACAGATCAGAAAGAAGTTTCACAGAATGATTCTGTGTAGTTTATATTTGGAGACATTCCTTTTTCCACTATTACCCTCTTAGCGCTCCGAATCTCCACTTGCATTTTCTACAGAAAGAGTGTTTCAGAACGGCTCAATCAAAACTAAGGTTCAACTCTTTTAGTTGAACAAACAGAACAGAAAGAAGTTTCACACAATTCTTCTGTGTAGTTTTTATTTGTAGACATTCTTTTTCCCAATATAGGCCTCTTAGCGCTCAGAATGTCCAATTGCAGTTTCTACACAAAGAGTGTTTCAGAACGGCTCAATCAAAAGTAAGGTTCAACTGTGTTAGTTGAATGCACAGAACAGAAAGGAGTTTCATACAATGCTTCTGTGTAGTTTATATTTGAACATATTCTTTTTTCCACTATTACCCACTTAGCGCTACGAATGTCCAGTTGCATTTTCTACAGACAGAGTGTTTCAAAACTGCTCAATCAAAAGTATGGTTTAACTCTGTTAGCTGAATGCTCAGATCAGAAAGAAGTTTCACAGAATGCTTCTGTGCAGTTTATATTTGAATATATTCCTTTTTCCACTACTACGCTCTTAGCGCTCCAAATGTCCATTTGCATTTTCTACAGAAAGAGTGTTCAGATCTGCTCAATCAAAATTATGGTTTAACTCTGTTAGCTGAATGCACAGATCGGAAAGAAGTTTCACCGAATGATTCTGTGTAGTTTATATTTGAAGACATTCCTTTTTCCACTATTACCCTCTTAGCGCTCCGAATCTCCACTTGCATTTTCTACAGAAAGAGTGTTTCAGAACGTCTCAATCAAAACTAAGGTTCAACTCTTTAGGTGAACAAACAGAACAGAAAGAAGTTTCACACAATTCTTCTGTGTAGTTTTTATTTGTAGACATTCTTTTTCCCAATATAGGCCTCTTAGCGCTCAGAATGTCCAATTGCAGTTTCTACAGAAAGAGTGTTTCAGAACGGCTCAATCAAAAGTAAGGTTCAACTCTGTTAGTTGAATGCACAGAACAGAAAGAAGTTTCATACAATGCTTCTGTGTAGTTTATATTTGAACATATTCTTTTTTCCACTATTACCCACTTAGCGCTACGAATGTCTAGTTGCATTTTCTACAGACAGAGTGTTTCAAAACTGCTCAATCAAAAGTATGGTTTAACTCTGTTAGCTTAATGAACATATCAGAAATAAGTTTCACACAATGCTTCTGTGTAGTTTTTATTTGAAGATATTATTTTTCCCAATAGAGGCCTCTTTGCGCTCAGAATGTCCAATTGCAGTTTCTACAGAAAGAGTGTTTCAGAAAGGCTCAATCAAAAGTAAGGTTCAACTCTGTTAGTTGAATGCACAGAACAGAAAGGAGTTTCATACAATGCTTCTGTGTAGTTTATATTTGAACATATTCTTTTTTCCACTATTACCCACTTAGCGCTACGAATGTCCAGTTGCATTTTCTACAGACAGAGTGTTTCAAAACTGCTCAATCAAAAGTATGGTTTAACTCTGTTAGCTGAATGCTCAGATCGGAAAGAAGTTTCACAGAATGCTTCTGTGTAGTTTATATTTGAATATATTCCTTTTTCCACTACTACTCTCTTAGCGCTCCAAATGTCCAGTTGCATTTTCTACAGAAAGAGTGTTCAGATCTGCTCAATCAAAAGTATGGTTTAACTCTGTTAGCTGAATGCACAGATCAGAAAGAAGTTTCACAGAATGATTCTGTGTAGTTTATATTTGGAGACATTCCTTTTTCCACTATTACCCTCTTAGCGCTCCGAATCTCCACTTGCATTTTCTACAGAAAGAGTGTTTCAGAACGGCTCAATCAAAACTAAGGTTCAACTCTTTTAGTTGAACAAACAGAACAGAAAGAAGTTTCACACAATTCTTCTGTGTAGTTTTTATTTGTAGACCTTCTTTTTCCCAATATAGGCCTCTTAGCGCTCAGAATGTCCAATTGCAGTTTCTACAGAAAGAGTGTTTCAGAACGGCTCAATCAAAAGTAAGGTTCAACTCTGTTAGTTGAATGCACAGAACAGAAAGAAGTTTCATACAATGCTTCTGTGTAGTTTATATTTGAACATATTCTTTTTTCCACTATTACCCACTTAGCGCTACGAATGTCCAGTTGCATTTTCTACAGACAGAGTGTTTCAAAACTGCTCAATCAAAAGTATGGTTTAACTCTGTTAGCTGAATGCTCAGATCAGAAAGAAGTTTCACAGAATGCTTCTGTTTAGTTTATATTTGAATATATTCCTTTTTCCACTATTACCGTCTTAGCGCTCCGAATGTCCACTTGCATTTTCTACAGAAAGAGTGTTCAGAACTGCGCAATCAAAAGTATGGTCTAACTCTGTTAGCTTAATGAACATATCAGAAATAAGTTTCACACAATGCTTCTGTGTAGTTTTTATTTGAAGATATTATTTTTCCCAATAGAGGCCTCTTAGCGCTCAGAATGTCCAATTGCAGTTTCTACAGAAAGAGTGTTTCAGAAAGGCTCAATCAAATGTAAGGTTCAACTCTGTTAGTTGAATGCACAGAACAGAAAGAAGTTTCATACAATGCTTCTGTATAGTTTATATTTGAATATATTCTTTTTTCCACTATTACCCACTTAGCGCTACGAATGTGCAGTTGCATTTTCTACAGACAGAGTGTTTCAAATCTGCTCAATCAAAAGTATGGTTTAACTCTGTTAGCTGAATGCTCAGATCAGAAAGAAGTTTCACAGATTGCTTCTGTGTAGTTTATATTTGAATATATTCCTTTTTCCACTACTACTCTCTTAGCGCTCCAAATGTCCAGTTGCATTTTCTACAGAAAGAGTGTTCAGATCTGCTCAATCAAAAGTATGGTTTAACTCTGTTAGCTGAATGCACAGATCAGAAAGAAGTTTCACAGAATGATTCTGTGTAGTTTATATTTGGAGACATTCCTTTTTCCACTATTACCCTCTTAGCGCTCCGAATGTCCACTTGCATTTTCTACAGAAAGAGTGTTTCAGAACGGCTCAATCAAAACTAAGGTTCAAATCTTTTAGTTGAACAAACAGAACAGAAAGAAGTTTCACACAATTCTTCTGTGTAGTTTTTATTTGTAGACATTATTTTTCCCAATATAGGCCTCTTAGCGCTCAGAATGTCCAATTGCAGTTTCTACAGAAAGAGTGTTTCAGAAAGGCTCAATCAAAAGTAAGGTTCAACTCTGTTAATTGAATGCACAGAACAGAAAGAAGTTTCATACAATACTTCTGTGTAGTTTATATTTGAACATATTCTTTTTTCCACTATTACCCACTTAGCGCTACGAATGTCCAGTTGCATTTTCTACAGACAGAGTGTTTCAAAACTGCTCAATCAAAAGTATGGTTTAACTCTGTTAGCTGAATGCTCAGATCAGAAAGAAGTTTCACAGAATGCTTCTGTGTAGTTTATATTTGAATATATTCCTTTTTCCACTACTACTCTCTTAGCGCTCCAAATGTCCATTTGCATTTTCTACAGAAAGAGTGTTCAGATCTGCTCAATCAAAAGTATGGTTTAACTCTGTTAGCTGAATGCACAGATCAGAAAGAAGTTTCACACAATGATTCTGTGTAGTTTATATTTGGAGACATTCCTTTTTCCACTATTACCCTCTTAGCGCTCCGAATCTCCACTTGCATTTTCTACAGAAAGAGTGTTTCAGAACGGCTCAATCAAAACTAAGGTTCAACACTTTTAGTTGAACAAACAGAACAGAAAGAAGTTTCACACAATTCTTCTGTGTAGTTTTTATTTGTAGACATTCTTTTTCCCAATATACGCCTCTTAGCGCTCAGAATGTCCAATTGCAGTTTCTACAGAAAGAGTGTTTCAGAACGGCTCAATCAAAAGTAAGGTTCAACTCTGTTAGTTGAATGCACAGAACAGAAAGAAATTTCATACAATGCTTCTGTGTAGTTTATATTTGAACATATTCTTTTTTCCACTATTACCCACTTAGCGCTACGAATGTCCAGTTGCATTTTCTACAGACAGAGTGTTTCAAAACTGCTCAATCAAAAGTATGGTTTAACTCTGTTAGCTGAATGCTCAGATCAGAAAGAAGTTTCACAGAATGCTTCTGTGTAGTTTATATTTGAATATATTCCTTTTTCCACTACTACGCTCTTAGCGCTCCAAATGTCCAGTTGCATTTTCTACAGAAAGAGTGTTCAGATCTGCTCAATCAAAAGTATGGTTTAACTCTGTTAGCTGAATGCACAGATCAGAAAGAAGTTTCACCGAATGATTCTGTGTAGTTTATATTTGAAGACATTCCTTTTTCCACTATTACCCTCTTAGCGCTCCGAATCTCCACTTGCATTTTCTACAAAAAGAGTGTTTCATAACTGCTCAATCAAAAATATGTTTTATCTCTGTTAACTGAATTTACAGATCAGAAATAAGTTTCACAGAATGCATCTGTGTAATTTTTATTTGAAGATATTCTTTTTCCCAATGTAGGCCTCTTAGCGCTTAGCATGTCCAATTGCAGTTTCTACAGAAAGAGTGTTTCAGAACGGCTCAATCAAAAGTAAGGTTCAACTCTGTTAGTTGAATGCACAGAACAGAAAGAAGTTTCACAGAATGCTACTGTGTAGTTTATATTTGAATATATTCCTTTTTCCACTATTACCCTCTTAGCGCTCCGAATGTCCACTTGCATTTTCTGCAGAAAGAGTGTTCAGAACTGCGCAATCAAAAGTATGGTTTAACTCTGTTAGCTTAATGAACATATCAGAAATAAGTTTCACACAATGCTTCTGTGTAGTTTTTATTTGAAGATATTGTTTTTCCCAATATAGGCCTCTTAGCGCTCAGAATGTCCAATTGCAGTTTCTACAGAAAGAGTGTTTCAGAAAGGCTCAATCAAAAGTACGGTTCAACTCTGTTAGTTGAATGCACAGAACAGAAAGAAGTTTCATACAATGCTTTTGTGTAGTTTATATTTGAACATATTCTTTTTTCCACTATTACCCACTTAGCGCTACGAATGTCCAGTTGCATTTTCTACAGACAGAGTGTTTCAAAACTGCTCAATCAAAAGTATGGTTTAACTCTGTTAGCTGAATGCTCAGATCAGAAAAAGTTTCACAGAATGCTTCTGTGTAGTTTATATTTGAATATATTCCTTTTTCCACTACTACTCTCTTAGCGCTCCAAATGTCCAGTTGCATTTTCTACAGAAAGAGTGTTCAGATCTGCTCAATCAAAAGTATGTTTTAACTCTGTTAGCTGAATGCACAGATCAGAAAGAAGTTTCACCGAATGATTCTGTGTAGTTTATATTTGAAGACATTCCTTTTTCCACTATTACCCTCTTAGCGCTCCGAATCTCCACTTGCATTTTCTACAAAAAGAGTGCTTCATAACTGCTCAATCAAAAATATGTTTTATCTCTGTTAACTGAATTTACAGATCAGAAATAAGTTTCACAGAATGCATCTGTGTACTTTTTATTTGAAGATATTCTTTTTCCCAATGTAGGCCTCTTAGCGCTTAGCATGTCCAATTGCAGTTTCTACAGAAAGAGTGTTTCAGAACGGCTCAATCAAAAGTAAGGTTCAACTCTGTTAGTTGAATGCACAGAACAGAAAGTATTTTCACAGAATGCTACTGTGTAGTTTATATTTGAATATATTCCTTTCTCCACTATTACCCTCTTAGCGCTACGAATGTCCACTTGCATTTTCTACAGAAAGAGTGTTCAGAACTGCGCAATCAAAAGTATGGTTTAACTCTGTTAGCTTAATGAACATATCAGAAATAAGTTTCACACAATGCTTCTGTGTAGTTTTTATTTGAAGATATTATTTTCCCCAATATAGGACTCTTAGCGCTCAGAATGTCCAATTGCAGTTTCTACAGAAAGAGTGTTTCAGAAAGGCTCAATCAAAACTAAGGTTCAACTCTGTTAGTTGAATGCACAGAACAGAAAGAAGTTTCATACAATGCTTCTGTGTAGTTTATATTTGAACATATTCTTTTTTCCACTATTACCCACTTAGCGCTACGAATGTCCAGTTGCATTTTCTACAGACAGAGTGTTTCAAAACTGCTCAATCAAAAGTATGGTTTAACTCTGTTAGCTGAATGCTCAGATCAGAAAGAAGTTTCACAGAATGCTTCTGTGTAGTTTATATTTGAATATATTCCTTTTTCCACTACTACTCTCTTAGCGCTCCAAAAGTCCAGTTGCATTTTCTACAGAAAGAGTGTTCAGATCTCCTCAATCAAAAGTATGGTTTAACTCTGTTAGCTGAATGCACAGATCAGAAAGAAGTTTCACAGAATGATTCTGTGTAGTTTATATTTGGAGACATTCCTTTTTCCACTATTACCCTCTTAGCGCTCCGAATCTCCACTTGCATTTTCTACAGAAAGAGTGTTTCAGAACGGCTCAATCAAAACTAAGGTTCAACACTTTTAGTTGAACAAACAGAACAGAAAGAAGTTTCACACAATTCTTCTGTGTAGTTTTTATTTGTAGACACTCTTTTTCCCAATATACGCCTCTTAGCGCTCAGAATGTCCAATTGCAGTTTCTACAGAAAGAGTGTTTCAGAACGGCTCAATCAAAAGTAAGGTTCAACTCTGTTAGTTGAATGCACAGAACAGAAAGAAATTTCATACAATGCTTCTGTGTAGTTTATATTTGAACATATTTTTTTTCCACTATTACCCACTTAGCGCTACGAATGTCCAGTTGCATTTTCTACAGACAGAGTGTTTCAAAACTGCTCAATCAAAAGTATGGTTTAACTCTGTTAGCTGAATGCTCAGATCAGAAAGAAGTTTCACAGAATGCTTCTGTGTAGTTTATATTTGAATATATTCCTTTTTCCACTACTACGCTCTTAGCGCTCCAAATGTCCAGTTGCATTTTCTACAGAAAGAGTGTTCAGATCTGCTCAATCAAAAGTATGGTTTAACTCTGTTAGCTGAATGCACAGATCAGAAAGAAGTTTCACCGAATGATTCTGTGTAGTTTATATTTGAAGACATTCCTTTTTCCACTATTACCCTCTTAGCGCTCCGAATCTCCACTTGCATTTTCTACAAAAAGAGTGTTTCATAACTGCTCAATCAAAAATATGTTTTATCTCTGTTAACTGAATTTACAGATCAGAAATAAGTTTCACAGAATGCATCTGTGTAGTTTTTATTTGAAGATATTCTTTTTCCCAATGTAGGCCTCTTAGCGCTTAGCATGTCCAATTGCAGTTTCTACAGAAAGAGTGTTTCAGAACGGCTCAATCAAAAGTAAGGTTCAACTCTGTTAGTTGAATGCACAGAACAGAAAGAATTTTCACAGAATGCTACTGTGTAGTTTATATTTGTATATATTCCTTTTTCCACTATTACCCTCTTAGCGCTCCGAATGTCCACTTGCATTTTCTACAGAAAGAGTGTTCAGAACTGCGCAATCAAAAGTATGGTTTAACTCTGTTAGCTTAATGAACATATCAGATATAAGTTTCACACAATGTTTCTGTGTAGTATTTATTTGAAGATATTATTTTTCCCAATATAGGCCTCTTAGTGCTCAGAATGTCCAATTGCAGTTTCTACAGAAAGAGTGTTTCAGAACGGCTCAATCAAAAGTAAGGTTCAACTCTGTTAGTTGAATGCACAGAACAGAAAGAAGTTTCATACAATGCTTCTGTGTAGTTTATATTTGAACATATTCTTTTTTCCACTATTACCCACTTAGCGCTACGAATGTACAGTTGCCTTTTCTACAGACAGAGTGTATCAAAACTGCTCAATCAAAAGTATGGTTTAACTCTGTTAGGTGAATGCTCAGATCAGAAAGAAGTTTCACAGAATGCTTCTGTGTAGTTTATATTTGAATATATTCCTTTTTCCACTACTACTCTCTTAGCGCTCCAAATGTCCAGTTGCATTTTCTACAGAAACAGTGTTCAGATCTGCTCAATCAGAAGTATGGTTTAACTCTGTTAGCTGAATGCACAGATCAGAAAGAAGATTCACCGAATGATTCTGTGTAGTTTATATTTGAAGACATTCCTTTTTCCACTATTACCCTCTTAGTGCTCCGAATCTCCACTTGCATTTTCTACAAAAAGAGTGTTTCATAACTGCTCAATCAAAAATATATTTTATCTCTGTTAACTGAATTTACAGATCAGAAATAAGTTTCACAGAATGCATCTGTGTAGTTTTTATTTGAAGATATTCTTTTTCCCAATGTAGGCCTCTTAGCGCTTAGCATGTCCAATTGCAGTTTCTACAGAAAGAGTGTTTCAGAACGGCTCAATCAATAGTAAGGTTCAATTCTGTTAGTTGAATGCACAGAACAGAAAGAATTTTCACAGAATGCTACTGTGTAGTTTATATTTGAATATATTCCTTTTTCCACTATTACCCTCATAGCGCTCGGAATGTCCACTTGCATTTTCTACAGAAAGAGTGTTCAGAACTGCGCAATCAAAAGTATGGTTTAACTCTGTTAGCTTAATGAACATATCAGAAATAAGTTTCACACAATGCTTCTGTGTAGTTTTTATTTGAAGATATTATTTTCCCCAATATAGGACTCTTAGCGCTCAGAATGTCCAATTGCAGTTTCTACAGAAAGAGTGTTTCAGAAAGGCTCAATCAAAACTAAGGTTCAACTCTGTTAGTTGAATGCACAGAACAGAAAGAAGTTTCATACAATGCTTCTGTGTAGTTTATATTTGAACATATTCTTTTTTCCACTATTACCCACTTAGCGCTACGAATGTCCAGTTGCATTTTCTACAGACAGAGTGTTTCAAAACTGCTCAATCAAAAGTATGGTTTAACTCTGTTAGCTGAATGCTCAGATCAGAAAGAAGTTTCACAGAATGCTTCTGTGTAGTTTATATTTGAATATATTCCTTTTTCCACTACTACTCTCTTAGCGCTCCAAAAGTCCAGTTGCATTTTCTACAGAAAGAGTGTTCAGATCTCCTCAATCAAAAGTATGGTTTAACTCTGTTAGCTGAATGCACAGATCAGAAAGAAGTTTCACAGAATGATTCTGTGTAGTTTATATTTGGAGACATTCCTTTTTCCACTATTACCCTCTTAGCGCTCCGAATCTCCACTTGCATTTTCTACAGAAAGAGTGTTTCAGAACGGCTCAATCAAAACTAAGGTTCAACACTTTTAGTTGAACAAACAGAACAGAAAGAAGTTTCACACAATTCTTCTGTGTAGTTTTTATTTGTAGACACTCTTTTTCCCAATATACGCCTCTTAGCGCTCAGAATGTCCAATTGCAGTTTCTACAGAAAGAGTGTTTCAGAACGGCTCAATCAAAAGTAAGGTTCAACTCTGTTAGTTGAATGCACAGAACAGAAAGAAATTTCATACAATGCTTCTGTGTAGTTTATATTTGAACATATTTTTTTTCCACTATTACCCACTTAGCGCTACGAATGTCCAGTTGCATTTTCTACAGACAGAGTGTTTCAAAACTGCTCAATCAAAAGTATGGTTTAACTCTGTTAGCTGAATGCTCAGATCAGAAAGAAGTTTCACAGAATGCTTCTGTGTAGTTTATATTTGAATATATTCCTTTTTCCACTACTACGCTCTTAGCGCTCCAAATGTCCAGTTGCATTTTCTACAGAAAGAGTGTTCAGATCTGCTCAATCAAAAGTATGGTTTAACTCTGTTAGCTGAATGCACAGATCAGAAAGAAGTTTCACCGAATGATTCTGTGTAGTTTATATTTGAAGACATTCCTTTTTCCACTATTACCCTCTTAGCGCTCCGAATCTCCACTTGCATTTTCTACAAAAAGAGTGTTTCATAACTGCTCAATCAAAAATATGTTTTATCTCTGTTAACTGAATTTACAGATCAGAAATAAGTTTCACAGAATGCATCTGTGTAGTTTTTATTTGAAGATATTCTTTTTCCCAATGTAGGCCTCTTAGCGCTTAGCATGTCCAATTGCAGTTTCTACAGAAAGAGTGTTTCAGAACGGCTCAATCAAAAGTAAGGTTCAACTCTGTTAGTTGAATGCACAGAACAGAAAGAATTTTCACAGAATGCTACTGTGTAGTTTATATTTGTATATATTCCTTTTTCCACTATTACCCTCTTAGCGCTCCGAATGTCCACTTGCATTTTCTACAGAAAGAGTGTTCAGAACTGCGCAATCAAAAGTATGGTTTAACTCTGTTAGCTTAATGAACATATCAGATATAAGTTTCACACAATGTTTCTGTGTAGTATTTATTTGAAGATATTATTTTTCCCAATATAGGCCTCTTAGTGCTCAGAATGTCCAATTGCAGTTTCTACAGAAAGAGTGTTTCAGAACGGCTCAATCAAAAGTAAGGTTCAACTCTGTTAGTTGAATGCACAGAACAGAAAGAAGTTTCATACAATGCTTCTGTGTAGTTTATATTTGAACATATTCTTTTTTCCACTATTACCCACTTAGCGCTACGAATGTACAGTTGCCTTTTCTACAGACAGAGTGTATCAAAACTGCTCAATCAAAAGTATGGTTTAACTCTGTTAGGTGAATGCTCAGATCAGAAAGAAGTTTCACAGAATGCTTCTGTGTAGTTTATATTTGAATATATTCCTTTTTCCACTACTACTCTCTTAGCGCTCCAAATGTCCAGTTGCATTTTCTACAGAAACAGTGTTCAGATCTGCTCAATCAGAAGTATGGTTTAACTCTGTTAGCTGAATGCACAGATCAGAAAGAAGATTCACCGAATGATTCTGTGTAGTTTATATTTGAAGACATTCCTTTTTCCACTATTACCCTCTTAGTGCTCCGAATCTCCACTTGCATTTTCTACAAAAAGAGTGTTTCATAACTGCTCAATCAAAAATATATTTTATCTCTGTTAACTGAATTTACAGATCAGAAATAAGTTTCACAGAATGCATCTGTGTAGTTTTTATTTGAAGATATTCTTTTTCCCAATGTAGGCCTCTTAGCGCTTAGCATGTCCAATTGCAGTTTCTACAGAAAGAGTGTTTCAGAACGGCTCAATCAATAGTAAGGTTCAATTCTGTTAGTTGAATGCACAGAACAGAAAGAATTTTCACAGAATGCTACTGTGTAGTTTATATTTGAATATATTCCTTTTTCCACTATTACCCTCATAGCGCTCGGAATGTCCACTTGCATTTTCTACAGAAAGAGTGTTCAGAACTGCGCAATCAAAAGTATGGTTTAACTCTGTTAGCTTAATGAACATATCAGAAATAAGTTTCACACAATGCTTCTGTGTAGTTTTTATTTGAAGATATTATTTTTCCCAATATAGGCCTCTTAGCGCTCAGAATGTCCAATTGCAGTTTCTACAGAAAGAGTGTTTCAGAAAGGCTCAATCAAAAGTAAGGTTCAACTCTGTTAATTGAATGCACAGAACAGAAAGAAGTTTCATACAATACTTCTGTGCAGTTTATATTTGAACATATTCTTTTTTCCACTATTACCCACTTAGCGCTACGAATGTCCAGTTGCATTTTCTACAGACAGAGTGTTTCAAAACTGCTCAATCAAAAGTATGGTTTAACTCTGTTAGCTGAATGCTCAGATCAGAAAGAAGTTTCACAGAATGCTTCTGTGTAGTTTATATTTGAATATATTCCTTTTTCCACTACTACTCTCTTAGCGCTCCAAATGTCCATTTGCATTTTCTACAGAAAGAGTGTTCAGATCTGCTCAATCAAAAGTATGGTTTAACTCTGTTAGCTGAATGCACAGATCAGAAAGAAGTTTCACAGAATGATTCTGTGTAGTTTATATTTGGAGACATTCCTTTTTCCACTATTACCCTCTTAGCGCTCCGAATCTCCACTTGCATTTTCTACAGAAAGAGTGTTTCAGAACGGCTCAATCAAAACTAAGGTTCAACTCTTTTAGTTGAACAAACAGAACAGAAAGAAGTTTCACACAATTCTTCTGTGTAGTTTTTATTTGTAGACATTCTTTTTCCCAATATAGGCCTCTTAGCGCTCAGAATGTCCAATTGCAGTTTCTACAGAAAGAGTGTTTCAGAACGGCTCAATCAAAAGTAAGGTTCAACTCTGTTAGTTGAATGCACAGAACAGAAAGAAGTTTCATACAATGCTTCTGTGTAGTTTATATTTGAACATATTCTGTTTTCCACTATTACCCACTTAGCGCTACGAATGTCCAGTTGCATTTTCTACAGAGAGAGTGTTTCAAAACTGCTCAATCAAAAGTATGGTTTAACTCTGTTAGCTGAATGCTCAGATCAGAAAGAAGTTTCACAGAATGCTTCTGTGTAGTTTATATTTGAATATATTCCTTTTTCCACTACTACGCTCTTAGCGCTCCAAATGTCCAGTTGCATTTTCTACAGAAAGAGTGTTCAGATCTGCTCAATCAAAAGTATGGTTTAACTCTGTTAGCTGAATGCACAGATCAGAAAGAAGTTTCACCGAATGATTCTGTGTAGTTAATATTTGAAGACATTCCTTTTTCCACTATTACCCTCTTAGCGCTCCGAATCTCCACTTGCATTTTCTACAAAAAGAGTGTTTCATAACTGCTCAATCAAAAATATGTTTTATCTCTGTTAACTGAATTTACAGATCAGAAATAAGTTTCACAGAATGCATCTGTGTAGTTTTTATTTGAAGATATTCTTTTTCCCAATGTAGGCCTCTTAGCGCTTAGCATGTCCAATTGCAGTTTCTACAGAAAGAGTGTTTCAGAACGGCTCAATCAAAAGTAAGGTTCAACTCTGTTAGTTGAATGCACAGAACAGAAAGAATTTTCACAGAATGCTACTGTGTAGTTTATATTTGAATATATTCCTTTTTCCACTATTACCATCTTAGCGCTCCGAATGTCCACTTGCATTTTCTGCAGAAAGAGTGTTCAGAACTGCGCAATCAAAAGTATGGTTTAACTCTGTTAGCTTAATGAACATATCAGAAATAAGTTTCACACAATGCTTCTGTGTAGTTTTTATTTGAAGACATTCTTTTTCCCAATATAGGCCTCTTAGCGCTCAGAATGTCCAATTGCAGTTTCTACAGAAAGAGTGTTTCAGAACGGCTCAATCAAAAGTAAGGTTCAACTCTGTTAGTTGAATGCACAGAACAGAAAGAAGTTTCATACAATGCTTCTGTGTAGTTTATATTTGAACATATTCTGTTTTCCACTATTACCCACTTAGCGCTAAGAATGTCCAGTTGCATTTTCTACAGACAGAGTGTTTCAAAACTGCTCAATCAAAAGTATGGTTTAACTCTGTTAGCTGAATGCTCAGATCAGAAATAAGTTTCACAGAATGCTTCTGTGTAGTTTATATTTGAATATATTAATTTTTCCACTACTACGCTCTTAGCGCTCCAAATGTCCAGTTGCATTTTCTACAGAAAGAGTGTTCAGATCTGCTCAATCAAAAGTATGGTTTAACTCTGTTAGCTGAATGCACAGATCAGAAAGAAGTTTCACCGAATGATTCTGTGTAGTTTATATTTGAAGACATTCCTTTTTCCACTATTACCCTCTTAGCGCTCCGAATCTCCACTTGCATTTTCTACAAAAAGAGTGTTTCATAACTGCTCAATCAAAAATATGTTTTATCTCTGTTAACTGAATTTACAGATCAGAAATAAGTTTCACAGAATGCATCTGTGTAGTTTTTATTTGAAGATATTCTTTTTCCCAATGTAGGCCTCTTAGCGCTTAGCATGTCCAATTGCAGTTTCTACAGAAAGAGTGTTTCAGAACGGCTCAATCAAAAGTAAGGTTCAACTCTGTTAGTTGAATGCACAGAACAGAAAGAATTTTCACAGAATGCTACTGTGTAGTTTATATTTGTATATATTCCTTTTTCCACTATTACCCTCTTAGCGCTCCGAATGTCCACTTGCATTTTCTACAGAAAGAGTGTTCAGAACTGCGCAATCAAAAGTATGGTTTAACTCTGTTAGCTTAATGAACATATCAGATATAAGTTTCACACAATGTTTCTGTGTAGTATTTATTTGAAGATATTATTTTTCCCAATATAGGCCTCTTAGTGCTCAGAATGTCCAATTGCAGTTTCTACAGAAAGAGTGTTTCAGAACGGCTCAATCAAAAGTAAGGTTCAACTCTGTTAGTTGAATGCACAGAACAGAAAGAAGTTTCATACAATGCTTCTGTGTAGTTTATATTTGAACATATTCTTTTTTCCACTATTACCGACTTAGCGCTACGAATGTACAGTTGCCTTTTCTACAGACAGAGTGTTTCAAAACTGCTCAATCAAAAGTATGGTTTAACTCTGTTAGGTGAATGCTCAGATCAGAAAGAAGTTTCACAGAATGCTTCTGTGTACTTTATATTTGAATATATTCCTTTTTCCACTACTACTCTCTTAGCGCTCCAAATGTCCAGTTGCATTTTCTACAGAAACAGTGTTCAGATCTGCTCAATCAGAAGTATGGTTTAACTCTGTTAGCTGAATGCACAGATCAGAAAGAAGTTTCACCGAATGATTCTGTCTAGTTTATATTTGAAGACATTCCTTTTTCCACTATTACCCTCTTAGCGCTCCGAATCTCCACTTGCATTTTCTACAAAAAGAGTGTTTCATAACTGCTCAATCAAAAATATGTTTTATCTCTGTTAACTGAATTTACAGATCAGAAATAAGTTTCACAGAATGCATCTGTGTAGTTTTTATTTGAAGATATTCTTTTTCCCAATGTAGGCCTCTTAGCGCTTAGCATGTCCAATTGCAGTTTCTACAGAAAGAGTGTTTCAGAACGGCTCAATCAAAAGTAAGGTTCAATTCTGTTAGTTGAATGCACAGAACAGAAAGAATTTTCACAGAATGCTACTGTGTAGTTTATATTTGAATATATTCCTTTTTCCACTATTACCCTCATAGCGCTCCGAATGTCCACTTGCATTTTCTACAGAAAGAGTGTTCAGAACTGCGCAATCAAAAGTATGGTTTAACTCTGTTAGCTTAATGAACATATCAGAAATAAGTTTCACACAATGCTTCTGTGTAGTTTTTATTTGAAGATATTATTTTTCCCAATATAGGCCTCTTAGCGCTCAGAATGTCCAATTGCAGTTTCTACAGAAAGAGTGTTTCAGAAAGGCTCAATCAAAAGTAAGGTTCAACTCTGTTAATTGAATGCACAGAACAGAAAGAAGTTTCATACAATGCTTCTGTGTAGTTTATATTTGAACATATTCTTTTTTCCACTATTACCCACTTAGCGCTACGAATGTCCAGTTGCATTTTCTACAGACAGAGTGTTTCAAAACTGCTCAATCAAAAGTATGGTTTAACTCTGTTAGCTGAATGCTCAGATCAGAAAGAAGTTTCACAGAATGCTTCTGTGTAGTTTATATTTGAATATATTCCTTTTTCCACTACTACTCTCTTAGCGCTCCAAATGTCCAGTTGCATTTTCTACAGAAAGAGTGTTCAGATCTGCTCAATCAAAAGTATGGTTTAACTCTGTTAGCTGAATGCACAGATCAGAAAGAAGTTTCACAGAATGTTTCTGTGTAGTTTATATTTGGAGACATTCCTTTTTCCACTATTACCCTCTTAGCGCTCCGAATCTCCACTTGCATTTTCTACAGAAAGAGTGTTTCAGAACGGCTCAATCAAAACTAAGGTTCAACTCTTTTAGTTGAACAAACAGAACAGAAAGAAGTTTCACACAATTCTTCTGTGTAGTTTTTATTTGTAGACATTCTTTTTCCCAATATAGGCCTCTTAGCGCTCAGAATGTCCAATTGCAGTTTCTACAGAAAGAGTGTTTCAGAACGGCTCAATCAAAAGTAAGGTTCAACTCTGTTAGTTGAATGCACAGAACAGAAAGAAGTTTCATACAATGCTTCTGTGTAGTTTATATTTGAACATATTCTGTTTTCCACTATTACCCACTTAGCGCTACGAATGTCCAGTTGCATTTTCTACAGAGAGAGTGTTTCAAAACTGCTCAATCAAAAGTATGGTTTAACTCTGTTAGCTGAATGCTCAGATCAGAAAGAAGTTTCACAGAATGCTTCTGTGTAGTTTATATTTGAATATATTCCTTTTTCCACTACTACGCTCTTAGCGCTCCAAATGTCCAGTTGCATTTTCTACAGAAAGAGTGTTCAGATCTGCTCAATCAAAAGTATGGTTTAACTCTGTTAGCTGAATGCACAGATCAGAAAGAAGTTTCACCGAATGATTCTGTGTAGTTTATATTTGAAGACATTCCTTTTTCCACTATTACCCACTTAGCGCTCCGAATCTCCACTTGCATTTTCTACAAAAAGAGTGTTTCATAACTGCTCAATCAAAAATATGTTTTATCTCTGTTAACTGAATTTACAGATCAGAAATAAGTTTCACAGAATGCATCTGTGTATTTTTTATTTGAAGATATTCTTTTTCCCAATGTAGGCCTCTTAGCGCTTAGCATGTCCAATTGCAGTTTCTACAGAAAGAGTGTTTCAGAACGGCTCAATCAAAAGTAAGGTTCAACTCTGTTAGTTGAATGCACAGAACAGAAAGAATTTTCACAGAATGCTACTGTGTAGTTTATATTTGAATATATTCCTTTTTCCACTATTACCATCTTAGCGCTCCGAATGTCCACTTGCATTGTCTGCAGAAAGAGTGTTCAGAACTGCGCAATCAAAAGTATGGTTTAACTCTGTTAGCTTAATGAACATATCAGAAATAAGTTTCACACAATGCTTCTGTGTAGTTTTTATTTGAAGACATTCTTTTTCCCAATATAGGCCTCTTAGCGCTCAGAATGTCCAATTGCAGTTTCTACAGAAAGAGTGTTTCAGAACGGCTCAATCAAAAGTAAGGTTCAACTCTGTTAGTTGAATGCACAGAACAGAAAGAAGTTTCATACAATGCTTCTGTGTAGTTTATATTTGAACATATTCTGTTTTCCACTATTACCCACTTAGCGCTACGAATGTCCAGTTGCATTTTCTACAGACAGAGTGTTTCAAAACTGCTCAATCAAAAGTATGGTTTAACTCTGTTAGCTGAATGCTCAGATCAGAAATAAGTTTCACAGAATGCTTCTGTGTAGTTTATATTTGAATATATTAATTTTTCCACTACTACGCTCTTAGCGCTCCAAATGTCCAGTTGCATTTTCTACAGAAAGAGTGTTCAGATCTGCTCAATCAAAAGTATGGTTTAACTCTGTTAGCTGAATGCACAGATCAGAAAGAAGTTTCACCGAATGATTCTGTGTAGTTTATATTTGAAGACATTCCTTTTTCCACTATTACCCTCTTAGCGCTCCGAATCTCCACTTGCATTTTCTACAAAAAGAGTGTTTCATAACTGCTCAATCAAAAATATGTTTTATCTCTGTTAACTGAATTTACAGATCAGAAATAAGTTTCACAGAATGCATCTGTGTAGTTTTTATTTGAAGATATTCTTTTTCCCAATGTAGGCCTCTTAGCGCTTAGCATGTCCAATTGCAGTTTCTACAGAAAGAGTGTTTCAGAACGGCTCAATCAAAAGTAAGGTTCAACTCTGTTAGTTGAATGCACAGAACAGAAAGAGTTTTCACAGAATGCTACTGTGTAGTTTATATTTGTATATATTCCTTATTCCACTATTACCCTCTTAGCGCTCCGAATGTCCACTTGCATTTTCTACAGAAAGAGTGTTCAGAACTGCGCAATCAAAAGTATGGTTTAACTCTGTTAGCTTAATGAACATATCAGATATAAGTTTCACACAATGTTTCTGTGTAGTATTTATTTGAAGATATTATTTTTCCCAATATAGGCCTCTTAGTGCTCAGAATGTCCAATTGCAGTTTCTACAGAAAGAGTGTTTCAGAACGGCTCAATCAAAAGTAAGGTTCAACTCTGTTAGTTGAATGCACAGAACAGAAAGAAGTTTCATACAATGCTTCTGTGTAGTTTATATTTGAACATATTCTTTTTTCCACTATTACCCACTTAGCGCTACGAATGTACAGTTGCCTTTTCTACAGACAGAGTGTTTCAAAACTGCTCAATCAAAAGTATGGTTTAACTCTGTTAGGTGAATGCTCAGATCAGAAAGAAGTTTCACAGAATGCTTCTGTGTAGTTTATATTTGAATATATTCCTTTTTCCACTACTACTCTCTTAGCGCTCCAAATGTCCAGTTGCATTTTCTACAGAAACAGTGTTCAGATCTGCTCAATCAGAAGTATGGTTTAACTCTGTTAGCTGAATGCACAGATCAGAAAGAAGTTTCACCGAATGATTCTGTCTAGTTTATATTTGAAGACATTCCTTTTTCCACTATTACCCTCTTAGCGCTCCGAATCTCCACTTGCATTTTCTACAAAAAGAGTGTTTCATAACTGCTCAATCAAAAATATGTTTTATCTCTGTTAACTGAATTTACAGATCAGAAATAAGTTTCACAGAATGCATCTGTGTAGTTTTTATTTGAAGATATTCTTTTTCCCAATGTAGGCCTCTTAGCGCTTAGCATGTCCAATTGCAGTTTCTACAGAAAGAGTGTTTCAGAACGGCTCAATCAATAGTAAGGTTCAATTCTGTTAGTTGAATGCACAGAACAGAAAGAATTTTCACAGAATGCTACTGTGTAGTTTATATTTGAATATATTCCTTTTTCCACTATTACCCTCATAGCGCTCGGAATGTCCACTTGCATTTTCTACAGAAAGAGTGTTCAGAACTGCGCAATCAAAAGTATGGTTTAACTCTGTTAGCTTAATGAACATATCAGAAATAAGTTTCACACAATGCTTCTGTGTAGTTTTTATTTGAAGATATTATTTTTCCCAATATAGGCCTCTTAGCGCTCAGAATGTCCAATTGCAGTTTCTACAGAAAGAGTGTTTCAGAAAGGCTCAATCAAAAGTAAGGTTCAACTCTGTTAATTGAATGCACAGAACAGAAAGAAGTTTCATACAATGCTTCTGTGTAGTTTATATTTGAACATATTCTTTTTTCCACTATTACCCACTTAGCGCTACGAATGTCCAGTTGCATTTTCTACAGACAGAGTGTTTCAAAACTGCTCAATCAAAAGTATGGTTTAACTCTGTTAGCTGAATGCTCAGATCAGAAAGAAGTTTCACAGAATGCTTCTGTGTAGTTTATATTTGAATATATTCCTTTTTCCACTACTACTCTCTTAGCGCTCCAAATGTCCAGTTGCATTTTCTACAGAAAGAGTGTTCAGATCTGCTCAATCAAAAGTATGGTTTAACTCTGTTAGCTGAATGCACAGATCAGAAAGAAGTTTCACAGAATGATTCTGTGTAGTTTATATTTGGAGACATTCCTTTTTCCACTATTACCCTCTTAGCGCTCCGAATCTCCACTTGCATTTTCTACAGAAAGAGTGTTTCAGAACGGCTCAATCAAAACTAAGGTTCAACACTTTTAGTTGAACAAACAGAACAGAAAGTAGTTTCACACAATTCTTCTGTGTAGTTTTTATTTGTAGACATTCTTTTTCCCAATATACGCCTCTTAGCGCTCAGAATGTCCAATTGCAGTTTCTACAGAAAGAGTGTTTCAGAACGGCTCAATCAAAAGTAAGGTTCAACTCTGTTAGTTGAATGCACAGAACAGAAAGAAATTTCATACAATGCTTCTGTGTAGTTTATATTTGAACATATTCTTTTTTCCACTATTACCCACTTAGCGCTACGAATGTCCAGGTGCATTTTCTACAGACAGAGTGTTTCAAAACTGCTCAATCAAAAGTATGGTTTAACTCTGTTAGCTGAATGCTCAGATCAGAAAGAAGTTTCACAGAATGCTTCTGTGTAGTTTATATTTGAATATATTCCTTTTTCCACTACTACGCTCTTAGCGCTCCAAATGTCCAGTTGCATTTTCTACAGAAAGAGTGTTCAGATCTGCTCAATCAAAAGTATGGTTTAACTCTGTTAGCTGAATGCACAGATCAGAAAGAAGTTTCACCGAATGATTCTGTGTAGTTTATATTTGAAGACATTCCTTTTTCCACTATTACCCTCTTAGCACTCCGAATCTCCACTTGCATTTTCTACAAAAAGAGTGTTTCATAACTGCTCAATCAAAAATATGTTTTATCTCTGTTAACTGAATTTACAGATCAGAAATAAGTTTCACAGAATGCATCTGTGTAGTTTTTATTTGAAGATATTCTTTTTCCCAATGTAGGCCTCTTAGCGCTTAGCATGTCCAATTGCAGTTTCTACAGAAAGAGTGTTTCAGAACGGCTCAATCAAAAGTAAGGTTCAACTCTGTTAGTTGAATGCACAGAAAAGAAAGAATTTTCACAGAATGCTACTGTGTAGTTTATATTTGAATATATTCCTTTCTCCACTATTACCCTCTTAGCGCTACGAATGTCCACTTGCATTTTCTACAGAAAGAGTGTTCAGAACTGCGCAATCAAAAGTATGGTTTAAGTCTGTTAGCTTAATGAACATATCAGAAATAAGTTTCACACAATGCTTCTGTGTAGTTTTTATTTGAAGATATCATTTTTCCCAATATAGGACTCTTAGCGCTCAGAATGTCCAATTGCAGTTTCTACAGAAAGAGTGTTTCAGAAAGGCTCAATCAAAACTAAGGTTCAACTCTGTTAGTTGAATGCACAGAACAGAAAGAAGTTTCACACAATGCTTCTGTGTAGTTTATATTTGAACATATTCTTTTTTCCACTATTACCCACTTAGCGCTACGAATGTCCAGTTGCATTTTCTACAGACAGAGTGTTTCAAAACTGCTCAATCAAAAGTATGGTTTAACTCTGTTAGCTGAATGCTCAGATCAGAAAGAAGTTTCACAGAATGCTTCTGTGTAGTTTATATTTGAATATATTCCTTTTTCCACTACTACTCTCTTAGCGCTCCAAAAGTCCAGTTGCATTATCTACAGAAAGAGTGTTCAGATCTGCTCAATCAAAATTATGGTTTAACTCTGTTAGCTGAATGCACAGATCAGAAAGAAGTTTCACAGAATGATTCTGTGTAGTTTATATTTGGAGACATTCCTTTTTCCACTATTACCCTCTTAGCGCTCCGAATCTCCACTTGCATTTTCTACAGAAAGAGTGTTTCAGAACGGCTCAATCAAAACTAAGGTTCAACACTTTTAGTTGAACAAACAGAACAGAAAGAAGTTTCACACAATTCTTCTGTGTAGTTTTTATTTGTAGACATTCTTTTTCCCAATATACGCCTCTTAGCGCTCAGAATGTCCAATTGCAGTTTCTACAGAAAGAGTGTTTCAGAACGGCTCAATCAAAAGTAAGGTTCAACTCTGTTAGTTGAATGCACAGAACAGAAAGAAATTTCATACAATGCTTCTGTGTAGTTTATATTTGAACATATTCTTTTTTCCACTATTACCCACTTAGCGCTACGAATGTCCAGGTGCATTTTCTACAGACAGAGTGTTTCAAAACTGCTCAATCAAAAGTATGGTTTAACTCTGTTAGCTGAATGCTCAGATCAGAAAGAAGTTTCACAGAATGCTTCTGTGTAGTTTATATTTGAATATATTCCTTTTTCCACTACTACGCTCTTAGCGCTCCAAATGTCCAGTTGCATTTTCTACAGAAAGAGTGTTCAGATCTGCTCAATCAAAAGTATGGTTTAACTCTGTTAGCTGAATGCACAGATCAGAAAGAAGTTTCACCGAATGATTCTGTGTAGTTTATATTTGAAGACATTCCTTTTTCCACTATTACCCTCTTAGCACTCCGAATCTCCACTTGCATTTTCTACAAAAAGAGTGTTTCATAACTGCTCAATCAAAAATATGTTTTATCTCTGTTAACTGAATTTACAGATCAGAAATAAGTTTCACAGAATGCATCTGTGTAGTTTTTATTTGAAGATATTCTTTTTCCCAATGTAGGCCTCTTAGCGCTTAGCATGTCCAATTGCAGTTTCTACAGAAAGAGTGTTTCAGAACGGCTCAATCAAAAGTAAGGTTCAACTCTGTTAGTTGAATGCACAGAAAAGAAAGAATTTTCACAGAATGCTACTGTGTAGTTTATATTTGAATATATTCCTTTCTCCACTATTACCCTCTTAGCGCTACGAATGTCCACTTGCATTTTCTACAGAAAGAGTGTTCAGAACTGCGCAATCAAAAGTATGGTTTAAGTCTGTTAGCTTAATGAACATATCAGAAATAAGTTTCACACAATGCTTCTGTGTAGTTTTTATTTGAAGATATCATTTTTCCCAATATAGGACTCTTAGCGCTCAGAATGTCCAATTGCAGTTTCTACAGAAAGAGTGTTTCAGAAAGGCTCAATCAAAACTAAGGTTCAACTCTGTTAGTTGAATGCACAGAACAGAAAGAAGTTTCACACAATGCTTCTGTGTAGTTTATATTTGAACATATTCTTTTTTCCACTATTACCCACTTAGCGCTACGAATGTCCAGTTGCATTTTCTACAGACAGAGTGTTTCAAAACTGCTCAATCAAAAGTATGGTTTAACTCTGTTAGCTGAATGCTCAGATCAGAAAGAAGTTTCACAGAATGCTTCTGTGTAGTTTATATTTGAATATATTCCTTTTTCCACTACTACTCTCTTAGCGCTCCAAAAGTCCAGTTGCATTATCTACAGAAAGAGTGTTCAGATCTGCTCAATCAAAATTATGGTTTAACTCTGTTAGCTGAATGCACAGATCAGAAAGAAGTTTCACAGAATGATTCTGTGTAGTTTATATTTGGAGACATTCCTTTTTCCACTATTACCCTCTTAGCGCTCCGAATCTCCACTTGCATTTTCTACAGAAAGAGTGTTTCAGAACGGCTCAAACAAAACTAAGGTTCAACACTTTTAGTTGAACAAACAGAACAGAAAGAAGTTTCACACAATTCTTCTGTGTAGTTTTTATTTGTAGACATTCTTTTTCCCAATATAGGCCTCTTAGCGCTCAGAATGTCCAATTGCAGTTTCTACAGAAAGAGTGTTTCAGAACGGCTCAATCAAAAGTAAGGTTCAACTCTGTTAGTTGAATGCACAGAACAGAAAGAAATTTCATACAATGCTTCTGTGTAGTTTATATTTGAACATATTCTTTTTTCCACTATTACCCACTTAGCGCTACGAATGTCCAGTTGCATTTTCTACAGACAGAGTGTTTCAAAACTGCTCAATCAAAAGTATGGTTTAACTCTGTTAGCTGAATGCTCAGATCAGAAAGAAGTTTCACAGAATGCTTCTGTGTAGTTTATATTTGAATATATTCCTTTTTCCACTACTACGCTCTTAGCGCTCCAAATGTCCAGTTGCATTTTCTACAGAAAGAGTGTTCAGATCTGCTCAATCAAAAGTATGGTTTAACTCTGTTAGCTGAATGCACAGATCAGAAAGAAGTTTCACCGAATGATTCTGTGTAGTTTATATTTGAAGACATTCCTTTTTCCACTATTACCCTCTTAGCGCTCCGAATCTCCACTTGCATTTTCTACAAAAAGAGTGTTTCATAACTGCTCAATCAAAAATATGCTTTATCTCTGTTAACTGAATTTACAGATCAGAAATAAGTTTCACAGAATGCATCTGTGTAGTTTTTATTTGAAGATATTCTTTTTCCCAATGTAGGCCTCTTAGCGCTTAGCATGTCCAATTGCAGTTTCTACAGAAAGAGTGTTTCAGAACGGCTCAATCAAAAGTAAGGTTCAACTCTGTTAGTTGAATGCACAGAACAGAAAGAATTTTCACAGAATGCTACTGTGTAGTTTATATTTGTATATATTCCTTTTTCCACTATTACCCTCTTAGCGCTCAGAATGTTCACTTGCATTTTCTACAGAAAGAGTGTTCAGAACTGCGCAATCAAAAGTATGGTTTAACTCTGTTAGCTTAATGAACATATCAGAAATAAGTTTCACACAATGCTTCTGTGTAGTTTTTATTTGAAGATATTATTTTTCCCAATATAAGCCTCTTAGCGCTCTGAATGTCCAATTGCAGTTTCTACAGAAAGAGTGTTTCAGAAAGGCTCAATCAAAAGTAAGGTTCAACTCTGTTAGTTGAATGCACAGAACAGAAAGAAGTTTCATACAATGCTTCTGTGTAGTTTATATTTGAACATATTCTTTTTTCCACTATTACCCAATTAGCGCTACGAATGTCCAGTTGCATTTTCTACAGACAGAGTGTTTCAAAACTGCTCAATCAAAAGTATGGTTTAACTCTGTTAGCTGAATGCTCAGATCAGAAAGAAGTTTCACAGAATGCTTCTGTGTAGTTTATATTTGAATATATTCCTTTTTCCACTACTACTCTCTTAGCGCTCCAAAAGTCCAGTTGCATTTTCTACAGAAAGAGTGTTCAGATCTGCTCAATCTAAAGTATGGTTTAAATCTGTTAGCTGAATGCACAGATCAGAAAGAAGTTTCACAGAATGATTCTGTGTAGTTTATATTTGGAGACATTCCTTTTTCCACTATTACCCTCTTAGCGCTCCGAATCTCCACTTGCATTTTCTACAGAAAGAGTGTTTCAGAACGGCTCAATCAAAACTAAGGTTCAACCCTTTTAGTTGAACAAACAGAACAGAAAGAAGTTTCACAAAATTCTTCTGTGTAGTTTTTATTTGTAGACATTCTTTTTCCCAATATAGGCCTCTTAGCGCTCAGAATGTCCAATTGCAGTTTCTACAGAAAGAGTGTTTCAGAACGGCTCAATCAAAAGTAAGGTTCAACTCTGTTAGTTGAATGCACAGAACAGAAAGAAATTTCATACAATGCTTCTGTGTAGTTTATATTTGAACATATTCTTTTTTCCACTATTACCCACTTAGCGCTACGAATGTCCAGTTGCATTTTCTACAGACAGAGTGTTTCAAAACTGCTCAATCAAAAGTATGGATTAACTCTGTTAGCTGAATGCTCAGATCAGAAAGAAGTTTCACAGAATGCTTCTGTGTAGTTTATATTTGAATATATTCCTTTTTCCACTACTACGCTCTTAGCGCTCCAAATGTCCAGTTGCATTTTCTACAGAAAGAGTGTTCAGATCTGCTCAATCAAAAGTATGGTTTAACTCTGTTAGCTGAATGCACAGATCATAAAAAAGTTTCACCGAATGATTCTGTGTAGTTTATATTTGAAGACATTCCTTTTTCCACTATTACCCTCTTAGCGCTCCGAATCTCCACTTGCATTTTCTACAAAAAGAGTGTTTCATAACTGCTCAATCAAAAATATGTTTTATCTCTGTTAACTGAATTTAGAGATCAGAAATAAGTTTCACAGAATGCATCTGTGTAGTTTTTATTTGAAGATATTCTTTTTCCCAATGTAGGCCTCTTAGCGCTTAGCATGTCCAATTGCAGTTTCTACAGAAAGAGTGTTTCAGAACGGCTCAATCAAAAGTAAGGTTCAACTCTGTTAGTTGAATGCACAGAACAGAAAGAAGTTTCACAGAATGCTACTGTGTAGTTTATATTTGAATATATTCCTTTTTCCACTATTACCCTCTTAGCGCTCCGAATGTCCACTTGCATTTTCTGCAGAAAGAGTGTTCAGAACTGCGCAATCAAAAGTATGGTTTAACTCTGTTAGCTTAATGAACATATCAGAAATAAGTTTCACACAATGCTTCTGTGTAGTTTTTATTTGAAGATATTTTTTTTCCCAATATAGGCCTCTTAGCGCTCAGAATGTCCAATTGCAGTTTCTACAGAAAGAGTGTTTCAGAAAGGCTCAATCAAAAGTAAGGTTCAACTCTGTTAGTTGAATGCACAGAACAGAAAGAAGTTTCATACAATGCTTTTGTGTATTTTATATTTGAACATATTCTTTTTTCCACCATTACCCACTTAGCGCTACGAATGTCCAGTTGCATTTTCTACAGACAGAGTGTTTCAAAACTGCTCAATCAAAAGTATGGTTTAACTCTGTTAGCTGAAAGCTCAGATCAGAAAAACTTTCACAGAATGCTTCTGTGTAGTTTATATTTGAATATATTCCTTTTTCCACTACTACTCTCTTAGCGCTCCAAATGTCCAGTTGCATTTTCTACAGAAAGAGTGTTCAGATCTGCTCAATCAAAAGTATGTTTTAACTCTGTTAGCTGAATGCACAGATCAGAAAGAAGTTTCACCGAATGATTCTGTGTAGTTTATATTTGAAGACATTCCTTTTTCCACTATTACCCTCTTAGCGCTCCGAATCTCCAATTGCATTTTCTACAAAAAGAGTGTTTCATAACTGCTCAATCAAAAATATGCTTTATCTCTGTTAACTGAATTTACAGATCAGAAATAAGTTTCACAGAATGCATCTGTGTACTTTTTATTTGAAGATATTCTTTTTCCCAATGTAGGCCTCTTAGCGCTTAGCATGTCCAATTGCAGTTTCTACAGAAAGAGTGTTTCAGAACGGCTCAATCAAAAGTAAGGTTCAACTCTGTTAGTTGAATGCACAGAACAGAAAGAATTTTCACAGAATGCTACTGTGTAGTTTATATTTGAATATATTCCTTTCTCCACTATTACCCTCTTAGCGCTACGAATGTCCACTTGCATTTTCTACAGAAAGAGTGTTCAGAACTGCACAATCAAAAGTGTGGTTTAACTCTGTTAGCTTAATGAACATATCAGAAATAAGTTTCACACAATGATTCTGTGTAGTTTTTATTTGAAGATATTATTTTTCCCAATAGAGGACTCTTAGCGCTCAGAATGTCCAATTGCAGTTTCTACAGAAAGAGTGTTTCAGAAAGGCTCAATCAAAAGTAAGGTTCAACTCTGTTAGTTGAATGCACAGAACAGAAAGAAGTTTCATACAATGCTTCTGTGTAGTTTATATTTGAACATATTCTTTTTTCCACTATTACCCACTTGGCGCTACGAATGTCCAGTTGCATTTTCCACAGACAGAGTGTTTCAAAACTGCTCAATCAAAAGTATGGTTTAACTCTGTTAGCTGAATGCTCAGATCAGAAAGAAGTTTCACAGAATGCTTCTGTGTAGTTTATATTTGAATATATTCCTTTTTCCACTACTACGCTCTTAGCGCTCCAAATGTCCAGTTGCATTTTCTACAGAAAGAGTGTTCAGGTCTGCTCAATCAAAAGTATGGTTTAACTCTGTTAGCTGAATGCACAGATCAGAAAGAAGTTTCACCGAATGATTCTGTGTAGTTTATATTTGAAGACATTCCTTTTTCCACTATTACCCTCTTAGCGCTCCGAATCTCCACTTGCATTTTCTGCAGAAAGAGTGTTTAAGAACGGCTCAATCAAAACTAAGGTTCAACTCTTTTAGTTGAACAAACAGAACAGAAAGAAGTTTCACACAATTCTTCTGTGTAGTTTTTATTTGTAGACATTCTTTTTCACAATATATGCCTCTTAGCGCTCAGAATGTCCAATTGCAGTTTCTACAGAAAGAGTGTTTCAGAACGGCTCAATCAAAAGTAAGGTTCAACTCTGTTAGTTGAATGCACAGAACAGAAAGAAGTTTCATACAATGCTTCTGTGTAGTTTATATTTGAACATATTCTTTTTCCACTATTACCCACTTAGCGCTACGAATGTCCAGTTGCATTTTCTACAGACAGAGTGTTTCAAAACAGCTCAATCAAAAGTATGGTTTAACTCTGTTAGCTGAATGCTCAGATCAGAAAGAAGTTTCACAGAATGCTTCTGTGTAGTTTATATTTGAATATATTCCTTTTTCCACTAATACGCACTTAGCGCTCCAAATGTCCAGTTGCATTTGCTACAGAAAGAGTTGTCAGATCTGCTCAATCAAAAGTATGGTTTAACTCTGTTAGCTGAATGCACAGATCAGAAAAAAGTTTCACCGAATGATTCTGTGTAGTTTATATTTGAAGACATTCCTTTTTCCACTATTACCCTCTTAGCGCTCCGAATCTCCACTTGCATTTTCTACAAAAAGAGTGTTTCATAACTGCTCAATCAAAAATATGTTTTATCTCTGTTAACTGAATTTAGAGATCAGAAATAAGTTTCACAAAATGCATCTGTGTAGTTTTTATTTGAAGATATTCTTTTTCCCAATGTAGGCCTCTTAGCGCTTAGCATGTCGAATTGCAGTTTCTACAGAAAGAGTGTTTCAGAACGGCTCAATCAAAAGTAAGGTTCAACTCTGTTAGTTGAATGCACAGAACAGAAAGAAGTTTCACAGAATGCTACTGTGTAGTTTATATTTGAATATATTCCTTTTTCCACTATTACCCTCTTAGCGCTCCGAATGTCCACTTGCATTTTCTGCAGAAAGAGTGTTCAGAACTGCGCAATCAAAAGTATGGTTTAACTCTGTTAGCTTAATGAACATATCAGAAATAAGTTTCACACAATGCTTCTGTGTAGTTTTTATTTGAAGATATTTTTTTTCCCAATATAGGCCTCTTAGCGCTCAGAATGTCCAATTGCAGTTTCTACAGAAAGAGTGTTTCAGAAAGGCTCAATCAAAAGTAAGGTTCAACTCTGTTAGTTGAATGCACAGAACAGAAAGAAGTTTCATACAATGCTTTTGTGTATTTTATATTTGAACATATTCTTTTTTCCACCATTACCCACTTAGCGCTACGAATGTCCAGTTGCATTTTCTACAGACAGAGTGTTTCAAAACTGCTCAATCAAAAGTATGGTTTAACTCTGTTAGCTGAAAGCTCAGATCAGAAAAAGTTTCACAGAATGCTTCTGTGTAGTTTATATTTGAATATATTCCTTTTTCCACTACTACTCTCTTAGCGCTCCAAATGTCCAGTTGCATTTTCTACAGAAAGAGTGTTCAGATCTGCTCAATCAAAAGTATGTTTTAACTCTGTTAGCTGAATGCACAGATCAGAAAGAAGTTTCACCGAATGATTCTGTGTAGTTTATATTTGAAGACATTCCTTTTTCCACTATTACATTCTTAGCGCTCCGAATCTCCACTTGCATTTTCTACAAAAAGAGTGTTTCATAACTGCTCAATCAAAAATATGTTTTATCTCTGTTAACTGAATTTACAGATCAGAAATAAGTTTCACAGAATGCATCTGTGTACTTTTTATTTGAAGATATTCTTTTTCCCAATGTAGGCCTCTTAGCGCTTAGCATGTCCAATTGCAGTTTCTACAGAAAGAGTGTTTCAGAACGGCTCAATCAAAATTAAGGTTCAACTCTGTTAGTTGAATGCACAGAACAGAAAGAATTTTCACAGAATGCTACTGTGTAGTTTATATTTGAATATATTCCTTTCTCCACTATTACCCTCTTAGCGCTACGAATGTCCACTTGCATTTTCTACAGAAAGAGTGTTCAGAACTGCACAATCAAAAGTGTGGTTTAACTCTGTTAGCTTAATGAACATATCAGAAATAAGTTTCACACAATGATTCTGTGTAGTTTTTATTTGAAGATATTATTTTTCCCAATAGAGGACTCTTAGCGCTCAGAATGTCCAATTGCAGTTTCTACAGAAAGAGTGTTTCAGAAAGGCTCAATCAAAAGTAAGGTTCAACTCTGTTAGTTGAATGCACAGAACAGAAAGAAGTTTCATACAATGCTTCTGTGTAGTTTATATTTGAACATATTCTTTTTTCCACTATTACCCACTTGGCGCTACGAATGTCCAGTTGCATTTTCTACAGACAGAGTGTTTCAAAACTGCTCAATCAAAAGTATGGTTTAACTCTGTTAGCTGAATGCTCAGATCAGAAAGAAGTTTCACAGAATGCTTCTGTGTAGTTTATATTTGAATATATTCCTTTTTCCACTAATACGCACTTAGCGCTCCAAATGTCCAGTTGCATTTGCTACAGAAAGAGTTGTCAGATCTGCTCAATCAAAAGTATGGTTTAACTCTGTTAGCTGAATGCACAGATCAGAAAAAAGTTTCACCGAATGATTCTGTGTAGTTTATATTTGAAGACATTCCTTTTTCCACTATTACCCTCTTAGCGCTCCGAATCTCCACTTGCATTTTCTACAAAAAGAGTGTTTCATAACTGCTCAATCAAAAATATGTTTTATCTCTGTTAACTGAATTTAGAGATCAGAAATAAGTTTCACAAAATGCATCTGTGTAGTTTTTATTTGAAGATATTCTTTTTCCCAATGTAGGCCTCTTAGCGCTTAGCATGTCGAATTGCAGTTTCTACAGAAAGAGTGTTTCAGAACGGCTCAATCAAAAGTAAGGTTCAACTCTGTTAGTTGAATGCACAGAACAGAAAGAAGTTTCACAGAATGCTACTGTGTAGTTTATATTTGAATATATTCCTTTTTCCACTATTACCCTCTTAGCGCTCCGAATGTCCACTTGCATTTTCTGCAGAAAGAGTGTTCAGAACTGCGCAATCAAAAGTATGGTTTAACTCTGTTAGCTTAATGAACATATCAGAAATAAGTTTCACACAATGCTTCTGTGTAGTTTTTATTTGAAGATATTTTTTTTCCCAATATAGGCCTCTTAGCGCTCAGAATGTCCAATTGCAGTTTCTACAGAAAGAGTGTTTCAGAAAGGCTCAATCAAAAGTAAGGTTCAACTCTGTTAGTTGAATGCACAGAACAGAAAGAAGTTTCATACAATGCTTTTGTGTATTTTATATTTGAACATATTCTTTTTTCCACCATTACCCACTTAGCGCTACGAATGTCCAGTTGCATTTTCTACAGACAGAGTGTTTCAAAACTGCTCAATCAAAAGTATGGTTTAACTCTGTTAGCTGAAAGCTCAGATCAGAAAAAGTTTCACAGAATGCTTCTGTGTAGTTTATATTTGAATATATTCCTTTTTCCACTACTACTCTCTTAGCGCTCCAAATGTCCAGTTGCATTTTCTACAGAAAGAGTGTTCAGATCTGCTCAATCAAAAGTATGTTTTAACTCTGTTAGCTGAATGCACAGATCAGAAAGAAGTTTCACCGAATGATTCTGTGTAGTTTATATTTGAAGACATTCCTTTTTCCACTATTACATTCTTAGCGCTCCGAATCTCCACTTGCATTTTCTACAAAAAGAGTGTTTCATAACTGCTCAATCAAAAATATGTTTTATCTCTGTTAACTGAATTTACAGATCAGAAATAAGTTTCACAGAATGCATCTGTGTACTTTTTATTTGAAGATATTCTTTTTCCCAATGTAGGCCTCTTAGCGCTTAGCATGTCCAATTGCAGTTTCTACAGAAAGAGTGTTTCAGAACGGCTCAATCAAAATTAAGGTTCAACTCTGTTAGTTGAATGCACAGAACAGAAAGAATTTTCACAGAATGCTACTGTGTAGTTTATATTTGAATATATTCCTTTCTCCACTATTACCCTCTTAGCGCTACGAATGTCCACTTGCATTTTCTACAGAAAGAGTGTTCAGAACTGCACAATCAAAAGTGTGGTTTAACTCTGTTAGCTTAATGAACATATCAGAAATAAGTTTCACACAATGATTCTGTGTAGTTTTTATTTGAAGATATTATTTTTCCCAATAGAGGACTCTTAGCGCTCAGAATGTCCAATTGCAGTTTCTACAGAAAGAGTGTTTCAGAAAGGCTCAATCAAAAGTAAGGTTCAACTCTGTTAGTTGAATGCACAGAACAGAAAGAAGTTTCATACAATGCTTCTGTGTAGTTTATATTTGAACATATTCTTTTTTCCACTATTACCCACTTGGCGCTACGAATGTCCAGTTGCATTTTCTACAGACAGAGTGTTTCAAAACTGCTCAATCAAAAGTATGGTTTAACTCTGTTAGCTGAATGCTCAGATCAGAAAGAAGTTTCACAGAATGCTTCTGTGTAGTTTATATTTGAATATATTCCTTTTTCCACTACTACGCTCTTAGCGCTCCAAATGTCCAGTTGCATTTTCTACAGAAAGAGTGTTCAGATCTGCTCAATCAAAAGTATGGTTTAACTCTGTTAGCTGAATGCACAGATCAGAAAGAAGTTTCACCGAATGATTCTGTGTAGTTTATATTTGAAGACATTCCTTTTTCCACTATTACCCTCTTAGCGCTCCGAATCTCCACTTGCATTTTCTGCAGAAAGAGTGTTTAAGAACGGCTCAATCAAAACTAAGGTTCAACTCTTTTAGTTGAACAAACAGAACAGAAAGAAGTTTCACACAATTCTTCTGTGTAGTTTTTATTTGTAGACATTCTTTTTCACAATATATGCCTCTTAGCGCTCAGAATGTCCAATTGCAGTTTCTACAGAAAGAGTGTTTCAGAACGGCTCAATCAAAAGTAAGGTTCAACTCTGTTAGTTGAATGCACAGAACAGAAAGAAGTTTCATACAATGCTTCTGTGTAGTTTATATTTGAACATATTCTTTTTCCACTATTACCCACTTAGCGCTACGAATGTCCAGTTGCATTTTCTACAGACAGAGTGTTTCAAAACAGCTCAATCAAAAGTATGGTTTAACTCTGTTAGCTGAATGCTCAGATCAGAAAGAAGTTTCACAGAATGCTTCTGTGTAGTTTATATTTGAATATATTCCTTTTTCCACTACTACGCACTTAGCGCTCCAAATGTCCAGTTGCATTTGCTACAGAAAGAGTGTTCAGATCTGCTCAATCAAAAGTATGGTTTAACTCTGTTAGCTGAATGCACAGATCAGAAAGAAGTTTCACCGAATGATTCTGTGTAGTTTATATTTGAAGACATTTCTTTTTCCACTCTTACCCTCTTAGCGCTCAGAATCTCCACTTGCATTTTCTACAAAAAGAGTGTTTCATAACTGCTCAATCAAAAATATGTTTTATCTCTGTTAACTGAATTTAGAGATCAGAAATAAGTTTCACAGAATGCATCTGTGTAGTTTTTATTTGAAGATATTGTTTTTCCCAATGTAGGCCTCTTAGCGCTTAGCATGTCCAATTGCAGTTTCTTCAGAAAGAGTGTTTCAGAACGGCTCAATCAAAAGTAGGGTTCAACACTGTTAGTTGAATGCACAGAACAGAAAGAATTTTCACAGAATGCTACTGTGTAGTTTATATTTGAATATATTCCTTTTTCCACTATTACCCTCTTAGCGCTCCGAATGTCCACTTGCATTTTCTACAGAAAGAGTGTTCAGAACTGCGCAATCAAAAGTATGTTTTACCTCTGTTAGCTTAATGAACATATCAGAAATAAGTTTCACACAATGCTTCTGTGTAGTTTTTATTTGAAGATATTATTTTTCCCAATAGAGGCCTCTTAGCGCTCAGAATGTACAATTGCAGTTTCTACAGAAAGAGTGTTTCAGAAAGGCTCAATCAAAAGTAAGGTTCAACTCTGTTAGTTGAATGCACAGAACAGAAAGAAGTTTCATACAATGCTTCTGTGTAGTTTATATTTGAACATATTCTTTTTTCCACTATTACCCACTTAGCGCTACGAATGTCCAGTTGCATTTTCTACAGACAGAGTGTTTCAAAACTGCTCAATCAAAAGTATGGTTTAACTCTGTTAGCTTAATACTCAGATCAGAAAGAAGTTTCACAGAATGCTTCTGTGTAGTTTATATTTGAATATATTCCTTTTTCCACTACTACTCTCTTAGCGCTCCAAATTTCCAGTTGCATTTTCTACAGAAAGAGTGTTCAGATCTGCTCAATCAAAAGTATGGTTTAACTCTGTTAGCTGAATGCACAGATCAGAAAGAAGTTTCACAGAATGATTCTGTGTAGTTTATATTTGGAGACATTCCTTTTTCCACTATTACCCTCTAAGCGCTCGGAATCTCCACTTGCATTTTCTACAGAAAGAGTGTTTCAGAACGGCTCAATTAAAACTAAGGTTCAACTCTTTTAGTTGAACAAACAGAACAGAAAGAAGTTTCACACAATTCTTCTGTGTAGTTTTTATTTGTAGACATTCTTTTTCCCAATATAGGCCTCCTAGCGCTCAGGATGTCCAATTGCAGTTTCTACAGAAAGAGTGTTTCAGAACGGCTCAATCAAAAGTAAGGTTCAACTCTGTTAGTTGAATGCACAGAACAGAAAGAAGTTTCATACAATGCTTCTGTGTAGTTCTATTTGAACATATTCTTTTTTCCACTATTACCCACTTAGCGCTACGAATGTCCAGTTGCATTTTCTACAGACAGAGTGTTTCAAAACTGCTCAATCAAAAGTATGGTTTAACTCTGTTAGCTGAATGCTCAGATCAGAAAGAAGTTTCACAGAATGCTTCTGTGTAGTTTATATTTGAATATATTCCTTTTTCCACTACTACGCTCTTAGTGCTCCAAATGTCCAGTTGCATTTTCTACAGAAAGAGTGTTCAGATCTGCTCAATCAAAAGTATGGTTTAACTCTGTTAGCTGAATGCACAGATCAGAAAGAAGTTTCACCGAATGATTCTGTGTAGTTTATATTTGAAGACATTCCTTTTTCCACTATTACCCTCTTAGCGCTCCGAATCTCCACTTGCATTTTCTGCAGAAAGAGTGTTTAAGAACGGCTCAATCAAAACTAAGGTTCAACTCTTTTAGTTGAACAAACAGAACAGAAAGAAGTTTCACACAATTCTTCTGTGTAGTTTTTATTTGTAGACATTCTTTTTCACAATATATGCCTCTTAGCGCTCAGAATGTCCAATTGCAGTTTCTACAGAAAGAGTGTTTCAGAACGGCTCAATCAAAAGTAAGGTTCAACTCTGTTAGTTGAATGCACAGAACAGAAAGAAGTTTCATACAATGTTTCTGTGTAGTTTATATTTGAACATATTCTTTTTCCACTATTACCCACTTAGCGCTACGAATATCCAGTTGCATTTTCTACAGACAGAGTGTTTCAAAACAGCTCAATCAAAAGTATGGTTTAACTCTGTTAGCTGAATGCTCAGATCAGAAAGAAGTTTCACAGAATGCTTCTGTGTAGTTTATATTTGAATATATTCCTTTTTCCACTACTACGCACTTAGCGCTCCAAATGTCCAGTTGCATTTGCTACAGAAAGAGTGTTCAGATCTGCTCAATCAAAAGTATGGTTTAACTCTGTTAGCTGAATGCACAGATCAGAAAGAAGTTTCACCGAATGATTCTGTGTAGTTTATATTTGAAGACATTCCTTTTTCCACTATTACCCTCTTAGCGCTCCGAATCTCCACTTGCATTTTCTACAAAAAGAGTGTTTCATAACTGCCCAATCAAAAATATGTTTTATCTCTGTTAACTGAATTTACAGATCAGAAATTGTTTCACAGAATGCATCTGTGTAGTTTTTGTTTGAAGATATTCTTTTTCCCAATGTAGGCCTCTTAGCGCTTAGCATGTCCAATTGCAGTTTCTACAGAAAGAGTGTTTCAGAACGGCTCAATCAAAAGTAAGGTTCAACTCTGTTAGTTGAATGCACAGAACAGAAAGAATTTTCACAGAATGCTACTGTGTAGTTTATATTTGAATATATTCCTTTTTCCACTATTACCCTCTTAGCGCTCCGAATGTCCACTTGCATTTTCTACAGAAAGAGTGTTCAGAACTGCGCAATCAAAAGTATGGTTTAACTCTGTTAGCTTAATGAACATATCAGAAATAAGTTTCACACAATGCTTCTGTGTAGTTTTTATTTGAAGATATTATTTTTCCCAATAGAGGCCTCTTAGCGCTCAGAATGTCCAATTGCAGTTTCTACAGAAAGAGTGTTTCAGAAAGGCTCAATCAAAAGTAAGGTTCAACTCTGTTAGTTGAATGCACAGAACAGAAAGATGTTTCATACAATGCTTCTGTGTAGTTTATATTTGAACATATTCTTTTTTCCACTATTACCCAGTTAGCGCTACGAATGTCCAGCTGCATTTTCTACAGACAGAGTGTTTCAAAACTGCTCAATCAAAAGTATGGTTTAACTCTGTTAGCTGAATGCTCAGATCAGAAAGAAGTTTCACAGAATGCTTCTGTGTAGTTTATATTTGAATATATTCCTTTTTCCATTACTACTCTCTTAGCGCTCCAAATGTCCAGTTGCATTTTCTACAGAAAGAGTGTTCAGATCTGCTCAATCAAGAGTATGCTTTAAATCTGTTAGCTGAATGCACAGATCAGAAAGAAGTTTCACAGAATGATTCTGTGTAGTTTATATTTGGAGACATTCCTTTTTCCACTATTACCCTCTTAGCGCTCCGAATCTCCACTTGAATTTTCTACAGAAAGAGTGTTTCAGAACGGCTCAATCAAAACTAAGGTTCAACGCTTTTAGTTGAACAAACAGAACAGAAAGAAGTTTCACACAATTCTTCTGTGTAGTTTTTATTTGTAGACATTGCTTTTCCCAATATAGGCCTCTTAGCGCTCAGAATTTCCAATTGAAGTTTCTACAGAAAGAGTGTTTCAGAACGGCTCAATCAAAAGTAAGGTTCAACTCTGTTAGTTGAATGCACAGAACAGAAAGAAGTTTCATACAATGCTTCTGTGTAGTTTCTATTTGAACATATACTTTTTTCCACTATTACCCACTTAGCGCTAGGAATGTCCAGTTGCATTTTCTACAGACAGAGTGTTTCAAAACTGCTCAATCAAAAGTATGGTTTAACTCTGTTAGCTGAATGCTCAGATCAGAAAGAAGTTTCACAGAATGCTTCTGTGTAGTTTATATTTGAGTATATTCCTTTTTCCACTACTACTCTCTTAGCCCTCCAAATGTCCAGTTGCATTTTCTACAGAAAGAGTGTTCAGATCTGCTCAATCAAAAGTATGGTTTAACACAGTTAGCTGAATGCACAGATCAGAAAGAAGTTTCACAGAATGATTCTGTGTAGTTTATATTTGGAGACATTCCTTTTTCCACTATTACCCTCTTAGCGCTCCGAATCTCCACTTGCATTTTCTGCAGAAAGAGTGTTTCAGAACGGCTCAATCAAAACTAATGTTGAACTCTTTTAGTTGAACAAACAGAACAGAAAGAAGTTTCACACAATTCTTCTGTGTAGTTTTTATTTGTAGAGATTCTTTTTCCCAATATATGCCTCTTAGCGCTCAGAATGTCCAATTGCAGTTTCTACAGAAAGAGTGTTTCAGAACGGCTCAATCAAAAGTAAGGTTCAACTCTGTTAGTTGAATGCACAGAACAGAAAGAAGTTTCATACAATGCTTCTGTGTAGTTTATATTTGAATATATTCTATTTTCGAATATTACCCACTTAGCGCTACGAATGTCCAGTTGCATTTTCTACAGACAGAGTGTTTCAAAACTGCTCAATCATACGTATGGTTTAACTCTGTTAGCTGAATGCTCAGATCAGAAAGAAGTTTCACAGAATGCTTCTGTGTAGTTTATATTTGAATATATTCCTTTTTCCACTACTACGCTCTTAGCGCTAAAAATGTCCAGTTGCATTTTCTACAGAAAGAGTGTTCAGATCTGATCAATCTAAAGTATGGTTTAACTCTGTTAGCTGAATGCACAGATCAGAAAGAAGTTTCACCGAATCATTCTGTGTAGTTTATATTTGAAGACATTCCTTTTTCCACTATTACCCTCTTAGCGCTCCGAATCTCCACTTGCATTTTCTGCAGAAAGAGTGTTTAAGAACGGCTCAAACAAAACTAAGGTTCAAATCTTTTAGTTGAACAAACAGAACAGAAAGAAGTTTCACACAATTCTTCTGTGTAGTTTTTATTTGTAGACATTCTTTTTCACAATATATGCCTCTTAGCGCTCAGAATGTCCAATTGCAGTTTCTACAGAAAGAGTGTTTCAGAACGGCTCAATCAAAAGTAAGGTTCAACTCTGTTAGTTGAATGCACAGAACAGAAAGAAGTTTCATACAATGCTTCTGTGTAGTTTATATTTGAACATATTCTTTTTCCACTATTACCCACTTAGCGCTACGAATGTCCAGTTGCATTTTCTACAGACAGAGTGTTTCAAAACAGCTCAATCAAAAGTATGGTTTAACTCTGTTAGCTGAATGCTCAGATCAGAAAGAAGTTTCACAGAATGCTTCTGTGTAGTTTATATTTGAATATATTCCTTTTTCCACTACTACGCACTTAGCGCTCCAAATGTCCAGTTGCATTTGCTACAGAAAGAGTGTTCAGATCTGCTCAATCAAAAGTATGGTTTAACTCTGTTAGCTGAATGCACAGATCAGAAAGAAGTTTCACCGAATGATTCTGTGTAGTTTATATTTGAAGACATTTCTTTTTCCACACTTACCCTCTTAGCGCTCCGAATCTCCACTTGCATTTTCTACAAAAAGAGTGTTTCATAACTGCTCAATCAAAAATATGTTTTATCTCTGTTAACTGAATTTAGAGATCAGAAATAAGTTTCACAGAATGCATCTGTGTAGTTTTTATTTGAAGATATTGTTTTTCCCAATGTAGGCCTCTTAGCGCTTAGCATGTCCAATTGCAGTTTCTTCAGAAAGAGTGTTTCAGAACGGCTCAATCAAAAGTAGGGTTCAACTCTGTTAGTTGAATGCACAGAACAGAAAGAATTTTCACAGAATGCTACTGTGTAGTTTATATTTGAATATATTCCTTTTTCCACTATTACCCTCTTAGCGCTCCGAATGTCCACTTGCATTTTCTACAGAAAGAGTGTTCAGAACTGCGCAATCAAAAGTATGGTTTACCTCTGTTAGCTTAATGAACATATCAGAAATAAGTTTCACACAATGCTTCTGTGTAGTTTTTATTTGAAGATATTATTTTTCCCAATAGAGGCCTCTTAGCGCTCAGAATGTACAATTGCAGTTTCTACAGAAAGAGTGTTTCAGAAAGGCTCAATCAAAAGTAAGGTTCAACTCTGTTAGTTGAATGCACAGAACAGAAAGAAGTTTCATACAATGCTTCTGTGTAGTTTATATTTGAACATATTCTTTTTTCCACTATTACCCACTTAGCGCTACGAATGTCCAGTTGCATTTTCTACAGACAGAGTGTTTCAAAACTGCTCAATCAAAAGTATGGTTTAACTCTGTTAGCTTAATACTCAGATCAGAAAGAAGTTTCACAGAATGCTTCTGTGTAGTTTATATTTGAATATATTCCTTTTTCCACTACTACTCTCTTAGCGCTCCAAATTTCCAGTTGCATTTTCTACAGAAAGAGTGTTCAGATCTGCTCAATCAAAAGTATGGTTTAACTCTGTTAGCTGAATGCACAGATCAGAAAGAAGTTTCACAGAATGATTCTGTGTAGTTTATATTTGGAGACATTCCTTTTTCCACTATTACCCTCTAAGCGCTCGGAATCTCCACTTGCATTTTCTACAGAAAGAGTGTTTCAGAACGGCTCAATTAAAACTAAGGTTCAACTCTTTTAGTTGAAGAAACAGAACAGAAAGAAGTTTCACACAATTCTTCTGTGTAGTTTTTATTTGTAGACATTCATTTTCCCAATATAGGCCTCCTAGCGCTCAGAATGTCCAATTGCAGTTTCTACAGAAAGAGTGTTTCAGAACGGCTCAATCAAAAGTAAGGTTCAACTCTGTTAGTTGAATGCACAGAACAGAAAGAAGTTTCATACAATGCTTCTGTGTAGTTCTATTTGAACATATTCTTTTTTCCACTATTACCCACTTAGCGCTACGAATGTCCAGTTGCATTTTCTACAGACAGAGTGTTTCAAAACTGCTCAATCAAAAGTATGGTTTAACTCTGTTAGCTGAATGCTCAGATCAGAAAGAAGTTTCACAGAATGCTTCTGTGTAGTTTATATTTGAATATATTCCTTTTTCCACTACTACGCTCTTAGCGCTCCAAATGTCCAGTTGCATTTTCTACAGAAAGAGTGTTCAGATCTGCTCAATCAAAAGTATGGTTTAACTCTGTTAGCTGAATGCACAGATCAGAAAGAAGTTTCACCGAATGATTCTGTGTAGTTTATATTTGAAGACATTCCTTTTTCCACTATTACCCTCTTAGCGCTCCGAATCTCCACTTGCATTTTCTACAAAAAGAGTGTTTCATAACTGCCCAATCAAAAATATGTTTTATCTCTGTTAACTGAATTTACAGATCAGAAATAAGTTTCACAGAATGCATCTGTGTAGTTTTTATTTGAAGATATTCTTTTTCCCAATGTAGGCCTCTTAGCGCTTAGCATGTCCAATTGCAGTTTCTACAGAAAGAGTGTTTCAGAACGGCTCAATCAAAAGTAAGGTTCAACTCTGTTAGTTGAATGCACAGAACAGAAAGAATTTTCACAGAATGCTACTGTGTAGTTTATATTTGAATATATTCCTTTTTCCACTATTACCCTCTTAGCGCTCCGAATGTCCACTTGCATTTTCTACAGAAAGAGTGTTCAGAACTGCGCAATCAAAAGTATGGTTTAACTCTGTTAGCTTAATGAACATATCAGAAATAAGTTTCACACAATGCTTCTGTGTAGTTTTTATTTGAAGATATTATTTTTCCCAATAGAGGCCTCTTAGCGCTCAGAATGTCCAATTGCAGTTTCTACAGAAAGAGTGTTTCAGAAAGGCTCAATCAAAAGTAAGGTTCAACTCTGTTAGTTGAATGCACAGAACAGAAAGATGTTTCATACAATGCTTCTGTGTAGTTTATATTTGAACATATTCTTTTTTCCACTATTACCCACTTAGCGCTACGAATGTCCAGCTGCATTTTCTACAGACAGAGTGTTTCAAAACTGCTCAATCAAAAGTATGGTTTAACTCTGTTAGCTGAATGCTCAGATCAGAAAGAAGTTTCACAGAATGCTTCTGTGTAGTTTATATTTGAATATATTCCTTTTTCCATTACTACTCTCTTAGCGCTCCAAATGTCCAGTTGCATTTTCTACAGAAAGAGTGTTCAGATCTGCTCAATCAAGAGTATGCTTTAAATCTGTTAGCTGAATGCACAGATCAGAAAGAAGTTTCACAGAATGATTCTGTGTAGTTTATATTTGGAGACATTCCTTTTTCCACTATTACCCTCTTAGCGCTCCGAATCTCCACTTGAATTTTCTACAGAAAGAGTGTTTCAGAACGGCTCAATCAAAACTAAGGTTCAACGCTTTTAGTTGAACAAACAGAACAGAAAGAAGTTTCACACAATTCTTCTGTGTAGTTTTTATTTGTAGACATTGCTTTTCCCAATATAGGCCTCTTAGCGCTCAGAATTTCCAATTGAAGTTTCTACAGAAAGAGTGTTTCAGAACGGCTCAATCAAAAGTAAGGTTCAACTCTGTTAGTTGAATGCACAGAACAGAAAGAAGTTTCATACAATGCTTCTGTGTAGTTTCTATTTGAACATATACTTTTTTCCACTATTACCCACTTAGCGCTACGAATGTCCAGTTGCATTTTCTACAGACAGAGTGTTTCAAAACTGCTCAATCAAAAGTATGGTTTAACTCTGTTAGCTGAATGCTCAGATCAGAAAGAAGTTTCACAGAATGCTTCTGTGTAGTTTATATTTGAGTATATTCCTTTTTCCACTACTACTCTCTTAGCCCTCCAAATGTCCAGTTGCATTTTCTACAGAAAGAGTGTTCAGATCTGCTCAATCAAAAGTATGGTTTAACACAGTTAGCTGAATGCACAGATCAGAAAGAAGTTTCACAGAATGATTCTGTGTAGTTTATATTTGGAGACATTCCTTTTTCCACTATTACCCTCTTAGCGCTCCGAATCTCCACTTGCATTTTCTGCAGAAAGAGTGTTTCAGAACGGCTCAATCAAAACTAATGTTGAACTCTTTTAGTTGAACAAACAGAACAGAAAGAAGTTTCACACAATTCTTCTGTGTAGTTTTTATTTGTAGAGATTCTTTTTCCCAATATATGCCTCTTAGCGCTCAGAATGTCCAATTGCAGTTTCTACAGAAAGAGTGTTTCAGAACGGCTCAATCAAAAGTAAGGTTCAACTCTGTTAGTTGAATGCACAGAACAGAAAGAAGTTTCATACAATGCTTCTGTGTAGTTTATATTTGAATATATTCTATTTTCGAATATTACCCACTTAGCGCTACGAATGTCCAGTTGCATTTTCTACAGACAGAGTGTTTCAAAACTGCTCAATCATACGTATGGTTTAACTCTGTTAGCTGAATGCTCAGATCAGAAAGAAGTTTCACAGAATGCTTCTGTGTAGTTTATATCTGAATATATTCCTTTTTCCACTACTACGCTCTTAGCGCTCCAAATGTCCAGTTGCATTTTCTACAGAAATAGTGTTCAGATCTGCTCAATCAAAAGTATGGTTTAACTCTGTTAGCTGAATGCACAGATCAGAAAGAAGTTTCACCGAATGATTCTGTGTAGTTTATATTTGAAGACATTCCTTTCTCCACTATTACCCTCTTAGCGCTCCGAATCTCCACTTGCATTTTCTACAAAAAGAGTGTTTCATAACTGCTCAATCAAAAATATGTTTTATCTCTGTTAACTGAATTTACAGATCAGAAATAAGTTTCACAGAATGCATCTGTGTAGTTTTTATTTGAAGATATTCTTTTTCCCAATATAGGCCTCCTAGCGCTCAGAATGTCCAATTGCAGTTTCTACAGAAAGAGTGTTTCAGAACGGCTCAATCAAAAGTAAGGTTCAACTCTGTTAGTTGAATGCACAGAACAGAAAGAAGTTTCATACAATGCTTCTGTGTAGTTTCTATTTGAACATATACTTTTTTCCACTATTACCCACTTAGCGCTACGAATGTCCAGTTGCATTTTCTACAGACAGAGTGTTTCAAAACTGCTCAATCAAAAGTATGGTTTAACTCTGTTAGCTGAATGCTCAGATCAGAAAGAAGTTTCACAGAATGCTTCTGTGTAGTTTATATTTGAATATATTCCTTTTTCCACTACTACGCTCTTAGCGCTAAAAATGTCCAGTTGCATTTTCTACAGAAAGAGTGTTCAGATCTGATCAATCTAAAGTATGGTTTAACTCTGTTAGCTGAATGCACAGATCAGAAAGAAGTTTCACCGAATCATTCTGTGTAGTTTATATTTGAAGACATTCCTTTTTCCACTATTACCCTCTTAGCGCTCCGAATCTCCACTTGCATTTTCTACAAAAAGAGTGTTTCATAACTGCTCAATCAAAAATATGTTTTATCTCTGTTAACTGAATTTACAGATCAGAAATAAGTTTCACAGAATGCATCTGTGTAGTTTTTATTTGAAGATATTCTTTTTCCCAATGTAGGCCTCTTAGCGCTTAGCATGTCCAATTGCAGTTTCTACAGAAAGAGTGTTTCAGAACGGCTCAATCAAAAGTAAGGTTCAACTCTGTTAGTTGAATGCACAGAACAGAAAGAATTTTCACAGAGTGCTACTGTGTAGTTTATATTTGAATATATTCCTTTTTCCACTATTACCCTCTTAGCGCTCCGAATGTCCACTTGCATTTTCTACAGAAAGAGTGTTCAGAACTGCACAATCAAAAGTATGGTTTAACTCTGTTAGCTTAATGAACATATCAGAAATAAGTTTCACACAATGCTTCTGTGTAGTTTTTATTTGAAGATATTATTTTTCCCAATATAGGCCTCTTAGCGCTCAGAATGTCCAATTGCAGTTTCTACAGAAAGAGTGTTTCAGAAAGGCTCAATCAAAAGTAAGGTTCAACTCTGTTAGTTGAATGCATAGAACAGAAAGAAGTTTCACACAATGCTTCTGTGTAGTTTATATTTGAACATATTCTTTTTTCCACTATTACCCACTTAGCGCTACGAATGTCCAGCTGCATTTTCTTCAGACAGAGTGTTTCAAAACTGCTCAATCAAAAGTATGGTTTAACTCTGTTAGCTGAATGCTCAGATCAGAAAGAAGTTTCACAGAATGCTTCTGTGTAGTTTATATTTGAATATATTCCTTTTTCCACTACTACTCTCTTAGCGCTCCAAATGTCCAGTTGCATTTTCTACAGAAAGAGTGTTCAGATCTGCTCAATCAAAAGTATGGTTTAACTCTGTTAGCTGAATGCACAGATCAGAAAGAAGTTTCACAGAATGATTCTGTGTAGTTTATATTTGGAGACATTCCTTTTTCCACTATTACCCTCTAAGCGCTCGGAATCTCCACTTGCATTTTCTACAGAAAGAGTGTTTCAGAACGGATCAATCAAAACTAAGGTTCAACTCTTTTAGTTGAACAAACAGAACAGAAAGAAGTTTCACACAATTCTTCTGTGTAGTTTTTATTTGTAGACATTCTTTTTCCCAATGTAGGCCTCTTAGCGCTCAGAATGTCCAATTGCAGTTTCTACAGAAAGAGTGTTTCAGAACGGCTCAATCAAAAGTAAGGTTCAACTCTGTTAGTTGAATGCACAGAACAGAAAGAAGTTTCATACAATGCTTCTGTGTAGTTTATATTTGAACATATTCTTTTTTCCACTATTACCCACTTAGCGCTACGAATGTCCAGTTGCATTTTCTACAGACAGAGTGTTTCAAAACTGCTCAATCAAAAGTATGGTTTAACTCTGTTAGCTGAATGCTCAGATCAGAAAGAAGTTTCACAGAATGCTTCTGTGTAGTTTATATTTGAATATATTCCTTTTTCCACTAATACGCTCTTAGCGCTCCATATGTCCAGTTGCATTTTCTACAGAAAGAGTGTTCAGATCTGCTCAATCAAAAGTATGGTTTAACCCTGTTAGCTGAATGCACAGATCAGAAAGAAGTTTCACCGAATGATTCTGTGTAGTTTTTATTTGAAGAGATTCCTTTTTCCACTATTACCCACTTAGCGCTCCGAATCTCCACTTGCATTTTCTACAAAAAGAGTGTTTCATAACTGCTCAATGAAAAATATGTTTTATCTCTGTTAACTGAATTTACAGATCAGAAATAAGTTTCACAGAATGCATCAGTGTAGTTTTTATTTGAAGATATTCTTTTTCCCAATGTAGGCCTCTTAGCGCTTAGCATGTCCAATTGCAGTTTCTACAGAAAGAGTGTTTCAGAACGGCTCAATCAAAAGTAAGGTTCAACTCTGTTAGTTGAATGCACAGAACAGGAAGTAGTTTCATACAATGCTTCTGTGTAGTTTATATTTAACATATTCTTTTTTCCAGTATTACGCACTTAGCGCTACGAATGTCCAGTTGCATTTTCTACAGACAGAGTGTTTCAAAACTGCTCAATCAAAAGTATGGTTTAACTCTGTTAGCTGAATGCTCAGATCAGAAAGAAGTTTCACAGAATGCTTCTGTGTAGTTTATATTTGATTATATTCCTTTTTCCACTACTACTCTCTTAGCGCTCCAAATGTCCAGTTGCATTTTCTACAGAAAGAGTGTTCAGATCTGCTCAATCAAAAGTATGGTTTAACTCTGTTAGCTGAATGCACAGATCAGAAAGAAGTTTCACAGAATGATTCTGTGTAGTTTATATTTGGAGACATTCCTTTTTCCACTATTACCCTCTTAGCGCTCCGAATCTCCACTTGCATTTTCTACAGAAAGAGTGTTTCAGAACGGCTCAATCAAAACTAAGGTTGAACTCTTTTAGTTGAAGAAACAGAACAGAAAGAAGTTTCACACAATTCTTCTGTGTAGTTTTTATTTGTAGACATTCTTTTTCCCAATATAGGCCTCTTAGCGCTCAGAATGTCCAATTGCAGTTTCTACAGAAAGAGTGTTTCAGAACGGCTCAATCAAAAGTAAGGTTCAACTCTGTTAGTTGAATGCACAGAACAGAAAGAAGTTTCATACAATGCTTCTGTGTAGTTTATATTTGAACATATTCTTTTTTCCACTATTACTCACTTAGCGCTACGAATGTCCAGTTGCATTTTCTACAGACAGAGTGTTTCAAAACTGCTCAATCAAAAGTATGGTTTAACTCTGTTAGCTGAATGCTCAGAGCAGAAAGAAGTTCCACAGAATGCTTCTGTGTAGTTTATATTTGAATATATTCCTTTTTCCACTACTACGCTCTTAGCGCTCCAAATGTCCAGTTGCATATTCTACAGGAAGATTGTTCAGATCTGCTCAATCAAAAGTATGGTTTAACTCTGTTAGCTGAATGCACAGATCAGAAAGAAGTTGCACCGAATGATTCTGTGTAGTTTGTATTTGAAGACAATCCTTTTTCCACTATTACCCACTTAGCGCTCCGAATCTCCACTTGCATTTTCTACAAAAAGAGTGTTTCATAACTGCTCAAGCAGAAATGTGTTTTATCTCTGTTAACTGAATTTACAGATCAGAAATAAGTTTCACAGAATGCATCTGTGTAGTTTTTATTTGAAGATATTCTTTTTCCCAATGTAGGCCTCTTAGCGCTTAGCATGTCCAATTGCAGTTTCTACAGATAGAGTGTTTCAGAACGGCTCAATCAAAAGTAAAGTTCAACTCTGTTAGTTGAATGCACAGAACAGAAAGAATTTTCACAGAATGCTACTGTGTAGTTTATATTTGAATATATTCCTTTTTCCACTATTAGCCTCTTAGCGCTCCGAATGTCCACTTGCATTTTCTACAGAAAGAGTGTTCAGAACTGCGCAATCAAAAGTATGGTTTAACTCTGTTAGCTTAATGAACATATCAGAAATAAGTTTCACACAATGCTTCTGTGTAGTTTTTATTTGAAGATATTATTTTTCCCAATAGAGGCCTCTTAGCGCTCAGAATGTCCAATTGCAGTTTCTACAGAAAGAGTGTTTCAGAAAGGCTCAATCAAAAGTAAGGTTCAAATCTGTTAGTTGAATGCACAGAACAGAAAGAAGTTTCATACAATGCTTCTGTGTAGTTTATATTTGAACATATTCTTTTTTCCACTATTACCCACTTAGCGCTACGAATGTCCAGTTGCATTTTCTACAAACAGAGTGTTTCAAAACTGCTCAATCAATAGTATGGTTTAACTCTGTTAGCTGAATGCTCAGATCAGAAAGAAGTTTCACAGAATGCTTCTGTGTAGTTTATATTTGAATATATTCCTTTTTCCACTACTACTCTCTTAGCGCTCCAAATGTCCAGTTGCATTTTCTACAGAAAGAGTGTTCAGACCTGCTCAATCAAAAGTATGGTTTAAGTCTGTTAGCTGAATGCACAGATCAGAAAGAAGTTTCACAGAATGATTCTCTGTAGTTTATATTTGGAGACATTCCTTTTTCCACTATTACCCTCTTAGCGCTCCGAATCTCCACTTGCATTTTCTACAGAAAGAGTGTTTCAGAACGGCTCAATCAAAACTAAGGTTCAACTCTTTTAGTTGAAGAAACAGAACAGAAAGAAGTTTCACACAATTCTTCTGTGTAGTTTTTATTTGTAGACATTCTTTTTCCCAATATAGGCCTCTTAGCGCTCAGAATGTCCAATTGCACTTTCTACAGAAAGAGTGTTTCAGAACGGCTCAATCAAAAGTAAGGTTCAACTCTGTTAGTTGAATGCACAGAACAGAAAGAAGTTTCATACAATGCTTCTGTGTAGTTTATATTTGAACATATTTTTTTTCCACTACTACGCTCTTAGCGCTACGAATATCCAGTTGCATTTTCTACAGAAAGAGTGTTCAGATCTGCTCAATCAAAAGTATGGTTTAACTCTGTTAGCTGAATGCACAGATCAGAAAGAAGTTTCACCGAATGATTCTGTGTAGTTTATATTTGAAGACATTCCTTTTTCCACTATTACCCTCTTAGCACTCCGAATCTCCACTTGCATTTTCTACAAAAAGAGTGTTTCATAACTGCTCAAACAAAAATATGTTTTATCTCTGTTAACTGAATTTACAGATCAGAAATATGTTTCACAGAATGCATCTGTGTAGTTTTAATTTGAAGATATTCTTTTTCCCAATGTAGGCCTCTTAGCGCTTAGCATGTCCAATTGCAGTTTCTTCAGAAAGAGTGTTTCAGAACGGCTCAATCAAAAGTAAGGTTCAGCTCTGTTAGTTGAATGCACAGAACAGAAAGTATTTTCACAGAATGCTACTGTGTAGTTTATATTTGCATATATTACTTTTTCCACTATTACCCTCTTAGCGCTCCGAATGTCCACTTGCATTTTCTACAGAAAGAGTGTTCAGAACTGCGCAATCAAAAGTATGGTTTAACTCTGTTAGCTTAATGAACATATCAGAAATAAGTTTCACACAATGCTTCTGTGTAGTTTTTATTTGAAGATATTATTTTTCCCAATGGAGGCCTCTTAGCGCTCAGAATGTCCAATTGCAGTTTCTACAGAAAGAGTGTTTCAGAAAGGCTCAATCAAAAGTAAGGTTCAACTCTGTTAGTTGAATGCACAGAACAGAAAGAAGTTTCATACAATGCTTCTGTGTAGTTTATATTTGAACATATTCTTTTTTCCACTATTACCCACTTAGCGCTACGAATGTCCAGTTGCATTTTCTACAGACAGAGTGTTTCAAAACTGCTCAATCAAAAGTATGGTTTAACTCTGTTAGCTGAATGCTCAGATCAGAAAGAAGTTTCACAGAATGCTTCTGTGTAGTTTATATTTGAATATATCCCTTTTTCCACTACTACTCCCTTAGCGCTCCAAATGTCCACTTGCATTTTCTACAGAAAGAGTGTTCAGATCTGCTCAATCAAAAGTATGTTTTAACTCTGTTAGCTGAATGCACAGATCAGAAAGAAGTTTCACAGAATGATTCTGTGTAGTTTATATTTGAAGACATTCCTTTTTCCACTATTACCCTCTTAGCGCTCCGAATCTCCACTTGCATTTTCTACAGAAAGAGTGTTTCAGAACGGCTCAATCAAAACTAAGGTTCAAATCTTTTAGTTGAACAAACAGAACAGAAAGAAGTTTCACACAATTCTTCTGTGTAGTTTTTATTTGTAGACATTCTTTTTCCCAATATAGGCCTCTTAGCGCTCAGAATGTCCAATTGCAGTTTCTACAGAAAGAGTGTTTCAGAACGGCTCAATCAAAAGTAAGGTTCAACTCTGTTAGTTGAATGCACAGAACAGAAAGAAGTTTCATACAATGCTTCTGTGTAGTTTATATTTGAACATATTCTTTTTTCCACTATTACCCACTTAGCGCTACGAATGTCCAGTTGCATTTTCTACAGACAGAGTGTTTCAAAACTGCTCAATCAAAAGTATGGTTTAACTCTGTTAGCTGAATGCTCAGATCAGAAAGAAGTTTCACAGAATGCTTCTGTGTAGTTTATATTTGAATATATTCCTTTTTCCACTACTACGCTCTTAGCGCTCCAAATGTCCAGTTGCATTTTCTACAGAAAGAGTGTTCAGATCTGCTCAATCAAAAGTATGGATTAACTCTGTTAGCTGAATGCACAGATCAGAAAGAAGTTTCACCGAATGATTCTGTGTAGTTTATATTTGAAGACATTCCTTTTTCCACTATTACCCTCTTAGCGCTCCGAATCTCCACTTGCATTTTCTACAAAAAGAGTGTTTCATAACTGCCCAATCAAAAATATGTTTTATCTCTGTTAACTGAATTTACAGATCAGAAATAAGTTTCACAGAATGCATCTGTGTAGTTTTTATTTGAAGATATTCTTTTTCCCAATGTAGGCCTCTTAGCGCTTAGCATGTCCAATTGCAGTTTCTACAGAAAGAGTGTTTCAGAACGGCTCAATCAAAAGTAAGGTTCAACTCTGTTAGTTGAATGCACAGAACAGAAAGAATTTTCACAGAATGCTACTGTGTAGTTTATATTTGAATATATTCCTTTTTCCACTATTACCCTCTTAGCGCTCCGAATGTCCACTTGCATTTTCTACAGAAAGAGTGTTCAGAACTGCGCAATCAAAAGTATGGTTTAACTCTGTTAGCTTAATGAACATATCAGAAATAAGTTTCACACAATGCTTCTGTGTAGTTTTTATTTGAAGATATTATTTTTCCCAATAGAGGCCTCTTAGCGCTCAGAATGTCCAATTGCAGTTTCTACAGAAAGAGTGTTTCAGAAAGGCTCAATCAAAAGTAAGGTTCAACTCTGTTAGTTGAATGCACAGAACAGAAAGATGTTTCATACAATGCTTCTGTGTAGTTTATATTTGAACATATTCTTTTTTCCACTATTACCCACTTAGCGCTACGAATGTCCAGCTGCATTTTCTACAGACAGAGTGTTTCAAAACTGCTCAATCAAAAGTATGGTTTAACTCTGTTAGCTGAATGCTCAGATCAGAAAGAAGTTTCACAGAATGCTTCTGTGTAGTTTATATTTGAATATATTCCTTTTTCCACTACTACGCTTTTAGCGCTCCAAATGTCCAGTTGCATTTTCTACAGAAAGAGTGTTCAGATCTGCTCAATCAAAAGTATGGTTTAACTCTGTTAGCTGAATGCACAGATCAGAAAGAAGTTTCACCGAATGATTCTGTGTAGTTTATATTTGAAGACATTCCTTTTTCCACTATTACCCTCTTAGCGCTCCGAATCTCCACTTGCATTTTCTACAAAAAGAGTGTTTCATAACTGCTCAATCAAAAATATGTTTTATCTCTGTTAACTGAATTTACAGATCAGAAATATGTTTCACAGAATGCATCTGTGTAGTTTTAATTTGAAGATATTCTTTTTCCCAATGTAGGCCTCTTAGCGCTTAGCATGTCCAATTGCAGTTTCTTCAGAAAGAGTGTTTCAGAACGGCTCAATCAAAAGTAAGGTTCAGCTCTGTTAGTTGAATGCACAGAACAGAAAGAATTTTCACAGAATGCTACTGTGTAGTTTATATTTGCATATATTACTTTTTCCACTATTACCCTCTTAGCGCTCCGAATGTCCACTTGCATTTTCTACAGAAAGAGTGTTCAGAACTGCGCAATCAAAAGTATGGTTTAACTCTGTTAGCTTAATGAACATATCAGAAATAAGTTTCACACAATGCTTCTGTGTAGTTTTTATTTGAAGATATTATTTTTCCCAATGGAGGCCTCTTAGCGCTCAGAATGTCCAATTGCAGTTTCTACAGAAAGAGTGTTTCAGAAAGGCTCAATCAAAAGTAAGGTTCAACTCTGTTAGTTGAATGCACAGAACAGAAAGAAGTTTCATACAATGCTTCTGTGTAGTTTATATTTGAACATATTCTTTTTTCCACTATTACCCACTTAGCGCTACGAATGTCCAGTTGCATTTTCTACAGACAGAGTGTTTCAAAACTGCTCAATCAAAAGTATGGTTTAACTCTGTTAGCTGAATGCTCAGATCAGAAAGAAGTTTCACAGAATGCTTCTGTGTAGTTTATATTTGAATATATCCCTTTTTCCACTACTACTCCCTTAGCGCTCCAAATGTCCACTTGCATTTTCTACAGAAAGAGTGTTCAGATCTGCTCAATCAAAAGTATGTTTTAACTCTGTTAGCTGAATGCACAGATCAGAAAGAAGTTTCACAGAATGATTCTGTGTAGTTTATATTTGAAGACATTCCTTTTTCCACTATTACCCTCTTAGCGCTCCGAATCTCCACTTGCATTTTCTACAGAAAGAGTGTTTCAGAACGGCTCAATCAAAACTAAGGTTCAAATCTTTTAGTTGAACAAACAGAACAGAAAGAAGTTTCACACAATTCTTCTGTGTAGTTTTTATTTGTAGACATTCATTTTCCCAATATAGGCCTCCTAGCGCTCAGAATGTCCAATTGCAGTTTCTACAGAAAGAGTGTTTCAGAACGGCTCAATCAAAAGTAAGGTTCAACTCTGTTAGTTGAATGCACAGAACAGAAAGAAGTTTCATACAATGCTTCTGTGTAGTTCTATTTGAACATATTCTTTTTTCCACTATTACCCACTTAGCGCTACGAATGTCCAGTTGCATTTTCTACAGACAGAGTGTTTCAAAACTGCTCAATCAAAAGTATGGTTTAACTCTGTTAGCTGAATGCTCAGATCAGAAAGAAGTTTCACAGAATGCTTCTGTGTAGTTTATATTTGAATATATTCCTTTTTCCACTACTACGCTCTTAGCGCTCCAAATGTCCAGTTGCATTTTCTACAGAAAGAGTGTTCAGATCTGCTCAATCAAAAGTATGGTTTAACTCTGTTAGCTGAATGCACAGATCAGAAAGAAGTTTCACCGAATGATTCTGTGTAGTTTATATTTGAAGACATTCCTTTTTCCACTATTACCCTCTTAGCGCTCCGAATCTCCACTTGCATTTTCTACAAAAAGAGTGTTTCATAACTGCCCAATCAAAAATATGTTTTATCTCTGTTAACTGAATTTACAGATCAGAAATAAGTTTCACAGAATGCATCTGTGTAGTTTTTATTTGAAGATATTCTTTTTCCCAATGTAGGCCTCTTAGCGCTTAGCATGTCCAATTGCAGTTTCTACAGAAAGAGTGTTTCAGAACGGCTCAATCAAAAGTAAGGTTCAACTCTGTTAGTTGAATGCACAGAACAGAAAGAATTTTCACAGAATGCTACTGTGTAGTTTATATTTGAATATATTCCTTTTTCCACTATTACCCTCTTAGCGCTCCGAATGTCCACTTGCATTTTCTACAGAAAGAGTGTTCAGAACTGCGCAATCAAAAGTATGGTTTAACTCTGTTAGCTTAATGAACATATCAGAAATAAGTTTCACACAATGCTTCTGTGTAGTTTTTATTTGAAGATATTATTTTTCCCAATAGAGGCCTCTTAGCGCTCAGAATGTCCAATTGCAGTTTCTACAGAAAGAGTGTTTCAGAAAGGCTCAATCAAAAGTAAGGTTCAACTCTGTTAGTTGAATGCACAGAACAGAAAGATGTTTCATACAATGCTTCTGTGTAGTTTATATTTGAACATATTCTTTTTTCCACTATTACCCACTTAGCGCTACGAATGTCCAGCTGCATTTTCTACAGACAGAGTGTTTCAAAACTGCTCAATCAAAAGTATGGTTTAACTCTGTTAGCTGAATGCTCAGATCAGAAAGAAGTTTCACAGAATGCTTCTGTGTAGTTTATATTTGAATATATTCCTTTTTCCATTACTACTCTCTTAGCGCTCCAAATGTCCAGTTGCATTTTCTACAGAAAGAGTGTTCAGATCTGCTCAATCAAGAGTATGCTTTAAATCTGTTAGCTGAATGCACAGATCAGAAAGAAGTTTCACAGAATGATTCTGTGTAGTTTATATTTGGAGACATTCCTTTTTCCACTATTACCCTCTTAGCGCTCCGAATCTCCACTTGAATTTTCTACAGAAAGAGTGTTTCAGAACGGCTCAATCAAAACTAAGGTTCAACGCTTTTAGTTGAACAAACAGAACAGAAAGAAGTTTCACACAATTCTTCTGTGTAGTTTTTATTTGTAGACATTGCTTTTCCCAATATAGGCCTCTTAGCGCTCAGAATTTCCAATTGAAGTTTCTACAGAAAGAGTGTTTCAGAACGGCTCAATCAAAAGTAAGGTTCAACTCTGTTAGTTGAATGCACAGAACAGAAAGAAGTTTCATACAATGCTTCTGTGTAGTTTCTATTTGAACATATACTTTTTTCCACTATTACCCACTTAGCGCTACGAATGTCCAGTTGCATTTTCTACAGACAGAGTGTTTCAAAACTGCTCAATCAAAAGTATGGTTTAACTCTGTTAGCTGAATGCTCAGATCAGAAAGAAGTTTCACAGAATGCTTCTGTGTAGTTTATATTTGAGTATATTCCTTTTTCCACTACTACTCTCTTAGCCCTCCAAATGTCCAGTTGCATTTTCTACAGAAAGAGTGTTCAGATCTGCTCAATCAAAAGTATGGTTTAACACAGTTAGCTGAATGCACAGATCAGAAAGAAGTTTCACAGAATGATTCTGTGTAGTTTATATTTGGAGACATTCCTTTTTCCACTATTACCCTCTTAGCGCTCCGAATCTCCACTTGCATTTTCTGCAGAAAGAGTGTTTCAGAACGGCTCAATCAAAACTAATGTTGAACTCTTTTAGTTGAACAAACAGAACAGAAAGAAGTTTCACACAATTCTTCTGTGTAGTTTTTATTTGTAGAGATTCTTTTTCCCAATATATGCCTCTTAGCGCTCAGAATGTCCAATTGCAGTTTCTACAGAAAGAGTGTTTCAGAACGGCTCAATCAAAAGTAAGGTTCAACTCTGTTAGTTGAATGCACAGAACAGAAAGAAGTTTCATACAATGCTTCTGTGTAGTTTATATTTGAATATATTCTATTTTCGAATATTACCCACTTAGCGCTACGAATGTCCAGTTGCATTTTCTACAGACAGAGTGTTTCAAAACTGCTCAATCATACGTATGGTTTAACTCTGTTAGCTGAATGCTCAGATCAGAAAGAAGTTTCACAGAATGCTTCTGTGTAGTTTATATCTGAATATATTCCTTTTTCCACTACTACGCTCTTAGCGCTCCAAATGTCCAGTTGCATTTTCTACAGAAATAGTGTTCAGATCTGCTCAATCAAAAGTATGGTTTAACTCTGTTAGCTGAATGCACAGATCAGAAAGAAGTTTCACCGAATGATTCTGTGTAGTTTATATTTGAAGACATTCCTTTCTCCACTATTACCCTCTTAGCGCTCCGAATCTCCACTTGCATTTTCTACAAAAAGAGTGTTTCATAACTGCTCAATCAAAAATATGTTTTATCTCTGTTAACTGAATTTACAGATCAGAAATAAGTTTCACAGAATGCATCTGTGTAGTTTTTATTTGAAGATATTCTTTTTCCCAATATAGGCCTCCTAGCGCTCAGAATGTCCAATTGCAGTTTCTACAGAAAGAGTGTTTCAGAACGGCTCAATCAAAAGTAAGGTTCAACTCTGTTAGTTGAATGCACAGAACAGAAAGAAGTTTCATACAATGCTTCTGTGTAGTTTCTATTTGAACATATACTTTTTTCCACTATTACCCACTTAGCGCTACGAATGTCCAGTTGCATTTTCTACAGACAGAGTGTTTCAAAACTGCTCAATCAAAAGTATGGTTTAACTCTGTTAGCTGAATGCTCAGATCAGAAAGAAGTTTCACAGAATGCTTCTGTGTAGTTTATATTTGAATATATTCCTTTTTCCACTACTACGCTCTTAGCGCTAAAAATGTCCAGTTGCATTTTCTACAGAAAGAGTGTTCAGATCTGATCAATCTAAAGTATGGTTTAACTCTGTTAGCTGAATGCACAGATCAGAAAGAAGTTTCACCGAATCATTCTGTGTAGTTTATATTTGAAGACATTCCTTTTTCCACTATTACCCTCTTAGCGCTCCGAATCTCCACTTGCATTTTCTACAAAAAGAGTGTTTCATAACTGCTCAATCAAAAATATGTTTTATCTCTGTTAACTGAATTTACAGATCAGAAATAAGTTTCACAGAATGCATCTGTGTAGTTTTTATTTGAAGATATTCTTTTTCCCAATGTAGGCCTCTTAGCGCTTAGCATGTCCAATTGCAGTTTCTACAGAAAGAGTGTTTCAGAACGGCTCAATCAAAAGTAAGGTTCAACTCTGTTAGTTGAATGCACAGAACAGAAAGAATTTTCACAGAGTGCTACTGTGTAGTTTATATTTGAATATATTCCTTTTTCCACTATTACCCTCTTAGCGCTCCGAATGTCCACTTGCATTTTCTACAGAAAGAGTGTTCAGAACTGCACAATCAAAAGTATGGTTTAACTCTGTTAGCTTAATGAACATATCAGAAATAAGTTTCACACAATGCTTCTGTGTAGTTTTTATTTGAAGATATTATTTTTCCCAATATAGGCCTCTTAGCGCTCAGAATGTCCAATTGCAGTTTCTACAGAAAGAGTGTTTCAGAAAGGCTCAATCAAAAGTAAGGTTCAACTCTGTTAGTTGAATGCATAGAACAGAAAGAAGTTTCACACAATGCTTCTGTGTAGTTTATATTTGAACATATTCTTTTTTCCACTATTACCCACTTAGCGCTACGAATGTCCAGCTGCATTTTCTTCAGACAGAGTGTTTCAAAACTGCTCAATCAAAAGTATGGTTTAACTCTGTTAGCTGAATGCTCAGATCAGAAAGAAGTTTCACAGAATGCTTCTGTGTAGTTTATATTTGAATATATTCCTTTTTCCACTACTACTCTCTTAGCGCTCCAAATGTCCAGTTGCATTTTCTACAGAAAGAGTGTTCAGATCTGCTCAATCAAAAGTATGGTTTAACTCTGTTAGCTGAATGCACAGATCAGAAAGAAGTTTCACAGAATGATTCTGTGTAGTTTATATTTGGAGACATTCCTTTTTCCACTATTACCCTCTAAGCGCTCGGAATCTCCACTTGCATTTTCTACAGAAAGAGTGTTTCAGAACGGATCAATCAAAACTAAGGTTCAACTCTTTTAGTTGAACAAACAGAACAGAAAGAAGTTTCACACAATTCTTCTGTGTAGTTTTTATTTGTAGACATTCTTTTTCCCAATGTAGGCCTCTTAGCGCTCAGAATGTCCAATTGCAGTTTCTACAGAAAGAGTGTTTCAGAACGGCTCAATCAAAAGTAAGGTTCAACTCTGTTAGTTGAATGCACAGAACAGAAAGAAGTTTCATACAATGCTTCTGTGTAGTTTATATTTGAACATATTCTTTTTTCCACTATTACCCACTTAGCGCTACGAATGTCCAGTTGCATTTTCTACAGACAGAGTGTTTCAAAACTGCTCAATCAAAAGTATGGTTTAACTCTGTTAGCTGAATGCTCAGATCAGAAAGAAGTTTCACAGAATGCTTCTGTGTAGTTTATATTTGAATATATTCCTTTTTCCACTAATACGCTCTTAGCGCTCCATATGTCCAGTTGCATTTTCTACAGAAAGAGTGTTCAGATCTGCTCAATCAAAAGTATGGTTTAACCCTGTTAGCTGAATGCACAGATCAGAAAGAAGTTTCACCGAATGATTCTGTGTAGTTTTTATTTGAAGAGATTCCTTTTTCCACTATTACCCACTTAGCGCTCCGAATCTCCACTTGCATTTTCTACAAAAAGAGTGTTTCATAACTGCTCAATGAAAAATATGTTTTATCTCTGTTAACTGAATTTACAGATCAGAAATAAGTTTCACAGAATGCATCAGTGTAGTTTTTATTTGAAGATATTCTTTTTCCCAATGTAGGCCTCTTAGCGCTTAGCATGTCCAATTGCAGTTTCTACAGAAAGAGTGTTTCAGAACGGCTCAATCAAAAGTAAGGTTCAACTCTGTTAGTTGAATGCACAGAACAGGAAGTAGTTTCATACAATGCTTCTGTGTAGTTTATATTTAACATATTCTTTTTTCCAGTATTACGCACTTAGCGCTACGAATGTCCAGTTGCATTTTCTACAGACAGAGTGTTTCAAAACTGCTCAATCAAAAGTATGGTTTAACTCTGTTAGCTGAATGCTCAGATCAGAAAGAAGTTTCACAGAATGCTTCTGTGTAGTTTATATTTGATTATATTCCTTTTTCCACTACTACTCTCTTAGCGCTCCAAATGTCCAGTTGCATTTTCTACAGAAAGAGTGTTCAGATCTGCTCAATCAAAAGTATGGTTTAACTCTGTTAGCTGAATGCACAGATCAGAAAGAAGTTTCACAGAATGATTCTGTGTAGTTTATATTTGGAGACATTCCTTTTTCCACTATTACCCTCTTAGCGCTCCGAATCTCCACTTGCATTTTCTACAGAAAGAGTGTTTCAGAACGGCTCAATCAAAACTAAGGTTGAACTCTTTTAGTTGAAGAAACAGAACAGAAAGAAGTTTCACACAATTCTTCTGTGTAGTTTTTATTTGTAGACATTCTTTTTCCCAATATAGGCCTCTTAGCGCTCAGAATGTCCAATTGCAGTTTCTACAGAAAGAGTGTTTCAGAACGGCTCAATCAAAAGTAAGGTTCAACTCTGTTAGTTGAATGCACAGAACAGAAAGAAGTTTCATACAATGCTTCTGTGTAGTTTATATTTGAACATATTCTTTTTTCCACTATTACTCACTTAGCGCTACGAATGTCCAGTTGCATTTTCTACAGACAGAGTGTTTCAAAACTGCTCAATCAAAAGTATGGTTTAACTCTGTTAGCTGAATGCTCAGAGCAGAAAGAAGTTCCACAGAATGCTTCTGTGTAGTTTATATTTGAATATATTCCTTTTTCCACTACTACGCTCTTAGCGCTCCAAATGTCCAGTTGCATATTCTACAGGAAGATTGTTCAGATCTGCTCAATCAAAAGTATGGTTTAACTCTGTTAGCTGAATGCACAGATCAGAAAGAAGTTGCACCGAATGATTCTGTGTAGTTTGTATTTGAAGACAATCCTTTTTCCACTATTACCCACTTAGCGCTCCGAATCTCCACTTGCATTTTCTACAAAAAGAGTGTTTCATAACTGCTCAAGCAGAAATGTGTTTTATCTCTGTTAACTGAATTTACAGATCAGAAATAAGTTTCACAGAATGCATCTGTGTAGTTTTTATTTGAAGATATTCTTTTTCCCAATGTAGGCCTCTTAGCGCTTAGCATGTCCAATTGCAGTTTCTACAGATAGAGTGTTTCAGAACGGCTCAATCAAAAGTAAGGTTCAACTCTGTTAGTTGAATGCACAGAACAGAAAGAATTTTCACAGAATGCTACTGTGTAGTTTATATTTGAATATATTCCTTTTTCCACTATTAGCCTCTTAGCGCTCCGAATGTCCACTTGCATTTTCTACAGAAAGAGTGTTCAGAACTGCGCAATCAAAAGTATGGTTTAACTCTGTTAGCTTAATGAACATATCAGAAATAAGTTTCACACAATGCTTCTGTGTAGTTTTTATTTGAAGATATTATTTTTCCCAATAGAGGCCTCTTAGCGCTCAGAATGTCCAATTGCAGTTTCTACAGAAAGAGTGTTTCAGAAAGGCTCAATCAAAAGTAAGGTTCAAATCTGTTAGTTGAATGCACAGAACAGAAAGAAGTTTCATACAATGCTTCTGTGTAGTTTATATTTGAACATATTCTTTTTTCCACTATTACCCACTTAGCGCTACGAATGTCCAGTTGCATTTTCTACAAACAGAGTGTTTCAAAACTGCTCAATCAATAGTATGGTTTAACTCTGTTAGCTGAATGCTCAGATCAGAAAGAAGTTTCACAGAATGCTTCTGTGTAGTTTATATTTGAATATATTCCTTTTTCCACTACTACTCTCTTAGCGCTCCAAATGTCCAGTTGCATTTTCTACAGAAAGAGTGTTCAGATCTGCTCAATCAAAAGTATGGTTTAAGTCTGTTAGCTGAATGCACAGATCAGAAAGAAGTTTCACAGAATGATTCTCTGTAGTTTATATTTGGAGACATTCCTTTTTCCACTATTACCCTCTTAGCGCTCCGAATCTCCACTTGCATTTTCTACAGAAAGAGTGTTTCAGAACGGCTCAATCAAAACTAAGGTTCAACTCTTTTAGTTGAAGAAACAGAACAGAAAGAAGTTTCACACAATTCTTCTGTGTAGTTTTTATTTGTAGACATTCTTTTTCCCAATATAGGCCTCTTAGCGCTCAGAATGTCCAATTGCACTTTCTACAGAAAGAGTGTTTCAGAACGGCTCAATCAAAAGTAAGGTTCAACTCTGTTAGTTGAATGCACAGAACAGAAAGAAGTTTCATACAATGCTTCTGTGTAGTTTATATTTGAACATATTTTTTTTCCACTACTACGCTCTTAGCGCTACGAATATCCAGTTGCATTTTCTACAGAAAGAGTGTTCAGATCTGCTCAATCAAAAGTATGGTTTAACTCTGTTAGCTGAATGCACAGATCAGAAAGAAGTTTCACCGAATGATTCTGTGTAGTTTATATTTGAAGACATTCCTTTTTCCACTATTACCCTCTTAGCACTCCGAATCTCCACTTGCATTTTCTACAAAAAGAGTGTTTCATAACTGCTCAACCAAAAATATGTTTTATCTCTGTTAACTGAATTTACAGATCAGAAATATGTTTCACAGAATGCATCTGTGTAGTTTTAATTTGAAGATATTCTTTTTCCCAATGTAGGCCTCTTAGCGCTTAGCATGTCCAATTGCAGTTTCTTCAGAAAGAGTGTTTCAGAACGGCTCAATCAAAAGTAAGGTTCAGCTCTGTTAGTTGAATGCACAGAACAGAAAGAATTTTCACAGAATGCTACTGTGTAGTTTATATTTGCATATATTACTTTTTCCACTATTACCCTCTTAGCGCTCCGAATGTCCACTTGCATTTTCTACAGAAAGAGTGTTCAGAACTGCGCAATCAAAAGTATGGTTTAACTCTGTTAGCTTAATGAACATATCAGAAATAAGTTTCACACAATGCTTCTGTGTAGTTTTTATTTGAAGATATTATTTTTCCCAATGGAGGCCTCTTAGCGCTCAGAATGTCCAATTGCAGTTTCTACAGAAAGAGTGTTTCAGAAAGGCTCAATCAAAAGTAAGGTTCAACTCTGTTAGTTGAATGCACAGAACAGAAAGAAGTTTCATACAATGCTTCTGTGTAGTTTATATTTGAACATATTCTTTTTTCCACTATTACCCACTTAGCGCTACGAATGTCCAGTTGCATTTTCTACAGACAGAGTGTTTCAAAACTGCTCAATCAAAAGTATGGTTTAACTCTGTTAGCTGAATGCTCAGATCAGAAAGAAGTTTCACAGAATGCTTCTGTGTAGTTTATATTTGAATATATCCCTTTTTCCACTACTACTCCCTTAGCGCTCCAAATGTCCACTTGCATTTTCTACAGAAAGAGTGTTCAGATCTGCTCAATCAAAAGTATGTTTTAACTCTGTTAGCTGAATGCACAGATCAGAAAGAAGTTTCACAGAATGATTCTGTGTAGTTTATATTTGAAGACATTCCTTTTTCCACTATTACCCTCTTAGCGCTCCGAATCTCCACTTGCATTTTCTACAGAAAGAGTGTTTCAGAACGGCTCAATCAAAACTAAGGTTCAAATCTTTTAGTTGAACAAACAGAACAGAAAGAAGTTTCACACAATTCTTCTGTGTAGTTTTTATTTGTAGACATTCTTTTTCCCAATATAGGCCTCTTAGCGCTCAGAATGTCCAATTGCAGTTTCTACAGAAAGAGTGTTTCAGAACGGCTCAATCAAAAGTAAGGTTCAACTCTGTTAGTTGAATGCACAGAACAGAAAGAAGTTTCATACAATGCTTCTGTGTAGTTTATATTTGAACATATTCTTTTTTCCACTATTACCCACTTAGCGCTACGAATGTCCAGTTGCATTTTCTACAGACAGAGTGTTTCAAAACTGCTCAATCAAAAGTATGGTTTAACTCTGTTAGCTGAATGCTCAGATCAGAAAGAAGTTTCACAGAATGCTTCTGTGTAGTTTATATTTGAATATATTCCTTTTTCCACTACTACGCTTTTAGCGCTCCAAATGTCCAGTTGCATTTTCTACAGAAAGAGTGTTCAGATCTGCTCAATCAAAAGTATGGTTTAACTCTGTTAGCTGAATGCACAGATCAGAAAGAAGTTTCACCGAATGATTCTGTGTAGTTTATATTTGAAGACATTCCTTTTTCCACTATTACCCTCTTAGCGCTCCGAATCTCCACTTGCATTTTCTACAAAAAGAGTGTTTCATAACTGCTCAATCAAAAATATGTTTTATCTCTGTTAACTGAATTTACAGATCAGAAATATGTTTCACAGAATGCATCTGTGTAGTTTTAATTTGAAGATATTCTTTTTCCCAATGTAGGCCTCTTAGCGCTTAGCATGTCCAATTGCAGTTTCTTCAGAAAGAGTGTTTCAGAACGGCTCAATCAAAAGTAAGGTTCAGCTCTGTTAGTTGAATGCACAGAACAGAAAGAATTTTCACAGAATGCTACTGTGTAGTTTATATTTGCATATATTACTTTTTCCACTATTACCCTCTTAGCGCTCCGAATGTCCACTTGCATTTTCTACAGAAAGAGTGTTCAGAACTGCGCAATCAAAAGTATGGTTTAACTCTGTTAGCTTAATGAACATATCAGAAATAAGTTTCACACAATGCTTCTGTGTAGTTTTTATTTGAAGATATTATTTTTCCCAATGGAGGCCTCTTAGCGCTCAGAATGTCCAATTGCAGTTTCTACAGAAAGAGTGTTTCAGAAAGGCTCAATCAAAAGTAAGGTTCAACTCTGTTAGTTGAATGCACAGAACAGAAAGAAGTTTCATACAATGCTTCTGTGTAGTTTATATTTGAACATATTCTTTTTTCCACTATTACCCACTTAGCGCTACGAATGTCCAGTTGCATTTTCTACAGACAGAGTGTTTCAAAACTGCTCAATCAAAAGTATGGTTTAACTCTGTTAGCTGAATGCTCAGATCAGAAAGAAGTTTCACAGAATGCTTCTGTGTAGTTTATATTTGAATATATCCCTTTTTCCACTACTACTCCCTTAGCGCTCCAAATGTCCACTTGCATTTTCTACAGAAAGAGTGTTCAGATCTGCTCAATCAAAAGTATGTTTTAACTCTGTTAGCTGAATGCACAGATCAGAAAGAAGTTTCACAGAATGATTCTGTGTAGTTTATATTTGAAGACATTCCTTTTTCCACTATTACCCTCTTAGCGCTCCGAATCTCCACTTGCATTTTCTACAGAAAGAGTGTTTCAGAACGGCTCAATCAAAACTAAGGTTCAAATCTTTTAGTTGAACAAACAGAACAGAAAGAAGTTTCACACAATTCTTCTGTGTAGTTTTTATTTGTAGACATTCTTTTTCCCAATATAGGCCTCTTAGCGCTCAGAATGTCCAATTGCAGTTTCTACAGAAAGAGTGTTTCAGAACGGCTCAATCAAAAGTAAGGTTCAACTCTGTTAGTTGAATGCACAGAACAGAAAGAAGTTTCATACAATGCTTCTGTGTAGTTTATATTTGAACATATTCTTTTTTCCACTATTACCCACTTAGCGCTACGAATGTCCAGTTGCATTTTCTACAGACAGAGTGTTTCAAAACTGCTCAATCAAAAGTATGGTTTAACTCTGTTAGCTGAATGCTCAGATCAGAAAGAAGTTTCACAGAATGCTTCTGTGTAGTTTATATTTGAATATATTCCTTTTTCCACTACTACGCTTTTAGCGCTCCAAATGTCCAGTTGCATTTTCTACAGAAAGAGTGTTCAGATCTGCTCAATCAAAAGTATGGTTTAACTCTGTTAGCTGAATGCACAGATCAGAAAGAAGTTTCACCGAATGATTCTGTGTAGTTTATATTTGAAGACATTCCTTTTTCCACTATTACCCTCTTAGCGCTCCGAATCTCCACTTGCATTTTCTACAAAAAGAGTGTTTCATAACTGCTCAATCAAAAATATGTTTTATCTCTGTTAACTGAATTTACAGATCAGAAATAAGTTTCACAGAATGCATCTGTGTAGTTTTTATTTGAAGATATTCTTTTTCCCAATGTAGGCCTCTTAGCGCTTAGCATGTCCAATTGCAGTTTCTACAGAAAGAGTGTTTCAGAACGGCTCAATCAAAAGTAAGGTTCAACTCTCTGAGTTGAATGCACAGAACAGAAAGAATTTTCACAGAATGCTACTGTGTAGTTTATATTTGAATATATTCCTTTTTCCACTATTACCCTCTTAGCGCTCCGAATGTCCACTTGCATTTTCTACAGAAAGAGTGTTCAGAACTGCGCAATCAAAAGTATGGTTTAGCTCTGTTAGCTTAATGAACATATCAGAAATAAGTTTCACACAATGCTTCTGTGTAGTTTTTATTTGAAGATATTATTTTTCCCAATAGAGGCCTCTTAGCGCTCAGAATGTCCAACTGCAGTTTCTAAAGAAAGAGTGTTTCAGAAAGGCTCAATCAAAAGTAAGGTTCAACTCTGTTAGTTGAATGCACAGAACAGAAAGTAGTTTCATACAATGCTTCTGTGTAGTTTATATTTGAACATATTCTTTTTTCCACTATTACCCACTTAGCGCTACGAATGTCCAGTTGCATTTTCTACAGACATAGTGTTTCAAAACTGCTCAATCAAAAGTATGGTTTAACTCTGTTAGCTGAATGCTCAGATCAGAAAGAAGTTTCACAGAATGCTTCTGTGTAGTTTATATTTGAATATATTCCTTTTTCCACTACTAATCTCTTAGCGCTCCAAATGTCCAGTTGCATTCTCTACAGAAAGAGTGTTCAGATCTGCTCAATCAAAAGTATGGTTTAACTCTGTTAGCTGAATGCACAGATCAGAAAGAAGTTTCACAGAATGATTCTGTGTAGTTTATATTTGGAGACATTCCTTTTTCCACTATTACCCTCTTAGCGCTCCGAATCTCCACTTGCATTTTCTACAGAAAGAGTGTTTCAGAACGGCTCAATCAAAACTAAGGTTCAACTCTTTTAGTTGAACAAACAGAACAGAAAGAAGTTTCACACAATTCTTCTGTGTAGTTTTAATTTGTAGACATTCTTTTTCCCAATATAGGCCTCTTAGCGCTCAGAATGTCCAATTGCAGTTTCTACAGAAAGAGTGTTTCAGAACGGCTCAATCAAAAGTAAGGTTCAACTCTGTTAGTTGAATGCACAGAACAGAAAGAAGTTTCATACAATGCTTCTGTGTAGTTTATATTTGAACATATTCTTTTTTCCACTATTACCCACTTAGCGCTACGAATGTCCAGTTGCATTTTCTACAGACAGAGTGTTTCAAAACTGCTCAATCAAAAGTATGGTTTAACTCTGTTAGCTGAATGCTCAGATCAGAAAGAAGTTTCACAGAATGCTTCTGTGTAGTTTATATTTGAATATATTCCTTTTTCCACTACTACGCTCTTAGCGCTCCAAATGTCCAGTTGCATTTTCTACAGAAAGAGTGTTCAGATCTGCTCAATCAAAAGTATGGTTTAACTCTGTTAGCTGAATGCACAGATCAGAAAGAAGTTTCACCGAATGATTCTGTGTAGTTTATATTTGAAGACATTCCTTTTTCCACTATTACCCTCTTAGCGCTCCGAATCTCCACTTGCATTTTCTACAAAAAGAGTGTTTCATAACTGCTCAATCAAAAATATGTTTTATCTCTGTTAACTGAATATACAGATCAGAAATAAGTTTCACAGAATGCATCTGTGTAGTTTTTATTTGAAGATATTCTTTTTCCCAATGTAGGCCTCTTAGCGCTTAGCATGTCCAATTGCAGTTTCTCCAGAAAGAGTGTTTCAGAACGGCTCAATCAAAAGTAAGGTTCAACTCAGTTAGTTGAATGCACAGAACAGAAAGAATTTTCACAGAATGCTACTGTGTAGTTTATATTTGTATATATTCCTTTTTCCACTATTACCCTCTTAGCGCTCCGAATGTCCACTTGCATTTTCTACAGAAAGAGTGTTCAGAACTGCGCAATCAAAAGTATGGTTTAACTCTGTTAGCTTAAGGAACATATCAGAAATAAGTTTCCCACAATGCGTCTCTGTAGTTTTTATTTGAAGATATTATTTTTCCCAATATAGGCCTCTTAGCGCTCAGAATGTCCAATTGCAGTTTCTACAGAAAGAGTGTTTCAGAAAGGCTCAATCAAAAGTAAGGTTCAACTCTGTTAGTTGAATGCACAGAACAGAAAGAAGTTTCATACAATGCTTCTGTGTAGTTTATATTTGAACATATTCTTTTTTCCACTATTACCCACTTAGCGCTACGAATGTCCAGTTGCATTTTCTACAGACAGAGTGTTTCTAAACTGCTCAATCAAAAGTATGGTTTAACTCTGTTAGCTGAATGCTCAGATCAGAAAGAAGTTTCACAGAATGCTTCTGTGTAGTTTATATTTGAATATATTCCTTTTTCCACTTCTACGCTCTTAGCGCTCCAAATGTCCAGTTGCATTTTCTACAGAAAGAGTGTTCAGATCTGCTCAATCAAAAGTATGGTTTAACTCTGTTAGCTGAATGCACAGATCAGAAAGAAGTTTCACCGAATGATTCTGTGTAGTTTATATTGGAAGACATTCCTTTTTCCACTATTACCCACTTAGAGTTCCGAACCTCCACTTGCGTTTTCTACAAAAAGAGTGTTTCATAACTGCTCAATCAAAAATATGTTTTATCTCTGTTAACTGAATTTACAGATCAGAAATATGTTTCACAGAATGCATCTGTGTAGTTTTTATTTGAAGATATTCTTTTTCCCAATGTAGGCCTCTTAGCGCTTAGCATGTCCAATTGCAGTTTCTACAGAAAGAGTGTTTCAGAACGGCTCAATCAAAAGTAAGGTTCAACTCTGTTAGTTGAATGTACAGAACAGAAAGAATTTTCACAGAATGCTACTGTGTAGTTTATATTTGAATATATTCCTTTTTCCACTATTACCCTCTTAGCGCTCCGAATGTCCACTTGCATTTTCTACAGAAAGAGTGTTCAGAACTGCGCAATCAAAAGTATGGTTTAACTCTGTTATCTTAATGAACATATCAGAAATAAGTTTCACACAATGCTTCTGTGTAGTTTTTATTTGAAGATATTATTTTTCCCAATAGAGGCCTCTTAGCGCTCAGAATGTCCAATTGCATTTTCTACAGAAAGAGTGTTTCAGAAAGGCTCAATCAAAAGTAAGGTTCAACTCTGTTAGTTGAATGTACAGAACAGAAATAAGTTTCATACAATGCTTCTGTGTAGTTTATATTTGAACATATTCTTTTTTCCACTATTACCCACTTAGCGCTACGAATGTCCAGTTGCATTTTCTACAGACAGAGTGTTTCTAAACTGCTCAATCAAAAGTATGGTTTAACTCTGTTAGCTGAATGCTCAGATCAGAAAGAAGTTTCACAGAATGCTTCTGTGTAGTTTATATTTGAATATATTCCTTTTTCCACTTCTACGCTCTTAGCGCTCCAAATGTCCAGTTGCATTTTCTACAGAAAGAGTGTTCAGATCTGCTCAATCAAAAGTATGGATTAACTCTGTTAGCTGAATGCACAGATCAGAAAGAAGTTTCACCGAATGATTCTGTGTAGTTTATATTTGAAGACATTCCTTTTTCCACTATTACCCACTTAGAGCTCCGAATCTCCACTTGCGTTTTCTACAAAAAGAGTGTTTCATAACTGCTGAATCAAAAATATGTTTTATCTCTGTTAACTGAATTTACAGATCAGAAATATGTTTCACAGAATGCATCTGTGTAGTTTTTATTTGAAGATATTCTTTTTCCCAATGTAGGCCTCTTAGCGCTTAGCATGTCCAATTGCAGTTTCTACAGAAAGAGTGTTTCAGAACGGCTCAATCAAAAGTAAGGTTCAACTCTGTTAGTTGAATGCACAGAACAGAAAGAATTTTCACAGAATGCTACTGTGTAGTTTATATTTGAATATATTCCTTTTTCCACTATTACCCTCTTAGCGCTCCGAATGTCCACTTGCATTTTCTACAGAAAGAGTGTTCAGAACTGCGCAATCAAAAGTATGGTTTAACTCTGTTAGCTTAAGGAACATATCAGAAATAAGTTTCCCACAATGCGTCTCTGTAGTTTTTATTTGAAGATATTATTTTTCCCAATATAGGCCTCTTAGCGCTCAGAATGTCCAATTGCAGTTTCTACAGAAAGAGTGTTTCAGAAAGGCTCAATCAAAAGTAAGGTTCAACTCTGTTAGTTGAATGCACAGAACAGAAAGAAGTTTCATACAATGCTTCTGTGTAGTTTATATTTGAACATATTCTTTTTTCCACTATTACCCACTTAGCGCTACGAATGTCCAGTTGCATTTTCTACAGACAGAGTGTTTCTAAACTGCTCAATCAAAAGTATGGTTTAACTCTGTTAGCTGAATGCTCAGATCAGAAAGAAGTTTCACAGAATGCTTCTGTGTAGTTTATATTTGAATATATTCCTTTTTCCACTTCTACGCTCTTAGCGCTCCAAATGTCCAGTTGCATTTTCTACAGAAAGAGTGTTCAGATCTGCTCAATCAAAAGTATGGTTTAACTCTGTTAGCTGAATGCACAGATCAGAAAGAAGTTTCACCGAATGATTCTGTGTAGTTTATATTGGAAGACATTCCTTTTTCCACTATTACCCACTTAGAGTTCCGAATCTCCACTTGCGTTTTCTACAAAAAGAGTGTTTCATAACTGCTCAATCAAAAATATGTTTTATCTCTGTTAACTGAATTTACAGATCAGAAATATGTTTCACAGAATGCATCTGTGTAGTTTTTATTTGAAGATATTCTTTTTCCCAATGTAGGCCTCTTAGCGCTTAGCATGTCCAATTGCAGTTTCTACAGAAAGAGTGTTTCAGAACGGCTCAATCAAAAGTAAGGTTCAACTCTGTTAGTTGAATGTACAGAACAGAAAGAATTTTCACAGAATGCTACTGTGTAGTTTATATTTGAATATATTCCTTTTTCCACTATTACCCTCTTAGCGCTCCGAATGTCCACTTGCATTTTCTACAGAAAGAGTGTTCAGAACTGCGCAATCAAAAGTATGGTTTAACTCTGTTATCTTAATGAACATATCAGAAATAAGTTTCACACAATGCTTCTGTGTAGTTTTTATTTGAAGATATTATTTTTCCCAATAGAGGCCTCTTAGCGCTCAGAATGTCCAATTGCATTTTCTACAGAAAGAGTGTTTCAGAAAGGCTCAATCAAAAGTAAGGTTCAACTCTGTTAGTTGAATGTACAGAACAGAAATAAGTTTCATACAATGCTTCTGTGTAGTTTATATTTGAACATATTCTTTTTTCCACTATTACCCACTTAGCGCTACGAATGTCCAGTTGCATTTTCTACAGACAGAGTGTTTCTAAACTGCTCAATCAAAAGTATGGTTTAACTCTGTTAGCTGAATGCTCAGATCAGAAAGAAGTTTCACAGAATGCTTCTGTGTAGTTTATATTTGAATATATTCCTTTTTCCACTTCTACGCTCTTAGCGCTCCAAATGTCCAGTTGCATTTTCTACAGAAAGAGTGTTCAGATCTGCTCAATCAAAAGTATGGATTAACTCTGTTAGCTGAATGCACAGATCAGAAAGAAGTTTCACCGAATGATTCTGTGTAGTTTATATTTGAAGACATTCCTTTTTCCACTATTACCCACTTAGAGCTCCGAATCTCCACTTGCGTTTTCTACAAAAAGAGTGTTTCATAACTGCTGAATCAAAAATATGTTTTATCTCTGTTAACTGAATTTACAGATCAGAAATATGTTTCACAGAATGCATCTGTGTAGTTTTTATTTGAAGATATTCTTTTTCCCAATGTAGGCCTCTTAGCGCTTAGCATGTCCAATTGCAGTTTCTACAGAAAGAGTGTTTCAGAACGGCTCAATCAAAAGTAAGGTTCAACTCTGTTAGTTGAATGCACAGAACAGAAAGAATTTTCACAGAATGCTACTGTGTAGTTTATATTTGAATATATTCCTTTTTCCACTATTACCCTCTTAGCGCTCCGAATGTCCACTTGCATTTTCTACAGAAAGAGTGTTCAGAACTGCGCAATCAAAAGTATGGTTTAACTCTGTTAGCTTAATGAACATATCAGAAATAAGTTTCACACAATGCTTCTGTGTAGTTTTTATTTGAAGATATTATTTTTCCCAATAGAGGCCTCTTAGCGCTCAGAATGTCCAATTGCAGTTTCTACAGAAAGAGTGTTTCAGAAAGGCTCAATCAAAAGTAAGGTTCAACTCTGTTAGTTGAATGCACAGAACAGAAATAAGTTTCATACAATGCTTCTGTGTAGTTTATATTTGAACATATTCTTTTTTCCACTATTACCCACTTAGCGCTACGAATGTCCAGTTGCATTTTCTACAGACAGAGTGTTTCAAAACTGCTCAATCAAAAGTATGGTTTAACTCTGTTAGCTGAATGCTCAGATCAGAAAGAAGTTTCACAGAATGCTTCTGTGTAGTTTATATTTGAATATATTCCTTTTTCCACTACTACTCTCTTAGCGCTCCAAATGTCCAGTTGCATTTTCTACAGAAAGAGTGTTCAGATCTGCTCAATCAAAAGTATGGTTTAACTCTGTTAGCTGAATGCACAGATCAGAAAGAAGTTTCACAGAATGATTCTGTGTAGTTTATATTTGAAGACATTCCTTTTTCCACTATTACCCTCTTAGCGCTCCGAATCTCCACTTGCATTTTCTACAGAAAGAGTGTTTCAGAACGGCTCTATCGAAACTAAGTTTCAACTCTTTTAGTTGAACAAACAGAACAGCAAGTAGTTTCACACAATTCTTCTGTGTAGTTTTTATTTGTAGACATTCTTTTTCCCAATATAGGCCTCTTAGCGCTCAGAATGTCCAATTGCAGTTTCTACAGAAAGAGTGTTTCAGAACGGCTCAATCAAAAGTAAGGTTCAACTCTGTTAGTTGAATGCACAGAACAGAAAGAAGTTTCATGCAATGCTTCTGTGTAGTTTATATTTGAACATATTCTTTTTTCCACTATTACCCACTTAGCGCTACGAATGTCCAGTTGCATTTTCTACAGACAGAGTGTTTTTAAACTGCTCAATCAAAAGTATGGTTTAACTCTGTTAGCTGAATGCTCAGATCAGAAAGAAGTTTCACAGAATGCTTCTGTGTAGTTTATATTTGAATATATTCCTTTTTCCACTACTACGCTCTTAGCGCTCCAAATGTCCAGTTGCATTTTCTACAGAAAGAGTGTTCAGATCTGCTCAATCAAAAGTATGGTTTAACTCTGTTAGCTGAATGCACAGATCAGAAAGAAGTTTCACCGAATGATTCTGTGTAGTTTATATTTGAAGACATTCCTTTTTCCACTATTACCCTCTTAGCGCTCCGAATCTCCTCTTGCATTTTCTACAAAAAGAGTGTTTCATAACTGCTCAATCAAAAATATGTTTTATCTCTGTTAACTGAATTTACAGATCAGAAATAAGTTTCACAGAATGCATCTGTGTAGTTTTTATTTGAAGATATTCTTTTTCCCAATGTAGGCCTCTTAGCGCTTAGCATGTCCAATTGCAGTTTCTACAGAAAGAGTGTTTCAGAACGGCTCAATCAAAAGTAAGGTTCAACTCTGTTAGTTGAATGCACAGAACAGAAAGAATTTTCACAGAATGCTACTGTGTAGTTTATATTTGAATATATTCCTTTTTCCACTATTACCCTCTTAGCGCTCCGAATGTCCACTTGCATTTTCTACAGAAAGAGTGTTCAGAACTGCGCAATCAAAAGTATGGTTTAACTCTGTTAGCTTAATGAACATATCAGAAATAAGTTTCACACAATGCTTCTGTGTAGTTTTTATTTGAAGATATTATTTTTCCCAATATAGGCCTCTTAGCGCTCAGAATGTCCAATTGCAGTTTCTACAGAAAGAGTGTTTCAGAAAGGCTCAATCAAAAGTAAGGTTCAACTCTGTTAGTTGAATGCACAGAACAGAAAGAAGTTTCATACAATGCTTCTGTGTAGTTTATATTTGAACATATTCTTTTTTCCACTATTACCCTCTTAGCGCTACGAATGTCCAGTTGCATTTTCTACAGACAGAGTGTTTCAAAACTACTCAATCAAAAGTATGGTTTAACTCTGTTAGCTGAATGCTCAGATCAGAAAGAAGTTTCACAGAATGCTTCTGTGTAGTTTATATTTGAATATATTCCTTTTTCCACTACTACTCCCTTAGCGCTCCAAATGTCCAGTTGCATTTTCTACAGAAAGAGTGTTCAGATCTGCTCAATAAAAAGTATGGTTTAACTCTGTTAGCTGAATGCACAGATCAGAAAGAAGTTTCACAGAATGATTCTGTGTAGTTTATAATTGAAGACATTCCTTTTTCCACTATTACCCTCTTAGCGCTCCGAATCTCCACTTGCATTTTCAACAGAAAGAGTGTTTCAGAACGGCTCAATCAAAACTAAGGTTCAACTCTTTTAGTTGAACAAAGAGAACAGAAAGAAGTTTCACACAATTCTTCTGTGTAGTTTTTATTTGTAGACATTCTTTTTCCCAATATAGGCCTCTTAGCGCTCAGAATGTCCAATTGCAGTTTCTACAGAAAGAGTGTTTCAGAACGGCTCAATCAAAAGTAAGGTTCAACTCTGTTAGTTGAATGCACAGAACAGAAAGAAGTTTCATGCAATGCTTCTGTGTAGTTTATATTTGAACATATTCTTTTTTCCACTATTACCCACTTAGCGCTACGAATGTCCAGTTGCATTTTCTACAGACAGAGTGTTTTAAACTGCTCAATCAAAAGTATGGTTTAACTCTGTTAGCTGAATGCTCAGATCAGAAAGAAGTTTCACAGAATGCTTCTGTGTAGTTTATATTTGAATATATTCCTTTTTCCACTACTACGCTCTTAGCGCTCCAAATGTCCATTTGCATTTTCTACAGAAAGAGTGTTCAGATCTGCTCAATCAAAAGTATGGTTTAACTCTGTTAGCTGAATGCACAGATCAGAAAGAAGTTTCACCGAATGATTCTGTGTAGTTTATATTGGAAGACATTCCTTTTTCCACTATTACCCTCTTAGCGCTCCGAATCTCCTCTTGCATTTTCTACAAAAAGAGTGTTTCATAACTGCTCAATCAAAAATATGTTTTATCTCTGTTAACTGAATTTACAGAACAGAAATAAGTTTCACAGAATGCATCTGTGTAGTTTTTATTTGAAGATATTCTTTTTCCCAATGTAGGCCTCTTAGCGCTTAGCATGTCCAATTGCAGTTTCTACAGAAAGAGTGTTTCAGAACGGCTCAATCAAAAGTAAGGTTCAACTCTGTTAGTTGAATGCACAGAACAGAAAGAATTTTCACAGAATGCTACTGTGTAGTTTATATTTGAATATATTCCTTTTTCCACTATTACCCTCTTAGCGCTCCGAATGTCCACTTGCATTTTCTACAGAAAGAGTGTTCAGAACTGCGCAATCAAAAGTATGGTTTAACTCTGTTAGCTTAATGAACATATCAGAAATAAGTTTCACACAATGCTTCTGTGTAGTTTTTATTTGAAGATATTATTTTTCCCAATATAGGCCTCTTAGCGCTCAGAATGTCCAATTGCAGTTTCTACAGAAAGAGTGTTTCAGAAAGGCTCAATCAAAAGTAAGGTTCAACTCTGTTAGTTGAATGCACAGAACAGAAAGAAGTTTCATACAATGCTTCTGTGTAGTTTATATTTGAATATATTCCTTTTTCCACTACTACTCCCTTAGCGCTCCAAATGTCCAGTTGCATTTTCTACAGAAAGAGTGTTCAGATCTGCTCAATCAAAAGTATGGTTTAACTCTGTTAGCTGAATGCACAGATCAGAAAGAAGTTTCACAGAATGATTCTGTGTAGTTTATATTTGAAGACATTCCTTTTTCCACTATTACCCTCTTAGCGCTCCGAATCTCCACTTGCATTTTCTACAGAAAGAGTGTTTCAGAACGGCTCAATCAAAACTAAGGTTCAACTCTTTTAGTTGAACAAACAGAACAGAAAGAAGTTTCACACAATTCTTCTGTGTAGTTTTTATTTGTAGACATTCTTTTTCCCAATATAGGCCTCTTAGCGCTCTGAATGTCCAATTGCAGTTTCTACACAAAGAGTGTTTCAGAACGGCTCAATCAAAAGTAAGGTTCAACTCTGTTAGTTGAATGCACAGAACAGAAAGAAGTTTCATACAATGCTTCTGTGTAGTTTATATTTGAACATATTCTTTTTTCCACTATTACCCACTTAGCGCTACGAATGTCCAGTTGCATTTTCTACAGACAGAGTGTTTCAAAACTGCTCAATCAAAAGTATGGTTTAACTCTGTTAGCTGAATGCTCAGATCAGAAAGAAGTTTCACAGAATGCTTCTGTGTAGTTTATATTTGAATATATTCCTTTTTCCACTACTACGCTTTTAGCGCTCCAAATGTCCAGTTGCATTTTCTACAGAAAGAGTGTTCAGATCTGCTCAATCAAAAGTATGGTTTAACTCTGTTAGCTGAATGCACAGATCAGAAAGAAGTTTCACCGAATGATTCTGTGTAGTTTATATTTGAAGACATTCCTTTTTCCACTATTACCCTCTTAGCGCTCCGAATCTCCACTTGCATTTTCTACAAAAAGAGTGTTTCATAACTGCTCAATCAAAAATATGTTTTATCTCTGTTAACTGAATTTACAGATCAGAAATAAGTTTCACAGAATGCATCTGTGTAGTTTTTATTTGAAGATATTCTTTTTCCCAATGTAGGCCTCTTAGCGCTTAGCATGTCCAATTGCAGTTTCTCCAGAAAGAGTGTTTCAGAACGGCTCAATCAAAAGTAAGGTTCAACTCTCTGAGTTGAATGCACAGAACAGAAAGAATTTTCACAGAATGCTACTGTGTAGTTTATATTTGAATATATTCCTTTTTCCACTATTACCCTCTTAGCGCTCCGAATGTCCACTTGCATTTTCTACAGAAAGAGTGTTCAGAACTGCGCAATCAAAAGTATGGTTTAACTCTGTTAGCTTAATGAACATATCAGAAATAAGTTTCACACAATGCTTCTGTGTAGTTTTTATTTGAAGATATTATTTTTCCCAATATAGGCCTCTTAGCGCTCAGAATGTCCAATTGCAGTTTCTACAGAAAGAGTGTTTCAGAAAGGCTCAATCAAAAGTAAGGTTCAACTCTGTTAGTTGAATGCACAGAACAGAAAGAAGTTTCATACAATGCTTCTGTGTAGTTTATATTTGAAAATATTCTTTTTTCCACTATTACCCACTTAGCGCTACGAATGTCCAGTTGCATTTTCTACAGACAGAGTGTTTCAAAACTGCTCAATCATAAGTATGGTTTAACTCTGTTAGCTGAATGCTCAGATCAGAAAGAAGTTTCACAGAATGCTTCTGTGTAGTTTATATTTGAATATATTCCTTTTTCCACTACAACTCTCTTAGCGCTCCAAATGTCCAGTTGCATTTTCTACAGAAAGAGTGTTCAGATCTGCTCAATCAAAAGTATGGTTTAACTCTGTTAGCTGAATGCACAGATCAGAAAGAAGTTTCACAGAATGATTCTGTGTAGTTTATATTTGGAGACATTCCTTTTTCCACTATTACCCTCTTAGCCCTCCGAATCTCCACTTGCATTTTCTACAGAAAGAGTGTTTCAGAACGGCTCAATCAAAACTAAGGTTCAACTCTTTTAGTTGAACAAACAGAACAGAAAGGAGTTTCACACAATTCTTCTGTGTAGTTTTTATTTGTAGACATTCTTTTTCCCAATATAGGCCTCTTAGCGCTCAGAATGTCCAATTGTAGTTTATACAGAAAGAGTGATTCAGAACGGCTCAATCAAAAGTAAGGTTCATCTCTGTTAGTTGAATGCACAGAACAGAAAGAAGTTTCATACAATGCTTCTGTGTAGTTTATATTTGAACATATTCTTTTTTCCACTATTACCCACTTAGTGCTACGAATGTCCAGTTGCATTTTCTACAGAGAGAGTGTTTCAAAACTGCTCAATCAAAATTATGGTTTAACACTGTTAGCTGAATGCTCAGATCAGAAAGAAGTTTCACAGAATGCTTCTGTGTAGTTTATATTTGAATATATTCCTTTTTCCACTACTATGCTCTTAGCGCTCCAAATGTCCAGTTGCATTTTCTACAGAAAGAGTGTTCAGATCTGCTCAATCAAAAGTATGGTTTAACTCTGTTAGCTGCATGCACAGATCAGAAAGAAGTTTCACCGAATGATTCTGTGTAGTTTATATTTGAAGACATTCCTTTTTCCACTATTACCCTCTTAGCGCTCCGAATCTCCACTTGCATTTTCTACAGAAAGAGTGTTTCATAGCTGCTCAATCAAAAATATGTTTTATCTCTGTTAACTGAATTTACAGATCAGAAATAAGTTTCACAGAATGCATCTGTGTAGTTTATATTTGAAGATATTCTTTTTCCCAATGTAGGCCTCTTAGCGCTTAGCATGTCCAATTGCAGTTTCTACAGAAAGAGTGTTTCAGAACGGCTCAATCAAAAGTAAGGTTCAACTCTGTTAGTTGAATGCACAGAACAGAAAGAATTTTCACAGAATGCTACTGTGTAGTTTATATTTGAATATATTCCTTTTTCCACTATTACCCATTAGCGCTACGAATGTCCAGTTGCATTTTCTACAGACAGAGTGTTTCAAAACTGCTCAATCAAAAGTATGGTTTAACTCTGTTAGCTGAATGCTCAGATCAGAAAGAAGTTTCACAGAATGCTTCTGTGTAGTTTATATTTGAATATATTCCTTTTTCCACTACTACTCTCTTAGCGCTCCAAATGTCCAGTTGCATTTTCTACAGAAAGAGTCTTCAGATCTGCTCAATCAAAAGTATGGTTTAACTCTGTTAGCTGAATTCACAGATCAGAAAGAAGTTTCACAGAATGATTCTGTGTAGTTTATATTTGGAGACATTCCTTTTTCCACTATTACCCTCTTAGCGCTCCGAACCTCCACTTGCATTTTCTACAGAAAGAGTGTTCAGAACTGCGCAATCAAAAGTATGGTTTAACTCTGTTAGCTTAATGAACATATCAGAAATAAGTTTCACACAATGCTTCTGTGTAGTTTTTATTTGAAGATATTATTTTTCCCAATATAGGCCTCTTAGCGCTCAGAATGTCCAATTGCAGTTTCTACAGAAAGAGGGTTTCAGAATGGCTCTATCAAAAGTAAGGTTCAACTCTGTTAGTTGAATGCACAGAACAGAAAGAAGTTTCATACAATGCTTCTGTGTAGTTTATATTTGAACATATTCTTTTTTCCACTATTACCCACTTAGCGCTACGAATTTCCAGTTGCATTTTCTACAGACAGAGTGTTTCAAAACTGCTCAATCAAAAGTATGGTTTAACTCTGTTAGCTGAATGCACAGAACAGAAAGAAGTTTCATACAATGCTTCTGTGTAGTTTATATTTGAACATATTCTTTTTTCCACTATTACCCACTTAGCGCTACGAATTTCCAGTTGCATTTTCTACAGACAGAGTGTTTCAAAACTGCTCAATCAAAAGTATGGTTTAACTCTGTTAGCTGAATGCTCAGATCAGAAAGAAGTTTCAGAGAATGCTTCTGTGTAGTTTATATTTGAATATATTTCTTTTTCCACTACTACGCTCTTAGCGCTTCAAATGTCCAGTTGCATTTTCTACAGAAAGAGTGTTCAGATCTGCTCAATCAAAAGTATGGTTTAACTCTGTTAGCTGAATGCACAGATCAGAAAGATGTTTCACCGAATGATTCTGTGTAGTTTATATTTGAAGACATTCCTTTTTCCACTATTACCCCCTTAGCGCTCCGATTCTCCACTTGCATTTTCTACAAAAAGAGTGTTTCATAACTGCTCAATCAAAAATATGTTTTATCTCTGTTAACTGAATTTACAGATCAGAAATAAGTTTCACAGAATGCATCTGTGTAGTTTTTATTTGAAGATATTCTTTTTCCCAATATAGGCCTCTTAGCGCTTAGCATGTCCAATTGCAGTTTCTACAGAAAGAGTGTTTCAGAACGGCTCAATCAAAAGTAAGGTTCAACTCTGTTTGTTGAATGCACAGAACAGAAAGTATTTTCACAGAATGCTACTGTGTAGTTTATATTTGAATATATTTCTTTTTCCACTATTACCCTCTTAGCGCTCCGAATGTCCACTTGCATTTTCTACAGAAAGACTGTTCAGAACTGCGCAATCAAAAGTATGGTTTAACTCTGTTAGCTTAATGAACATATCAGAAATAAGTTTCACACAATGCTTCTGTGTAGTTTTTATTTGAAGATATTATTTTTCCCAATATAGGCCTCTTAGCGCACAGAATGTCCAATTGCAGTTTCTACAGAGTGTTTCAGAAAGGCTCAATCAAAAGTAAGGTTCAACTCTGTTAGTTGAATGCACAGAACAGAAAGAAGTTTCATACAATGCTTCTGTGTAGTTTATATTTGAACATATTCTTTTTTCCACTATTACCCACTTAGCGCTACGAATGTCCAGTTGCATTTTCTACAGACAGAGTGTTTCAAAACTGCTCAATCAAAAGTATGGTTTAACTCTGTTAGCTGAATGCTCAGATCAGAAAGAAGTTTCACAGAATGCTTCTGTGTAGTTTATATTTGAATATATTCCTTTTTCCACTACTACTCTCTTAGCGCTCCAAATGTCCAGTTGCATTTTCTACAGAAAGAGTGTTCAGATCTGCTCAATCAAAAGTATGGTTTAACTCTGTTAGCTGAATGCACAGATCAGAAAGAAGTTTCACAGAATGATTCTGTGTAGTTTATATTTGGAGACATTCCTTTTTCCACTATTACCCTCTTAGCGCTCCGAATCTCCACTTGCATTTTCTACAGAAAGAGTGTTTCAGAACGGCTCAATCAAAACTAAGGTTCAACTCTTTTAGTTGAACAAACAGAACAGAAAGAAGTTTCACACAATTCTTCTGTGTAGTTTTTATTTGTAGACATTTTTTTTCCCAATATAGGCCTCTTAGCGCTCAGAATGTCCAATTGCAGTTTCTACAGAAAGAGTGTTTCAGAACGGCTCAATCAAAAGTAAGGTTCAACTCTGTTAGTTGAATGCACAGAACAGAAAGAAGTTTCATACAATGCTTCTGTGTAGTTTATATTTGAACATATTCTTTTTTCCACTATTACCCACTTAGCGCTACGAATGTCCAGTTGCATTTTCTCCAGACAGAGTGTTTCAAAACTGCTCAATCAAAAGTATGGTTTAACTCTGTTAGCTGAATGCTCAGATCAGAAAGAAGTTTCACAGAATGCTTCTGTGTAGTTTATATTTGAATATATTCCTTTTTCCACTACTACGCTCTTAGCGCTCAAAATTTCCAGTTGCATTTTCTACAGAAAGAGTGTTCAGATATGCTCAATCAAAAGTATGGTTTAACTCTGTTAGCTGAATGCACAGATCAGAAAGAAGTTTCACCGAATATTTCTGTGTAGTTTATATTTGAAGACATTCCATTTTCCACTATTACCCTCTTAGCGCTCCGAATCTCCACTTGCATTTTCTACAAAAAGAGTGTTTCATAACTGCTCAATCAAAAATATGTTTTATCTCTGTTAACTGAATTTACAGATCAGAAATAAGTTTCACAGAATGCATCTGTGTAGTTTTTATTTGAAGATATTCTTTTTCCCAATATAGGCCTCTTAGCGCTTAGCATGTCCAATTGCAGTTTCTACAGAAAGAGTGTTTCAGAACGGCTCAATCAAAAGTAAGGTTCAACTCTGTTAGTTGAATGCACAGAACAGAAAGCATTTTCACAGAATGCTACTGTGTAGTTTTTATTTGAATATATTTCTTTTTCCACTATTACCCTCTTAGCGCTCCGAATGTCCACTTGCATTTTCTACAGAAAGAGTGTTCAGAACTGCGCAATCAAAAGTATGGTTTAACTCTGTTAGCTTAATGAACATATCAGAAATAAGTTTCACACAATGATTCTGTGTAGTTTTTATTTGAAGATATTATTTTTCCCAATATAGGCCTCTTAGCGCTCAGAATGTCCAATTGCAGCTTCTACAGAAAGAGTGTTTCAGAATGGCTCAATCAAAAGTAAGGTTCAACTCTGTTAGTTGAATGCACAGAACAGAAAGAAGTTTCATACAATGCTTCTGTGTAGTTTATATTTGAACATATTCTTTTTTCCACTATTACCCACTTAGCGCTACGAATGTCCAGTTGCATTTTCTACAGACAGAGTGTTTCAAAACTGCTCAATCAAAAGTATGGTTTAACTCTGTTAGCTGAATGCTCAGATCAGAAAGAAGTTTCAGAGAATGCTTCTGTGTAGTTTATATTTGAATATATTTCTTTTTCCACTACTACGCTCTTAGCGCTCCAAATGTCCAGTTGCATTTTCTACAGAAAGAGTGTTCAGATCTGCTCAATCAAAAGTATGGTTTAACTCTGTTAGCTGAATGCACAGATCAGAAAGATGTTTCACCGAATGATTCTGTGTAGTTTATATTTGAAGACATTCCTTTTTCCACTATTACCCCCTTAGCGCTCCGAATCTCCACCTGCATTTTCTACAAAAAGAGTGTTTCATAACTGCTCAATCAAAAATATGTTTTATCTCTGTTAACTGAATTTACAGATCTGAAATAAGTTTCACAGAATGCATCTGTGTAGTTTTTATTTGAAGATATTCTTTTTCCCAATATAGGCCTCTTAGCGCTTAGCATGTCCAATTGCAGTTTCTACAGAAAGAGTGTTTCAGAACGGCTCAATCAAAAGTAAGGTTCAACTCTGTTTGTTGAATGCACAGAACAGAAAGAATTTTCACAGAATGCTACTGTGTAGTTTATATTTGAATATATTTCTTTTTCCACTATTACCCTCTTAGTGCTCCGAATGTCCACTTGCATTTTCTACAGAAAGAGTGTTCAGAACTGCGCAATCAAAAGTATGGTTTAACTCTGTTAGCTTAATGAACATATCAGAAATAAGTTTCACAGAATGCTTCTGTGTAGTTTTTATTTGAAGTTATTATTTTTCCCAATATAGGCCTCTTAGCGCTCAGAATGTCCAATTGCAGTTTCTACAGAAAGAGTGTTTCAGAAAGGCTCAATCAAAAGTAAGGTTCAACTCTGTTAGTTGAGTGCACAGAACAGAAAGATGTTTCATACAATGCTTCTGTGTAGTTTATATTTGAACATATTCTTTTTTCCACTATTACCCACTTAGCGCTACGAATGTCCAGTTGCATTTTCTACAGACAGAGTGTTTCAAAACTGCTCAATCAAAAGTATGGTTTAACTCTGTTAGCTGAATGCTCAGATCAGAAAGAAGTTTCACAGAATGCTTCTGTGTAGTTTATATTTGAATATATTCCTTTTTCCACTACTACTCTCTTAGCGCTCCAAATGTCCAGTTGCATTTTCTACAGAAAGAGTGTTCAGATCTGCTCAATCAAAAGTATGGTTTAACTCTGTTAGCTGAATGCACAGATCAGAAAGAAGTTTCACAGAATGATTCTGTGTAGTTTATATTTGGAGACATTCCTTTTTCCACTATTACCCTCTTAGCGCTCCGAATCTCCACTTGCATTTTCTACAGAAAGGGTGTTTCAGAACGGCTCAATCAAAACTAAGGTTCAACTCTTTTAGTTGAACAAACAGAAAAGAAAGAAGTTTCACACAATTCTTCTGTGTAGTTTTTATTTGTAGACATTCTTTTTCCCAATATAGGCCTCTTAGCGCTCAGAATGTCCAATTGCAGTTTCTACAGAAAGAGTGTTTCAGAACGGCTCAATCAAAAGTAAGGTTCAACTCTGTTAGTTGAATGCACAGAACAGAAAGAAGTTTCATACAATGCTTCTGTGTAGTTTATATTTGAACATATTCTTTTTTCCACTATTACCCACTTAGCGCTACAAATGTCCAGTTGCATTTTCTCCAGACAGAGTGTTTCAAAACTGCTCAATCAAAAGTATGGTTTAACTCTGTTAGCTGAATGCTCAGATCAGAAAGAAGTTTCACAGAATGCTTCTGTGTAGTTTATATTTGAATATATTCCTTTTTCCACTACTACGCCCTTAGCGCTCCAAATGTCCAGTTGCATTTTCTACAGAAAGAGTGTTCAGATATGCTCAATCAAATGTATGGTTTAACTCTGTTAGCTGAATGCACAGATCAGAAAGAAGTTTCACCGAATATTTCTGTGTAGTTTATATTTGAAGACATTCCTTTTTCCACTATTACCCTCTTAGCGCTCCGAATCTCCACTTGCATTTTCTACAAAAAGAGTGTTTCATAACTGCTCAATCAAAAATATGTTTTATCTCTGTTAACTGAATTTACAGATCAGAAATAAGTTTCACAGAATGCATCTGTGTAGTTTTTATTTGAAGATATTCTTTTTCCCAATATAGGCCTCTTAGCGCTTAGCATGTCCAATTGCAGTTTCTACAGAAAGAGTGTTTCAGAACGGCTCAATCAAAAGTAAGGTTCAACTCTGTTAGTTGAATGCACAGAACAGAAAGAAGTTTCATACAATGCTTCTGTGTAGTTTATATTTGAACATATTCTTTTTTCCACTATTACCCACTTAGCGCTACGAATGTCCAGTTGCATTTTCTACAGACAGAGTGTTTCAAAACTGCTCAATCAAATGTATGGTTTAACTCTGTTAGCTGAATGCTCAGATCAGAAAGAAGTTTCACAGAATGCTTCTGTGTAGTTTATATTTGAATATATTCCTTTTTCCACTACAACTCTCTTAGCGCTCCAAATGTCCAGTTGCATTTTCTACAGAAAGAGTGTTCAGATCTGCTCAATCAAAAGTATGGTTTAACTCTGTTAGCTGAATGCACAGATCAGAAAGAAGTTTCACAGAATGATTCTGTGTAGTTTATATTTGGAGACATTCCTTTTTCCACTATTACCCTCTTAGCCCTCCGAATCTCCACTTGCATTTTCTACAGAAAGAGTGTTTCAGAACGGCTCAATCAAAACTAAGGTTCAACTCTTTTAGTTGAACAAACAGAACAGAAAGGAGTTTCACACAATTCTTCTGTGTAGTTTTTATTTGTAGACATTCTTTTTCCCAATATAGGCCTCTTAGCGCTCAGAATGTCCAATTGTAGTTTATACAGAAAGAGTGATTCAGAACGGCTCAATCAAAAGTAAGGTTCATCTCTGTTAGTTGAATGCACAGAACAGAAAGAAGTTTCATACAATGCTTCTGTGTAGTTTATATTTGAACATATTCTTTTTTCCACTATTACCCACTTAGTGCTACGAATGTCCAGTTGCATTTTCTACAGACAGAGTGTTTCATAACTGCTCAATCAAAATTATGGTTTAACACTGTTAGCTGAATGCTCAGATCAGAAAGAAGTTTCACAGAATGCTTCTGTGTAGTTTATATTTGAATATAGTCCTTTTTCCACTACTAGGCTCTTAGCGCTCCAAATGTCCAGTTGCATTTTCTACAGAAAGAGTGTTCAGATCTGCTCAATCAAAAGTATGGTTTAACTCTGTTAGCTGCATGCACAGATCAGAAAGAAGTTTCACCGAATGATTCTGTGTAGTTTATATTTGAAGACATTCCTTTTTCCACTATTACCCTCTTAGCGCTCCGAATCTCCACTTGCATTTTCTACAGAAAGAGTGTTTCATAGCTGCTCAATCAAAAATATGTTTTATCTCTGTTAACTGAATTTACAGATCAGAAATAAGTTTCACAGAATGCATCTGTGTAGTTTTTATTTGAAGATATTCTTTTTCCCAATGTAGGCCTCTTAGCGCTTAGCATGTCCAATTGCAGTTTCTACAGAAAGAGTGTTTCAGAACGGCTCAATCAAAAGTAAGGTTCAACTCTGTTAGTTGAATGCACAGAACAGAAAGAATTTTCACAGAATGCTACTGTGTAGTTTATATTTGAATATATTCCTTTTTCCACTATTACCCATTAGCGCTACGAATGTCCAGTTGCATTTTCTACAGACAGAGTGTTTCAAAACTGCTCAATCAAAAGTATGGTTTAACTCTGTTAGCTGAATGCTCAGATCAGAAAGAAGTTTCACAGAATGCTTCTGTGTAGTTTATATTTGAATATATTCCTTTTTCCACTACTACTCTCTTAGCGCTCCAAATGTCCAGTTGCATTTTCTACAGAAAGAGTCTTCAGATCTGCTCAATCAAAAGTATGGTTTAACTCTGTTAGCTGAATTCACAGATCAGAAAGAAGTTTCACAGAATGATTCTGTGAAGTTTATATTTGGAGACATTCCTTTTTCCACTATTACCCTCTTAGCGCTCCGAACCTCCACTTGCATTTTCTACAGAAAGAGTGTTCAGAACTGCGCAATCAAAAGTATGGTTTAACTCTGTTAGCTTAATGAACATATCAGAAATAAGTTTCACACAATGCTTCTGTGTAGTTTTTATTTGAAGATATTGTTTTTCCCAATATAGGCCTCTTAGCGCTCAGAATGTCCAATTGCAGTTTCTACAGAAAGAGGGTTTCAGAATGGCTCAATCAAAAGTAAGGTTCAACTCTGTTAGTTGAATGCACAGAACAGAAAGAAGTTTCATACAATGCTTCTGTGTAGTTTATATTTGAACATATTCTTTTTTCCACTATTACCCACTTAGCGCTACGAATTTCCAGTTGCATTTTCTACAGACAGAGTGTTTCAAAACTGCTCAATCAAAAGTATGGTTTAACTCTGTTAGCTGAATGCTCAGATCAGAAAGAAGTTTCAGAGAATGCTTCTGTGTAGTTTATATTTGAATATATTTCTTTTTCCACTACTACGCTCTTAGCGCTCCAAATGTCCAGTTGCATTTTCTACAGAAAGAGTGTTCAGATCTGCTCAATCAAAAGTATGGTTTAACTCTGTTAGCTGAATGCACAGATCAGAAAGATGTTTCACCGAATGATTCTGTGTAGTTTATATTTGAAGACATTCCTTTTTCCACTATTACCCCCTTAGCGCTCCGAAACTCCACTTGCATTTTCTACAAAAAGAGTGTTTCATAACTGCTCAATCAAAAATATGTTTTATCTCTGTTAACTGAATTTACAGATCAGAAATAAGTTTCACAGAATGCATCTGTGTAGTTTTTATTTGAAGATATTCTTTTTCCCAATATAGGCCTCTTAGCGCTTAGCATGTCCAATTGCAGTTTCTACAGAAAGAGTGTTTCAGAACGGCTCAATCAAAAGTAAGGTTCAACTCTGTTTGTTGAATGCACAGAACAGAAAGTATTTTCACAGAATGCTACTGTGTAGTTTATATTTGAATATATTTCTTTTTCCACTATTACCCTCTTAGCGCTCCGAATGTCCACTTGCATTTTCTACAGAAAGAGTGTTCAGAACTGCGCAATCAAAAGTATGGTTTAACTCTGTTAGCTTAATGAACATATCAGAAATAAGTTTCACACAATGCTTCTGTGTAGTTTTTATTTGAAGATATTATTTTTCCCAATATAGGCCTCTTAGCGCACAGAATGTCCAATTGCAGTTTCTACAGAGTGTTTCAGAAAGGCTCAATCAAAAGTAAGGTTCAACTCTGTTAGTTGAATGCAGAGAACAGAAAGAAGTTTCATACAATGCTTCTGTGTAGTTTATATTTGAACATATTTTTTTTCCACTATTACCCGCTTAGCGCTACGAATGTGCAGTTGCATTTTCTACAGACAGAGTGTTTCAAAACTGCTCAATCAAAAGTATGGTTTAACTCTGTTAGCTGAATGCTCAGATCAGAAAGAAGTTTCACAGAATGCTTCTGTGTAGTTTATATTTGAATATATTCCTTTTTCCACTACTACTCTCTTAGCGCTCCAAATGTCCAGTTGCATTTTCTACAGAAAGAGTGTTCAGATCTGCTCAATCAAAAGTATGGTTTAACTCTGTTAGCTGAATGCACAGATCAGAAAGAAGTTTCACAGAATGATTCTGTGTAGTTTATATTTGGAGACATTCCTTTTTCCACTATTACCCTCTTAGCGCTCCGAATCTCCACTTGCATTTTCTACAGAAAGAGTGTTTCAGAACGGCTCAATCAAAACTAAGGTTCAACTCTTTTAGTTGAACAAACAGAACAGAAAGAAGTTTCACACAATTCTTCTGTGTAGTTTTTATTTGTAGACATTCTTTTTCCCAATATAGGCCTCTTAGCGCTCAGAATGTCCAATTGCAGTTTCTACAGAAAGAGTGTTTCAGAACGGCTCAATCAAAAGTAAGGTTCAACTCTGTTAGTTGAATGCACAGAACAGAAAGAAGTTTCATACAATGCTTCTGTGTAGTTTATATTTGAACATATTCTTTTTTCCACTATTACCCACTTAGCGCTACGAATGTCCAGTTGCATTTTCTCCAGACACAGTGTTTCAAAACTGCTCAATCAAAAGTATGGTTTAACTCTGTTAGCTGAATGCTCAGATCAGAAAGAAGTTTCACAGAATGGTTCTGTGTAGTTTATATTTGAATATATTCCTTTTTCCACTACTACGCTCTTAGCGCTCAAAATTTCCAGTTGCATTTTCTACAGAAAGAGTGTTCAGATATGCTCAATCAAAAGTATGGTTTAACTCTGTTAGCTGAATGCACAGATCAGAAAGAAGTTTCACCGAATATTTCTGTGTAGTTTATATTTGAAGACATTCCTTTTTCCACTATTACCCTCTTAGCGCTCCGAATCTCCACTTGCATTTTCTACAAAAAGAGTGTTTCATATCTGCTCAATCAAAAATATGTTTTATCTCTGTTAACTGAATTTACAGATCAGAAATAAGTTTCACAGAATGCATCTGTGTAGTTTTTATTTGAAGATATTCTTTTTCCCAATATAGGCCTCTTAGCGCTTAGCATGTCCAATTGCAGTTTCTACAGAAAGAGTGTTTCAGAACGGCTCAATCAAAAGTAAGGTTCAACTCTGTTAGTTGAATGCACAGAACAGAAAGCATTTTCACAGAATGCTACTGTGTAGTTTTTATTTGAATATATTTCTTTTTCCACTATTACCCTCTTAGCGCTCCGAATGTCCACTTGCATTTTCTACAGAAAGAGTGTTCAGAACTGCGCAATCAAAAGTATGGTTTAACTCTGTTAGCTTAATGAACATATCAGAAATAAGTTTCACACAATGATTCTGTGTAGTTTTTATTTGAAGATATTATTTTTCCCAATATAGGCCTCTTAGCGCTCAGAATGTCCAATTGCAGCTTCTACAGAAAGAGTGTTTCAGAATGGCTCAATCAAAAGTAAGGTTCAACTCTGTTAGTTGAATGCACAGAACAGAAAGAAGTTTCATACAATGCTTCTGTGTAGTTTATATTTGAACATATTCTTTTTTCCACTATTACCCACTTAGCGCTACGAATTTCCAGTTGCATTTTCTACAGACAGAGTGTTTCAAAACTGCGCAATCAAAAGTATGGTTTAACTCTGTTAGCTGAATGCTCAGATCAGAAAGAAGTTTCAGAGAATGCTTCTGTGTAGTTTATATTTGAATATATTTCTTTTTCCACTACTACGCTCTTAGCGCTCCAAATGTCCAGTTGCATTTTCTACAGAAAGAGTGTTCAGATCTGCTCAATCAAAAGTATGGTTTAACTCTGTTAGCTGAATGCACAGATCAGAAAGATGTTTCACCGAATGATTCTGTGTAGTTTATATTTGAAGACATTCCTTTTTCCACTATTACCCCCTTAGCGCTCCGAATCTCCACCTGCATTTTCTACAAAAAGAGTGTTTCATAACTGCTCAATCAAAAATATGTTTTATCTCTGTTAACTGAATTTACAGATCTGAAATAAGTTTCACAGAATGCATCTGTGTAGTTTTTATTTGAAGATATTCTTTTTCCCAATATAGGCCTCTTAGCGCTTAGCATGTCCAATTGCAGTTTCTACAGAAAGAGTGTTTCAGAACGGCTCAATCAAAAGTAAGGTTCAACTCTGTTTGTTGAATGCACAGAACAGAAAGAATTTTCACAGAATGCTACTGTGTAGTTTATATTTGAATATATTTCTTTTTCCACTATTACCCTCTTAGTGCTCCGAATGTCCACTTGCATTTTCTACAGAAAGAGTGTTCAGAACTGCGCAATCAAAAGTATGGTTTAACTCTGTTAGCTTAATGAACATATCAGAAATAAGTTTCACAGAATGCTTCTGTGTAGTTTTTATTTGAAGTTATTATTTTTCCCAATATAGGCCTCTTAGCGCTCAGAATGTCCAATTGCAGTTTCTACAGAAAGAGTGTTTCAGAAAGGCTCAATCAAAAGTAAGGTTCAACTCTGTTAGTTGAGTGCACAGAACAGAAAGGTGTTTCATACAATGCTTCTGTGTAGTTTATATTTGAACATATTCTTTTTTCCACTATTACCCACTTAGCGCTACGAATGTCCAGTTGCATTTTCTACAGACAGAGTGTTTCAAAACTGCTCAATCAAAAGTATGGTTTAACTCTGTTAGCTGAATGCTCAGATCAGAAAGAAGTTTCACAGAATGCTTCTGTGTAGTTTATATTTGAATATATTCCTTTTTCCACTACTACTCTCTTAGCGCTCCAAATGTCCAGTTGCATTTTCTACAGAAAGAGTGTTCAGATCTGCTCAATCAAAAGTATGGTTTAACTCTGTTAGCTGAATGCACAGATCAGAAAGAAGTTTCACAGAATGATTCTGTGTAGTTTATATTTGGAGACATTCCTTTTTCCACTATTACCCTCTTAGCGCTCCGAATCTCCACTTGCATTTTCTACAGAAAGGGTGTTTCAGAACGGCTCAATCAAAACTAAGGTTCAACTCTTTTAGTTGAACAAACAGAACAGAAAGAAGTTTCACACAATTCTTCTGTGTAGTTTTTATTTGTAGACATTCTTTTTCCCAATATAGGCCTCTTAGCGCTCAGAATGTCCAATTGCAGTTTCTACAGAAAGAGTGTTTCAGAACGGCTCAATCAAAAGTAAGGTTCAACTCTGTTAGTTGAATGCACAGAACAGAAAGAAGTTTCATACAATGCTTCTGTGTAGTTTATATTTGAACATATTCTTTTTTCCACTATTACCCACTTAGCGCTACAAATGTCCAGTTGCATTTTCTCCAGACAGAGTGTTTCAAAACTGCTCAATCAAAAGTATGGTTTAACTCTGTTAGCTGAATGCTCAGATCAGAAAGAAGTTTCACAGAATGCTTCTGTGTAGTTTATATTTGAATATATTCCTTTTTCCACTACTACGCCCTTAGCGCTCCAAATGTCCAGTTGCATTTTCTACAGAAAGAGTGTTCAGATATGCTCAATCAAATGTATGGTTTAACTCTGTTAGCTGAATGCACAGATCAGAAAGAAGTTTCACCGAATATTTCTGTGTAGTTTATATTTGAAGACATTCCTTTTTCCACTATTACCCTCTTAGCGCTCCGAATCTCCACTTGCATTTTCTACAAAAAGAGTGTTTCATAACTGCTCAATCAAAAATATGTTTTATCTCTGTTAACTGAATTTACAGATCAGAAATAAGTTTCACAGAATGCATCTGTGTAGTTTTTATTTGAAGATATTCTTTTTCCCAATATAGGCCTCTTAGCGCTTAGCATGTCCAATTGCAGTTTCTACAGAAAGAGTGTTTCAGAACGGCTCAATCAAAAGTAAGGTTCAACTCTGTTAGTTGAATGCACAGAACAGAAAGAAGTTTCATACAATGCTTCTGTGTAGTTTATATTTGAACATATTCTTTTTTCCACTATTACCCACTTAGCGCTACGAATGTCCAGTTGCATTTTCTACAGACAGAGTGTTTCAAAACTGCTCAATCAAATGTATGGTTTAACTCTGTTAGCTGAATGCTCAGATCAGAAAGAAGTTTCACAGAATGCTTCTGTGTAGTTTATATTTGAATATATTCCTTTTTCCACTACAACTCTCTTAGCGCTCCAAATGTCCAGTTGCATTTTCTACAGAAAGAGTGTTCAGATCTGCTCAATCAAAAGTATGGTTTAACTCTGTTAGCTGAATGCACAGATCAGAAAGAAGTTTCACAGAATGATTCTGTGTAGTTTATATTTGGAGACATTCCTTTTTCCACTATTACCCTCTTAGCCCTCCGAATCTCCACTTGCATTTTCTACAGAAAGAGTGTTTCAGAACGGCTCAATCAAAACTAAGGTTCAACTCTTTTAGTTGAACAAACAGAACAGAAAGGAGTTTCACACAATTCTTCTGTGTAGTTTTTATTTGTAGACATTCTTTTTCCCAATATAGGCCTCTTAGCGCTCAGAATGTCCAATTGTAGTTTATACAGAAAGAGTGATTCAGAACGGCTCAATCAAAAGTAAGGTTCATCTCTGTTAGTTGAATGCACAGAACAGAAAGAAGTTTCATACAATGCTTCTGTGTAGTTTATATTTGAACATATTCTTTTTTCCACTATTACCCACTTAGTGCTACGAATGTCCAGTTGCATTTTCTACAGACAGAGTGTTTCAAAACTGCTCAATCAAAATTATGGTTTAACACTGTTAGCTGAATGCTCAGATCAGAAAGAAGTTTCACAGAATGCTTCTGTGTAGTTTATATTTGAATATATTCCTTTTTCCACTACTATGCTCTTAGCGCTCCAAATGTCCAGTTGCATTTTCTACAGAAAGAGTGTTCAGATCTGCTCAATCAAAAGTATGGTTTAACTCTGTTAGCTGCATGCACAGATCAGAAAGAAGTTTCACCGAATGATTCTGTGTAGTTTATATTTGAAGACATTCCTTTTTCCACTATTACCCTCTTAGCGCTCCGAATCTCCACTTGCATTTTCTACAGAAAGAGTGTTTCATAGCTGCTCAATCAAAAATATGTTTTATCTCTGTTAACTGAATTTACAGATCAGAAATAAGTTTCACAGAATGCATCTGTGTAGTTTTTATTTGAAGATATTCTTTTTCCCAATGTAGGCCTCTTAGCGCTTAGCATGTCCAATTGCAGTTTCTACAGAAAGAGTGTTTCAGAACGGCTCAATCAAAAGTAAGGTTCAACTCTGTTAGTTGAATGCACAGAACAGAAAGAATTTTCACAGAATGCTACTGTGTAGTTTATATTTGAATATATTCCTTTTTCCACTATTACCCATTAGCGCTACGAATGTCCAGTTGCATTTTCTACAGACAGAGTGTTTCAAAACTGCTCAATCAAAAGTATGGTTTAACTCTGTTAGCTGAATGCTCAGATCAGAAAGAAGTTTCACAGAATGCTTCTGTGTAGTTTATATTTGAATATATTCCTTTTTCCACTACTACTCTCTTAGCGCTCCAAATGTCCAGTTGCATTTTCTACAGAAAGAGTCTTCAGATCTGCTCAATCAAAAGTATGGTTTAACTCTGTTAGCTGAATTCACAGATCAGAAAGAAGTTTCACAGAATGATTCTGTGAAGTTTATATTTGGAGACATTCCTTTTTCCACTATTACCCTCTTAGCGCTCCGAACCTCCACTTGCATTTTCTACAGAAAGAGTGTTCAGAACTGCGCAATCAAAAGTATGGTTTAACTCTGTTAGCTTAATGAACATATCAGAAATAAGTTTCACACAATGCTTCTGTGTAGTTTTTATTTGAAGATATTATTTTTCCCAATATAGGCCTCTTAGCGCTCAGAATGTCCAATTGCAGTTTCTACAGAAAGAGGGTTTCAGAATGGCTCAATCAAAAGTAAGGTTCAACTCTGTTAGTTGAATGCACAGAACAGAAAGAAGTTTCATACAATGCTTCTGTGTAGTTTATATTTGAACATATTCTTTTTTCCACTATTACCCACTTAGCGCTACGAATTTCCAGTTGCATTTTCTACAGACAGAGTGTTTCAAAACTGCTCAATCAAAAGTATGGTTTAACTCTGTTAGCTGAATGCTCAGATCAGAAAGAAGTTTCAGAGAATGCTTCTGCGTAGTTTATATTTGAATATATTTCTTTTTCCACTACTACGCTCTTAGCGCTCCAAATGTCCAGTTGCATTTTCTACAGAAAGAGTGTTCAGATCTGCTCAATCAAAAGTATGGTTTAACTCTGTTAGCTGAATGCACAGATCAGAAAGATGTTTCACCGAATGATTCTGTGTAGTTTATATTTGAAGACATTCCTTTTTCCACTATTACCCCCTTAGCGCTCCGAATCTCCACTTGCATTTTCTACAAAAAGAGTGTTTCATAACTGCTCAATCAAAAATATGTTTTATCTCTGTTAACTGAATTTACAGATCAGAAATAAGTTTCACAGAATGCATCTGTGTAGTTTTTATTTGAAGATATTCTTTTTCCCAATATAGGCCTCTTAGCGCTTAGCATGTCCAATTGCAGTTTCTACAGAAAGAGTGTTTCAGAACGGCTCAATCAAAAGTAAGGTTCAACTCTGTTTGTTGAATGCACAGAACAGAAAGTATTTTCACAGAATGCTACTGTGTAGTTTATATTTGAATATATTTCTTTTTCCACTATTACCCTCTTAGCGCTCCGAATGTCCACTTGCATTTTCTACAGAAAGAGTGTTCAGAACTGCGCAATCAAAAGTATGGTTTAACTCTGTTAGCTTAATGAACATATCAGAAATAAGTTTCACACAATGCTTCTGTGTAGTTTTTATTTGAAGATATTATTTTTCCCAATATAGGCCTCTTAGCGCACAGAATGTCCAATTGCAGTTTCTACAGAGTGTTTCAGAAAGGCTCAATCAAAAGTAAGGTTCAACTCTGTTAGTTGAATGCAGAGAACAGAAAGAAGTTTCATACAATGCTTCTGTGTAGTTTATATTTGAACATATTCTTTTTTCCACTATTACCCACTTAGCGCTACGAATGTGCAGTTGCATTTTCTACAGACAGAGTGTTTCAAAACTGCTCAATCAAAAGTATGGTTTAACTCTGTTAGCTGAATGCTCAGATCAGAAAGAAGTTTCACAGAATGCTTCTGTGTAGTTTATATTTGAATATATTCCTTTTTCCACTACTACTCTCTTAGCGCTCCAAATGTCCAGTTGCATTTTCTACAGAAAGAGTGTTCAGATCTGCTCAATCAAAAGTATGGTTTAACTCTGTTAGCTGAATGCACAGATCAGAAAGAAGTTTCACAGAATGATTCTGTGTAGTTTATATTTGGAGACATTCCTTTTTCCACTATTACCCTCTTAGCGCTCCGAATCTCCACTTGCATTTTCTACAGAAAGAGTGTTTCAGAACGGCTCAATCAAAACTAAGGTTCAACTCTTTTAGTTGAACAAACAGAACAGAAAGAAGTTTCACACAATTCTTCTGTGTAGTTTTTATTTGTAGACATTCTTTTTCCCAATATAGGCCTCTTAGCGCTCAGAATGTCCAATTGCAGTTTCTACAGAAAGAGTGTTTCAGAACGGCTCAATCAAAAGTAAGGTTCAACTCTGTTAGTTGAATGCACAGAACAGAAAGAAGTTTCATACAATGCTTCTGTGTAGTTTATATTTGAACATATTCTTTTTTCCACTATTACCCACTTAGCGCTACGAATGTCCAGTTGCATTTTCTCCAGACACAGTGTTTCAAAACTGCTCAATCAAAAGTATGGTTTAACTCTGTTAGCTGAATGCTCAGATCAGAAAGAAGTTTCACAGAATGCTTCTGTGTAGTTTATATTTGAATATATTCCTTTTTCCACTACTACGCTCTTAGCGCTCAAAATTTCCAGTTGCATTTTCTACAGAAAGAGTGTTCAGATATGCTCAATCAAAAGTATGGTTTAACTCTGTTAGCTGAATGCACAGATCAGAAAGAAGTTTCACCGAATATTTCTGTGTAGTTTATATTTGAAGACATTCCTTTTTCCACTATTACCCTCTTAGCGCTCCGAATCTCCACTTGCATTTTCTACAAAAAGAGTGTTTCATATCTGCTCAATCAAAAATATGTTTTATCTCTGTTAACTGAATTTACAGATCAGAAATAAGTTTCACAGAATGCATCTGTGTAGTTTTTATTTGAAGATATTCTTTTTCCCAATATAGGCCTCTTAGCGCTTAGCATGTCCAATTGCAGTTTCTACAGAAAGAGTGTTTCAGAACGGCTCAATCAAAAGTAAGGTTCAACTCTGTTAGTTGAATGCACAGAACAGAAAGCATTTTCACAGAATGCTACTGTGTAGTTTTTATTTGAATATATTTCTTTTTCCACTATTACCCTCTTAGCGCTCCGAATGTCCACTTGCATTTTCTACAGAAAGAGTGTTCAGAACTGCGCAATCAAAAGTATGGTTTAACTCTGTTAGCTTAATGAACATATCAGAAATAAGTTTCACACAATGATTCTGTGTAGTTTTTATTTGAAGATATTATTTTTCCCAATATAGTCCTCTTAGCGCTCAGAATGTCCAATTGCAGCTTCTACAGAAAGAGTGTTTCAGAATGGCTCAATCAAAAGTAAGGTTCAACTCTGTTAGTTGAATGCACAGAACAGAAAGAAGTTTCATACAATGCTTCTGTGTAGTTTATATTTGAACATATTCTTTTTTCCACTATTACCCACTTAGCGCTACGAATTTCCAGTTGCATTTTCTACAGACAGAGTGTTTCAAAACTGCTCAATCAAAAGTATGGTTTAACTCTGTTAGCTGAATGCTCAGATCAGAAAGAAGTTTCAGAGAATGCTTCTGTGTAGTTTATATTTGAATATATTTCTTTTTCCACTACTACGCTCTTAGCGCTCCAAATGTCCAGTTGCATTTTCTACAGAAAGAGTGTTCAGATCTGCTCAATCAAAAGTATGGTTTAACTCTGTTAGCTGAATGCACAGATCAGAAAGATGTTTCACCGAATGATTCTGTGTAGTTTATATTTGAAGACATTCCTTTTTCCACTATTACCCCCTTAGCGCTCCGAATCTCCACTTGCATTTTCTACAAAAAGAGTGTTTCATAACTGCTCAATCAAAAATATGTTTTATCTCTGTTAACTGAATTTACAGATCTGAAATAAGTTTCACAGAATGCATCTGTGTAGTTTTTATTTGAAGATATTCTTTTTCCCAATATAGGCCTCTTAGCGCTTAGCATGTCCAATTGCAGTTTCTACAGAAAGAGTGTTTCAGAACGGCTCAATCAAAAGTAAGGTTCAACTCTGTTTGTTGAATGCACAGAACAGAAAGAATTTTCACAGAATGCTACTGTGTAGTTTATATTTGAATATATTTCTTTTTCCACTATTACCCTCTTAGCGCTCCGAATGTCCACTTGCATTTTCTACAGAAAGAGTGTTCAGAACTGCGCAATCAAAAGTATGGTTTAACTCTGTTAGCTTAATGAACATATCAGAAATAAGTTTCACACAATGCTTCTGTGTAGTTTTTATTTGAAGATATTATTTTTCCCAATATAGGCCTCTTAGCGCACAGAATGTCCAATTGCAGTTTCTACAGAGTGTTTCAGAAAGGCTCAATCAAAAGTAAGGTTCAACTCTGTTAGTTGAATGCACAGAACAGAAAGAAGTTTCATACAATGCTTCTGTGTAGTTTATATTTGAACATATTCTTTTTTCCACTATTACCCACTTAGCGCTACGAATGTCCAGTTGCATTTTCTACAGACAGAGTGTTTCAAAACTGCTCAATCAAAAGTATGGTTTAACTCTGTTAGCTGAATGCTCAGATCAGAAAGAAGTTTCACAGAATGCTTCTGTGTAGTTTATATTTGAATATATTCCTTTTTCCACTACTACTCTCTTAGCGCTCCAAATGTCCAGTTGCATTTTCTACAGAAAGAGTGTTCAGATCTGCTCAATCAAAAGTATGGTTTAACTCTGTTAGCTGAATGCACAGATCAGAAAGAAGTTTCACAGAATGATTCTGTGTAGTTTATATTTGGAGACATTCCTTTTTCCACTATTACCCTCTTAGCGCTCCGAATCTCCACTTGCATTTTCTACAGAAAGAGTGTTTCAGAACGGCTCAATCAAAACTAAGGTTCAACTCTTTTAGTTGAACAAACAGAACAGAAAGAAGTTTCACACAATTCTTCTGTGTAGTTTTTATTTGTAGACATTCTTTTTCCCAATATAGGCCTCTTAGCGCTCAGAATGTCCAATTGCAGTTTCTACAGAAAGAGTGTTTCAGAACGGCTCAATCAAAAGTAAGGTTCAACTCTGTTAGTTGAATGCACAGAACAGAAAGAAGTTTCATACAATGCTTCTGTGTAGTTTATATTTGAACATATTCTTTTTTCCACTATTACCCACTTAGCGCTACAAATGTCCAGTTGCATTTTCTCCAGACAGAGTGTTTCAAAACTGCTCAATCAAAAGTATGGTTTAACTCTGTTAGCTGAATGCTCAGATCAGAAAGAAGTTTCACAGAATGCTTCTGTGTAGTTTATATTTGAATATATTCCTTTTTCCACTACTACGCCCTTAGCGCTCCAAATGTCCAGTTGCATTTTCTACAGAAAGAGTGTTCAGATATGCTCAATCAAATGTATGGTTTAACTCTGTTAGCTGAATGCACAGATCAGAAAGAAGTTTCACCGAATATTTCTGTGTAGTTTATATTTGAAGACATTCCTTTTTCCACTATTACCCTCTTAGCGCTCCGAATCTCCACTTGCATTTTCTACAAAAAGAGTGTTTCATAACTGCTCAATCAAAAATATGTTTTATCTCTGTTAACTGAATTTACAGATCAGAAATAAGTTTCACAGAATGCATCTGTGTAGTTTTTATTTGAAGATATTCTTTTTCCCAATATAGGCCTCTTAGCGCTTAGCATGTCCAATTGCAGTTTCTACAGAAAGAGTGTTTCAGAACGGCTCAATCAAAAGTAAGGTTCAACTCTGTTAGTTGAATGCACAGAACAGAAAGAAGTTTCATACAATGCTTCTGTGTAGTTTATATTTGAACATATTCTTTTTTCCACTATTACCCACTTAGCGCTACGAATGTCCAGTTGCATTTTCTACAGACAGAGTGTTTCAAAACTGCTCAATCAAATGTATGGTTTAACTCTGTTAGCTGAATGCTCAGATCAGAAAGAAGTTTCACAGAATGCTTCTGTGTAGTTTATATTTGAATATATTCCTTTTTCCACTACAACTCTCTTAGCGCTCCAAATGTCCAGTTGCATTTTCTACAGAAAGAGTGTTCAGATCTGCTCAATCAAAAGTATGGTTTAACTCTGTTAGCTGAATGCACAGATCAGAAAGAAGTTTCACAGAATGATTCTGTGTAGTTTATATTTGGAGACATTCCTTTTTCCACTATTACCCTCTTAGCCCTCCGAATCTCCACTTGCATTTTCTACAGAAAGAGTGTTTCAGAACGGCTCAATCAAAACTAAGGTTCAACTCTTTTAGTTGAACAAACAGAACAGAAAGGAGTTTCACACAATTCTTCTGTGTAGTTTTTATTTGTAGACATTCTTTTTCCCAATATAGGCCTCTTAGCGCTCAGAATGTCCAATTGTAGTTTATACAGAAAGAGTGATTCAGAACGGCTCAATCAAAAGTAAGGTTCATCTCTGTTAGTTGAATGCACAGAACAGAAAGAAGTTTCATACAATGCTTCTGTGTAGTTTATATTTGAACATATTCTTTTTTCCACTATTACCCACTTAGTGCTACGAATGTCCAGTTGCATTTTCTACAGACAGAGTGTTTCAAAACTGCTCAATCAAAATTATGGTTTAACACTGTTAGCTGAATGCTCAGATCAGAAAGAAGTTTCACAGAATGCTTCTGTGTAGTTTATATTTGAATATATTCCTTTTTCCACTACTATGCTCTTAGCGCTCCAAATGTCCAGTTGCATTTTCTACAGAAAGAGTGTTCAGATCTGCTCAATCAAAAGTATGGTTTAACTCTGTTAGCTGCATGCACAGATCAGAAAGAAGTTTCACCGAATGATTCTGTGTAGTTTATATTTGAAGACATTCCTTTTTCCACTATTACCCTCTTAGCGCTCCGAATCTCCACTTGCATTTTCTACAGAAAGAGTGTTTCATAGCTGCTCAATCAAAAATATGTTTTATCTCTGTTAACTGAATTTACAGATCAGAAATAAGTTTCACAGAATGCATCTGTGTAGTTTTTATTTGAAGATATTCTTTTTCCCAATGTAGGCCTCTTAGCGCTTAGCATGTCCAATTGCAGTTTCTACAGAAAGAGTGTTTCAGAACGGCTCAATCAAAAGTAAGGTTCAACTCTGTTAGTTGAATGCACAGAACAGAAAGAATTTTCACAGAATGCTACTGTGTAGTTTATATTTGAATATATTCCTTTTTCCACTATTACCCATTAGCGCTACGAATGTCCAGTTGCATTTTCTACAGACAGAGTGTTTCAAAACTGCTCAATCAAAAGTATGGTTTAACTCTGTTAGCTGAATGCTCAGATCAGAAAGAAGTTTCACAGAATGCTTCTGTGTAGTTTATATTTGAATATATTCCTTTTTCCACTACTACTCTCTTAGCGCTCCAAATGTCCAGTTGCATTTTCTACAGAAAGAGTCTTCAGATCTGCTCAATCAAAAGTATGGTTTAACTCTGTTAGCTGAATTCACAGATCAGAAAGAAGTTTCACAGAATGATTCTGTGAAGTTTATATTTGGAGACATTCCTTTTTCCACTATTACCCTCTTAGCGCTCCGAACCTCCACTTGCATTTTCTACAGAAAGAGTGTTCAGAACTGCGCAATCAAAAGTATGGTTTAACTCTGTTAGCTTAATGAACATATCAGAAATAAGTTTCACACAATGCTTCTGTGTAGTTTTTATTTGAAGATATTATTTTTCCCAATATAGGCCTCTTAGCGCTCAGAATGTCCAATTGCAGTTTCTACAGAAAGAGGGTTTCAGAATGGCTCAATCAAAAGTAAGGTTCAACTCTGTTAGTTGAATGCACAGAACAGAAAGAAGTTTCATACAATGCTTCTGTGTAGTTTATATTTGAACATATTCTTTTTTCCACTATTACCCACTTAGCGCTACGAATTTCCAGTTGCATTTTCTACAGACAGAGTGTTTCAAAACTGCTCAATCAAAAGTATGGTTTAACTCTGTTAGCTGAATGCTCAGATCAGAAAGAAGTTTCAGAGAATGCTTCTGTGTAGTTTATATTTGAATATATTTCTTTTTCCACTACTACGCTCTTAGCGCTCCAAATGTCCAGTTGCATTTTCTACAGAAAGAGTGTTCAGATCTGCTCAATCAAAAGTATGGTTTAACTCTGTTAGCTGAATGCACAGATCAGAAAGAAGTTTCACCGAATATTTCTGTGTAGTTTATATTTGAAGACATTCCTTTTTCCACTATTACCCTCTTAGCGCTCCGAATCTCCACTTGCATTTTCTACAAAAAGAGTGTTTCATATCTGCTCAATCAAAAATATGTTTTATCTCTGTTAACTGAATTTACAGATCAGAAATAAGTTTCACAGAATGCATCTGTGTAGTTTTTATTTGAAGATATTCTTTTTCCCAATATAGGCCTCTTAGCGCTTAGCATGTCCAATTGCAGTTTCTACAGAAAGAGTGTTTCAGAACGGCTCAATCAAAAGTAAGGTTCAACTCTGTTAGTTGAATGCACAGAACAGAAAGCATTTTCACAGAATGCTACTGTGTAGTTTTTATTTGAATATATTTCTTTTTCCACTATTACCCTCTTAGCGCTCCGAATGTCCACTTGCATTTTCTACAGAAAGAGTGTTCAGAACTGCGCAATCAAAAGTATGGTTTAACTCTGTTAGCTTAATGAACATATCAGAAATAAGTTTCACACAATGATTCTGTGTAGTTTTTATTTGAAGATATTATTTTTCCCAATATAGGCCTCTTAGCGCTCAGAATGTCCAATTGCAGCTTCTACAGAAAGAGTGTTTCAGAATGGCTCAATCAAAAGTAAGGTTCAACTCTGTTAGTTGAATGCACAGAACAGAAAGAAGTTTCATACAATGCTTCTGTGTAGTTTATATTTGAACATATTCTTTTTTCCACTATTACCCACTTAGCGCTACGAATTTCCAGTTGCATTTTCTACAGACAGAGTGTTTCAAAACTGCTCAATCAAAAGTATGGTTTAACTCTGTTAGCTGAATGCTCAGATCAGAAAGAAGTTTCAGAGAATGCTTCTGTGTAGTTTATATTTGAATATATTTCTTTTTCCACTACTACGCTCTTAGCGCTCCAAATGTCCAGTTGCATTTTCTACAGAAAGAGTGTTCAGATCTGCTCAATCAAAAGTATGGTTTAACTCTGTTAGCTGAATGCACAGATCAGAAAGATGTTTCACCGAATGATTCTGTGTAGTTTATATTTGAAGACATTCCTTTTTCCACTATTACCCCCTTAGCGCTCCGAATCTCCACTTGCATTTTCTACAAAAAGAGTGTTTCATAACTGCTCAATCAAAAATATGTTTTATCTCTGTTAACTGAATTTACAGATCTGAAATAAGTTTCACAGAATGCATCTGTGTAGTTTTTATTTGAAGATATTCTTTTTCCCAATATAGGCCTCTTAGCGCTTAGCATGTCCAATTGCAGTTTCTACAGAAAGAGTGTTTCAGAACGGCTCAATCAAAAGTAAGGTTCAACTCTGTTTGTTGAATGCACAGAACAGAAAGAATTTTCACAGAATGCTACTGTGTAGTTTATATTTGAATATATTTCTTTTTCCACTATTACCCTCTTAGCGCTCCGAATGTCCACTTGCATTTTCTACAGAAAGAGTGTTCAGAACTGCGCAATCAAAAGTATGGTTTAACTCTGTTAGCTTAATGAACATATCAGAAATAAGTTTCACACAATGCTTCTGTGTAGTTTTTATTTGAAGATATTATTTTTCCCAATATAGGCCTCTTAGCGCACAGAATGTCCAATTGCAGTTTCTACAGAGTGTTTCAGAAAGGCTCAATCAAAAGTAAGGTTCAACTCTGTTAGTTGAATGCACAGAACAGAAAGAAGTTTCATACAATGCTTCTGTGTAGTTTATATTTGAACATATTCTTTTTTCCACTATTACCCACTTAGCGCTACGAATGTCCAGTTGCATTTTCTACAGACAGAGTGTTTCAAAACTGCTCAATCAAAAGTATGGTTTAACTCTGTTAGCTGAATGCTCAGATCAGAAAGAAGTTTCACAGAATGCTTCTGTGTAGTTTATATTTGAATATATTCCTTTTTCCACTACTACTCTCTTAGCGCTCCAAATGTCCAGTTGCATTTTCTACAGAAAGAGTGTTCAGATCTGCTCAATCAAAAGTATGGTTTAACTCTGTTAGCTGAATGCACAGATCAGAAAGAAGTTTCACAGAATGATTCTGTGTAGTTTATATTTGGAGACATTCCTTTTTCCACTATTACCCTCTTAGCGCTCCGAATCTCCACTTGCATTTTCTACAGAAAGAGTGTTTCAGAACGGCTCAATCAAAACTAAGGTTCAACTCTTTTAGTTGAACAAACAGAACAGAAAGAAGTTTCACACAATTCTTCTGTGTAGTTTTTATTTGTAGACATTCTTTTTCCCAATATAGGCCTCTTAGCGCTCAGAATGTCCAATTGCAGTTTCTACAGAAAGAGTGTTTCAGAACGGCTCAATCAAAAGTAAGGTTCAACTCTGTTAGTTGAATGCACAGAACAGAAAGAAGTTTCATACAATGCTTCTGTGTAGTTTATATTTGAACATATTCTTTTTTCCACTATTACCCACTTAGCGCTACGAATGTCCAGTTGCATTTTCTCCAGACAGAGTGTTTCAAAACTGCTCAATCAAAAGTATGGTTTAACTCTGTTAGCTGAATGCTCAGATCAGAAAGAAGTTTCACAGAATGCTTCTGTGTAGTTTATATTTGAATATATTCCTTTTTCCACTACTACGCTCTTAGCGCTCAAAATTTCCAGTTGCATTTTCTACAGAAAGAGTGTTCAGATATGCTCAATCAAAAGTATGGTTTAACTCTGTTAGCTGAATGCACAGGTCAGAAAGAAGTTTCACCGAATATTTCTGTGTAGTTTATATTTGAAGACATTCCTTTTTCCACTATTACCCTCTTAGCGCTCCGAATCTCCACTTGCATTTTCTACAAAAAGAGTGTTTCATAACTGCTCAATCAAAAATATGTTTTATCTCTGTTAACTGAATTTACAGATCAGAAATAAGTTTCACAGAATGCATCTGTGTAGTTTTTATTTGAAGATATTCTTTTTCCCAATATAGGCCTCTTAGCGCTTAGCATGTCCAATTGCAGTTTCTACAGAAAGAGTGTTTCAGAACGGCTCAATCAAAAGTAAGGTTCAACTCTGTTAGTTGAATGCACAGAACAGAAAGCATTTTCACAGAATGCTACTGTGTAGTTTTTATTTGAATATATTTCTTTTTCCACTATTACCCTCTTAGCGCTCCGAATGTCCACTTGCATTTTCTACAGAAAGAGTGTTCAGAACTGCGCAATCAAAAGTATGGTTTAACTCTGTTAGCTTAATGAACATATCAGAAATAAGTTTCACACAATGATTCTGTGTAGTTTTTATTTGAAGATATTATTTTTCCCAATATAGGCCTCTTAGCGCTCAGAATGTCCAATTGCAGCTTCTACAGAAAGAGTGTTTCAGAATGGCTCAATCAAAAGTAAGGTTCAACTCTGTTAGTTGAATGCACAGAACAGAAAGAAGTTTCATACAATGCTTCTGTGTAGTTTATATTTGAACATATTCTTTTTTCCACTATTACCCACTTAGCGCTACGAATTTCCAGTTGCATTTTCTACAGACAGAGTGTTTCAAAACTGCTCAATCAAAAGTATGGTTTAACTCTGTTAGCTGAATGCTCAGATCAGAAAGAAGTTTCAGAGAATGCTTCTGTGTAGTTTATATTTGAATATATTTCTTTTTCCACTACTACGCTCTTGCGCTCCAAATGTCCAGTTGCATTTTCTACAGAAAGAGTGTTCAGATCTGCTCAATCAAAAGTATGGTTTAACTCTGTTAGCTGAATGCACAGATCAGAAAGATGTTTCACCGAATGATTCTGTGTAGTTTATATTTGAAGACATTCCTTTTTCCACTATTACCCCCTTAGCGCTCCGAATCTCCACTTGCATTTTCTACAAAAAGAGTGTTTCATAACTGCTCAATCAAAAATATGTTTTATCTCTGTTAACTGAATTTACAGATCTGAAATAAGTTTCACAGAATGCATCTGTGTAGTTTTTATTTGAAGATATTCTTTTTCCCAATATAGGCCTCTTAGCGCTTAGCATGTCCAATTGCAGTTTCTACAGAAAGAGTGTTTCAGAACGGCTCAATCAAAAGTAAGGTTCAACTCTGTTTGTTGAATGCACAGAACAGAAAGAATTTTCACAGAATGCTACTGTGTAGTTTATATTTGAATATATTTCTTTTTCCACTATTACCCTCTTAGCGCTCCGAATGTCCACTTGCATTTTCTACAGAAAGAGTGTTCAGAACTGCGCAATCAAAAGTATGGTTTAACTCTGTTAGCTTAATGAACATATCAGAAATAAGTTTCACACAATGCTTCTGTGTAGTTTTTATTTGAAGTTATTATTTTTCCCAATATAGGCCTCTTAGCGCTCAGAATGTCCAATTGCAGTTTCTACAGAAAGAGTGTTTCAGAAAGGCTCAATCAAAAGTAAGGTTCAACTCTGTTAGTTGAGTGCACAGAACAGAAAGAAGTTTCATACAATGCTTCTGTGTAGTTTATATTTGAACATATTCTTTTTTCCACTATTACCCACTTAGCGCTACGAATGTCCAGTTGCATTTTCTACAGACAGAGTGTTTCAAAACTGCTCAATCAAAAGTATGGTTTAACTCTGTTAGCTGAATGCTCAGATCAGAAAGAAGTTTCACAGAATGCTTCTGTGTAGTTTATATTTGAATATATTCCTTTTTCCACTACTACTCTCTTAGCGCTCCAAATGTCCAGTTGCATTTTCTACAGAAAGAGTGTTCAGATCTGCTCAATCAAAAGTATGGTTTAACTCTGTTAGCTGAATGCACAGATCAGAAAGAAGTTTCACAGAATGATTCTGTGTAGTTTATATTTGGAGACATTCCTTTTTCCACTATTACCCTCTTAGCGCTCCGAATCTCCACTTGCATTTACTACAGAAAGGGTGTTTCAGAACGGCTCAATCAAAACTAAGGTTCAACTCTTTTAGTTGAACAAACAGAACAGAAAGAAGTTTCACACAATTCTTCTGTGTAGTTTTTATTTGTAGACATTCTTTTTCCCAATATAGGCCTCTTAGCGCTCAGAATGTCCAATTGCAGTTTCTACAGAAAGAGTGTTTCAGAACGGCTCAATCAAAAGTAAGGTTCAACTCTGTTAGTTGAATGCACAGAACAGAAAGAAGTTTCATACAATGCTTCTGTGTAGTTTATATTTGAACATATTCTTTTTTCCACTATTACCCACTTAGCGCTACAAATGTCCAGTTGCATTTTCTCCAGACAGAGTGTTTCAAAACTGCTCAATCAAAAGTATGGTTTAACTCTGTTAGCTGAATGCTCAGATCAGAAAGAAGTTTCACAGAATGCTTCTGTGTAGTTTATATTTGAATATATTCCTTTTTCCACTACTACGCCCTTAGCGCTCCAAATGTCCAGTTGCATTTTCTACAGAAAGAGTGTTCAGATATGCTCAATCAAATGTATGGTTTAACTCTGTTAGCTGAATGCACAGATCAGAAAGAAGTTTCACCGAATATTTCTGTGTAGTTTATATTTGGAGACATTCCTTTTTCCACTATTACCCTCTTAGCGCTCCGAATCTCCACTTGCATTTTCTACAAAAAGAGTGTTTCATAACTGCTCAATCAAAAATATGTTTTATCTCTGTTAACTGAATTTACAGATCAGAAATAAGTTTCACAGAATGCATCTGTGTAGTTTTTATTTGAAGATATTCTTTTTCCCAATATAGGCCTCTTAGCGCTTAGCATGTCCAATTGCAGTTTCTACAGAAAGAGTGTTTCAGAACGGCTCAATCAAAAGTAAGGTTCAACTCTGTTAGTTGAATGCACAGAACAGAAAGAATTTTCACAGAATGCTACTGTGTAGTTTTTATTTGAATATATTTCTTTTTCCACTATTACCCTCTTAGCGCTCCGAATGTCCACTTGCATTTTCTACAGAAAGAGTGTTCAGAACTGCGCAATCAAAAGTATGGTTTAACTCTGTTAGCTTAATGAACATATCAGAAATAAGTTTCACACAATGCTTCTGTGTAATTTTTATTTGAAGATATTATTTTTCCCAATATAGGCCTCTTAGCGCTCAGAATGTCCAATTGCAGTTTCTACAGAAAGAGTGTTTCAGAATGGCTCAATCAAAGGTAAGGTTCAACTCTGTTAGTTGAATGCACAGAACAGAAAGAAGTTTCATACAATGCTTCTGTGTAGTTTATATTTGAACATATTCTTTTTTCCACTATTACCCACTTAGCGCTACGAATGTCCAGTTGCATTTTCTACAGACAGAGTGTTTCAAAACTGCTCAAACAAAAGTATGGTTTAACTCTGTTAGCTGAATGCTCAGATCAGAAAGAAGTTTCACAGAATGCTTCTGTGTAGTTTATATTTGAATATATTCCTTTTTCCACTACTACTCTCTTAGCGCTCCAAATGTCCAGTTGCATTTTCTACAGAAAGAGTGTTCAGATCTGCTGAATCAAAAGTATGATTTAACTCTGTTAGCTGAATGCACAGATCAGAAAGAAGTTTCACAGAATGATTCTGTGTAGTTTATATTTGGAGACATTCCTTTTTCCACTATTACCCTCTTAGCGCTCCGAATCTCCACTTGTATTTTCTACAGAAAGTGTGTTTCAGAACGGCTCAATCAAAACTAAGGTTCAACTCTTTTAGTTGAACAAACAGAACAGAAAGAAGTTTCACACAATTCTTCTGTGTAGTTTTTATTTGTAGACATTCTTTTTCCCAATATAGGCCTCTTAGCGCTCAGAATGTCCAATTGCAGTTTCTACAGAAAGAGTGTTTCAGAACGGCTCAATCAAAAGTAAGGTTCAACTCTGTTAGTTGAATGCACAGAACAGAGAGAAGTTTCATACAATGCTTCTGTGTAGTTTATATTTGAACATATTCTTTTTTCCACTATTACCCACTTAGCGCTACGAATGTCCAGTTGCATTTTCTACAGACAGAGTGTTTCAAAACTGCTCAATCAAAAGTATGGTTTAACTCTGTTAGCTGAATGCTCAGATCAGAAAGAAGTTTCACAGAATGCTTCTGTGTAATTATATTTGAATATATTCCTTTTTCCACTACTACGCTCTTAGCGCTCCAAATGTCCAGTTGCATTTTCTACAGAAAGAGTGTTCAGATCTGCTCAATCAAAAGTATGGTTTAACTCTGTTAGCTGAATGCACAGATCAGAAAGAAGTTTCACCGAATGATCTGTGTAGTTGATATTTGAAGACATTCCTTTTTCCACTATTACCCTCTTAGCGCTCCGAATCTCCACTTGCATTTTCTACAAAAAGAGTGTTTCATAACTGCTCAATCAAAAATATGTTTTATCTCTGTTAACTGAATTTACAGATCAGAAATAAGTTTCACAGAATGCGTCTGTGTAGTTTTTATTTGAAGATATTCTTTTTCCCAATATAGGCCTCTTAGCGCTTAGCAAGTCCAATTGCAGTTTCTACAGAAAGAGTGTTTCAGAACGGCTCAATCAAAAGTAAGGTTCAACTCTGTTAGTTGAATGCACAGAACAGAAAGAATTTTCACAGAATGCTACTGTGTAGTTTATATTTGAATATATTCCTTTTTCCACTATTACCCTCTTAGCGCTCCGAATGTCCACTTGCATTTTCTACAGAAAGAGTGTTCAGAACTGCGCAATCAAAAGTATGGTTTAACTCTGTTAGCTTAATGAACATATCAGTAATAAGTTTCACACAATGATTCTGTGTAGTTTTTATTTGAAGATATTAGTTTTCCCAATATAGGCCTCTTAGCGCTCAGAATGTCCAATTGCAGTTTCTACAGAAAGAGTGTTTCAGAAAGGCTCAATCAAAAGTAAGGTTCAACTCTGTTAGTTGAATGCACAGAACAGAAAGAAATTTCATACAATGCTTCTGTGTAGTTTATATTTGAACATTTTCTTTTTTCCACTATTACCCACTTAGCGCTACGAATGTCCAGTTGCATTTTCTACAGACAGAGTGTTTCAAAACTGCTCAATCAAAAGTATGGTTTAACTCTGTTAGCTGAATGCTCAGATCAGAAAGAAGTTTCACAGAATGCTTCTGTGTAGTTTATATTTGAATATATTCCTTTTTCCACTACTACTCTCTTAGCGCTCCAAATGTCCAGTTGCATTTTCTACAGAAAGAGTGTTCAGATCTGCTCAATCAAAAGTATGTTTTAACTCTGTTAGCTGAATGCACAGATCAGAAATAAGTTTCACAGAATGATTCTGTGTAGTTTATATTTGGAGACATTCCTTTTTCCACTATTACCCTCTTAGCGCTCCGAATCTCCACTTGCATTTTCTACAGAAAGAGTGTTCAGAACGGCTCAATCAAAACTAAGGTTCAACTCTTTTAGTTGAACAAACAGAACAGAAAGAAGTTTCACACAATTCTTCTGTGTAGTTTTTATTTGTAGACATTCTTTTTCCCAATATAGGCCTCTTAGCGCTCAGAATGTCCAATTGCAGTTTCTACAGAAAGAGTGTTTCAGAACGGTTCAATCAAAAGTAAGGTTCAACTCTGTTAGTTGAATGCACAGAACAGAAAGAAGTTTCATACAATGCTTCTGTGTAGTTTATATTTGAACATATTCTTTTTTCCACTATTACCCACTTAGCGCTACGAATGTCCAGTTGCATTTTCTACAGACAGAGTGTTTCAAAACTGCTCAATCAAAAGTATGGTTTAACTCTGTTAGCTGAATGCTCAGATCAGAAAGGAGTTTCACAGAATGCTTCTGTGTAGTTTACATTTGAATATATTCCTTTTTCCACTACTACGCTCTTAGCGCTCCAAATGTCCAGTTGCATTTTCTACAGAAAGAGTGTTCAGATCTGCTCAATCAAAATTATGGTTTAACTCTGTTAGCTGAATGCACAGATCAGAAAGAAGTTTCACCGAATGATTCTGTGTAGTTTATATTTGAAGACATTCCTTTTTCCACTATTACCCTCTTAGCGCTCCGAATCTCCACTTGCATTTTCTACAAAAAGAGTGTTTCATAACTGCTCATTCAAAAATATGTTTTATCTCTGTTAACTGAATTTACAGGTCAGAAATAAGTTTCACAGAATGCATCTGTGTAGTTTTTATTTGAAGATATTCTTTTTCCCAATATAGGCCTCTTAGCGCTTAGCATGTCCAATTGCAGTTTCTACAGAAAGAGTGTTTCAGAACGGCTCAATCAAAAGTAAGGTTCAACTCTGTTAGCTGAATGCACAGAACAGAAAAAATTTTCACAGAATGCTACTGTGTAGTTTATATTTGAATATATTCCTTTTTCCACTATTAACCTCTTAGCGCTCCGAATGTCCACTTGCATTTTCTACAGAAAGAGTGTTCAGAACTGCGCAATCAAAAGTATGGTTTAACTCTGTTAGCTTAATGAACATATCAGTAATAAGTTTCACACAATGCTTCTGTGTAGTTTTTATTTGAAGATATTATTTTTCCCAATAGAGGCCTCTTAGCGCTCAGAATGTCCAATTGCAGTTTCTACAGAAAGAGTGTTTCAGAAAGGCTCAATCAAAAGTAAGGTTCAACTCTGTTAGTTGAATGCACAGAACAGAAAGAAGTTTCATACAATGCTTCTGTGTAGTTTATATTTGAACATATTCTTTTTTCCACTATTACCCACTTAGCGCTACGAATGTCCAGTTGCATTTTCTACAGACAGAGTGTTTCAAAACTGCTCAATCAAACGTATGGTTTAACTCTGTTAGCTGAATGCTCAGATCAGAAAGAAGTTTCACAGAATGCTTCTGTGTAGTTTATATTTGAATATATTCCTTTTTCCACTACTACGCTCTTAGCGCTCCAAATGTCCAGTTGCATTTTCTACAGAAAGAGTGTTCAGATCTGCTCAATCAAAAGTATGGTTTAACTCTGTTAGCTGAATGCACAGATCAGAAAGAATTTTCACCGAATGATTCTGTGTAGTTTATATTTGAAGACATTCCTTTTTCCACTATTACCCTCTTAGCGCTCCGAATCTCCACTTGCATTTTCTACAAAAAGAGTGTTTCATAACTGCTCAATCAAAAATATGTTTTATCTCTGTTAACTGAATTTACAGATCAGAAATAAGTTTCACAGAATGCATCGGTGTAGTTTTTATTTGAAGATATACTTTTTACCAATGTAGGCCTCTTAGCGCTTAGCATGTCCAATTGCAGTTTATACAGAAAGAGTGTTTCAGAACGGCTCAATCAAAAGTAAGGTTCAACTCTGTTAGTTGAATGCACAGAACAGAAAGAAGTTTCACAGAATGCTACTGTGTAGTTCATATTTGAATATATTCCTTTTTCCACTATTACCCTCTTAGCGCTCCGAATGTCCACTTGCATTTTCTACAGAAAGAGTGTTCAGAACTGCGCAATCAAAAGTATGGTTTAACTCTGTTAGCTTAATGAACATATCAGAAATAAGTTTCACACAATGCTTCTGTGTAGTTTTTATTTGAAGATATTATTTATCCCAATATAGGCCTCTTAGAGCTCAGAATGTCCAATTGCAGTTTCTACAGAAAGAGTGTTTCAGAAAGGCTCAATCAAAAGTAAGGTTCAACTCTGTTAGTTAAATGCACAGAACAGAAAGAAGTTTCATACAATGCTTCTGTGTAGTTTATATTTGAACATATTCTTTTTTCCACTATTACCCACTTAGCGCTACGAATGTCCAGTTGCATTTTCTACAGACAGAGTGTTTCAAAACTGCTCAATCAAAGGTATGGTTTAACTCTGTTACCTGAATGCTCAGATCAGAAAGAAGTTTCACAGAATGCTTCTGTGTAGTTTATATTTGAATATATTCCTTTTTCCACTACTACTCTCTTAGCGCACAAATTGTCCAGTTGCATTTTCTACAGAAAGAGTGTTCAGATCTGCTCAATCAAAAGTATGCTTTAACTCTGTTAGCTGAATGCACAGATCAGAAAGAAGTTTCACAGAATGATTCTGTGTAGTTTATATTTGGAGACATTCCTTTTTCCACTATTAGCCTCTTAGCGCTCCGAATCTCCACTTGCATTTTCTACAGAAAGAGTGTTTCAGAACGGCTCAATCAAAACTAACGTTCAAATCTTTTAGTTGAACAAACAGAACAGAAAGAAGTTTCACACAATTCTTCTGTGTAGTTTTTATTTGTAGACATTCTTTTTCCCAATATAGGCCTTTTAGCGCTCAGAATGTCCAATTGCAGTTTCTACAGAAAGAGTGTTTCAGAACGGCTCAATCAAAAGTAAGGTTCATATCTGTTAGTTGAATGCACAGAACAGAAAGAAGTTTCATACAATGCTTCTGTGTAGTTTATATTTGAACATATTCTTTTTTCCACTATTACCCACTTAGTGCTACGAATGTCCAGTTGCATTTTCTACAGACAGAGTGTTTCAAAACTGCTCAATCAAAAGTATGTTTTAACTCTGTTAGCTGAATGCTCAGATCAGAAAGAAGTTTCACAGAATGCTTCTGTGTAGTTTATATTTGAATATATTCCTTTTTCCACTACTACGCTCTTAGCGCTCCAAATGTCCAGTTGCATTTTCTACAGAAAGAGTGTTCAGATCTGCTCAATCAAAAGTATGGTTTAACTCTGTTAGCTGCTTGCACAGATCAGAAAGAAGTTTCACCGAATGATTCTGTGTAGTTTATATTTGAAGACATTCCTTTTTCCACTATTACCCTCTTAGCGCTCCGAATCTCCACTTGCATTTTCTACAAAAAGAGTGTTTCATACCTGCTCAATCAAAAATACGTTTTATCTCTGTTAACTGAATTTACAGGTCAGAAATAAGTTTCACAGAATGCATCTCTGTAGTTTTTATTTGAAGATATTCTTTTTCCCAATGTAGGACTCTTAGCGCTTAGCATTTCCAATTGCAGTTTCTACAGAAAGAGTGTTTCAGAACGGCTCAATCAAAAGTAAGGTTCAACTCTGTTAGTTGAATGCACAGAACAGAAAGAATTTTCACAGAATGCTACTGTGTAGTTTTTATTTGAATATATTTCTTTTTCCACTATTACCCTCTTAGCGCTCCGAATGTCCACTTGCATTTTCTACAGAAAGAGTGTTCAGAACTGCGCAATCAAAAGTATGGTTTAACTCTGTTAGCTTAATGAACATATCAGAAATAAGTTTCACACAATGCTTCTGTGTAGTTTTTATTTGAAGATATTATTTTTCCCAATATAGGCCTTTTAGCGCTCAGAATGTCCAATTGCAGTTTCTACAGAAAGAGTGTTTCAGAAAGGCTCAATCAAAAGTAAGGTTCAACTCTGTTAGTTGAATGCACAGAACAGAAAGAAGTTTCATACAATGCTTCTGTGTAGTTTATATTTGAACATATTCTTTTTTCCACTATTACCCACTTAGCGCTACGAATGTCCAGTTGCATTTTCTACAGACAGAGTGTTTCAAAACTGCTCAATCAAAAGTATGGTTTAACTCTGTTAGCTGAATGCTCAGATCAGAAAGAAGTTTCACAGAATGCTTCTGTGTAGTTTATATTTGAATATACTCCTTTTTCCACTACTACTCTCTTAGCGCTCCAAATGTCCAGTTGCATTTTCTACAGAAAGAGTGTTCAGATCTGCTCAATCAAAAGTATGGTTTAACTGTGTTAGCTGAATGCACAGATCAGAAAGAAGTTTCACAAAATGATTCTGTGTAGTTTATATTTGGAGACATTCCTTTTTCCACTATTACCCTCTTAGCGCTCCGAATCTCCACTTGCATTTTCTACAGAAAGAGTGTTTCAGAACGGCTCAATCAAAACTAAGGTTCAACTCTTTTAGTTGAACAAACAGAACAGAAAGAAGTTTCACACAATTCTTCTGTGTAGTTTTTATTTGTAGACATTCTTTTTCCCAATATAGGCCTCTTAGCGCTCAGAATGTCCAATTGCAGTTTCTACAGAAAGAGTGTTTCAGAACGGCTCAATCAAAAGTAAGGTTCAACTCTGTTAGTTGAATGCACAGAACAGAAAGAAGTTTCATACAATGCTTCTGTGTAGTTTATATTTGAACATATTCTTTTTTCCACTATTACCCACTTAGCGCTACGAATGTCCAGTTGCATTTTCTACAGACAGAGTGTTTCAAAACTGCTCAATCAAAAGTATGGTTTAACTCTGTTAGCTGAATGCTCAGATCAGAAAGAAGTTTCACAGAATGCTTCTGTGTAGTTTACATTTGAATATATTCCTTTTTCCACTACTACGCTCTTAGCGCTCCAAATGTCCAGTTGCATTTTCTACAGAAAGAGTGTTCAGATCTGCTCAATCAAAATTATGGTTTAACTCTGTTAGCTGAATGCACAGATCAGAAAGAAGTTTCACCGAATGATTCTGTGTAGTTTATATTTGAAGACATTCCTTTTTCCACTATTACCCTCTTAGCGCTCCGAATCTCCACTTGCATTTTCTACAAAAAGAGTGTTTCATAACTGCTCAATCAAAAATATGTTTTATCTCTGTTAACTGAATTTACAGATCAGAAATAAGTTTCACAGAATGCATCTGTGTAGTTTTTATTTGAAGATATTATTTTTCTCAATGTAGGAATCTTAGCGCTTAGCATGTCCAATTGCAGTTTCTACAGAAAGAGTGTTTCAGAACGGCTCAATCAAAAGTAAGGTTCAACTCTGTTAGTTGAATGCACAGAACAGAAAGAATTTTCACAGAATGCTACTGTGTAGTTTATATTTGAATATATTCCTTTTTCTACTATTACCCTCTTAACGCTCCGAATGTCCACTTGCATTTTCTACAGAAAGAGTGTTCAGAACTGCGCAATCAAAAGTATGGTTTAACTCTGTTAGCTTAATGAACATATCAGAAATAAGTTTCACACAATGCTTCTGTGTAGTTTTTATTTGAAGATATTATTTTTCCCAATAGAGGCCTCTTAGCGCTCAGAATGTCCAATTGCAGTTTCTACAGAAAGAGTGTTTCAGAAAGGCTCAATCAAAAGTAAGGTTCAACTCTGTTAGTTGAATGCACAGAACAGAAAGAAGTTTCATACAATGCTTCTGTGTAGTTTATATTTGAACATATTCTTTTTTCCACTATTACCCACTTAGCGCTACGAATGTCCAGTTGCATTTTCTACAGACAGAGTGTTTCAAAACTGCTCAATCAAAAGTATGGTTTAACTCTGTTAGCTGAATGCTCAGATCAGAAAGAAGTTTCACAGAATGCTTCTGTGTAGTTTATATTTGAATATATTCCTTTTTCCACTACTACTCTCTTAGCGCTCCAAATGTCCAGTTGCATTTTCTACAGAAAGAGTGTTCAGATCTGCTCAATCAAAAGTATGGTTTAACTCTGTTAGCTGAATGCACAGATCAGAAAGAAGTTTCACAGAATGATTCTGTGTAGTTTATATTTGGAGACATTCCTTTTTCCACTATTACCCTCTTAGCGGTCCGAATCTCCACTTGCATTTTCTACAGAAAGAGTGTTTCAGAACGGCTCAATCAAAACTAAGGTTCAACTCTTTTAGTTGAACAAACAGAACAGAAAGAAGTTTCACACAATTCTTCTGTGTAGTTTTTATTTGTAGACATTCTTTTTCCCAATATAGGCCTCTTAGCGCTCAGAATGTCCAGTTGCAGTTTCTACAGAAAGAGTGTTTCAGAACGGCTCAATCAAAAGTAAGGTTCAACTCTGTTAGTTGAATGCACAGAACAGAAAGAAGTTTCATACAATGCTTCTGTGTAGTTTATATTTGAACATATTCTTTTTTCCACTATTACCCACTTAGCGCTACGAATGTCCAGTTGCATTTTCTACAGACAGAGTGTTTCAAAACTGCTCAATCAAAAGTATGGTTTAACTCTGTTAGCTGAATGCTCAGATCAGAAAGAAGTTTCACAGAATGCTTCTGTGTAGTTTATATTTGAATATATTCCTTTTTCCACTACTACGCTCTTAGCGCTCCAAATGTCCAGTTGCATTTTCTACAGAAAGAGTGTTCAGATCTGCTCAATCAAAAGTATGGTTTAACTCTGTTAGCTGAATGCACAGATCAGAAAGAAGTTTCACCGAATGATTCTGTGTAGTTTATATTTGAAGACATTCCTTTTTCCACTATTACCCTCTTAGCGCTCCGAATCTCCAATTGCATTTTCTACAAAAAGAGTGTTTCATAACTGCTCAATCAAAAATATGTTTTATCTCTGTTAACTGAATTTACAGATCAGAAATATGTTTCACAGAATGCATCTGTGTAGTTTTTATTTGAAGATATTCTTTTTCCCAATGTAGGCCTCTTAGCGCTTAGCATGTCCAATTGCAGTTTCTACAGAAAGAGTGTTTCAGAACGGCTCAATCAAAAGTAAGGTTCAACTCTGTTAGTTGAATGCACAGAACAGAAAGAATTTTCACAGAATGCTACTGTGTAGTTTATAATTGAATATATTCCTTTTTCCACTATTACCCTCTTAGCGCTCCGAATGTCCACTTGCATTTTCTACAGAAAGAGTGTTCAGAACTGCGCAATCAAAAGTATGGTTTAACTCTGTTAGCTTAATGAACATATCAGAAATAAGTTTCACACAATGCTTCTGTGTAGTTTTTATTTGAAGATATTATTTTTCCCAATATAGGCCTCTTAGCGCCCAGAATGTCCAATTGCAGTTACTACAGAAAGAGTGTTTCAGAAAGGCTCAATCAAAAGTAAGGCTCAACTCTGTTAGTTGAATGCAAAGAACAGAAAGAAGTTTCATACAATGCTTCTGTGTAGTTTATATTTGAACATATTCTTTTTTCCACTATTACCCACTTAGCGCTACGAAAGTCCAGTTGCATTTTCTACAGACAGAGTGTTTCAAAACTGCTCAATCAAAAGTATGGTTTAACTCTATTAGCTGAATGCTCAGATCAGAAAGAAGTTTCACAGAATGCTTCTGTGTAGTTTATATTTGAATATATTCCTTTTTCCACTACTACTCTCTTAGCGCTCCAAATGTCCAGTTGCATTTTCTACAGAAAGAGTGTTCAGATCTGCTCAATCAAAAGTATGGTTTAACTTTGTTAGCTGAATGCACAGATCAGAAAGAAGTTTCACAGAATGATTCTGTGTAGTTTATATTTGGAGACATTCCTTTATCCACTATTACCCCCTTAGCGGTCCGAATCTCCACTTGCATTTTCTACAGAAAGAGTGTTCAGAACGGCTCAATCAAAACTAAGGTTCAACCCTTTTAGTTGAACAAACAGAACAGAAAGAAGTTTCACACAATTCTTCTGTGTAGTTTTTATTTGTAGACATTCCTTTTCCCAATATAGGCCTCTTAGCGCTCAGAATGTCCAATTGCAGTTTCTACAGAAAGAGTGTTTCAGAACGGCTCAATCAAAAGTAAGGTTCAACTCTGTTAGTTGAATGCAGAGAACAGAAAGAAGTTTCATACAATGCTTCTGTGTAGTTTATATTTGAACATATTCTTTTTTCCACTATTACCCACTTAGCGCTACGAATGTCCAGTTGCATTTTCTACAGACAGAGTGTTTCAAAACTGCTCAATCAAAAGTATGGTTTAACTCTGTTAGCTGAATGCTCAGATTAGAAAGAAGTTTCACAGAATGCTTCTGTGTAGTTTATATTTGAATATATTCCTTTTTCCACTACTACTCTCTTAGGGCTCCAAATGTCCAGTTGCATTTTCTACAGAAAGAGTGTTCAGATCTGCTCAATCAAAAGTATGGTTTAACTGTGTTAGCTGAATGCACAGATCAGAAAGAAGTTTCACAGAATGATTCTGTGTAGTTTATATTTGAAGACATTCCTTTTTCCACTATTACCCTCTTAGCGCTCCGAATCTCCACTTGCATTTTCTACAGAAAGAGTGTTTCATAACTGCTCAATCAAAAATATGTTTTATCTCTGTTAACTGAATTTACAGATCAGAAATAAGTTTCACAGAATGCATCTGTGTAGTTTTTATTTGAAGATATTCTTTTTCCCAATGTAGGCCTCTTAGCGCTTAGCATGTCCAATTGCAGTTTCTACAGAAAGAGTGTTTCAGAACGGCTCAATCAAAAGTAAGGTTCAACTCTGTTAGTTGAATGCACAGAACAGAAAGAATTTTCACAGAATGCTACTGTGTAGTATATATTTGAATATATTCCATTTTCCACTATTACCCTCTTAGCGCTCCGAATGTCCACTTGCATTTTCTACAGAAAGAGTGTTCAGAACTGCGCAATCAAAAGTATGGTTTAACTCTGTTAGCTTAATGAACATATCAGAAATAAGTTTCACACAATGCTTCTGTGTAGTTTTTATTTGAAGTTATTATTTTTCCCAATATAGGCCTCTTAGCGCTCAGAATGTCCAATTGCAGTTTCTACAGAAAGAGTGTTTCAGAACGGCTCAATCAAAAGTAAGGTTCAACTCTGTTAGTTGAATGCACAGAACAGAAAGAAGTTTCATACAATGATTCTGTGTAGTTTATATTTGAACATATTCTTTTTTCAACTATTACCCACTTAGCGCTACGAATGTCCAGTTGCATTTTCTACAGACAGAGTGTTTCAAAACTGCTCAATCAAAAGTATGGTTTAACTCTGTTAGCTGAATGCTCAGATCAGAAAGAAGTTTCACAGAATGCTTCTGTGTAGTTTATATTTGAATATATTACTTTTTCCACTACTACGCTCTTACCGCTCCAAATGTCCAGTTGCATTTTCTACAGAAAGAGTGTTCAGATCTGCTCAATCAAAAGTATGGTTTAACTCTGTTAGTTGAATGCACAGATCAGAAAGAAGTGTCACCGAATGATTCTGTGTAGTTTATATTTGAAGACATT